>NC_141290.1:11527500-12207500 GCF_037954325.1 Fistularia commersonii
TCCGCTCTCCCTGTTTTCCTCCCCTTTTTTCACTTCCACACCTGTTCTCTATTAGCTGCGGTCTGGACTCTTGGCGTCAAAAGTCTCCCCACCCCTCCTCTTTTCTCAGGGTCAGGCCCCCTTTCTCCACTCAGACCAACAACGCAGCATGCTCGCGCTTGAGCCTAAGGAGAACGGAGGGAGAGAGTGAGAAAACATACAGCCGGGAAGGAAGAGAATGGAGAGGGTTGAACAAAGAGAGAGGAAAACAATAATAATAATTATTATTATTATTATTGCAGAAGAAAAAGGAATGGATAGGAGTCTTGGTTTAGAACGAACACTGAAATGAAGATGTGGTATGCTTGTGCATGTTTGCATGTGTGTGTGTATGTGTGTATGTGTGTGTGTGTGTGTGTGTGTGTGTGTGTGTGTTGTGTGTGAGGTTGTTTGTGTGTGTGTGTGTGTGTGCACGCATGCATGGATCTTTGCTGTACACATTCCTCAGTCATCCGGCGCCCCAAAGCACGACTTGGTCAGTGTGACTTTATGGTTATGAAAGCAGCATGAAATTGACCTTGTGTGTGTGACCGGGGGAGAGGTTAAGGTGCATGTTACAGAGGTGGGGAGTGTGTGTGTGTGTGTGTGTGTGTGTGTGTGTGTGTGTGTGTGTGTGTGTGTGTGTGTGTGTGTGTGTGTGTGTGTGTGTGTGTGTGTGTGTGTGTGTGTGTGTTGGTGGGGTTAAAGTTGCAGGCGATAGGGATCAGAGACCCGAGGGGGAAAAAAAATACCAAGAAAAAGACAAAGTAAGAAAACCCTCCATATCATGTAAGATATGGTTTAATGTTGGAGTGACTTTGTCTGCTTATACAAAAACTACAAACAAACCTAAATTTTTGGGTGCGAATCTCAATTGCGCTGTTAAAATCTTTCCCCTGTTTCTTTTAAATGATTTCCCTTTTAACAATTCAGTGTTCAATCATGCTCAATGTTAAATCTGCATACGAACGGAGCCTTGTCTGTCCTCTGTGTACCATCGGGAGTCATCGGGGGCAGTGTTGCGCAGCGTGCGCAAAATTGACCGGCGAAAATAAAACTAGGGAGAGGAATTCTCTGTCCTCATGTTGCCATGGCTATGCAGACCATTGCTGACTGTTTCACTGTCTTGCAGAACATACATCAACAGCACCTTCCCGTGCCACCATGTTTGTTATTGTCTCAAACAGAATCCAAATGAACACTGAACTCCACATCGCCCACTTGTTGACATAGTACCCAAAAGCCATTGCGACGTAAAGCACGCGCAAAAAGTTTTTGAGCGGCAACATTTGACAACATTTGAAACAGGCGTACCTGTTCTGAGCGCAAATTAGCTTTAACAGCGTCGGTCACTGTTTCGTTGGCAAAAAACATTTCTTTTGTGTTTCAAAGTTACAGAGATGTAGTCACCTGTTCAATGAGAAAAAATAAAGGAGAATAGAATAGAAATGACCAGAAGTAAAATATTACCCTGAAAACAGGTGTTTGTGTGTGTCAACTGAATTCACCGGGGGAAGGAACAGCTTCATCGGACAGCCGATGATCACTGTCTTCCAACAAATCAGCTTTTGACAGTGACGATGAGTGAAGCCTTTCGCTTGTTGAAACGCTTTTTTTTTTTTTTTTTATTTAAAGTAAACACAAAGAGTAGCCGGGATCAAATGCATGCTAGTTAACAGAGATATGAAACTCGGCTTAAGGTATCGTAAAAACATATAGAGCCTGTAATGCAATCAGCAGGGACCTTGAGGACCTCAACGTTGGCACAGAGTATTGAAAACTAACAATGTCTCTGATTTTTAATTTTTTGCAATTTATTTATTTATTTTTTGGTCTGGTCAACAATTTTTTTTCCGCCCCACTCAGCAAAGTGTAGCTTTCCAACCCGTGTCCACCTTAAGAGCAAATGCAGATGTCAGACATTATACCGGAATGTAAATACTCGTGTAAACAAGCATTTGACAAACTCTCTGATGAGAACGCCGAGCCTTCGATGACCGTGCTTCCCTTCAAACCGAAAACGGGCTCGAGTTTGAGTTTGAAGGACACTGTTCCCAAACAAAATGCGTTTGTTTGAATATCTTTTTTTCGTACGGATAAATCATTAACTGCGAACATCAAACAGTAATACACCAGGCCACGACAACCGAATGTTTTGTTGGGTTTCAGCATGTTTCCATCTCGTCAATCGTACCTTGCACAATACACAAACATGCCGCAAAACGCGTACCGCGCGCTGCACGTTCAACTCAAACCAAATGGGGACGATGGGAGCCATTTTTTTTTTGTATGTATGTTTTTACTCAAGAGGGCTCCCTTTGTTGTGGGACATTTTCGTTGCGGATCCTCCAGTGAGTCACTGTTGCCCCGCGTCGCCACACACCGAGCGAGAGAGAGGGCGGCGGTTGGAAGTAAATAAACGGCCAGTTGAAGAGATTCATATTTATTGAGCAGATTCAGTTTAACATTAACAGAGACTAATTTAAAATCAAATTTCACAGAATATCCGCTCATTTGGTAAACAGAGCAGCGTGCTGTTTGCGCCGGTTGCATTGGAGGCTAGTCGGACCCCCGGTGGCCATTGTGGAGAATGCGTGCGTTATTTACGGCAATGCTTTGGGATGTGCCGGGTTTCTTTGAATTAGCTGAAAATGAAGAAAAACTTGATGTGAAATTTTAAGGTGGTGTAAGAACAGGAGCTGGAGACTTGTTGCCATAATAACAAAAGTGTGGCTGATAGATGACAGCGTACTTGTCTAAGAACTGGCAGAAGTGAAGCAGCTCTTCCTCGGCTCCCGGCCAGCCTTTTCTTCGATCGTCAGTGCAAAGTAGTTCCCAAGATGCAGGGCTGACGTGCAAATCACATATTATCGTGCATTACGTACTTGGGGAAGATTGAAACCCAAAAGGGACAAATTAATCGGGTGGAGTTTGTGGGGGGTGTGCAGGTCGGGGCAGCATTGGTGCTCCGAGGAAGGTGTTCTTGCCTTGGCTTGATCAGACCAGAGGAAATTCGGTGTGGCACCATCAGCCGCCGCAGCAACAGACTTTCCCACCTGTATTCCTCTGTCAAACATAAATCACGCTCATGCTCCTCCCCCCACCGCCTCTTGCGGAACACACAGGATGCAATGGTGTAATTATATCTGTGGATGATTCATTAATAGGAGATAGATTCCCATCAGATCTCTTCCTGATTTACAGTTTTGCACTTGTAAAACTCGACTGTGACCCGAGGGCTTGACCTTTGACCTCTTTTTATCAGGCGGTGGCATTTCATCTGGAATTTTCCAAGGCACCCATGCCATCTCCAGCTCAACCCCGTTCAACCCCACCCAGCAAGTAAGTCCCGACCTTCTGGATCCAATGCATAGTTTAACTCCAAATAAACATTTCCGTTTTCATAAATTCACTCCTATCTCTCTCCGTTAACAGGAGTTTTCAACATACTCCAGTTACAGTCAGAGTCAGTATTCTCCATATTATAATTCCCATCACTACAACAGCCCTTACATCACCAGCAGCAACATCAGCCCCGCCGCCATCACGGCCCCTTTGGCCTATCAGCACCCAGAGCACCCCATCATGCTGCCGAATCACAGTCCGGACTCGCACACGGGTAAGGAACTTTTCATTATCCGAGGCTAGTTTCATTTCATTTCAGCGGAAATCTAAGAAATCAGCAACCCCCCACCCTGAGTTGTTTGCCAATTTTCTTGTTAAAATCTGGTATTTTTAAAACCAACTCGTCCAGGATCCCGGTAATAAACTGTAACATTGGACCCGGATCAGCCGCCCTTGGCGTGTTTATTTGTACATCTGGCCTGCAAATTAATCTTCCACCTTGCAATCATTTCTGTTTCAAACAAGGGGCCGCCAAGTGGCGTTTTTTTTTTTTTTTTTCATTCAGAAGTTAAAACTAGCAACCACCCCCCTCCCTGTCGCCGTCCTCTCGATGTAAACAATCAAGCTTGATCAACAACTCCAGCGACAAACACCACCACACCAGTTCCAGGCGGACGACCAATGATCACTCTTGTTCGTAGCAATAAATCATATGTATTTTCTTTACATATAGAGCACGGCCAAGTTGGAGTCCTTTTAATGTATTATTTACAGGAATCAAACATTCCCCATGAGCAACATTTGGCAACGGGATGAAGGGAAGTGGAACCAGACCCCGGTGGGCGGCCGGATGGTTTCAAACTGATATCTAGAGAAACGTTTGGAACGGCTAGCAGCAGAATTGACGAAGAAGTGCCGTTTACATTAATTTGTGTCGGGCTGGCCGAAGCACACTGGAACTTGAGGGTTCACGTGACCCCGGCGGGTTTTTCCAGGTTCAACAATATGACAAGACACTGAAGTAGAGTCGGATTTTATTTATAAGGTGCCGAATCACGACACAGTTGTCTCACAACACCTGTTAGAAAATAAAACCCTCCCCCTACGAGCAAATATTGCCTTTTACCAGGCAGAAACCAAGCTCAATGCAGGGTGGTCTTCTGCCTTGACCGGTTGGGGTGGAAAGAGAGGGAGCGAGGGAGAAGGACAGAAATGAAATGCAATAGTGTGATAGAATTAGAGGTTAAGAAGGGCTTTGCACAGATGATCCGCCACTGATAATAACAGTAGCGCTAACAGCTACATGCTTATAACTGAAAATATACAATAACAGCTTTACATTGTGAAGAGAAAAAAACGGGATCGCTGCTGTAGATCGGGGTGCACATGAAGGAATACGTGCGGGCTTGATCGAGATCCATCCCAGAAGGATCCCGGCTCATGCCTTCGCTTGCGCCCGTGGCGAAAGTATCATGACTTGTAATGTTTTGAAATACTGTTTCGCAGGCGAATACCACCCGCCTCCGAGCCCCCCGACGCCAGGTAAGGAGGAGGGCGAGAGGGGGGGCGTCTCATCGCGGAGGGGGTCGGACGGCAAGCTGCGAGGGAGGAAGAGAGTCAGCGACCCGACCCCGCCCCTGGACGCAGACATTGAGGTAAACACTCCTGATTCAGGGAAATTAAAAATGGCCACTATATTATGAAACTTTAATTCGATTCAATAAGTTATAACAGCGTGAAAGTTGAAGCAATTACAAAGTTCAGGTTTTTCTTTATTTCATTGTTGTTTTATAATAAGAGAGGAAGTGTTCGCGTACGCGCACACACACACGCATCAAAAGTTTGGTGAGGCTAACATTACATATCTGTTATTTCTCTGCAGCGTGTGTTTATCTGGGATCTGGATGAAACTATCATCATTTTCCATTCGCTCCTCACGGGAAGCTTCTCCTCACGATTTGGCAAGGTACGGTGATACGCGACCCCCCCCTTCCACCTTGCCCCCTCCTCTTTCATTTACCCTGAGAGGGATTTGCACACTTTTAACAGTTAATGATACCACATGTCGGTCGGACTTTAACGCAGATGCCTTTGATAATAAACAATTGTAATCCGACTTCGGTGAAGTCACCTTTGGTCCCGGCGCCGGTGCGCTTATTTGTGACAAGCGGTCATCGGTTCAATCGCCCGAGCCGAACCCCCCCGTCCCCCTCCTCCCTCTCCCGACCTTTATTTCTCATCCCCGAGCATTTTCACACGCCGGCTGTTTTGCCTTTCGGCCCTCGTGTTTCTTTTCATAATGCATCGGGGTTGTTTAGCTGCCCCGACCTCCCGCTGCATGACTGACAGCCAGCGGGGCCTTTATATAACAGACGGGCAGCTGACGAGAGGGCGGACGCTGGTGAGGTTCTTGTTTTTGGCCCGGGATGCGTGTTTTGAATTCTCACGCCCCCCCCCACCTTTGGTCGACGCAAGGCTGATGGGAGTTTAAGAGCAGCATCTGATGATCGCTTCGCCCCCCCCCCCCCCGGGAGGCCGTACATGCCGTTGTTTCTTTTTTTTTTTCTTTTCCTCTATACTACAGAGAGATAGACAGACAAAGAGAGAGCGAGAAGAGAGTGGGTGTGTTGAAATGTGACTCATGTGCCAAAAATTCCTGATTCCTCCCACCACCCAAACACCCCGCTGTTGGAGCCAGGGGCGGGGGGTGGCGGTGGGGGGGCTCGGCTGGAAAGACCCCCGCCATCAAAACTCCTGCAGCAGCAGAGGAACTAAAACAATTGACAGTAGAAAAACAGATTAACAGTTTGATGTGTCAAGATGTCTCGCTAGCTCACAGCACTTTTCTCATTCCCCCACTCCTCTTTTTTTTTTTTTTTTTTCCCTCTACTCAAACACATCATACTCTTTCCACGAAGGCCGGTCCACTGAGCTTATCATAAACAAATGTTTGGGCCCGTACGTTATGCGCCGGCAAGTGCAAGCCTATCATGCGGGGAAAAAAAGGGCTAACGGGGCCGCTGAAAGAAATTCTTTTCTCCCAATTGGTGAAGCAAAGGTAAGCGGGGACCGACGTTGGCTTCCAATCGAGTGAGGAGGCCGCTCGATGTTTTAAGGCGTTTTTCTCCCTCTCATCACAAACTCTTGTCCTGGGAGAGAGAGAGAGAGAGGTATTATTTGTCTCTTGCGGCCGTCATCTTTGGAGGGGAAGTGATTGCAGATAATTATTTCAATTCAGAGACGGGAAGAGCAAGCCCCTGCTTAAGCCTTTCACCCCTCCCCGATTTGTTCTGTGTCATCCTACCCCTCTGATTGAACTTTTAACTTTTCCCCCTCATATCCTTCCACTCTTTTTCTTTACACCCTTTTCCTGGGGGGGGGGGGGTGTTTTTTATTTTGTTCTGCAATTGTCATCATTCAACCCCCCCGCTCGTGTCATCTGGCCTCATTCTTCTATTACGCGCCCGAAGACGGCCCCGCTTGTCAATCTCGATACGCTAATCTGGTGTTCACCTTTGGCTGACATCTCGTTTCCTCCCATTTGGCTGCCAACAGAAAAGCCAAGGCTGCCATCAAAACAATGCGCCACACATTTGTACACACACTCACACACAATCGCACACACACCTGCCTTTGTAGTCTGGAGCAACAACAGGCCTGAGCACATTGTCAGCGTGACTGCCTGCAATTTCTGATTTATGTGTCTCCCTGGGTCATTAGTTTCGATTTATTAAGAGAGAACTGAGCGGTATTTGTTTACTCTCTCAGGCAACAGAGCAGCAAATCTACACAAAAATGACAAAATGGCAAATATTGATTTTTTTTTTTTTTCTTGTAACTGGAATTTGACAAAACTAATCAAAACAAAATTGGAAAATTCCAGCTTGTCTTTTCCAATTCACAGAGGACGCCACTGACTCAATTTAAATCCATTAGTGTACCTACTTTATCAGCTGCTTAGATTTGCATGTGTAATCCCGTTGCCAATAGACTGGTGCATGTGTCTCGACCTTGGATAATCCATCGTCGTTTTGTCGTAACCTAAACATACGATTTTCACGGTTGCGCTTGCGTAATCCTCCCAGGAGAGCCGAAAAAGGCAGAAAAAAATGAAATCGCAAGGTTTGATTGAAAGCTTCACATTTGTCTTCCCCCCCCAAAACCAGTTCATGTCAATTCATTTGACGGGTTCAGGGAGGAAGGGAAGGGTAGGGGGGCTTGTTTGCAGCTATGAGCCGGAGCCGCTCCGCTGTCAGGCCGAGAACGGCGTTGTTCAATAATAACATTTGACGGATCTGTGTCGAAATGCCAAATGTCTCGTCCCGTCATTCTCGAGGCGATTTTATTATTTATGGACCGATTATGAAGAAGCCAAAGTAATACATTGCTTTATCCCTGACATTTATACTAACTAGTTCAAACCGCTTGCTCTGATTTTTAATTGTTTTTCACTCCTCCGTCAATAGACTTCCCTCAAGACACAAGCAGTACATCTGACAGGCAATGGATTGAGACTACTTTGGTTATTATTTCAGTTTAATTCAACTCCCCCATTTTAACAATTTGTTTTATTCATTCGTTCATTCATTATTGATAATGATTATACTGTAGGGGCATACAACCATTCACTTATTCACACATCTGGATAATTTGGGGTCTCCTGACTCCCTGGAATCGAACCAGCAACCTTCTTGCTTTGAGTTGGCCGCCTAACTTTCATTCTGCCTCTGTAAAATGTTAGTATATTGTGGTAGCTGTGCAGTGGTATTATTCATTTTGTGTATGTGTGTGTGTGTGTGTGTGTCTGCATCAGGACTCCTCAAAAGCCGTCTCTCTGGGTCTGTGGATGGAGGAGATGATCTTCAATCTTGCTGACTCAAGGCTCTTCTTCAACGACCTAGAGGTGAGTTTCTCTCAATTTTTCATCCAACTCTGCCAACTAGAACATCGTCCTGACGGCCATCACTTTCAAAACTGTAAACTGTTGGTGCAGAGACGTGGAATTAATTAGTAGAAATGGCCTTAAGTGTGAAACTCTGTGAGGTTGTGGTAAATCTTGAACTCCAGCCACCGAAATCTAATCGATTTATGAGTCTATGGGCCCCAGATGTGATGAAAATCCCTTCAGGTGGTCTTGAGGTAGTGATTCAAAAGCGACAATTAGATGGAGGCACAACCTGAAAACGTAATACAACAGCTGCTCCCGGCGTAGGAGGAAAAAGGAGGTCATGAGATTTTATTGATATGGCCGCCAAATCACATCGCATTTGTCCGATAACTCTTTCCATCCCTTTTAAAATGATCTCCAGAAACCCAACATTCCCCTATGACCCGCGAGCAAGCAAGGCAAAAACAGACAGAGCAGAAAACCTGGACTCAATGTGGGGCGGCCCTCTGCCTCGACCGGCCAAGCTAGAAAGAGCAATATCGAGAGAGAAAGCAAGATTGTGATAGAGACACGGAGTGGGAACGACACTCCCTGCATAAACCGATGGGCGTGCGTTGTTGTTTTATTCTTTGTTATTCATATTAGCGCGCTTCATCCCGCCGCTTTCGCAATAGTTTTATATCCACCCACATGAGCGGACACGTTGATCGTAAGAAAAAGAAAATGGCCGACGTGCAAAAAGTTTGAGTTTTTTTTTTTTGTGCCGCTTTCTTAGCAAGTATTAGTCGCTGTGAAAACACAACATCTTACTTACGGCATTTCTGAAATATTCTCCTCTCCACGGCTTCGCTGTGGTGGAGGCCGGGGCCAACAGGGAGCTGCAGATAAACAAGAGAGCAACCCAAGCTTTGAAAGTATTTCATATGTTTTCTTTGGAATTGGCAGTCGAAGAAGGTAGTTATTCAAAAAGTGTTTTTACCTGAAAAATAATAAAAAAAAATTAGTAACAGAAAAAAGCCCTTAAAGCCAATGAAGATTATAGCCCAACAGTAACAAAAATCACACCCCAAAAAAAACAACTAAATTTGGTACACGCGGCTGGAGGCGCTTACGCCTTTCTAATTTACAAATAATGACTTGAACTGCGAACAAACAAACTAAGTGAACCGAGCGAATGCGTGAATTCCTTCACCCCGCTCCTTAGAAACCATATAAAGGGAGCGGTGCACTTTGTTCCGTGATTATAGGTGTGTGTCTGAATAGGTGAGGGACAAATTAGTCAAACGACAGAAGGGCCGGCCAAGAAGAGGCTGACAAAGCCGCCTCCCCCGCCCAGTTTTCATCCCCATCCATTGTTTTTCGGAGGCCCCCGTAAATCTCTTAAACAGTCGGCTTCGGCCGAAGACTTAACTTGCGTCGAGCCTCAAGGTACAATTATCTTGTCTCTGCATGACTTTAATACTGAGAGGAAAACACGTTATTATAATTGGCAGGCGCGTCGCGGTGGATTAACCCTTCCATTCAGATTATAGCTCCAAAAAAAAAAAAAAAAATTAACCTAGATTTCATCGTACGATTTTTACTTCCGACTGCACACGTTCAGTTCGTACCCAAGCAGTAGGCGGCGTGCGGGGGGGGGGACACAGCAAGGTAGCATCTGTCGGAGAAGACGGCCGACATCCGTCTCGGGTCACCCGAGGTTTTAGGGTTCTGGTTTGAGGTTCCCCGCGTGTTTATCAAATTTTCCTCTTTTTCTCCCGCGCACGTTTTAGCCTCTTCTGCATGTTTACACAACCGAGTAATTAATTCCCTCCTTCAGTTTGGTTGGTTGCGCTCACTTCAGGAATGGCATACAAACCATGAGGCCGTACGTTGTGACCCATTATTTTTACAAAAATATCATTAGAAGCGTCCCTTTTCCTGCTTTGACTGGATTTGTCGGCGTCCCGTGGCGCCGCGCCACGCCGTCCCGCGTCCCCACACCTCATTTCCTCCCTCCTCGTCTTTTGTTTTACTTCTGTTATTTCTGTGACTGCGACGACTCCTGCCTGTGCACGGCTCTGGCCTGAAAGCGATCCCTCCACGTATATCCTTTTTCTCTCTTTCTCTCTCTCCTTTTTTTTTCATTTCCCAGGAATGCGACCAGGTTCATATCGACGACGTGGCATCGGATGACAACGGACAGGACCTGAGGTAAATCTTGAAGCGCGGTTCCGCCGACAGTTGTGCCACGGCTCGTGAACCAGACATGCCCCCTCGTTTTTTTGTTTTTTTTTAGGTGCGTGGGGAGGAAAAAGAAAAGCGGGGGGGGTCAGATTGAGAAGCGTCCGCGTTCGTGTGGGTCTGCGTGTGTTCATGCATGCAAGCATGTGCATGTCTTTCATTTTCTCATCTTCCACAAGCATATAATATGTCACGGGATTATCCAACGCTTTCATTTGTCATAGGAATATCTCTTTATCGCCCCAAATCCGTCTCCCGCGGTCCAGACATTTTATTTGCACAAACTTATTGAAGCACTTTAGGATACTTTAGGAACTGAACCAAATGACTTTGCCGAACTGTTCGTCTCGTTGCACTTTTACACTTTTTGGCCCCTTTCCGGGGAGTGAATGTACATACTCATACATTCGCGGCTAAAGTGATTTTATGGTGTTTCGTTTTACATGTCCATAAATATGACAAGTGGTTGCTTTTTTCATTTTACGGTCGATTGCCTTAAAATAACCCGGGCTCTGGAGCGATGCTGTTTTTGTCTCTGTGATCTTATCTCGCTTGTGTTTGCTTGAACCCCGTAGCACTTACAACTTTGGGACTGACGGTTTCCAGAGTCCGGCAGGGGCCGGTTCCCTGTGCCTGGGCTCGGGGGTCCACGGCGGCGTGGACTGGATGCGGAAACTGGCCTTCCGATACCGCCGAGTCAAGGAGATTTACAACACCTACAAGAATAACGTCGGGGGTAACTTGGCCCTTTTTTTCCCTGTTGTTGACAGACTTAGAGATGTGTTTTTGTTTTTCGAGTTTTAGGCTGAACTGGGATTATACGTGACGGTTTAAGACACAGAAAGACAACCTGAAGGAGAAACTGGATTCTTGAAACAAAAACATTGATTGTCTGGCATTTTGACCATCAGCCAAGTTACTATTAGACACAAAATTAGCAGCGAGGAGACGATCACACGCGAGCGCTCTTTGTAAAAGACACGGCTCATTACAGCTATTTTATCTAATGGATTAATTGAAGCGTGATGCGGTTAGAAACCTGGAAGCATGGAAGACGGTCTGTTTGTCGAACCAGTGAGTCAGAACTGGTCCGTGCGCGCCGGCTGAGCGCCACTGATTGCAGCTGGCCGCACTCGTGCTGCAGGAAACCATGTGTCTCAGGGTTGTTTTTTTCTTTTCTGGGGGCGGGGGGGCTTGACGATGGTCGGTAAACCATCCGGGGTTCGTAGACATTCATGCTTTCAAAAAAGGTTTCGCTTCTTTCCGAAAATTAAATAATTATATAATGGCACGGCCGTGTGGAAACAAATGAAAATGATGATTTTCCCTTTTTTAATTTATGTTTTTTCTTGAATACGGGCAAATACGCGAAGGATGAAGCGTGAGGCCACAAAAAAGACCAAAGGAATTTGATCTTGCATCTGTAAAATCCAATGAGAAATATTCACGTACTGTGCATGCACACAATGTGTTTTCTCGTATTTGTTGAGAAAGTTCCTTATTCTGATTTATTTTTCTTATTTATTTATTTTCAAATGACTTATTCGCATAATTTTCTCTGAAAATTCGCTACGTGGTTCTCCGAATTCAGGAAACAGTGTCAGGTACTAATACGAACATAAACAAGCAAGATATATTTTTTAAATGAAGATAAATAAAATAGAATTTGAGCACAGGGGATTTGTTACAGAGCTTAATTCTAATACATTCTTAATTCTGTTGAATACTAATAATTATATAAATTAACAAATTTGTTTGCCCTTTCAATTTGCAGTGCCTTGTTATATAAAAAATAATGGTTCTTTGAATAGGCATTCATGAGAAATGACTGAAAAAATAGCTGTTATAAATTACAGGAAAAATTATAAATGTAATTGTTGAAATTGTACATTCGGTGAGTCTAATGTTTGAATTAAAAGCATCAAAGTTGTTCAATCGGAGGTCATCAACTATTACTTCCTCCTGATGGGCAGGTTTGTTAGGCAGCCCAAAGCGAGAGGAGTGGTTACAGCTGAGGAGGGAGATGGAGGTCCTGACCGACCTTTGGCTGACTCAAGCACTCAAAGCCCTAGCCCTCATCAACTCCAGGTCAGTGCAAGCTCCCAGCAGATCCATTAACGCCGGCCTTATTTCATTAAGGCCGCACGTATCAAGTTCCCCGCTTGAGTTGAAATTCACCGTCCGACTTTGACTTTCTCTGAAAATCCCCGTGTCCTGTCAGACCCAACTGCGTGAACGTCCTGGTGACGACGACGCAGCTCATCCCGGCCCTGTCCAAGGTGCTGCTGTACGGCCTGGGATCGGCCTTCCCCATCGAGAACATATACAGCGCCACAAAGACGGGTGAGGCGGCGCGTGACCGGAAGGCAATGTCCCATCAGGGAACCTTGCTGAATGTTTAAAATGACTATCTTCCCTTTTGAAGGCAAAGAGAGCTGCTTTGAACGCGTCTCCCAGCGGTTCGGTCGGAGAGCGGTATATGTCGTGATTGGAGACGGCGTCGAGGAGGAGACCGTGGCCAAAAAGGTAATAACTGATAAAAACGTGGCGCCGCTAGACGGTTAACCGTCTCCAGCTTCCCATGTCAAAGACTGTTTGCTTTTTGTTTATTGTTGTTTATCTCCGGACCCTGAATGCTCT
The DNA here is from genome assembly GCF_037954325.1 of Fistularia commersonii. NCBI lineage: Eukaryota > Metazoa > Chordata > Actinopteri > Syngnathiformes > Fistulariidae > Fistularia > Fistularia commersonii. The sequence goes on from NC_141290.1 coordinate 11,540,615, forward strand.
GTTTCGTTTTACGCTTCTGTACATTAAAGAGCCCCAATGTTATCCACATGTACTTTGTCGGCTGCAACAAACCGCAGCTCGCGTTTCACATCTGCGTTGCATCTGCAAACACGGCGCACGTCGTGTCTTACATTAAAACACAACTTTTATTTTATTTGTGTTTACTTTAGAAGAACATGCCTTTCTGGAGGGTTTCCTGTCGGGCCGATCTGGAAGCTTTGAGCCATGCACTGGAGCTGGACTACCTCTAGAGGGCGCCGGCCGGCAAACTCTGCCCTTCCAAAGCTGACACTTGGAGGCACCTGAACTCTTGAATACGGGCGACGGCGGGCGAGCCTCGCCACCAAAGTGCCAATCCAGAGTCAGCAAGCGCACGAACAATCTCACTCCACAACAAAGTGTGCAAGACGGACAGGGGAGACTGCGTGGAGACAATCGTGCTGGACCAAAATGAAATACTACAGTTTAATAAAAAGGGACCAAAGCTTCATAACGTACCCCAGGGAACTATGGGTAATATTTTGTTTTATTTCTATTCAATTCTGTTCATCTCAACTTTCACTTAAGTGCATAGAATGTGTGGCACGGAGTGCAAATCTTCGCCCCCGCGTTCATCCGGAGGATCCACGTGGTTCGGAAACTCAAATTGTTGAAATTGTTTATTCTTCTTTGTCTTTTTTTAATTCGCCGTGAGATTAAACATATTTCTTTTTTTCCCACAGGCCAAAAAGAAAAAGTTACATCCTCCACTCGGGATTAGATTTGATAGAATAGCTTCATTCATAAGGCTAGATAAACATAAAATAACGTTATAGTTAGAGGCTGTTTAAAATAGCCTGACTGTATTTGACCAATATAAATGTGAGCTATTTATTGTTGATTACATTTTTACAATGAAACGAGGCGTTCAAAGGAGGCAATAAAATCTGGATGAATTTACAAAAAAACACCGTATAAAGTGATTTAATGAGAGGTTTTCTGTAAGGATGTGGTTTTTGGCCGTGACTTGTTCATTCCGGGCTGTATATGTTTGTACACGTACATCTTCACTCTTCTTCTTCGTCTGTGGTTAATTTCTTCTCATATCATGTTTTGTAATATAGATCAACTGTTATAGTTGTGCATGTGCCTGTTACACTGCCTGTCAGCTTAGCTACTATTTGTATATAATGTGTTATTGTCGATTTGTAATGACAGACAGTTAAAATATAGATTAATAAAGATAAATTAATTGCATTGCGGTGAAAGGCGAGTCGGATTTCCTTTGATTTCACGCATCAACTCAAGATTTCTGATTTCAGTGATCGCATAGATTATATAGAAATATGTAAAATGCATGCAGCCATGTAGGCGCTGCTCAGTTTTTGGGGAGACAGCGCTCTCCTTAGGAGAGCAAAGGAACTGCAAAGCCAAGAATTTCTACAAATAATCTAAAACTGCATGCTATTTTTGATATGTTATTATTTTTATATATATTTTAATTGAAATTAAAACTAATTCAAGATATTTTTAACTTGCATTCAATTATCACAGCATTAATCAAATTAATCCATTACTTAATATAATTTTATCATTAATATGGGTATTTATTATGTTTCGTATGTTGATATTTTCAACATTTGTTATGAATTTCTTTTTTTGTCACATCACGACTAATTTCATTGGCAAGCTGGACTGAAGTTAATACATGTTTCAAAACCATGTTAAGGATGAGTAATTCAGCAATTAATCAAGTGGTTTTGAAGTTATGCAAGACTTGCAAAACAGCATGGCAATCTATTCTAAAATATGAAAAAACAAACGTTCAGCTGAACTTATTCTTCTAATGTGCATTAGATGAATAAGTTCATCTATTGTGCTTACTTAGAACTGACCTATTTTTTTAATGAAAACAGTCACAGATACCAAAATAGTTGTGATGATTTTCTTCAGACAAACCAAATAACACACAGTTCATTGACGATCTACTCTCTGAACATTTGCAGTTTCAAGTAAGCGGGTAGGGTTCACATAGTGGGGATAAAATTCAATGCAAAAAATACATTTTCAAGTATTGATAATAAATAAATTACTAATTTACATTCACATTATCATAACTGTAAAGAGAATGATTGGTATAGCGGGTATCGATAGATTCTGCAAAGATGGATTCTTGGTATCTTCTACGTTTAGTTCAAAAACAGGGTTGCATGCAGAGAGATAGGTGTGCGTTCCATAAACAGAGCTTGAGGGACCGGTGACACACTTGTAAAGGCAAACAGAAAAAAAAGAAAGAAACATGTTCAAATGACCGTAACCATCTTGAAGCCTCTGATGGTGGAGTTCATATTGGCGAGTGCCAGGCTGGCCTGGAGCATCTTTTTTCCCTTCATGACAGGGGTGAAAGGGATTTGCTGCACCATCCTTCCTCCTGGACGCAGCAGGACCAACCTGCAGGGAGACCAGGGTTTTCAAACTGCTGTGTAATAACTATTTGCATGAACTGCGAATGGAGCCATTCACTCTTTCATCCACACTTAATGTAAACATACCATCCACTCTCATTCACACATCATATGTGTGAATGAGACACCAAACACAATTATTATTATTATTATTGAAATCTTGTCATGGCAACTGGACTTAAATTTCTCCACTTGGAAACTCGCCACAGGTCATTAGAAATGAAGAAGCCTCTGGGATGAGTGGTGAAATGTCTTCATGACCTGGATGACTGAGAACGTCCATTGACGTGCAAACAGTAGAGGCATAAAACCATTTTCAATCACATGTCATATGGAGACACCCCCAATCGCTCACATCCGTGCCCTCTCTCATTTACACATCGTGGCAATTGAGGTCAATGAACCTACTACACATTTTTGGACCGTGGGAGGAAAAGCCCATTCAATTCCATAGTCAGAATCGGACCATGGACCTTCTTCTGTGAGGCAGAAGTGCTACATTAAATATATCATATATTGTATATGAGTGCTTGCAAAAAGGTATTTCATGATTCCCGATTTGCCCAAGAGTACAGACTCACGTAGTGTGATATTTGCATGTAACGTGACAAGAGTAATGACCTGCTTGCTTTGTTACTTTGTTACGAGTTCTTTTCAGCCAATGAAATAAAGATGCCTTTCATTCTGTCAGTTCCAATTCTCACAGCAGAGTGGCTAAGACAACCAGACCTGCCACACATGTCCTGGATATGGAAAGTTCATTAAAGTAAAACAAAGAAAGTGAAACAGCCTCTAACTATGCTGGAACATTTTTTTGGTCGGCATTACGTCAATCATTCGTCATGGGGATTGATCACAGCGCTTGCCAAGAATGAGGAACGGGGCGAAGTCTGTCCTCACCTGAAGTGAAGCTTGCCCTGGATCAGCCCGGGCCCGGCCACCGTCAGAGCTCCGTGCACCGGATGAGAGTACGGGTTGGTGAAAGTAATGGTGGCAGTTTGTTCCATGTTCAGAAAGGCATCTTTGTCCACGGTCTGGGAGAAAAAGGCGAGTCAGGAAATTCATTTAGCTGGATTTGCATGACATTCTAGCCAGACTGAGGTGTCAGTCAGTGTGTCAACAGCACTATTGCTTTTTGTATAGTATGAAACTAAAGAGACAAGTAAACAAGTTAATACATGAATAAATGGAGTGTTCTTGAGCACCTGCAGCAACTTGCAAATAATATTAAAATTGAACTGGATCGCAACTCATGTTAATTCACTCTCTTTGTACCTCAGGGTTTATTGGGAAATCCAGAGTAAAGCAAACAATCCAGTCATAAGTTGGCAATGAGCTAAATGAAGATACAAACAACCATTCATCCTGAATCACAAGTCTTAAAAGACAGCTGCACAGGGTTTCTCAGGAATTGAGAACCATGAGAATAGATCGCCTCTTATTGTTGCTGTTCCAAGCTTTGTGAGTCAACAATGGAGAATGATAAGTCACTGTGAATGCCTGGTACCTCTATGAGCAGCTGCGGGCTGGTGATGTTGAACTCCTCGGAGACCAGGATGAGCTCCTGAGTGGCCACGTCCTCCACCACGGCGGCCAGGTTGATGTGGTCCTCCCCCACCACGTCCTCATACTGAGCCGGGTAGATGTACTGGTCAGTCACCTTGACTGCACGGAGATGAAGGGGACATTAATCCTCCAATCAGCGGGGGAAATTAGGATCATTTATACATCTAAAAAACAATTTACCCTCCATGGGTGCCAGCTGGGTGATGCCGTGATTTTCCCAGAAGGTGTCTGAGGGGCTGCTGTTATATTCTTTGGCCTGGGCATTTAAATGAACCTTCACCGTTTTGGTCACCTTCTTCCTGTTGATGATTTTCAAGGTGAAGTGAATGGGCTCCCCGGCAACAACGTCTTTATCCAGGATCAGCGAGACATCCACATCCCCTGGTGAATTCACAACATGGCAGCCGTTGAAAGAGATGGACATGGGTTGTTTTTTTTTTTTAAATGAATACAAAGAAAAAAAGGTCAAAATTTTACCTCCTCTTGATGTTGAGTTTTCTAACATGGTGAAGCTCCTTGATGAGATCGTTGAACTTGGGCCTGGAACAGAACAAAAACGGTGAGCGGATGCACAAACCGAGGACCGAAGAAGAACAGGATGGAATTTTTCCTTCTCTGGGTATCGTACTTTTGATGTGCTTGTAGTTTCCCGTGATGTTCTGCGCTTGGGGGAAGCCTACGGCTTTGGTGCAGATGAGAGATCCCACTCGCTCTGTGTTTCTGTGTTGGCTCACCACCCGGCCCCGGCTCACGATCATCGTGTAGACGTCGGCGTTCACCGCGGCAAAGACAAAGGGGACGTCGTATGGCAGGTCGACACGCTTATCCCTGATGGCTTTCACCGGCGCTGGACCGCAACAGTACACTCCTGATATTAAGACACCCAGGTTATTACAGGGAAAGGAGACACCAGAATTAGACCTGTTTCATTCATTCATTCATTCACTCATTCATTCAATACTGATACGACTTATCAAACCTTAAAGTTGCCAGTCAATCACAGGGCCACATATGGTGACATACATCATTTACTCTCTCATTCACATGTTACATTAACATACAGCCATGTTATATAGAGACATGCAACCATTCACTCAGTCATTTAAATATCATGCAGAGAATTTCACTCGTTCATTCATGTTGCATCGACACAACCATTCACTCACTTAGAAATTATATAGACATTCATTCACTCATTCACACATCATATAGACATTCACCTATTCACTTAATCATTCACTCACTCATTCACACATTCTAGATTTTTAACTACTTACCCTCCCATTTACATGTGATGGAGAGACACATAATCATTCACTCAACCATTCACATATAACACAGAGACACTCACTCCTTCATTCACATAGTAATACAACTATTCACTCACTCATTCACGCATCATATAGAGGCACAGTCATTCACTCATTGGTCACATTATAGACGTACAACCGTTCACCCTCTCATTCACATCATGTGATGACATACTGTGGCGGCTACAAAAGGGTCTGGCCTCGCACCCCATGGGACTAAGGACTGGGGGTGGCGTGGTTAAGCCAGGTTTATATGGGTGAATCCGGATGTTCAAAGTTGTTTTTGTTTGTTGAGGTTTCTATATTAAAATACTAAACTCCTCCACGTCTCCGCCATTGTTTCCTTGTCGAAACGCCACATTACAATAATCAATCTCTCATTAATGAAGTCAAAGCTGAATTCAGAGGGAAGCTTGGGAAATGTGTGCACGTACCTCCGCTCCTCTCCTGAGGCGTTGGATCCAGAACCTGCCAACCATCCATGTCATGGCCCAGGTCCCGACGTGTCATCCAACACTCCACCCAGACGTGGAAGTTCCTGTTTTCGGGAAAGGGGAGAGAAGGGGGTCACCATTACACAGAGCAAGATTAGCCATGGCTGCTGCTTCAACAGGAAAAATTGAAAAGCAAAACGCTGATATGCAATCACTGACCATACGCTGTCTTTGGTGTGACTCAGTTTCTTGCCCGTTTCGCTGTAGAACTCCTCGATCACCAGGTTCTTGTTGGTGTCGTGAGCTGAGTCGTAGTTTGTGATGATGCGGCAGGGGATGCCGAGAACTCTCATGACTGGGAAAACGCATCAAAACAGACTTTTAGGCACTGGAAGAAGTCTTTCACAACTACAGACAATTTAGAGTCTCCAGTGAACCCGGGAACCGTTTAGATGTGTCAAAGTCAAGGACCGTGGGCCAAATGTGGCCCACAACATCATTTTATGTGACCCGCAAGAACGTCTTAAAAGGTCTGATTGTCTTAAAATAAAAGCCAAACGCGTGCACTGACCATAAACTAAATTTCCCACAATTCATGCCGATCATGTTACCTCCAAAGTGATGGGATCCCACCATCAGATTGCCGTGAATCCACATCAATGCGAATTTCAACAAGTGGAATTGAGAAATACAAATGATCCCAAAATGTCCAGGAAGAGAAAATTTGTTGCACATGGACTGCAGTTTCAAGAAAGATGGGAAGGCAAATACATGTTTCTGCCTCAAGGAGAAAAACCGGTATGTCTTTTGCGTTATGAGGCGGCGGCGGTTGTCAAAGAGTACAATCTACGTCACCATTTTGATACCAACCATGGAGATAAGTATGCCAAATAGTCCAAGGATTAAAAGCCAAACTACAATGGCAGAAGAAAGTGTTCACGATAGCCGCATCCAAAACTACTGCAGCAGTGAAAGCTAGCTTTATTGTGGCTGAAGAGTGGCCGTTAACATGTGGCCATTTTAGAGCAACCATTATGCTGATGTGGCGCTCTGTGAAAATGAATTTGACACCCCTGCTTACTTTATTACCGGTAGTGTCTCCAAGGATTATGTTTTTTTTTTTGTGGTTGTCGGTTGAAAACTTTGACCTTTGCTATAGCGCCCTCACCTGTGCACATGACTGCCGCGAAGACCCAGCACTGCCCGTACTTGACAGGATGGCAACCAGAGCGCGCCCACGCTTTCAGGATGTCCCCACTGCCGGTCCACTGCGACGGGGGGACTCCATCTTTGAAGTTACCCGACCAGTTTCCTCTCAGGACACCACAGTCATCCTGACAGTTGATCTACATGAAAGACGGCGTTGTAATTTTTTCCAATCATGACCAAACATTCAGCAGCACATAAATGAACTACTTGACTGACAGTTTCACTGCAGTAAAAATCAAAAGTCATCAAAAGGTGTGCCTTCGTGTTTACGATTTTGCTGAAGGCAAGTCAACTCGAGCCTCAGCTTGCAACATATTAAGTTTGAACAAGACAAGATGTTTAGTCCCAGCTGCTTTGAATGGAGTGGGGTGCCTTACCATTGCGGACACGACCCGGCTGATGTAGGCGGGGTTGTTTCGGTTCAGGTAGTCCCGCCGTCTATTCTTCTGGTGCTGTGGGCTGACTTTGAGCAGGTTCAGGCACACCTCCAGAACTCCGGGCTCGTTCTTCACGGGTGGATGGGGAAGGGAGCAGGGAGAAAAACAAAGAGGAGCATCAATAAGTGTTTTCCGTGTTTCACAAGGTCAAGTCAAGTCTGATCTTTTTTTAAATGATGGCAAATCACAAAACGGTTGATTGATGGCTCTTTCCTTGTACAGTAGATCTGAAGGGCACTGTTTACGATTTAAAGAAAACCCAACATCTCCTATGAGCAAACGTTTGGAAATACTGCCTTTTACTAGTGCAGATCCAAGCTCAATGTAGGGCGGCCTTCTGCCTGGACCAGTTGAGGTAGAAAGAGAGAACGAGAGAGACAGAGTGGGGTATGAGGGTTGGGAAGGACAGGTACAAATGATCTCATGCTGATCCGAACAGTAGCACTAGCAGCTGCATGCATGCATGCCATAGCTGGTATTATACAATAACAGCTGTGACATTCAGAAAAGAAATAATGGTGGGCACCTGGAAAGCCCAGGGACCACCTGGGTTCCCTGGGTTAAGGTCAAAATAAATACAACAGCACTATGGGCATGTCATTGAAAAATTAATTTATTTTATAACTATATATATTAGGCTAGAGCATCCCGTGGGGCCCTGAGTGCAGGACAAGTGGCAGAAGATGGATGGATATATACATATATATATTGTTCCCATATAGAACACTTATGTACTGAAATCAACAGTCATACCTGATCAAGGGACCAAGGTCTGGACACAACATTTGTCGGCGTCCCCATAAACAGCAAAGACGAGTCATTCTGGACATATTCTTCCCTCTGATCCTCAAAGGGAATGAAAACTGCATCGTCTGCAGGAGGCAAAAGTTTTGATACGTTTGAAGATGCTGGCGTATTACCAACAACACTTCGACTGCTCTGAAATCCTCACACAACCCCGCTTCGCCTGCAGACATTGACTTTTGCCCAACTCACCTTCACACCAAGGGTTGCAGAGCAGGGTAAATTTGCCAAAGGCACAGGAACTCTTCTTGTCCCCGGTGACGGCGTACAGCTGAAAGCTGTAGACCCCCACCGAGGCGGATGCCGGAGACGAAATGAAGATGGTGGGTTTTCGGAGGTTTGCATTCTGGTCGAAATAGGCTTCCCATCTAGAGGAAGAGACTTTCCTCGAGAAAGTCACAGGCATCACGGCATACAGGCGACCTAAATGGAGGAAAAATGTAATTGATTTACAAAATGTACTAAAAATGTATATATATATATATATATATATATATATATATATATGTATATATATATGCAAATAAACTAAGCATAATATACAATATGTAGACTGCAATAAAAAGGACTGCTATCAAATTAAACAAAAAATCCCTTAAAGCATATAACTATCCGGCACATTCAGGTTTTTTTTCTCATTTGCCTTGTTTCTCTGCATTTTCTAGGATTCTGGTCAAAACACTAGAGTAAAGCATTGCTCATCATTCACCAAAAGATCTCACCGAAAGCTACCTAGCATGACTTTAACCCGCAGGGAGTCCGTCTTGGGGTTGAAGGGTCGGCCCCTCGGCTGCAGGCTGACCATGAATGGGGCCCCTCTTCTGACCACCAGGGTTTTGGAGCTGCTAAAGGCATCTGTCCTGTGTTTCTTGTGGTTTTCCAATCTTACCAGGTTGACATTTGCAATGGTGAAATCTGTAAAAAGGAGAAAAAGCAATACAAAAAGAATCTATATTGGGAATGAACTGGTGACAATCTCAAGCTGGATGCAATGAAATCAGACACTATTAAATATGATGCTCAAGGAGGATAAAGAAAGAACCACAAATCTTACCTTCCATTTGTCGGTGTGTCTAAGTGTGTCACTTTTGACTGTGTGTCCTCGCTATTGCAACTTTTCTGCTATATAAACTCTGGCCCAACCCAAAAATTGTGCCAAAGGTGTGAAATGGAACTGGTTCTGCATTCCAGTCACTGCACCCATGAAAACAATTGCCAAAGCATGATCAGACACACCTCCTAATGTACACTGCGTACCTTTGAGGTGTAAACCTGCGCAACCTCTCACCTAAATAAGACCTGAACAAAAAGCATCATTACTTCCAATTGATATCACACCCCAAACTGCTTTTGACACCCTTGTTTTTTTTTTACAAATAATTATTTTTATGCCTCAAATCAGCGTGTTGCCTCCTGGCAGAGCTCTTTGTGTCACTGAGTCTGGTGGCAATTGTTATTTCAATGGGAAATGGTAGACTAACATTGTGTAAACTGCCACGATTTAAGAGTCCAACGCTGCAATTTTCACGTTAGACTTCACTTCCTATTTTTCCTAGATCAGACTTATTCATTTTTTTCTGTTCTTCTTAGCTACAAACAGAAGTCCTGTCATAACGGAAATAGGATAATTATAACAGTAAACTACGCAAAAAAGTCTGATTCACATTGAAGAGCACGCAGGATGAATACCATGAAATATTGATTTTTATTATTTGTTACACTTGAGGTTCTGATTGATTATTTTAAAATTTATTATCTTGCTGCGTTCTAATTATTCTCACTCTGCCATTGCATCGTTTTGTCTGCTTTGCTAGAAATGACCTACAGCCCAGAAGAGTCCATCTCCTGTCTGTATTTCAAGATTCAAGATTCAACAAAGATTTAACAAAGACCAAAGTGAAAGATTCAAATGTAAAAAAAAAAATCTGATCCAAATTTGACAAAGCTTTGCATTTTACCACCAGATTCAATTTCTCGCTCAAGTTTGCACAAAGGAATTGACTTTAGAATTTCAGTTTTTATTAGGGTAATTTTCCTTTAGCTGTTTTTATATTTCATTTACTTTTCTTGCCAATTCAATATTCAGGCACTCAATATTTAAAAAGACTAAGTACGAGGCAATTATGTCATGATTTTTCTTCAAAACATTTACACTGATGGAATTAAAGTAAGACATTACTAAAAAGAAATGCTCTTAGCTTTAAAAGGCAGACCCTCTCTGGTGACAGGCGGAGGAATGGTATTACTTCAAGGTCAAAATGCTGCTTTCGATTTTTTTTTTTTTTACAGAGGCAGAACATTTCAGCTGAGGAATATAGAATGGGGTAGATGCCAGTAAAGCTATTCAAAGCTCTTTTTGTAATACAAATATAAGCAAATATGGCCACTTACCCCATGTTGTGCACATGAATAGTTGATGCATGCATTTAACAAACCCACAGGCAGTGTAAACCATACAATAAACGCTACAAATAATTTAAAAACATCCAAAAATATGCTGGAATATCAAGAAAACAGTAGTGCTGTGACTGTATGGTAGTGTGCTGGTCCAAATGGGGGCAGCAGGAGCTTCATTTCTGAGCAGGAGTCCTGGCCTTGTTGTAGATAAGGAAGTCCGAGATGTCGTGCCACACGTTGCTGTCATGGTAGAGGTAGTTCATGGAGGACTGCAGCGAGGGCTGGAGGGTGTGAGGGTAGTATTCGAAGAGCCATAAGACGATGCCCCAAACCAGGGTGGCAAAAAGCGGGAAAGGGTCATGCTTCGGCCTGGGGAGGAAGCCTTTCTCCACAGCCAGCCGAGAAAGAGCGAACAAGATCCGGGACAACAGGTACATGTTGATCTGGGGTAAAAAGCAAAGAGCCTTAATGAATGGATTTCCTTATTTTTTATTTTGTAAATGTTAAAAGTATAAACAGGATATAAAAAAAGAGCAAAGCCAGGAGAAGTATACCTTCTAAATTTTTGTTTTTTCTTGCTGATGTATTATTTTGTTATATACTCGATTCATGATGCTTTTTAAAATAAGTGAGTGGATATGTTGAACAAATGGAGAGATTTTTTTTTTCCCAGAATGTAGGTGGTGGAAATTAGCATCATGATGCTCAGTATCAAAAACATATAAATGTCTATGTTGTGAAAATGCATGATTTAATTTGCATACTGGAAGATTGGAATGGATGAGTATATGGTAGGATGGACAGACAGACATGCAACTTCTTTCATGAGAACCTGCATTGGAAACCAGTATAGGATCATGTACTCCATATACCTGACTATTGATGTTGTTGTTTTCCCCAAACACTAACCATCCTCCGATACAAGCAGCCAGGAAGGAGTGAGACTGCAAGCTCTTGCCCTGGACCTTCTCTTGAACAGCCTGCAGCCCTTTGTACGTGAACACGAAGTAGGCCAGGTTTCTGGAGTGGGTATACGTGGCTTTCAGAATGGCTTTGAGTTTGTCCTTCAAACTGTGATGGCAGGAGAGGAAAAAGACGCTCACGAAAACAAGCATCAAAAATCACTTTTCAGCTTATGTACTTTGAAATAAATGACCGGTCAGTCCCTACCTTCCACTTCTGAATAGGAAGGTCATTACCAAGGCGTGTGGCGCTCTGATTTTGGCTCCATATCTTAAGAAGTAACAAATCAGACTGAGGTTTATTGGTCGAAAATAGAAGCATATTAAAAGAACACATATTATCCATTTCAAGTGCACGCAGCGGCTCGCACATGGGAGGCAAACACACCAGTGAGGGAGTCTCACCTCAACCAACAAAAAACATGACTTAAACATTACTTAATGGTAACCCTGACAGAGCACTTGCATCATCACTGACATCAATGCAGACAGTTGAATGATCACTGAATGAAAGTTTCTGTATCACCTTATTTTTAATTAGTTAATTATGAGGAGCAAATTTGCAGTTTAATAAACCCAATGCACAAGCTTCCACAGGTGGTTTTCTAACCTGCATCGTGGTAACCCCTCTGTTGTCGACTGCACTGATATGTCACGCAAAGCTAAACTTGCCGTGTCTTTATTTAGGGATTTTGCTGCATCTCAAATAAAACACTGAACACAATGAGAAACTAGTGAAATATATGTGTGTGTGAAAAAGAGCATTTGGATCAGAAAATGAAAGACGAAACCCAAGAAATTAATTCAATGAGAGGACAAAACTATAGAAAATTAAAATGTTTTTAAAAATATGTGACCTGAAACTAGAGGAGTTTGAAGTATTTGGAAAAAAAATTAGAGTCTAAAAATGTTGATAGAAACAATCAGATTAAAAAAAAGATGTAATTTAAAATTTGAAGCGCAATTAGAAAGGCAGGACATTTATCAAAGTTGAACACATTGACATGAATGTGTTAAGACAAGAAATTCCGGTTTCGACAACTTTTTTTCCTCTAAAAAAAGAGGATATTGTGGCCACAATATTAACATTCCCTTCGCTGTTTAGACCACACTGAAATGGGAATTTCCCATTTCTTTTGCTCTTTGCAATCTGATACTCCAGAATTCCGTATCATCTCTGGGACTTGTCGCAGTTGGCTGGAAACCCATTAAGTCATCCAGCCAACATTAGCTGGAAGTCCATTCCAGCTAATTTTATGTACAATGTCACAAAGTTTGCGTTTGATTTCCTTGTAATTGAGCAAGTCGAAATAGGGCGTTGACTCACACGGCGCCGTTTCTGAAGCCTTTCAGAACCGCCAACGCCACCTTGTATTTCTCCTGCTTTAGCAGGTTGTTGACGGCGTATAACAAAGTCTTGAACGCATCTGGACGCGCCATTGCTAACTTCTCCAACAGAGTGTAACGTCAATTAGCGACGAACAGGAAGTCGTGTTACATAGAAATACCGCCGTGTAGAAACGCGTTTGTGAATGAAAAGGGTACAAAGACCGCAAGGAGACCAGCGATGCTAAAAGGAAAGGGAGAAGAAACGCCTAGTCTCCTGTTATATCTTATTTCATTTTTCATTCTCGCTGTATTTTTTTGTATTTTGCGCTTAAAAATTGCGCTCGTGATAGGAGTAAAATAGCCATCTTGAATAAAGAGTTGTTTTTTTTGTGGCTCAAATACAATATAATGCAATAACACGTTCATGGAGTGTGTTTGTGTAACTGACACACTGTGGCATATTTAGTGAGTTTTAATACCTATTTAAACAAAAAAGACAAATTTATTAACCCTATTTAAGAACGTTTAGGGGTAGTAGATAGTACAGCAGTGTCCTACAGCAGCCAAGAATTAGAATAGTTTTATTTTCTCCCAGCCACTTCACTGTTACATTAAACCTACTCTAATAAAAACAGTATCCAGCAACTGATTATCAGTTATCAAATTAAGAGAACAGATCAAAACAGACCGAAAAATGGAGGAAAAAAAAAAACAGAAAAAATATTACTGTCTACATGATTTACATTACAATCATTCTTCTAAAATCTTGACTTGCATATTTTTATTAATTCAGCTGCTTCACTTTCTTTTTTGGAATGCAGCAGTGATTCAGAAGTGAAGCATTTTTGTAGAGATGCTAACATTTAATGTTACATATAAATATTATCTCAGTCACAATATTGTTGTTCCCCAAATCATCTCTGCTCTCAACTGCAGTCCTACAGGACCCTTAAGACAGAATGTGAACTGTGTCTTGATGTATGATGTGAACAGCGGTGCTGCAGGCAGTGGTGACTGCTAAGTTCTGATGTGTTACTTGCGACAATATTCTTAAACTCATCAGCAACATTTAAGAATGTGCCCTTTCCACATTTCACTCTGACCTTAAGGGAACTTTGACCATTGGTTATTGTGATTTTAAAAGGATTCATAATCAAACTAAGATCGAGCTATCCTCAGTGTTTTCAGCACACAAACTATACAGCTTGTAAAGGGTATGGATGGTAATTTATGTATGGGTTACCATTTATTAACAACTCATCTTGAATTAAACATCGCAGAACAGATGATGGCAAGTTTGACTATTCTAATTTAAAGTGAAATATGGGACAGCCGAGTAGTAGTGATTTAACAGTGTTACATTTGGTGACTTGTTTTTATTGAGTCAAGTGTTAAGAAAAAAAAAAAGCTGAATGAATGCTTTGGTTCCGCTCATTTATTCCATAGTCATTTAAAGTGAAATTCCACCTGATTTTAACTCTGTTGTGTAAGCATACGCTATGTAAAAGACATGGAAAACACGATTACAGGACCTATCTGAGCACACCGAACCCTATAAAACTAGGGCCATCCACTACTCCTTCACTTCAAATCTTAATTCTCGGATTTTGCACAAACACAAAGGGGGAGCACTTCCAGGGTGAAATATACATGTGTTGAGATGTTATACACATGATTCTGATTAATATGTACATAAACACCATGAGCCACTTGACAAACATCATAGATCATATTCAACATCTTCATCAGTGACCTAGTATCACTCCTGATTCTAAACATCTACCAGAGATTTTTGCTACCACTCAGTGGGAGTCGGTCATTATCTTACAAATTATGTTTTTTCAATCAAACAATAAGATCTCCATCTCAGCAGTAACTGCTTCTACTCATCAATAAAGTACCTCACACCTTTCAATCTCTTTTACCGGTAAGAGTAATTGACCACTGGTGGTCGAATATTACATACAGGATGTAACTGTTTGGGAAGGCAAGGGTATCAAATGAAATTACAACCAAACCAGTACAACTGTATACCTCTGCAAATTAAGAGACAAGTTCTGCTTAACATCACCTTTGAAATTTGCCAGTCTTATACAATGGTGAAAAGTATTGTGTGTGTGTGTGGGGGGGGGGGGGCTACAAAACTATTGCACATAAAAATACAACCTCTTTTAAGAACAATCACACTGTCTTACTGTTCACAGTCGCATGTGCAAACTAGTTTAATATTTAAAAGCAGGTTATTTAAAATAAGGAAAAGTTAATTAAACTGCAGGTGTGCAAGTCCAGTCATTTAGCTTTTTAAAAAAAAAAAAATTAAATCACCCATTCATTCATTGGTTGTCAAAGACATATTAAAGAGAAGTCTGAGGGACCAATATCCACGTGCCTGCCTTTTATGCTGCTCTCAGATTTTAAAATGAGAGTAAACTATGATCTTGAAGAAAAAAAAAAATAGCACACATCAATGTCACTATTTCCTCTGAAGTGCTCTTTCTTGTGCATAGGCGAGACACATTGTTCTTTTGAAGCGTCTAATGCACAATTCATGTGAAAAATAACTGCATGGGGAATGCAGGCGTGACTTGGTATGACGCTGCTTCTTCTGCCTCGGGGGGGTTGGGGAGTGCAGGGTGAGATCAACTGTATTATGGTGGGGCCGATCATCTACGTGGGATGTCAGACTGGAGGAGGATTCACAGTTCTCTCATCCGAGAGGATTTAACAGCTTCCAAACAGCTGTTATTGCATATGATCGCGTTGTAGAAATATTCATGAGCGTCCGCCCCGGTGGAAAAAGTGCTCTTGTCCAAGATAAATGGTGCTCCTTCCTCCCTTTCTGTCGGTCATGGCTCTGTTGTATTACTCCTGACCAAACCCTTCGGTCTCTTCGATGGCAAACATGAGCTTCTCTTTCAGCTGCTCATAGCTCTTGTAGGGAGGCAGGTCTAGACGATTAAAGCTTGATTGGACACATAAGAGGGAGATCAGATTACTCTCTGTGATCAATAGCTTAATCTGCCCTGCCGTCTGTGTGTGATGGCTTTTCTTAAAAAAAAAATAGAAATAAATAAAAATAAAAATAAAACATCATGCCCATCTTTTTGGACCTACATACAACAGAAATGTATGAGCTTAACATTAAGAGTTGAGTTGCTCCATAAATTGAAAAAAAAAAACATCTGGCAACATGGCATCCATTATTGACCTTTAAGATATTTTATTTCCATAGTTATAGAATTTAAATAAACACAGGCCCACAAAATCAACACTTGCTAGTTTTTTTTTTGCCAAATTTGGATAATAACTTGACCATTTTTTTTACTTAAGATATTCTTGCATTAGTCCAGCAGTGAGAAAATTAGCATTTATAAAAGTGACAAATATTCTTTTACCCATGATGCTGAAAACAATTCGGATAAATTACTGGAGGAGGAAAATTAGGTATCACAATAATCCAAATTAGATTAAAAAAAAAAGAAAAACAAGTTCTGGTATTAGACAGTTTTGAAATAGATCCATATATTGCCACAAAATCATAAAATTCATGTTTCTTTGTTTTTTTCACACTTATGAACTTGAATTTGGCATCAAAAAACAAGATTTCCTGCATGACCGAACTGTTAATGTAATGCATTCACCAGTGAAGGTTCAGAGCTGCACTACAATATAAGTGAAATTATGTAACAAATGTCAGAGATTAGAAAGACCAAATAATACATTTAAAAACTGGTTTACTCAGCGGTGACAAAGAGGGTGTGATCTTGAAAGAAATACCTGAGGATAAATTAATTCCACGGACAAAGCGAAACTGGCCTTACCACGTATGACTTCTTGGGAGCCAGTTCTCTTTGCCAACTTTCTCAATGCAGAACTTCTGCGGCCCGTTGCTCCCTGTTTGTAATAGTAAAGAGTGTTTAAAAGCAAGTAAACACAAAGTGCAAATTCCAACCAGATGGACATGGATCTTCCTTGGCATACCCATCAGATCAGCAAATCCACCCACGGGGAGACGACACGTTCCTGTGACGAACTGGAGGAGTCTCATCCTCTTCTCATTGTCCATCTCCTTGACAAACTGACATCAGATTGCTTGGTGTCAGTCGATGTGCAAGTACAAACTGTTCTCTAAGATGTGAGAATATTCAAATCTAAATATTTAATTTTTACTAAATATCCTATAAAGATGTGATACCATGATCTTGATTCTAGTAAGGTCAGGCCAAGTGTATGTGCATAAAAGCACAACACAACTGCACAACAACAGCACCAAAACAATAAATCAGGAGATTTGGTGGCGCCACCTGACTGTGAGTGAACAAACCTGCCAGAACCAGAGAATCTGTTTGCTGCTTCGGGCATAATGTCTGTAGATGGTGTTTCGCTGCCAATCCACGAGGTCTATCTCTTGCATCCCACACAGCATAACCTAAAAGGGAAGAGCGGCCACAGATATTTGATGTGGAAACAAAGCACTTGATGCAAGACTGATTGGCCAAAAACATTATTGACTGCTTGCACAATCAGTGGAATGTGACCAAAAATTTGTGGTTTACCAGACAACATAGGAAACATGTTATTGTAAAACTAAAAATGCTTAATCCCATGTTTTTTTGGTAGGGCTGCAGACAAAAAAAATATATAGAGATCACTACCTCTAATTCCTTGGCATCAAAGTACTGAAGGTACTGTTGGGGTAGAACTTCATTGAAGCCTTCAAAGAAGGCCTGTGTCTGCTCCTCAACGCCCCTGGACAGCCTCCACTCTGCCACCAACCTGGAGACGGCAGCAGAGTGATTGACACAAGAAGTTCAGACATGCTGCGGCCATTCTGCGACATATAAAAGCTGTGGAGTCAGTAAACGCAGCTGCTGCACCTGATGTACTCTTCCTTATTTTCTTCAGTTACTTGGATGTTCCCTCCATCTGGTTTCAGCTCATGTGTGGTGACCTCCCCCAGGATCTCCTTATCTACTGAGAAGAACATCTCAAGACCGCACTCTTCTATGTTGTTGTCCCTGAAAGCAAGAGAGTTGACATTTCAGAATGCATGGGAAACATACAAATATATATTACATATAGTCTAAGATAGAGATAACTAATGGAAAGAGGTCTTAAGGAAGTGGAATTTAAACAAGTACGTTTGGGAATCCAAACCTACTTGATCCAGATGAGAGAGTTATAAAACTCCGGGTCAATGGATTCCAAGTCTTTGAGGGCCAGGGGCTTGTTCAGGATGCGCTTGTAGAAGGGCAGGGAGAAACCGGTGTCAATGAATTTTCCATGGAACAAGGCCTGGAGGGAGAAAACATTGGGCCGTCAGGTGATGCGACTGCAGCAAAATGGCATTATGTAATCTCAATCGGTTCTTATTTATTCGAGCAGATGGCAGAGCAAGAATTAATGGCACAGTTACCATGGCGATGAACCGCCCGATGAACTTGAAGTACTTAAGGTGATCAGGGTTGATGTACGAGGCAGGGTTGATCTGCAGACAATAGTTGTCTTTGCCGGCGTACTCAAACAAACAGTACATCGGATTCAGAACTTCATGAGAGAGTAAGAAGAACCATTCTCTGCAAATAGGAATGACAACAGGAAATACAAACATATTTTATACAGGTGGTTTGTGTAGATAAAGGTCAATCTTGGAATAATAAAAAGAAAAATCAAGTTTTATTCTCCCTTCTGTCAGCAAAACACGGGAGTTTCTCATTTTTAACTAAACTTGAAAATCAGAGGCCCAACAACAGAAGATTAAAGAAACCAACTGCGACCTCTCGCGTTCTGACACACCCAGATTTTGCAATCTTAACAGTGCCCGCCTTCATAGGCCACGGTAAGTTGGTCACAGGCTACCCTATGATTTTACATAACACTGGAGATCGGGATATACCTCAGGAATTAGGGCGAAAGTGAACAAACAGGTGTTGCATTTTGTGAAACTAGGGAGTGTCAGGAAAGTGAAATTAAAGCAATCATCACAGTCATCCATGAGCTGTTTTCTGCTAACTGTGGTAAGGTATGCTGAAAGGTTAACACAAATGTTCAGTTTTATTTATTTTTTTTAAGATTAATGTAACATTTGTACCTGGCAACTCCACCATAGTCTAAACCCTCTTCTCCTGGGAAAATGATCCAAAGTCTCCGTCTCAGATCTTGAGGATGGAAGCTCATGATCTTTGGGTACAGGTACATAGAAGGAAGGACATATTTCAGACACAGAAAGAAAACTGCAACGTCCTCTTTATTAGTTAAAAAAACGCTGTCAGTGATGTTCAGCTGCAGGTTTATGCCATGAATGCTGCAAATACCGTAGTTGATGTGACAACATAATACTAATTAACAGTCAAGACAGATTGAAAGTATAATTTGTATAATCACCTGCTGGAAAGAGTCCTCAAACAAGGTTTTCCTGGAGACTGTGACCTTGATGTGCTGAGGCATCGACAGTTGCTGATGGGAAAGTTAAACAACGGCTTGCAGGAACCACCTCCAAAGATCTTATGGGACAAAGCTCAGACTGCGCTTACCTGACACCAGAACCTGAAATATTGCACCTTGGCTTTGAAGTCCCTGACGTAAGTTATCTGTGGACCATTTTCACTGTGGAAATGAAGAAAATTAATTAATGGATAAAAATCTAAGTGGTATATCGGTCATATGAAAAGCTTGGTTCCTGAGCCATCACGTTGAAATGCGGAATGTGTCCTTTCACCTGTTTATAATATCATAAATCACTTGACATAATGAGACACTTATAATGATGATATTACTTTGGACTTTATTTGTTTCCAGAATTGTTGAGTTAAACGTCTCCATTAAAAAAAAAAAAAGATTCACTTCCATAAAAGATAGGCGATCTGAAGTTTATGGAAGACTATGGCTACCATTTTGTTTGAATTATTATTCAAGTATCTTACAGTGAGGATTTTCCTGTGCGAGGGTCAATGTAGGTTGTGGTTCGCCTGTTGTGATCGACAAAGTAGGGAATGCCATCAACAGTGAACCTCATCTCCCAGCCCTCTGGCAAAGGCTTATCGTTCAATAGCCTGAAAAATACAGATGCATGGGAAGGTTCAGAACTACATTTTTTGAGGTATCTGTGATGGAAAAAAATGTACATTACATGACTGTTAGTATCAGGAACTGAAATTCACAGGAGAAAATGTCAATCGTTAAGATAAACTGAATGAAATTATTGCAGCAATCAACTGATTGTGATTGGATAAAAGGTTAACCTGCAACATGACTAATATTTAAGATACCAAAAAATGCATACATAAAAAGACCTTAAAATTACATTAAGTATCGCTAAAGCACTTATTAAGTTCAGAACTTGGGTCTTGCTCAACCACGTTTTAACTATAATGCAAAGTAAGCTTTCTAAAATAATGAAACACGATGCAAAGAGCATCTGATATTTATTCAAACCACAATTATTAAAAAAATTCAGCAGGAAAATATGGATCAGTGATGATAAAGCATTGCTCCTGGTGTTTGATTTTGAGTATTTATTCACAATTATTCATACTCCAAAGATGCATGCACACATGCACACTCACCCTTGTGTCCTGGGGTCCTCCCATTGTGTCGTTCTTGTCGGGTGGTGGACAAAATACACTCTACCATTGGTGTCTGTTCTCTTCTCTGATACACACAGGCACGCCCAAACAAACGCACAGATGAAAGAAAGTAAAATGCATTTCATCACAGATTATTTGAAAAGCATTTTCAGTCAATAAACATACATTTCAAAAGCTATGGCTGAAAACGAAAGTGCTGTGTGATATTTACCCCATCCATGTGGCAGTAGTCCCAGCGGGTCAAACTCTTTGTTGGCTGTAGCTGCAAACTGGTCTTGGAGCTGAGCAGCAGAGTGAAAAAATGGGACAAATGTATATTATGTAGAATTTATGACAAATCATTCTAAGGTTGAGTTTTTTTTTCACTTTTTATCTGTAACACACTCTCCTATTGCAGCCTCAACAGGAAAACATTTCTTTTTGTCCTGGACTTTTGATTTGAGGGTTACTTTAGAGACACACAGCATTCATAAGAATATTTATTTCTCTCACATAGTTGTCTTATGATGAAGTAGATATATAATCAAAGCCTTGTGACAAAAACATTAAAATGCTCATGCTGTGTTCTGCCACAAAAAAGAAATATCTGATTTATTTACTTAGGGTCAACAGTCCAGAGCAACGGAGAGTGTGGAAAAGAGGTGAAGAGACGGGTCCAAGCAGGTTGGAATGGCTGGAGAAAAGTGTCAGGGGTACTATGTGATAGAAGACTTTCAGCCAGAATAAAAGGAAAGGTGTACAAGACAGTGGTGAGACCAGCGATGATGTTTGGACTAGAAACTGCTACAATGACCAAAAGACAGCAGGCAGAATTAGAGGTTGCAGAGATGAAGATGTTGAGGTTCTCTTTGGGAGTGACCAGGATGGATAGGATCAGGAATGAGTCTATCAGAGGGACGGCACATGTTCGATGTTTTGGAGAGAAGGTCAGAGAAGCCAGACTGAGATGGTTCGGTCATGTACAGAGAAGAGATAGTGAATATATTGGTAGACGGATGCTGGAATTGGAGCTGCCAGGCAGGAGGTCTCGAGGAAGACCAAAGAGAAGATTTATGGACGTAGTGAGAGAGGATATGAAGGTAGTTGGAGTGAGAGAGGAAGATACAGAGAATAGGGTTAGATGGAGAAATTTGACTCGCTGTGGCGACCCCTGACGGGAAAAGCCGAAAGAAGAAGAAGAAGAAGAAGAAGATGCTCATATTGTTTTCTCATTGAGCTGTCCTCTTAGCATATTCTCTAGAACGGCTTGCATTGACAAAGACAAAATCTAGTGATGACAACAGCAATTGCTCTCCCTCGCTCACCCCATAAATGAATCTCTGGTTGAACTGCTGCATGGCTCCCTGCAACTGGCTACGCTGGTGCTGCCACTCCTCATAATTTCGCACCGACTCCTGCGTGGGGCGTTGCCATGTGGTTGTCCTGGTTATGTGGTCAACATAATACACCCTGCCCATCGGGTCCACCCTGCGCTCCCACCTTGAGGGAAAGGAGGGTGCTGTGTTAACAAAGTACACCGAAGAAATCCACCCCGCACCATGACCAGACGGACAAGTTAGTAAAATTCCTTCTGTTGTAATAACCACATAACTCATAACAGATTAAAAAACTGCTGCATAGACGCAATTATAAAACGATTTATAATAGTGCTTTTAATCAAGTAATTGCATTGCAACTGAATTTGTATAATATTCTACATATATAATGTTCTAATATTCTTGACTCTTGTACCCTGTGGGCAGAGCGTCTGGCCTGTCCCAGGTTGTCCTTTTCTCGATGTGATCAACAAAGTACACACGTCCGTTTTGATCCACCCTTTGCTCCCATCTGCAAAGACAATACACACGAGTGAGCAGGGCGTGAGGTCATTACTTTCGTGATTTAACTGAAAATACATATGTAAATGATAGCATTCCGACATACTACAGTAGTGATTGAATCCAATTACTTGTAGAAAAAGGTTTATTTTTACCCAGGTGGTAAGGGGCCACTGTTAATGGGCGTCATCCTGGGTGGGGCTGTGACCGGAGCAGCTGAGGCAGAGGCCCCCGGTTTGGGGGCATTTGCTGTCTGTGAAGGGCCTCGGGTTTCACCACCGGCTCCCGAGTCGTCTTGTTGATCTGAACAGCCACTTGCAGATGCCTGAGAGGAACCATCGGACGCCGGAACTTCACTCAGCTCGCTGGGAGTAGAGCTGCTAGAGGAGGCTGGAGGGAAGGCATTTCTTTGAAAATTAATTTGTAGCAGTGGTTTTGAATTGATAGCATTTATGTGCAAGGGCACATCGTGTTTCAGTATATGCAGGGTGACTCCATGTTACAATGAGTGCATACACTTGGATACAAGTGTATGTGCCATACACTTTCAAATAAAAAAAAAAAAAATCCATATTTTCATGGGGTTGAGTAAGTATTTCACACAACTCTAATGCTTGGGAAGGGCCAACAGGTGTTTGAGGAAGATAACTACACTGGAGAAGGTGTAAACTAAGCTAGTGCTAATAAATAACTGATGCGCCTGATTTGTTAAAACATTCACACCATTTGAATTGCTTGTTGTAAACTTTGTTACAGATGTAGCACTTAGCAGCTCTGTAGCAAACCAGCTGTCAGTTTGGAATTTGAAACAAAACAATGACAATCCTAAATCATAAAAATACAACATGAGATTTTTTTCTAGCCTAAAAAAACTCAGTCGACGAAACCAATGCGTGTTTTGTATATATTAATTTTGTATCCTCATACTTGGAGATGCTGCAGGTCTGCCAGGTGCAGGGGGAGGCCGGGCAGGTCTCGGGGGACGAGAAGCAGTGGAGCCCCCTGGTGATCCAGATGGGGAATTTGAACCGTTGATAGAGCGAGTATTAGGTACGATCACCCACTCATCAGAATCACTGGAAGGAGACGTATCTCTGCTTGTCCTTTGATTAGAACAAAAAACATTCGGATATATGCCACTGAACAAGTACGTTTTAATAGTAAACATATAAAATTGATGTTTTACTAAACCAATGCAACATAATTTGCATCAAAAGCATCAGAAGCAGAAATTTTAGCAGACCTGTTGCCGGTTTCTCCATTCTGTTTTGCATTTCCATTTGGGACTGAAGCTTGAACAACACAAAGATGGAAATACAACACAAATTAAAGGTGATAATCTTTGCTTGTAGCTATCTTTTTGGACTTGACTAATTTTTGTTCTCAGCAGTAATAACTGCAGCTGACCTGGTACTGGAGATATCTTACATTGTTCTTTCTCCGCAGAGGCTAAGGTCTCTGGGTCCACGTGCATTCCATCCAAGCACACTGACAGATCACCCACAACTTCCCGGGAGTCTCTGTCAGAGCACAGCTGCAGGGTCTGGACCACCTCACACACTGAGGAACAGACACAATTAAACAAGTGTTTGCAGCACATTAAACTAAAACTCGGGCAACTGTGTGCATTTACTTCGTCAATATCAGTTGGATTCGCTTTGAAAAAAACATTTTGTGAAGATTAGACAAGCCTCCCCCTTTTTTCAAAACTATCTTATTATCAAGTTATTTGTTTCTGTAAATTCAGAAGCCAAAATCAGATGCCTTTTTCAAGGGGTGAGATAAGAAACATGACCTTAGGCAATGCCAGCAAGGATATCAAAATACCCTTTGCTGGTTGAAGCAAATCTTCTTCTTTCAGTTTCTCCCCATATGGGGATTCCGTCTTACCCTGTCATCTACATCTTCATCTTTCACACCCACTAATGGCATTCAATCCTACACCACAGCCACAAAAATTGCATCTTTGGCCGTCCTCCTGCCTTGCAGCTCTCTGTAAAACATCTCCTACCAATATATTCACTAGCTTCATCTGCGTCCACTCCACTATGCCTGTATTTGCTTCTTCACCTCTTTTCCACACTCCCCATTGCTCTGAACTTAATGTTGACCTTAAATATCTGAACTCCTTCACCTTCCTCTCCATCTCTCCTTGCATTCTCACTGCCCCACCTGGTTCCTTTTTCACTTATACACACGTACTCTCTCTTGTTATGACTGACCTTCATTCAAATTCTCTCAAGAGCATATTTCTACCATCGCAGATTCTCATCCACCTGCTGCCTGCTCTTGCTGCAGATCACAAAGTCATCTGCAAACATCATGGTCCATGAAGACTCCCGTCTGACCACATATGTCAGCATGTCGATCACAGGAAGAGGCACAGGGTCAATCCTTAATGAAGTCAACCTATCAGTGACTCTTCCTGCACTCTGCACCTCTGTTGCACTGCCGTCGTGCATATCTCGGACTGCTCTAACATGCCTCTCTGCCGCTCCAGACTTCCCCAGATTCCCCGTATATTATGAGTAAGTTGAATACACTTCTCCATAATATACCAAGATACCAGCAGATGTAGCCCAGAATATTGACCAGAATTATTTCTGACAAAAACATGATTAGTTATGTCCCTGCAGTCAATCAAATAAGCTTGGAAAACAAGAGTATCCCGGGAAATATTAAAATATGATACATTGCTAGTGCACTCTCAAATAACAATAGTGCAGCGTCTGCACTTTCTGCCACATGTGCCAATGACATCCTGCTGACAGGCAGAAATAATGAATGAGTGAAAGAACAAGTTCACAAAATGAATATTGACAGGGTGATTGAGAAACAAATAAGCTATGCCTATGAGACTTTTGTCCTTCCTGGTCCAATACTTCAGGCATGACAGCCCTTCAAAAAACCTTCTTGTTTGAGACAATATTTTGTGAAATTCTGGATGAAAAAGTCTGGCAAATAAATGAAAGAATAAACCTCCCCCGACAATATTTTGGGTGTGTAATAGATAAAGAAAACAAAAACACAACCCACGATCCAGCTGCGGAGAATGTGTGAACTCACACTTCAGTTCATTAGCCTTAAGGGTCTCATTGATCTCCAGCGTTGCCATTCCCAGGAGGATGTCAGCCTTCAGTGTCTGATGGCTCCAAACACGAAATATCAACTTGCTGACAGGAGTCACAATTCTGCAAAGCAGGAAAAAGTCAGATAGGCAATGAGGGCAGTAGAGGAAAATAATTTTCCAAATCAGTACAGATTAATCAGCCAATAGACCACATATGCATTAGTCTAATATTTTATAATTTTACTGCATGTTTAGATTCTATGTCAGAAGTTGATAGAGCTGATCAAATGTACATACAGAGTTACAGTTATCCCAGCATTTTTTATTCCCACCGCCTCATCTTAATTGGAAGCATCTTGGAGAAAAACTTCAGACACTGATGCTAGTTATTAAATGCTTACAAGTAGCAGATTTACAACACATCAAGGCCATTATTGGCATCAACGGTTACCCAATAATGAAACTGCAATGATGAGTGAACTTGTGCTTGAGTGCAGCCCTAACCTTCACTGAAGGAGAAACAGAGCTACCTTTCCTGTCACTGACAACAGCTTTAGCCACTTTGCAACTGTTAACAAAATCACAGTCTGAAAAATGG
Source organism: Fistularia commersonii (assembly GCF_037954325.1). Lineage (NCBI taxonomy): Eukaryota > Metazoa > Chordata > Actinopteri > Syngnathiformes > Fistulariidae > Fistularia > Fistularia commersonii. The sequence continues at coordinate 11,566,578 of NC_141290.1, forward strand.
CAGTGGCAATGTAAAGTGCTCAAACAACTATACTTGGGCCGTGTTAAATTTGTATAACTTTAAGTATGCAAAGAAAACTGACCCAAATTGTGATATATCTGATTTATAGGTCCAGACAAATTGAGGACTCAGAGATTTTTGACAAATAGACACAGATTCATCTTTTAAAGCTTCACTTATCAGTCCAATATTTGCTATTGCTTCACATTAAATTTTAAAATTTAAAATTCATTGATAAAGTCCTCCCCACAGATATAAAGACATCATCTGTACTTACACTGTGACAGCCTGCTTCCATTTTGGACTGTGTGTGTTGCTGCATTTCTCCGTCCTCTTGGACTGGCCATCCACAGCTACCTCAACATATGGACTAGGACCAAACCAGTTCTTTTTGTTTTCCTTCAGCTTGGCCGAAAGCACTGGAAAGAATAATAAAACCATGCAAAAGTAATTTCACAAGTTTCCACCACGTACTTCATAATACAACTGAGTGACAGGTCTTGCGTCCTGTCACGCAATCACTATTACTTCCATTGCCTACTAAACTTAACTTACCTGTGACTTGCAATTGAGCCTTCATGGTTCATCCATAACACTGCAGCTTTGTGTGACAACACAGAATGGACCACTGAAATTACATAACATTTAATAAGGAGGGTTATATGTAGCAGTGAGGGTGTGGGGTTAACAGATAACTGAGAAGTATGAGTCGACCACCCACGGGTTAATGTCAATTTAAAGGCAGTCCCAATATGACTTACAGACTGTAACTCACTAAACCTAGTACGTCTTTTGCAATATTAACAGTAGAAAATAATGGATAACGATACAACGAGGAAGCGCTGTGATATGTAAAAATACCAAAAATGGGAGTATAAGTGTGTAAATTGTCAAGGCGCCGAGGGAAATGTCTTCCCTGACAGAAGCAACACGAAGCCAGTGCAGCTGAATTAGCATTGACTGTCATGTTAGCAGGGTTATTAGCAACGAGTTGTTGACACGCTAAGTTGACGCTACATAACACCCGTCCGTTATTTAGAAGGTAATGTCATTATTAGGATTTACTGAAGGTGACCCGAGTATTCATGGAAAACTTAAAAACCATGACAAGTTTCACAACCTCGAACAACTTTGTTTGTCGATGTCCTGGCAATAAGCTAGGGTGTATCAACGTTAGCTAACCATATATCAATGTAACGTGACTCAGTCATGCTAACACCAACCGGTTCACGAATCCATTTAAATATTCTTTTAATCTAGCTGAGGGAAAGTGACAACTGTGAACGGTAATTTGTCGTACCTGACAGAGGCAGACGATAGAGCGTCTAAGACGCTTGGTGTGTAAGCGCTAGGGCTAAATTGCTGTCAGGTTGATGCCGCCTGCCATCACCGACCTGAGTGCCCTAACCAGGATCACCTTTTCCGGTTGATTTTTTTTTTCAAAATAAAACTTCTTTCGACGGGAAAAGTACGGATTTCAACATTTTTCCTGCATTTTATTGGAAAAAGAATTCAACTACACACACATACACTCACACACACACACACACACACATTAGATGTATGATATTCAGGTACAGACGGACCTAGCAGAGGACGTTCATACCGTTTTATACTTTTTATTTACATTTCATCTCCAAATCATGATTTTGAAACGGTCCATTTTGACGCTGATGTATAATTTGATACATCTTCCACATTTAAAGTACAGCAAAATGGGATAAAAATAATGCATTCAGAATTATCAAAAATTTCAGTAAAGTTAGTGTGGAGTACCAATAAGAAAGAAATACACACGCGTTTCCATCTCTTGAACGTTCAGTTTATTTTCAGTTGGAAAAGTGTCTTAACTGGTGCCTATTATTTCACCAGGTCAATGGTGAAAGGGATCACTGCTCTGGAATGAAGTTATTCTGAGAGAAGTGATTTACTGCGTCATATTTAAATCCAGAAAGGCACACGGTGGATTTGGGTATTAGTGAGGCTGTGATTATTTTTAGCACAATTGTTAAGACACAGGATTTTTCTTGCTTTCATCCACACAATATCATTGTATGTATTATGTTAATATGTTAATTTTGCAGCTCCCTTAGAGTCTAATTATGTATAATTAGTGACATTCTCGTGCTTTAAGTAGCGCGTTATTCCACTTTTATGTTGAAAGGACACCCAGGATGACGTTAGGATTCAGATCCACTGGCGATTGCTTGGGTTTATATGCCCACTTCGTTGCTATGTGTCGATGAAATTTGTTTAATACGTGCAATTTCTCACTGCCATCTAACGTTTACGGTTCCTGAGTTGGTCAAAGTGTTATTCAATCCTGTTTTACCAGCGGGATATCAATTTATGGACACACCCACCTCCGAAGTCTTACAACTTCCCAGTCTGGTCTTGTGACAGCAGTCCTCTTGCTAATCAGCTGGTAACGCTGATGAACGCGTAGCGAAATCCCCGGCTAGCAAAGGCATGTTCCTCAGCTAGCTTGCTTAGATGAAATATATTCCGCGAAAAAAACATTTTCCAAAGCAATTTTAATGAAGATGTTGTCTCGTTTACTGAAGGAGCACCAAGCGAAGCAAAATGAGCGGAAGGAGTTGCAGGGTGAGCGGTCCTTTAGCTGGTTAGCCGTATTGCTAACTGATGCTAAAAACAAAGCAGAAGCTTGGTAATGTGGACGGTTGAAAACTCGAACACGAATCAATCAATCAATACCGAAACAACATATAGCCAACATTGTTTAATTTATATGTGTGAAACTATACTTTGCACAGAAAGACGAAGGCGTGAGGCCATTGCCGCAGCCACCTGCCTGACGGAAGCCCTGGTAGATCACCTGAATGTTGGGTATGTACTGATGTTTTAGACCCTTAATTTTAGTGGAAAATGCCATTTGTACATTTTCACAAAAGTCAGAGAAACACGTTCACCACATTTTCACTTTAAACTGTTGTATTTCAATGTTGTTCAGTCTTAGTCCAAGAGTCACAAGCACAATCCCCAGTTTAACATGTTTAACACAGAATCATGAACTACCCCCCAAATGCGGAACTAACTACTAGCAGTTTGCCAAAGATGTGGTGATAAGATGTATACCAGGTTTTTCTCTTGTTAATGTTGAGAAAACCAGCCCTTTGGTTTTCCAGAAGTCAACCCCCTGTCTAAAAATCCCAGTATTTTATTTAAAATTGACAGCATACACTCCAAGGTCCCGCTGACAGGTGGATGCACCCTCTGACGCCATAAAGAAACATACGAGCTGCATTAACAAAGAGAGATATGTTCCCCAGAGATAGTAAAGCTTGCAGTATGTAAGTTCTCATGTGTTCTCCAAAATACCATAACCACAAAAGGTATTGTATCATTACAAATTGAAAGCTTGATGAATCCAAGAAAGTCACTTAAAAGCCCTACAAAAACTGTCAAAACAATTGATGCAATGCACCTTTGTGGAAAAAAAAACACAATCAGTTGATGATATTAGTTTAAGTGATATTTTTTTCCTGCATGTGTTCCCTCTAGTGTTGCCCAGGCTTACATTAATCAACGTAAGCTTGACCATGAGGTGAAAACTCTCCAAGTGCAGGCAAGTCAGTTTTCCAAACAAACTGCTCAGTGGATCACAATGGTGGAGGGTTTCAATCAGGCCCTAAAGGTAGGATACATCATAGTGACTTTTCTTTAAACAGTGCACTTAAATAATTACCAATTCATGCCTAATGTACTCTTCTTACATACTGTATACATACTAATTGGTGTCCAAAATTGTACGGGAAATTCTGCTTATACCACACTAACGCTTGCACTGCCTGTGTAGGGTGCACGGGGAAAAATGTGTAAAAGCAGATTATTTCCTTTTAGCATTATTGGGCAGATTAAACAGGGGAGGAGAGGGGGATTAAGCACTTCATCAGTGAATTTCCTCTCCTTCCATATTCATTCAGCTTACAGTATCTTCACGGTGATTAGAAGTGAAAGGGGAGCAAGAGATGCTCAAAGCCAGTCTGCTAAAAGTTGAATTAGGCAGATTGACTGCGGCTGTGACAACACTGAAAGAAGAATTTAACAGATGCTGCTAAATATGTGGCTTACTGGTTTACGAACTGTGTCGTAATAGTCACGGTATTGTTCGGGCGGCTCAGCCATAAATACGTGTAGGGATTTGTGTCAGATCTGAAGTATAATTTGTTATAACACAGTACAATCGCCTTATTGTGACATCTTGATACATAATCTGGCAGTTACCTGCAATAAATTGACAACCATAGTCAAAAAGATGAATGTTAATTTTACAAAAGATATTGTTTGAAAATTGTTTGAAATTCCCTAAAGCAATCAGGAAAAAGGAACACTTGGAAAATCTGAGCAAAATCAATTTTATAAAAAATAAATTGTTTGTATACAACACAGAAAAACTACAACTTTTCCCATTGTGATGTTGCTCTCTTTTTTGTACAGGAAATTGGGGATGTGGAGAATTGGGCCCGCAGTATCGAGATGGATATGAGGACCATTGCCACAGCCCTGGAGTATGTGCAGAAGGGTCAGCTGCAGTCAGCCTCCTCTTAATTGGAATCGGGAGCCACGTGAGAAGATTACAGCCCAATCCACTGGAACCAGTCAGAATGTACCAGAGAGCAGGATTTCATCGACAAAGATACCAGAACCCAAGTGTAAACAATAGTATTACTCCGCAACATTTGAACAAGCTCACACTTATCCCAAGTCTTCACAGAAAGATACAGGAATTTAGTTGAATTTAGAATATTGGTGTTTTGAAATTGGTATAAAACATCCTAACCCAGAAATATGGGAGTTTTGCCATAATAAGATATAGGTCTGACATCTGTTTGGTAGTGAGGCTCTTTGAAATTTTGTTATTTAAACGCATTTAACAGGTTTAAAACAAAGTGCCACATGTCCCCTGGACGCTTGTTTGAAATTAATGCATTTAATTTATGCTCTTTCTCATTGCCCTGTTACCTGAATTATGTTTTTTTGGAATGTCTACGTCATGCTTGTCAATGAATAATGTAAACTGTGCCGTACTTTCAAGTTTGCTACGATTTGATGATGGAATATTGTATTTAATAAAAAAAATCAATTCAAAGTAATTTTTGTGAATATCTGTGAATTGAGTTTGGTGGATTAATATGTAGAGAGAATCCCAACAATTGCAACACACTTCAATAAACAGCAATCCCAGCTTCATTTTGAATGCGCGTAATCCAAACAGTATTGTTAATTTGAAACATGATGAGACTTTTAAAGAGGTTATCTTATCAAGTTATTTTCATACTCAGTATCAGTTGACCAAATAAAATGAATGCGGGGTGAGCTTTGCAACGTACCTCTAAATTCCTAAAATACGAGCAAAACGTTTACTGCCGCCGGAATAGATTACATGTTAAGAGGAATGTGTGACGTGAAGGGGTTATGTCATGACAAGCTAGCCCACATGATCGATCGCATGGACAGTTGCTGCATTATAACAAAAAACAAATGTTTGAAACCAGTCAGTCACAGACGTGATCCATCAGTATGTACTTCTCATAGAATAGAGAATGAACCTGGTCTCCCTGGACCACGTTTTAAAAAAAAAAATTACAGGGGAATGAAACAGGGCTTTATTGAAATTCACTTTATTTAACAAGCAGTATTCCTTAACTTTGAGATAATATATTTAGAAAAGTATATGCAGAGTGTGTAATATAGACTTTCAAATTTGCAGTAAAATGATGTGATGGACATTAACGTTTCACACATGGGATAATGACATTATTAGACACTTGGCTCATATTGATCAGGATTGTTTATCTAAGAAATGTCCTCCAAAAGAGAGATCACAAATGAATGAAAAGTAATTCAGTATATCATGGGGAGCCGGATTACATTTAAACCCCACTGAACTAACAAAGTTCTTATACTCTATGTACCATTGTACTGAAAATTCTTTCAGTATTTCCCACCCTTTCTTTTTTTTTTCACCCCTCAACAAACACACTTACAGAAACCAAATGGTAATGGATTGGGGATTACCAGTTGTGGACTTGTCTTACGGGATAAACCGGAGGGATAAAGCCTCTTTCTGACCAGTCCCTCAAAGTACAGACCGAGGCACAACCTGAAAGGGAAAGGGAAGGAGCAGGATAACTTGAGGGGATCCATCTTTTGTCGAAAACAGGAAAAGGTAGGATAACACTGTTTTCTTGTGTGTATTTCCATCATAAAATAGTTACAAACTTTTCTCCCTCCCTTTTCTCACAACTTACATTTGCATATTATTAATAAATAACTATGGTTAGAATGAACAGATCACATTGTTGACGGGGCTCTTTATTACTATGCTATTTTGCTTTTATTTATTTTTTTAAATCTTAATTTTTTTTTACTTCATTCAAAGGTAGTTTGTTTTATACCACATAGATTTGTTTTTTTTTTTCCCCCGCGAAATGCAATTTACCAACTCAGTATGTTTTTAATTAACATTACAATGCTGACAGCCATTGTCTGTGTGGAATAGTTATATCTGCCGGTAATTCTGATGTAATAAATGACAGTAACCCATAAATGTGTCTTTTTTTTTCTGGCTTTTCCCAGAAATAAGCTTGAAAACTAATTGGTTTTCAGCAATGTGAAGCTTAAGTGGCTCGGTCACAGGCATTACATTTATGCCCCAAAACAATGCACTCCTCCCTCACTGGGTCCCCATCCCTCACAAATGTCTCTCTGTCCTCTGTTAAGCGTATTAAACCAAAGATTTCTCATGTAGCCACAGTGGCTATTTCAAGTGTTTCATCCACCAAAGACCCCGGCCTGAGAAACTCAGGGTGTCCTGAACTCATTTATAAAAGAAGACTTAGAGAAACTGACATAATGAATCAATAAAATCACAATATTGTGAATTTTATTTGGGGTTTTAGGTTAGAATTCCTGAAATCTGCAGGTTTCTACTTTTTCTTTCCACATCTGAAAACTGGATTTGGCAGGTTGCTGTATCAGCACCTTGCAACATTTATTTGCTTAAGGTTTTTTTTTAAAATATATATTTATTTTCCTTTTTCTTTTTTTTTCCTTCTAGTTCTCCAGGTGACCGAAAACCAACTGTCGGTAACATGGACACACAGTTCATCTACGACCTTTTAGGGTGAGAAAAACCAATTACATTACATTTTAAAGAATGTTTTTGTCGTTGATGTACATCTTCAAAATGTAGTTGGCGGGTTTCCTTCCTTTTGTCATAACGAACTGTTGGTCTTACAGGGAAAATGCTTGGTTATACATCACCGCTACCTTTGCGGTGTTGTGGATTGTTGCCTGGCTGTACAGAGACAGCCTGGAGATCGAGGACATCACTGACAAGTACGTCTTCGTGACGGGCTGCGACTCGGGGTTCGGAAACCTGCTGTGTAAGAAACTTGACCGTAAAGGTTTCCGTGTGCTGGCGGGCTGTCTGACAGAGAAGGGAGCCGATGATCTGAAGCGAGTCGCCGGGCCGTACCTGAAGACCGTCCTGCTGGATGTGACCAGTCAGGACAGCATCCAAAAGGCCATGGAATGGACCAAGAAGGAGGTTGGCGATAAGGGTGAGCAGCAGTTGACGGCAACAAAGTACATTTACTCCAATTTCGTCTCGAATCAGCACTTTGGGTTTTTTTTTTTAGTCATTCAATTGATTTATCATTTGCAAATGTATTACATTTCAAATGGAGATATCGTATCTATTTTCCTATTGTTTCTCCTATTGTATCTCCTAGATGTTAATTTTAGCATGAAATTACCCAACGATTTCATCCGTACTTTCATTTTTGATACTATCTATCTATCTATCTATCTATCTATCTATCTATCTATCTATCTATCTATCCATCCATCCATCCATCCATCCATCCATCCATCCATCCATCCATCCATCCATCTATCTATCTATCTATCTATCTATCTATCTATCTATCTATCTATCTATCTATCTATCTTACATAAGGTACATAAGTGTGTCTCGATCACAGAATCTCTTTTCTCACTTGTCTTCTGCTCAGGACTTTGGGGTATCGTCAATAATGCTGGGCGCTCGTTGCCCATGGGTCCCTCGGAGTGGATGAAAGTGGAGGATTTTTACAGCACGCTCAAGGTCAACATGAATGGGGTGATCGCCATGACGATGACCTTCCTGCCTCTCATCAAAAAGGCCCGTGGGCGTGTCGTTAACGTGGCTTCGGTGCTGGGGAGAGTGGCCGCCAATGGCGGCGGATACTGTATCTCCAAGTTTGCTGTGGAGTCATTCTCCGACTGCCTCAGGTAAGACCTCTGTCAGGGTCCCATTAGAAGCCGGGGCAACATGACATGGAAACAGTTTCTATTGGCTCGGGGGATTCTCTAAACTTCCTAGTGGCTGTAGCTACAATGCATGGAGGGAGCTCAGCATTATCAAATCTCTCCATGTACTGATATACAGTGTATTGACTGTGCTCATGTCCCTCCGATTATATGTATTTATGTGCATGCATATGAAAATACAAACAGATGCAAGCTGAAACGTTGAAAGTAGGAACGCAAAATTGCACTTGACAACACATGACTGATTTCATGTGACTCTTTGTGTCATCAGGAGAGATATAAACTACTTTGGAATAAAGGTGTGCATCATCGAGCCGGGCTTTTTTAAGACGGCAGTGACCAGCCTGGAACCCCTGGAGAGGGAGCTGCATCGACTGTGGAACCAGTTGAGTCCTGAAGTACAAGCCAGCTACGGCGACAGGTACCTGGATAAATGTAAGTGGATCATTTTATCTTAATTTTCAGGGGATGGAAGGTCCAAACTCTACTGTGCAAATTTTAAATAATGTCATGCCAACATCTTCCCTGTCAAGATAGCAATTTAAATTTTACACATTTTAAGCAAATTCATGAAATGATAGTTCAAATGTAATTTGCATTAAAATTTGGATTTGAAAATTATTAAGCCTAATATTTTAGACCCGTGTTTTTGTGAATACTTGTTGACAATTCTGATGTAAATCACAACCACATTCTTTTTAACAGGTTTGTTTCATTATGACGTAAAAGAAAAAAGGACACTGCACAATGCAACTGTGTGGGGCTTTCGAGTCTCCTCAACTATTCTCTTTTGCAGACATCAAGGTCCAACGTTTGATCATGAATGCCGTCTGTGACTCTGACCTCACCAAGGTGACGGGCTGCATGGAGCACGCACTTACAGCCGCCTACCCGCGCACACGTTACAGTGCCGGCTGGGATGCGAAGCTCATCTGGATCCCCCTCTCTTACATGCCCTCCTGCGTCGTCGATATTGGGCTGAAGCTGGTTCTGCCAAGGCCTTCAAAGAGTGTTTAGCTGCCGGCAGTTTCTACAGGAATATTACCCGAGTTTTTCGGTTTGTGTTGATGCACAGAGAATAAAATTAAAAAAACAAATGATTGCCTTTTGGAAATATTCACACTGCTTATCAGCCCTGGTTACGTGACCATGTAATGCTGCAGTCCTGGATGTATTTATATATGCATTATCTGCCTTGTTTTTTTGTTGTTTTTTTCCCTTTGGATTGGCTGTTCATGATATTTAGATAGGATGGGAAAACAATGTAATGTACTGTGAAATCATTATCGTATTTGACATTATGCAGTGTTTTGATGTTGTTCTATATGTCACTTGATGTAGAGCATAACTATCAGCCATCAGAAGTAAGAGACAAACAAATTCAACGTGAAAACTGTACGTGAGCAAATGGCTTAAGCAGCTTTCTCGGCTATTAAAAGTATCTATAGTGTTTAGTTTTTTCCTGGAAAATCAACAACTGCATCTTGATCTTTTTGCATATGAGCAAAGTTTGATTTCAGTTTTTTAAACCTTTTTCAATGACATTAGGGAACCTTTGAGGCTTATTGAAAACCAAGGCCCAGAGAAACATTTCTCCACTCTTGGTGAAAACAGGACGGCATTATATCACACAGGAAATTGAGAATTATAACGTTTTCCCATGCATATATTTTTAGAATTGACTCAGAAAAAACATTGTAATGTGTGCCTGCTCATGCTGCTCGACTGCAATCCACTAAACGCAATAGTCCACGAGGAGGCGCTAAAAATCCACATTGAACAGTGAGCCAGACAAAAAAAAAACGGTTTAAACTTTAAACCGTTTTTACTACAACTACTTAAACTTTAAAGTGTAGTTCTACTTTGATTGGACGCGGTATATTGAAGTAAATCACAATGTACAGACAATAGAAAGTCCATTTCGAAAGTACTATCACAGTACTGCCCAGGCCTATGTATTTATTATTCATTTTTATTTTATTGACATTTTTTTTCTTGTACCTCATCACATCAGACGTCCCGCAATACTATCAAGTGTGTGTTGTATCCCAATATTGATCGGGTGGATTCCTCTGACAGAATACTCGGGACCAATAAACGCAGGGATTTGTGGGCAAAGACAGTCATTGCATAACAGGTCAAAGGCTTCATCGGACTTTGACATGTGTATGCGAAGTGTGACGTCTCTCAGGTTGAATGGCAGCAATGTTTATTTTATTATTTTTTTATTATTATTATTGCTGTTATTATTATTATCATCATCCAACAGATGATTCAGCCAATAATAGCGCCCAATGACAATGTCGTCTATTTCAAGCCTTTCATTGGCTGTTGTACCTGCCAATCAAACAGTTACAGTAAGTGGTCGCGCTAATATTTAAGTTGCCTTCAGGTGTAGCTCGTAGAACTCAAGGCAGATTACGCAGAGTCAAGCTCTGTTCTACTTGTCGGTATCTTTAATCTGTATCACTTTCGTGACTTGACATAAATATATATAGCATAAAGTACACCCCTAGTCAGCTCTGTGAGGAAATTTAAAAGTGATAAATTCAAAAAACAAGACCCAAAGCGGGGCCAAATTGGCCACAATCAACACCAACAGAAAAAAAAAACACCAAAACGAAATAATGTAGTTTTTAAGATAACTAATTACTGAGATAACATTACAAAATGTTAAAATTGCACAGGTATATATAAAATCAATTCTGTATTACTCATCTTTAGTAATATATTTGAAACTTTTTTTTCCTGCCATGAAGAATTAAAATGTGCTGCAAATTCATTTTACTTGTCCACATTTTCAAGAATCAGCATTTGACCATCCGGAAAATATTTTATTTTATTTCATTTCATTTCATTTCATTTCATTTCATTTCATTTCATTTTCTTTTATTTTATTTTATTTTGTTGTATTTTAATGTATTTTATTGTATTTTATTGTCGGGGTGGTCGCTGGAAGACCCTGTTTCCGACGACACCGTGAAGGCAGCAAAACGTCGGTTCATCAGGTGGAACTAGGTGACCGTTCAGGGCCCGCGTCCAGGCGCCGCTGCTCACATTCACTTTTCACCGCCACCGAACGTCTCCAAGCGGGTAAACTCACAGCCATGCAGTGCCTAAAAGCGCTCCGCTTAAACATCCACGTTCGGCAGGTCGTCAAAAGCTCAAATGTCACGAAGAAGCGGCAGACGTGCTGTCTGAGCACGACGTCGTCAACAGCCGCGTCCCGTTCACGGACGCCTTCACACTCGGATCCCTTCAAAGTGTAAGTGGATAATTATAGTCAAGACGCATAAAATAACAATAACATGACGACGACAACAACAACAACAATAACGACAAAAGTATTTCTATTAGAAAGACACCCGTGTCCTCCTGCAGTGTTTGTTTATATTTTGTCAGCGTGATGTGATGCGTTTGTGAACCGTAGTACTACAAGAATAATGAGACTCAACTAACGGTGTGTGAGCATCAGCCCAACTTGCAGTTTATAGTACACATTATAATAACTTTTAAATGCACTTGTAATACTTCATTACATACTTAAATAACCATCATTTAATCATAGATAACCTGTATTGGTGCTTGGCACTATGGAAAAAAAATCATATACATACGTACACACACCCACACACACGTATACATCCATATATATGTCTTTTTAATTTTAATTTTTTATTTCCCCCCACAAAGTACGATATGGTGCTTTATACGGTATTGGTCTAGGTCATGCTGTCTGTTCACATGTCTTCAGATTAGCCAGTCTATGGCAGTCCCTCAGGTCCTTCAGGTTCAGACTCAAATGAACACTGAGGGGCCTCAAGGTGCCCTCAGGCAATAAGGCGCCCTCCTCTCTTACCCCTTTAAATCTAGAACTAAAAATTACAATTCTTGCAAAAGATTTTTTATATTTTGAAATGTGTTTTGGTTTTATTATTATTATCATAATTATTTTATTTTCAGGTAATTTATTGATGTGCTCATGACTGTTTCATGCTGCTTGTGATGTGATCATTTTCATTGTTCATGCAAGAATTCTATTTTTTCGGGGGGAAGGGGGGTGATTTACTGCTTTTTCTTTAGTTGCAATATGAAATTACTACTACTTCTATTTCACCATCCGTGATTTTTTTTTTTTTTTTTTTTTTTTATGCGCTGATTGCTGGTTTTGGAGATAATTTCTCACACAGCATCCCTGAACTGTCCTGCAAACAGTTGATTTTGAAAAGTAATGAGGTATTTTTATTTTGGTTTTGCACAAGGTTTTGTTTTTGGATCCTCACTGTTGTGAGTTTTCAGCCCAAATGACCGCCTGTTCAACAGTTTCCTGTCGGCCTCCACAGGAATGTGAAGCCTCCCAGCTCTGGAGTGGAAGACCTGCTTTTCTTCACCATCACAGAGGGCAAACAGCAAGTCCCTATCTCGTACTTCACCACTGTGAGTAGCTGGAAATAGGGCTGCACTAATACATTACACAGTAATACTTGCACAACTGCACAAATTTCAGTCTCTTAGGACTCAGTCCCTTGCCTCATCAGTGAGTTTCACGATCCTGCTGGGATAACTGGCGAAAACAAATCAATGAAAAGAAATATAAAGGCAAAAAACTTATTGTTGGTCCTCAAAAAAAAGATGAAAGTGGCAAATTGAGAAGAAAAAAAGTATTTACAAGAAAAGACAGAATCCGGAAATGTTGAAATGCATCATCTGATTGGCCAGTCCACACTATTGTCACAAGTTTGAAGTTCATTTCAGTTGCATTTTATTCTGCTTTACTGTCTGTACAAACATGTAAGTATATGTACAGTGTAACAATATGCAGTTTGACATTTAACCAGAATTGCAACAAACAGCAAGTGCATGATGTAGTGTATACAGTAAATAAAGTACAAGACGAATAAAATACAGGAATATAAGGTTATCTTGAAATCAGAAAAAAAAAATTACTCCGAATATTCAACTTTTTCCCCAAGTGTCTAAGGCTTTTAGCAGTTATTTTATCCGCTGTTCAGCTGTCTAACACCCAGCTCTGCTTCCAATAGACATCATTCACTATTCAGCCACTCATTCATACATTTATTCATTCATACACTCAGGCATGTTGCTGCTGTAAGCAGTCATTGTCTGCAGCTAGTTTTCCATTTTTTGCACCAGAGCATTTATATACAGCTTTTATATATTTTTTTGGATTTTTTTATTCTATGTGATTATGCTACTGCTTTGATTCTAAACTTTTATTATATACATAACTTAACTTACTGCAGTGTCCACTTGCTGCTGTGTGAATGGAAATGTACCCAGTGTGGGAGGAATCATTCACAATCTATTCTCTTCTATATACTCATTTAAATATTTAATTTTAAATTGCTCTACTACTCCTCTCGTGATATTGCTTGCGCTCAGGCCCTTGAGAAAACCGGGCTCCGCCTTTCAGACCCGCGTCTCCGGGAATGCATGGAGAAACTGCAGCAGGCGGTGAGGGAGTCCGACGGCGAGTTGATGATGGATAAGGACCTGTTCCACAGGTAAGGCTGAGGAGCACTGAGTAATGCAGAAAAAAACGCGGGAAAGCAGAATTCGCAGGGTCAGTTCAGCTTAAGTGTTCAGCCTGGCATCTGGAAGTCCGGTCCCACCAATGTTCAGCGTGTTGTGTTTTCTAAACATAACTCACTGTAAGCCTGGGACTTAGAGACCAGACTATTTTTAGGTTGACCTTCCAACAACAATCCATTTTAATTAATCATTTGCCAAATGTTACTCGCTGCGTGACTGTCTGCCCCGCATCCCCACTTGAGTGTCCTTTCCCTCCTTTTGTTCTCAACACACTAAAGACTAAAACACCGTCACATCTTCCAATGTGCTTTTGTCATGGAAAAACACAAATTATTCCGTCTTGACAGCTTTCGGGTACTTTTGCGACTCACGATTGGTCAATGTCTTATACATGAAGTAGCAAGGATTTATCAAAAAATGAATTATAACTTGAATTAATCATTAATATCATTGTTAACCCCAATGCAATATCACCAGTATTGACTATAAATTGCATCATGTTGTGTGTCACAGTTGTTGCTCCCCGCGTGCCCTCAGGTTTGTGTGGGTCTTTTTCCGTCAGGTGCGTTGGTGGCAATGTCGTCCTGCTGATCCAGGCCTTCAGGAAGAAATTCATCATCCCTGAATTTGACGTTTTTGCGGAAAAGATAAACGACATTTACTGTGCGGTGCACAAGCAAACAGACGGCAAGGTGAGCTGTGTGTGTGTGTGTGTGTGTGTGTGTGTGTGTGTGTGTGTGTGTGTGTGTGTGTGTGTGTGTGTGTGTGTGTGTGTGTGTGTGTGTGTGTGTGTGTGTGTGTGTGTGTGTGTGTGTGTGTGTGTGTGTGTGTGTGTGTGTGTGTGTGTGTGTGTGTGTGTGTGTGTGTGTGGGAGAGAGCATGGGTGAATGCAATGCTTTTTCTAAGTGGACACTTTATCCTGATGGTTCTTAAAAAGAGACAAGTGTTTATCTATCTGGGTCAGTCACATACCGAGCATGGATGCCTTTTGACTTTGATTTAAAATTTTTGCAATATATATCTATATATATATGTGTATAACAGCGAGAGCAGTTGAGTCACAAGGCCCTTGATGGGGTTTTCTGTGGAAAATTCACATCAGAGGACGTATTATTAACTTTAGGAGCAAATAACATCTCAGCCTGTATATTGTTCTCATTCCCGTCCCCCGGGTGTTTTTTCTGGCCACACTACTGAGTGATCTTCTTCTTTCCATCCCTCAGGTGGCAGACTACATCCCCCAGCTAGCCAAGTTCAGCCCACAACTCTGGGGCGTGTCTTTGTGTACCGTGGACGGACAGAGGTCAGAGAATATATGTTGTCTTTCAGTGACAAAGCTTGTTTTGGTGCTCCTCGGAGCCCGATCTCCCATCTGCCACTGCCTGCCCTCACGTTTTGGAAAGGGGCCTGATGCGAAAAATGGCCCGAAACTTTGCACGCTGTGACACCGGAGGCCTTCTCTTAGCACCTCGCTGACACGGGCGCTCCCTGCAGGCACTCGGTGGGGGACACCAAGCAGGCGTTCTGCCTGCAGTCTTGCGTGAAACCCCTGCAGTATGCCATTGCTGTCCATGAGGCAGGAACAGACATGGTTCACCAATACGTCGGCATGGAACCCAGTGGACTGAAATTCAACATGCTCTCACTTGATGACGAAGGTGTGCAAAGACTCCTTGGATGTATATGAGAATGTAGAGTGTTGCTCCGGTTTTGGTTTGCACAAACCAAAACCTGGCTGATTTCTTTACTAATCTGGGTGGAGGTGTGGAATCCTGACGTTAAATTACCAATCAATGCAGCATAATTCCTTTTAATCACTTTTCAGGAAGTTTTCGAACCCCAAAGCTTCTCCTGGTCAATTTTGAAGTCTCTGCCTCGTTCCACAATTTTACATCCACGTCCCACTTTTTCTCCTTCCAGTCCCTCACAGCCTTTCTAATTCATATTTTGACACAACTTCTTCTATTTACCCTCAGGGAACTCTCATTGCTTTTCTCATTGTCTAATTTCTCCGTTCTAAATATTCTGTTTTCTCAGACCCCATAATAAAGTCAACAACAGCCACAAACAAACAGAAACAAATCGTAAATAAATAAATGCTGCACATTTTTATATATTTATGTATATAAGTAAATATGCCCTAAATGCCAACAATCTATTGGAAGCAACAAGCCAATGCCTCTTTGTTCCTCCAGTGTATGAAATGTAAGCAGTGTCCCCTCCTTTTTTAAATCCTGTTTTTCATTATTTTAGAATAATTTTGTTTCAGTTTCCCTCTCCTCTTATTTTTAAAATTTTATTTTAGAGGCCCTATCTTTCCCCTCATGATCACCTTAAAATGAGAATTATTTTATGTCCGTTTCTCTGGTTGTCTGTGTTCCAGTTGGAAACTTGTGTTTGTTTCATAATATGCCGGGACATCAATTATAGAAAACAGGCAAATGTTCTCCCCTCTCCACATTTGACTTATAATGTAAAGAAGCCTTATACTTTAGAAAGGAACATAAACATTTACGGTGGTTAGCGTTTGCACCTTGAGACAAGAAGGGCCCTGGTTTGATTCCCATAGGGGCCCTTACTGTGTGTCGTTTATATGTCCGTCTGCTTCGGTTCCTCACCTTCTCTCCACAGTCCAAAAATCTGCACTGGATTAATATGAGATACTAAATTATCTAGATGCATGAATGAGAGAGTGAATGATTATTTGTCTGTATGACATGTGAATGAGAGAGTCCGTGTTTGTCTCCATGTGACATGTCAGTTAGAGGGTGAATGGTTGTATGTCTCTATCTGACGTGTGAATCAGTGTGAATAGTTTTATGTCTCTATCGGGTCATGTGATTGACCAGCAAACAATCCAAGGCGAATGCCACCTCTCGCCCAATGACAGCTGGGATAGCCACAGCCCCCCTCTGAGTGCAGCACAAGCTGCATTGATAACGAATGAATGAATATAAAGATGCTAACATACTGGTTCCGTCCACAGATTTTGGGACGCTAGACATCTAGGAATGCAAATGTAGAATGAGGTGTGAATGACCTCCAAGTTCAACTGGGTTTGAAGGTGACATGAGAGGTTGCAGCCTCTGGCGTCACCGCCAGATGTCACTAAATCCCAAAACACAGAGGACTCCTCCTTTCCAAGTCCTCATCACCAAGCACATAGTTAAGCACTGTATTATTCAAAGGGTCATTATTGTCACCGGCGAATCAATTGTTTTTGTTTACTGACAGAGGCGGCTCTGATACCCCCGCACCTTATCTTGTTGTCCTTCCCCCAGATAAACCTCACAATCCCATGGTGAACGCAGGAGCCATCGTCATCAGCTCTCTTATCAAGGTAAACAGATAAAGGCAAACAAGCGAATGGCCTGAGTCTGCAAAAAAAAGAACCCAAAACGCTTTTTTCAAAGTCTTTTACATAGGAACGCGTCTGAACACGGAAATCAGGGGTTTTTTTTTCTCCCCACATGTGGGTTTTACCGAATGTCGTCTGAGCTTATCCTGTAGCTGTACCTACTGATAATAAAATAATGAAATAATAAGTTATTGATGCATTCATGCTGTTTCACAATGTAAAGGAGAATCTCTCTGTCTTGCATTTACCTCAGCCTCATTCCAACAAGGCGGAGAAGTTTGACTATGTATGTATTACTCCTCGGAACTGATTCATGAAACCTGTCTCCGCCAACTCCCTGGTGCTCATAGTGCTTGATCTGTTTTCCTCTTTCTGCAGGTAATGGAATTTGTGAAAAAGATGACAGGCTATAAATATGTTGGATTCAGCAACGCCACGTGAGTGAAATGCCTCATTTTTTGCGAAAATCACCATTATATACCTTTTTTACCAGCACGTCCATTTTTGGGTTAAAGGTACACTGGACTTCTACTGACCCGCTGCATTATTTATGTTTCAGTATTGACATTTTCTGCCTCCCTGTCTCAGATTCCAGTCGGAAAAAGAAACAGGCGACAGAAATTTTGCCATTGGATACTACATGAAAGAGAAGAAGGTCAGTCGGATGCTGGCTTTTCACAGTGCCGATGTGGAGTCACGATTTACCCTATTTTATGTTTCCCAATCCGTTTGCATTAATCCCTCAAAAAGAGAGCGTCTCTTCCGCTTAGAATTATCTGCAGATTTGTTCTTGCACCTGCATTATTTGAATTCCAACCGAAGGTTCACTCTTAACTCTCGATATGGAGCTTGTCAGGAAAATTCAAATGCTTGGGTTCATTTTCCCCGCCTCCGTGAACATTCTAAACAGGAGGAACTGCTGACAATGCACAACTCCGATGATAGCCGTCTTGTCATCCTTTCGCCCGTGAACTCTCTAAACCCCCGAGATATTTCGACTCCGGGTTTTGAAAGTGTTGGAATGGCCTCGAAACACATAAAGCAGTCCCAGTGTGCAGGGGGCCAGATACGATAGTGCAAGATGGCCCATAGGATCCGGTCCGTGAGGGGAAAGCTATCTGATTGAATGGATGCCCTGCAGTGCAGCTCCACTGCTGCCCATTTTTCCGACTTCTAACCTCACCCAGAAAAACTAATGCTCACAGAGAAACTATTAGAGTGTCCATAGAGTCCAGGCTCATCTTCCAGGACTGAAGGAACCCGTATTTGTTTTATTAATTCAATTTTACAATTACATTTTTAAATGTATGTATATAATGGCAATACAGGATTTGATAGGAGACTAGTGTTCATTGTATGTTAAACGCTCAATACAGTTCGAGGGTGCATTGTAACACATGAAGCGGCGACTTTCTCTAAATAATAAAGTCTGACTTTGCCTGCAGCAAGGTTTTCCACTTCTGGAAGTCAGTACCACAGCACACAAAGCACAGAATAGTTTTGGGGGAAAGCCCACTGCTTGCTAACCTTTGATATACGGCAGATGTACAAAGCCCCATGGTTGTCTCACTCCCATCAGTAATGTCACTTCTACAGGACCAAATGTTTTGCAATATTAGCATATTGTAATGCACTAGATTAAATAGGTATCACATTGTGAGGTCAATATGCTGCCTGCAATGCTTAACTCTCAGCATCGTCACTTCATTATGCTGGAAATTCGTACTACATGCAAATGTCTTGTTAATATAATTAAAACTAACATTGATTTCTTTTACTTCCCAGTGTTTTCCTCTGGGAGCAGATATGATCGATGCACTTGACTTCTATTTCCAGGTTCATATGTCTGTTATTCTCTATTGATACCTTTATGTGATGGCCGTTGAAATCACTTTTTGCCAGTGTTAATAGCTTCTTTGGTTAGATTAAAAAACAAACAAAAAAAAAACTTTCGTTCTTCCTCACAGCTCTGCTCCATTGAGGTGACTTGCGATTCAGGAAGTGTCATGGCTGCCACCCTGGCGAACGGCGGGATCTGCCCAATCACGGGCGAGCGTGTCTTAAGTGCGGAGGCAGTGCGAAACACCCTGAGCCTCATGCACTCGTGCGGGATGTACGATTTCTCGGGCCAAATGGCCTTTCATGTGAGTAGCCTGTCCATCGACGGGGAGCCAGTGTTTGCGAAATGATGCGTCTTTGAAGGAATTACCTTTAGAAGCGTTCACTCGCAACCTATTTACAAACCCAACCCTCTTGCTGTTCTCTCCCAGGTGGGATTGCCCGCTAAATCTGGAGTGTCCGGTGCTGTCCTGCTGGTGATTCCCAACGTCATGGGCGTGATGTGTTGGTCTCCTCCGCTGGACAGGGTGGGAAACAGTGTCCGAGGAATACACTTTTGTCAGGCAAGAGGACTCATAATACTCAACATTCTTTATCATTCAATACATTGTCATCATAGCATCTTCTTTGCAGATTATTTCCCCCAAAATACCTTTTTACGTGGTTTTCTGAAGATCCTTTTTTGGTATGAAGCTCAGATTCACTTATCAGGTAGATAGACAGAACAACAGCATCATGAAGATCTATCATTTATGGAGCTTCACTTGTTATTCACACTGTATTTATGTATTTATGATGCACAATGGCGCGGTGGCCGGCTCACTGCAAGAATGTTCCTGATTCGATTGTCACTGGGGGGCTGTTCTGTCTGGAGTGGTCCAAAAAATGCAGTAGGTTCATGGGAGACCCTAAATTACCCAGATGTGGTTTTACGTCTCTATATGTGGCCCTGTGATTGACTGGTGACCAGTCCTGGGTGACCTCGCCAGCAGCAACTTCTCGCTCTCTTCATTGACAATTCGCCAACACACACACACGCTCATGTTTTTCCATAATTGTTGTGTAGGTACGTTGTGGCGGGAGGTGCTTTTGACAGCTTTGTACGCCACTTCACGTTTTCAAACGTTCAACCCACCCGCTCGTAACTCAGATCTCGGCTCGTCTCACAAAGCGAAAAATCAACTGAGCAAAAGCTCGTATCTATGAAAACTTGTTAGTTGATGCACACATAAGTCAAGTTCCCACTGTATGTATTTCTAATAAAAGATCAATAATCAGCAGTACAGTGTGACACTGTGCTTTATCTCATATTACTCTGTACTAAATTTCAATACCCTGTGTAGAATTGTAGCGTAATGATTAAATAAATGTGATTGGTGTTTTTGTCATATTTGCATGAATTATAGAAAACAAGGATAAATTGCGCCTGGGAAATGGAGAGCCTCAATTTGGATATGATAATGATAGTAAATAATAGTTTAGTAATTATTATTTTCCCCCAGCCCAGTAGGAGTGGTGTCTCTCTCGGTTTCAGACTCTCAACCTCAGCACACACGTATTATGATTTTAGCTAATTTGGCTTAACAACAAAAGTATATTCATATATCCATATATCCATCCATCCATCCATCCATCCCATCTATCTACTGCTTATCTTACTCAGGATCATGGGAGATGCTGGAGCCTATCCCAGCAGCGATTGGATGAGAGGTAGGGCTTATCCTGTATCACCAGGTGAACATAAGGCGGGGTACAATTTGGACTGGTCGCCAGTCAATCTCAGGGCCACATAAACTGTCAGTCAACCATTCACTGTGATTTGCACATCTAGAAACTTTTCACAATTTTTCCAATTGACCTGCTGCATGTATTTGGACTGTGAGAGGAAAACGGAGAAAACCCATGCAGACAAGAATGGAACATGCACTATGCTCCCTGTATTTTTTATATATATATATATATATATATATATATATATATATATATATATATATATATATATATGTGTGTGTGTGTGTATATCACAAGACTTTATTGATACCCCAGGGGGAAATTGCTTTTTGTTGGAAGCAGCTCCTGCTACAAAGTAAAGTGGGGAAGAATCAAAATAGAACTCTGTATAAAAATAAAGAATAAAGTAGCAAATGAAATATATATACTGTTTATACTTTTTGTCAGAAAAGGCCATTTATAATGCAAAATCTGGAATGCAGAACTTAACTGACCATTAAACTGGTCAAATGACTGCTTCCCCGGACTCTTTCCTCCACAGAAGCTGGTGTCGCACTTCAACTTTCACAACTACGACAACCTGAGGCACTTTGTGAAAAAGCAGGACCCCCGGAGGCAGGACGGGGAGGACAGGGTTCGCAGACGGTTTTGCTTTGCTCTTTTTTTCCTCTTGTGTCTGTGCCGCTGTGTGTGTTTTGGGGCTTTGTGAGTAGAATTTTTTTTTTTTTTCCTTCAAGAACAAGTCTGTTTCCAACTTGATGTTCGCCGCCTTCAGCGGGGATGTGTCAGCCATGAGAAGGTATGGGACAGAAGCATGCCGTTATTTTATCACCCTCAGACTGTCCTCACCTGGCCCGGGTAGATGAAAAATAAAATAAAAAAGAAGATAATACATCATGTAATAAGCGATCAATCTGCTTCATCCTAGACATTGTACTTCTCAAAAGATGTCGGCATAATAAGTGCGTTTTGGATCATTTTGATATTTATTGCACATGATGCTCCAAACTGATATGTAGTTTGTGTTGATGGTAATGGAGACAAAACTGACTATTTGTAAGTTGTATTTTTAGACAAAGACATAAATGTATTTATTGTTCCGGCTAACTGACTACACTGTGTGCAGAATCATAAGGCAAGTTAAATTTTTGAGGAGTAATTTTGTTATTTTACAACTACAGTGCTCTTGGTCAATCCAAAATGTTAACAAACCCTCAAACCTGAACATTTAAGTCGTAAAAGTGAAGTTTTGGCTTTCTTAAGAGAATATCCATATGTACACCATTAAATAATACACCCACCCTTCTTTTCGATAACAGTCACAAGCCTTCCATTCAGAGTCAGTTTCTTGATCTGGTCAGAATCAACTTTTTGTGCAGTTGCAACCACAGCCTTCCAGACACTGTTCACAGAGGTGTACTCTTTACCTTCACTGTAAATTTCCTGCTTAAGAAGGGCCCAAAAGTTCTCAACCGGGTTTAAGTCAAGTGAAGAAGGGAGCCATGTCATTAGTTCTTCATCTCTAAGGCCTTTACTGGCCAGCCATGCAGTGGAGTACTTTGATGCATGTGATGGAGCGTTGTCTTGCATAAAAATCAAAGTCTTCTTGAAGAATGCAGACTTTTTCCTGAACCACTGCCTTAAGAAAGTGTCCTCTAAATAAGTCTGAGATTTGATTTTGAGTCAATTTTTAACCCGAAAAGGTCCAACTAGCTCATCTTTAATAATCCCTGCCCATACCAGTACCCCACCTCCACCTAGCTGGCATCTAAGTCGAAGTGGAGCTCTGTGTCTATTACTGATCCAAGCACGGGCCTCTCCATCTGGTCCGTGAAGAGTCATTCTCATCTCATCAGTCCACAAAACCGTTGAAAAATCTGTCTTCAGATATTTCTTGGCCCTTTCTTGAAGTTTCAACTTTCGTGTCTTGTTTAGAGGTGGTCGGGTTTCAGCCTTTTTTAACTTGACCATGTATCTGAGAACTGAACACCTCTTACCTGTTGACACTCCAGGTAGGTTGCAGTTGTGGAATATGGCAGCACTGGAGGTAAATGGGTTCCTGGTAGCTTCGTGCTTGATTCTTCTCAAATCTTTGGCGGTTAATTTGCATCTTTTCCTCTAGACACATTTCTTGCAACCCTGTTGACAACAAAATGTTTGACGCCCAAATATCTTAGAGTGCTGCATCCCTCTGAAAGACTTTTTCAATTTCTGAGTTTTCATATTCACTTAAATCTCTTTTTTGGCACATTTTCCTTAGGAAAAGAATCTGCTTAATAGTTATGAACACCTTGATATAGAGTGTGGATCTCCTTAGGCCACACAGTCTCTTGTTACACAAATACACATCACCTGATATGCATTAAATCCAATAAGCATTCATGTTTATATAGCGTTTAGTTGGAAAATATTGATAAAATGATGAAATGGTCAAAAAAAACTTGGGTAATAATGGTGCACACAGTGTACAAAACTTCAAGATGAGCATTGTATTTTTAATATTGAGTGCTTTGATAGTCACTTCATTTATTGAATCAAGAAACTGAGGAATCTTTCATCCCAAACTCACAAAGGTGTGAATCATTTTTCTGCTGTCACTCGATTGCCTCAGGTTTGCACTTTCATCCATGGATATGGATCTGAAAGACCATGACTCTCGGACAGCTCTGCACATCGCCGCCGCTGAGGGTGAGCGCCGCACATGCACTCCATCACTGCCGTGTCACGCTGCATTCAATGATCGGAGGAACATGCTGAATTGGACCCATTGACAAACTATAAAACAAATGAGCGTCAGAGCCTTTATGGCCGTTGTCTGTATTACAAAACTAAATGCATTTCAGCAAAAGGGATGAACGAATAGACAAATTAAAAAACATGTCTTGCAGTTGCAAGATTTAAAAGCATGGGGATAAATACAGTTTAAGACAATCACGTGATTTAATTTTATATCTAATATATATCTAATTTTTCACATATTCATATAAAACAATCATGTTAATATAATTTTTTAAAATTTTTTATTTATTTCGGATTTTGTTCTAATTTCCTTGCAATTTTAGGAGGAACATGTAAATTGTAGGGGGGCGCAATGGGCGCCTCTGCCTCTCAGAAAGAAGGTTCATGGTTGCGATTTGATTCTAACCGGCAGGCCTCTCTGTGGGGAGTTTGCATGTTCTCCCCCTGTGTCTGCATGGGTTGTCTCCGGGTTCTCTGGTTTCGTTCTGCAATCCATAAACATGCAGTAGTTCATTTGGAGACCAGAAATTGCATAGTGAACAGTTACATGTCTCTATATGTGGCCCTGCAATCCATTTCCTCACACCTAATGGGAGCTGGGATCTGCTGCAGCACTCCTGTGACCCTGAGTCCAGGCTAAGCCCTATAGATAATGAATCAATGAATATAAATGTGTGTATCT
Organism: Fistularia commersonii; assembly: GCF_037954325.1. NCBI lineage: Eukaryota > Metazoa > Chordata > Actinopteri > Syngnathiformes > Fistulariidae > Fistularia > Fistularia commersonii. Next base: position 11,590,817 of record NC_141290.1, read on the forward strand.
TACTGGTGGCCACAAATGAATAATATCTTGTGCTGTTTCTGTCTTTTTAATTTTAGGTCATTTAGACGTGGTGAATTTCCTGATTGAGACCTGTAAAGTAAATCCATTTGTGGAGGACAGGTGAGATCTATGGCCTATGACTTTGCACAGCCTCAGTCACTGAAAACAGTCCCACTTTTACACATATCATTTAAAATCCCCTCCTAAATCTGTGCATAATCTGCCATAAACATGTGATATCCTAAAACAGCTTTGCAGCACAGTTACAATGACTTTAGATTCAGTGACTTTGGACATATGAATGAAAGATTGGCGCCTCAGTCCATTTGTATTAAGAAAAAAGAAAAGTGTCCAAGTAGCCCTGATAGAAACCCAATATGTAGAAGAACACGCTCATGTCTGACCTTCACCTGCAATTCTTACATCATCCCAAACGTGCAGGTGGGGAAACATCCCAGTCGACGATGCCACGCAGTTTGGACACAATGAGGTGGTGAAGGTGCTGAAAGACTACCAACAGGTTTACAATCGGCAAGAAGCCCATCCCCCCGAAATGGAGTGTTCCTCAAAGCTGGAGTCCATCGAGGGCATGGTGTGATGCCCTCAGCGCCGCCTCAGACTGTGAAAATGCTGGGGCGTTCCTGCAAATTTGTCCTTATCGTGAGTGAGAAAGAGCTGATCTTTTTTTTTCCCTTCTTTTCTGGGCTACTAATCTAGAGGACAAAGATTCCCCAGTGAAACAGAAATGGCATAAACCTGCATAAATTACCTGTATAAATAAGGCATAAAAAATGGATACAGGGAATGTAATATATTGAGGAACCCATAACTTAATGCAAATTTTAACGTTATTTTACATCACAAAATCAAAATAACTTGGGGTTTTAATATCAGTTAAGAGTTGGTAGATTTCGAAAGACGGATATAGAGCTCTGATGCAAAGAGTGTTTGGTCTGGAGAAAAAGCGGCCAGCGTGTTTTTTGCGCCGCTTTTATCTGTTGTCGTCAACCGAAAGCAGAGTGACCCACAAACAGGCCGTGACCGATCAACAGGGATTGACGTGTAAACACTTTACAGGAAAAGCTGACGCAACCTTCTCCAATTCTAAAGTGAAACCTACGAAAGCTGAGTACATTGACATTGTGAGTCAGTTTTCATGCACTGCTTCAGCTGTGTTTGCCCTGAAATGAACACTTTTTCCATAAATGCCTGTCGTATGACCTTTATTTGCTTGTTTGTGGGAATTGAGGGACTCAGACAATTAATACTTTGACTTTTGAATTGTTTAAATTTCAGCATGCACATCAATATACCTTGTATTTCCCTTTGTCATATTCTTATCCCTCCACTCCTCACCAGAGGAGTTTGTGTCTTTTTTTCAATTCTGGACAGTTCTGGACATTTATTACTTTCCCGCAAGTTGTGTGTTTGGGTGCTGTCATTCTGTCTTGCCTTGGCAGTTTACTACTATTTAACTGTGATTTATGGATAATATCCTGCCAAAAGAGCCCTTTTGCCATTTGATGTGCCGTTTTTGGACCATTCTTACTCTTTTATGCCCCAAAAGTCACCCCATTCACACAAAGTGTTAATTGTCAATCAGGAAAAGTGTTTCCCTGTACAATGAAATTCTTGTGTTCTGTTCCACAGTGAAGCCAGATAGAGAGCGAAAAAAAACTAAGCATACCAAATGATAAGCATATTATTGAAATGAGATGTAAGAAGTGCAAAGAAATGGGAACAGTTGAGATGTTGAAAAGTACAAAATGAAAACGTAGACCATTGTGTTCACGGGATGTGCAAGTTGAGAAAGTGCAGATTGACATCTTAAAAGTAGAGTGCGGCTCAAGTGGGCAAAGTCACGAAACGCAGGTTGTATGCAGTTAAAAGTGCAGAAAGTGAACATTAGGTGCATCTAATTGGCCTGAAGGAGAATGTTGTTTTTGACTCCTGTCAGTTTTTCAGGAGTTGGTATAAGAGTTCTGTCATGACATCCCACATTTCAGCCTCCTGTAGCTCCGGACAGGGGTAGGATTAGTGATTGGAGGCAGTGTCTTTTGGACTCTGGTGGTAGATGCTCTACAGCAGGCCTGGCCAACCTGTGGCTCCAAAGCCACATGCGGCTGTTACATTCATGTTGATTTTTCTGTGTGTGTATGTTTTTTTTTTTTTGCTGTGCGCGGAGAATGCTGGAGCGGCACTTGATTGCACAAGTAAAAAACACACAAACACAAAATTCAACGTGAAGTTAAGAGTCACGGCTCGGGAGCCACAGGTTTGCCTGGCCTGCTCTACAGAGAAGGCAGTGGAGTTCTGGTCATCCTCTCTCCAGTCTTCATCCCCCGCTGCAGGGATTTGCAGTTGACACGATCGAGACTAAATAGGTCCTCAAACGCCTCATCCCTGAAAGAGCTGCACAGGACAAGCTTATACAGAAGAAAAAAAAAAAAAGGACAGCTGGGAACCCATCTCAAGTGCTTCTCCAAAAATACAATATGGTCGAATTATTCACGTTAGCATTTTGTTTTTTGAATGAAAATCAGGTTAAAATGCAAAGAACCCGCTTATAATTGAGCTCCTCTTGCATCACTCTATGTCGGACAGTAGAAGATGTTGCTATACTGGAACAAGCGTGCACACTAAATACAACTTGCCAAAGTCACTTTGTTTTTTTTGTTTTGTTTTTTTACATTTTGGCCGGTTGAACTCATTCCTCCCTGTAAGGGGAGAAAACTCTTTGTGTATATTAAAGTTTGACACTGTAATTGTTTTTGGTGTCACGTGTCCCATGTGTTGAAAGCTGTGCTCCAACAAAGGACTCCCATGAGTCATTTTGTGATAAACAGAGACCTGAATCCAAACGTTGCAAGCACCGACAAGCTGTAGCTCTGTGCCGGTTTTGGTGTCCCCAGGTCTGTCTGTGCCCCGCGCAGCATGTTGTTAAATATTAAACAGCAGCTAGTAAATCACCTGGAAGCCTTAATGCATGGTGTGGAGGCAGCCAGAGAGAGAGAGAGAGAGAGAGAGAGAGAGCTAATGGCGGCAGCTGGTGTTTTAAAGGCCACTGTTGCAGGAGTCTTTTGCATAATTAGTACGTTTTTCAAACCAGCAGTTAAAAAATGAAAACATAGCATGAGGTATTCAGCTGCAGCTGAGTCATAGTCAGCCCTCTGTCCTCTTCTTAGCAGCTTTTTTTTTTGTTTGTTTATCGATGCCTGGGATATATCCAGCATTGACTGATTGCTCCATTATTGACCTGGCTCATTTTGCTGATCCTGTTGGGATGCAGGGGAATTGAGCAACCTCCCTTCTGCCTTTCCACTAGCTGGCACTGTGCGCACACTAAATACCTGCAGACACAATTGCCAGAATAACTACAATGCGAGTTTGGTGACCTGCAGGCCTGGAGATTGGTCTGTGAAAATGTTGTCATGGTGCAGAAATATTTGTCCTTGTGATCTGTTTCGATTCTTCAATGCAACATCATACAAAATTTGAAAATAGTCGGGTTGTCAAAGATGAAGACACTGGCGAATTACCGTTGCTTAATGACAAGGCAAAAAAACAGGGAGGGAAAAAAATTGTTCACATTTGTAAGGACAGAATACATGTGAGTGAATGAAAGGGGCCCAAGTAGAGATGAAGAAGGTGGAGGATATTAGGTATGTGGGGTCAATGGTCCAGAATATTGGAGAGTGTGGAACAGAGGAGAAATGTGTTCAAGTAGGCTGGAATGGATGGAGAAAACTGTCATGTGATAAAAATGCATCAGCCAGAATGAAGGGTAACCAGAATCAGAAAAATGCTTTAATTACCAAATGTACAATGTACTCATGAATTTGATTTGGTAAAAAGGTGTAGAAAATGATGGTGAGACCAGTGATGTATTGTTTAGAGACTGTGGCATTGTGGGGAAGACAGGAGGCAGGGATGAAGATGTCAAGATTCCCTTTTGGAGAATGGAGAGGATCAGGAATGAGTCCACCAGAGGGACAGCACATGTTAGATGTCCTGGGGATGAAGTCAGACTGTGATGGTTTGAATGTGTGTACAGAGGCAGAGTAGCAAAGATCTGGGTAGAAGTATGCTGACGTTGGAACCGCCAGGCAGGAGGTCTAGAGGAAGACCAGAGAGGAGTTTTGTGGACAGCGTGAAAGAGGACATGAAGTTAGTTGATGTGAGAGAAGAAGATGCGGAGAAGACGGTTAGATGGAGGAAGACAAAGTAGAAGAGAAGATGTTCACATTTCTCTGCCATTATTACCATCTATGGGTTATTTATAGAAAGAAGTTCATCTTAAAAAACCGACAACAGGTTTTCTTCAACCCCCCCCATAAATTCTAAACCCTACCGGTTTCATGCTCACACATCCAGACCCGTGCCACTCTCCCGTTCACCAATCTCACAGGAGGAGTTTCAGTGTTCTCCTGGCCAAATTTGAAACCCATTATCTCATCCCTCTACGCCGCCTGATCAGAGAATCGGGGCAGGTGGCCAATAAATCCCAGTCAATAAAACTGCATCACAACTCGTCTTTGCTAATGAACAAACCTGGGCTTTAGACATGTTCCTGTTTAAGAGAGGCAGTTAGTCTGATGCTTTTCTGTGGTGGTAATGGGATTGACAATCTCATGATTGACTGGGTTTCAGCGTGTGATGTTCACATGTCCTTCCCTGATGTGCACGGGTTCTCGCTGGGTTCTCCCACGAATCCTCAGAGTCTGAAAACTGCAGGAGGGTTAATTGAAAACTAAATTGTTCATACATCTCTTACCCTGCCCCCTCACCCCAGTGTCAGCTGGGACTGACTCAGCCAGTGACCCTTTGAGCAGAACTAGTGATGCCGAGCGACAGACGAGAGCCAAACGGATGCATAATTTGATTCTTGAAGGGAAGGGAAGATCTTTAGTTGCTTCCCAAGGCGATTGTCAGTTTGCAAATTTTCCAGCTGTCAAAATCTGTCAGGCCTGCAGTTGGTAATCATAGTAGAGCTGTTGATGATTTATAAATAAATCAGATGCAGAGAAGTGTCGCTCCTCAGTGGATGAGAGACAAGGGCCCACCCAAACAAGGATACAGCTTTTGTATGAATATAATGTTTTGTGGTTGCAACATTACGCTGAGCGCTGCAGGTTAAACTTATAGGAACATGCTATTTGTCAATGGGGACCATAAATTGCCCGGATATGTGAATACATGACGTCTCTGTATGACGTTTGAATGGTTTTATATCTGTATATCAGAATCAGAAATGCTTTATTGATCCCTGAGTAGTCTCATATGCTCCATACCCTGCACTCAGGGTCATGGGGGATGCTGGAGTCTATCTCAGCTGTTATTGGACAAGAGGTGGGGTACACCCTGGACTTGTCACCAGTCAACTGCAGGACCATTCACTCACTCATTTGGGGCAATTTTCACAATTATAACCTGCTGCATGTCTTTTTTCTAATGTGGGAGGACACACAGACACGGGGAGAACTTGTAAACTCCAGAAAGATACCCTTATTGGGTTCTCCATGCTGTGAGGGCAAAGCGCTAACCATTGCGCCACCTTCAACTATAGTGTCACAGTTGAAGATAAATAAGTCACAAACATATAGAAGTAGATGGAAAGTAAGATGAGCAGAGGTGAGATAGTGCGTTGTTCTTACTGGACTGAGTTATACAGTCCGGTCGCATCAGGAAAGAATGACCTCTTGGGATGATCACTGGTGCGACTCGGTGGAATCAGTCTGCTGCTGAATGAGCTCCTGCTATTGGTCATTATGTCATGGAGCAGGTGAGAGGTGTTGTTCAGATCACCCTTAGCTTGGACAGCATTCTCATCTTCTAAGCCACTGACAGTCCAACTCCAACCCCATAACCTGTCTGGCCTTTCGGATCAGTTTATTAAGTCTGTTGTTGTCAGCCACCATGAGGCTGCGGCCCCAGCATCCAATGGTGTGAAAGATGGCACTGGCTATGACAGATTCATAAAACATCCTGAGTATTTTAGGCTGATGTTGAAGGACCTCAGCTGCCTCAGGCAGTAACGACAGCTCCTGACCTTCTTGTAGACTAAACATTTTTCGCCCAGTTCAGTTGGCTATAGAAAATAAAAAAGAATTAAAAAAAAAAAAATAATAAAAAAAAAAAAAAAAAAATATATATATATATATATATATATATATATATATTTGGCCGCTACTTCACATATACATATATATACAATAATAATAATAAAATATATATATAGATAAATTATATATGTTATATATAGGTATATATGTATATGTATATATATTTTAATTGTATTATTTCTATATATTTTAAAGCCTTATGAGCTTTATGACCCCCCAAACTGTTACGTCCGCTAGTAATGTCTGCTAGAAGCAATGTCTTTTGTGTTTTCCCTGTTCCTCTCGCTCTCCCTTCTCTGATTCCAGGTGGGCGTGTGCGGTTGTGTGGCGGTGAGGCAGACAGGTGGAAGCAACTGACAATCAGCAAACAAGGCCCAGCAGCTGATTGCCCACACCCTTCTTGTGCAGCTTAAAAGCCACACACACACCGGATGACTCATGGCCGGAACGTCACATTCCACAGCTATGATCACCGGATTACACCTGCAACCACCTGGACTGTTCACCTACTGGATCCTCCTCGCCAGCTCAGCTTCTGTCCGTCAGAACCCCTGGATCATTCCACCTGTCTGCTACACCGTCATCAAACACACGCTGCCGCCAGGGTCCGAAACTCAATGGCATACTCAGCCACACTCTGCCCCCCTTGGGTGAGGTCGCCCAGCGAGGCTTCGGAAGTAGATCAGAATGTCATCCAGGTAAACAAACACGAACCGATTTATCATATCCCGAAGAACATCATTAATGAGATTCTGGAAAACTGCTGGAGCATTTGTCAAACCAAAGGGCATCACCAAATATTCAAAATGTCCAAGGGGGGTGTTGAAGGTGGTCTTCCATTCATCTCCCTGTTTAACCCGAATCAGATGGTAAGCATTGTGAAGATCCAGTTTTGTGAAGATAGTTGCTCCGTGCAAAGGGGTGAAGGCTGAATTGATCAAAGGAAGAGGGTATGTATTCTTCACAGTGATCTCATTCATTCCTCGGAAGTCAATGCAGGGACGTAGACTCTTATCCTTTTTATCAACAAAAAAGAATCCAGCACCAACAGGAGAAGACGAAGGACAGATGATTCCGGCAGCCAGGGACTCTCGGATATAAGTCTCCAATGCAGTCTGTTCAGGTTTTGAAAGGTTATACAGGCGACTAGTGGGAAGGGTGGCTCCAGGAATTAGCTCTATAGCACAATCATACGGGCGGTGTGGTGGAAGTGAAAGGGCTTTTTCCTTAAAAAACTGGAGCTAAGTCATGGTACTCACGAGGAACTCCTTCCAAGTCTACTGCAGGAGTGGGAGTTGAAGGAACTGGCCTGGCAGGTGTGAGAGCTGAATGCAGACAAGTCTCATGACAACGAGGATCCCAGGATATCACCTCCCTTTTTCTCCAATCCAAGTGTGGGATGTGTAGCTGGAGCCAGGAGTATCCTAAAACCAACGGAGAATTGGAGAGGTCGATCAGGTTGAAGGAGATGGTCTCTCTATGGTTTCCAGCAATCAACAGGGTAACAGGAATAGTTTTTTGGGTGACTTGAGCGAGGTGTAGGCCATTTAAGGCTCGAATCTTCAATGGTTTATCAAGATATTCCACCGGTACTCCCATTTGGAGAGCTAACTGACGGTCTAGAAAACTCTTCAGCTCCAGAGTCGACCAGGGCTTGAAGAGGGACTGACTGATCCTGCCAGCAAAGGGAAGCTTCGCACTGTAGCCGAGGTGGGGATGAAAAGGTGGCTCAGCTCACCAGTAATTCCCCAATTACTGATGAGCCTTTTCTTTTTCCAGACAGAGAGGACAAGCAATGAGGAAGTGACCAGCCTTTCCACAGTACATGCAGGCATTTGTGTCCCTGCGGTGCTGCCTTTCTCGTACAGACAACTGAGTGTGGCTCAACTGCATGGGTTCCGGATCAGGAATACGGGGCTTAAGAGCAGCTGATGGTTGAGGAACTGTAGTAGAGCGCTGCAGCTTCTCTCGGCGACGTTCGCTCATCCTGCTGTCAATTGGGATAGCCAAAGCGATCATCTGGTCCAGACTAGTGGTCGCATCTCGAGTTGCTAATTCGACTTTCACCGAATCATGCAGGCCTGCATAGAAAGCTACCTGGAGAGGTTCGTCATTCCATCCACTAGATGCCGCCAAGGTACGGAACTCCACGGAGAATTCTGCCACGCTGCGATTTTCTGACGTATATTCATCAGACGATTACTGGCATCTCGACCCCTGATGGAATGATCAAAAACTTTCTTCATTTCATCCACAAAGGCGGAATAGGAGTTGCAGATGGCCTCATGACGACTCCAAACCACTGTGCCCCATTCTCTCGCTTTACCAGCGAGTAGGCTAACTAAGAAGGCTACTTTGGCTCGGTCAGAGGAATAAGAAAGAGGCTGAAGCTCAAAAAGAGACCTGAGTCAAAAAAGCTTCACATGAATCTGCGTCACCGCTAAAGCGCTCAGGGACTGGAACATGCGGCTCACGTGCCGGTAGAGGAACATTCAAACTAGCAGAACTAATTGCAGGTGACGGGTTAACAGTGGCACTAACTGATTGTGTCTCCTGAGAAGTTAACTGGGTGACTTTACCAGTTAATTGTGAGACTTGATGTATTAAGGCGCTACTGCTTTCTACCAGATTCTGCAGCAACGCTTCATGTTGGCCTAAAATGGCTCCTTAACTAGCTGTAGTTTGTTGTAAAGTTAACTCCGGTTGCGCTGCCAGTGTGGCTGAGTATGCGGTTGAGTTTCGGACCCTGGTTGCAGCGTGTGTTGGATGACGGTGTAGCAGACAGGTGGAATGATCCAGGGGTTCTGACGGACAGAAGCTGAGCTGGCGAGGAGGATCCAGTAGGTGAACAGTCCAGGTGGTTGCAGAGAGAAGGGAGAGAGAGAGGAACAGGGAAAACACAACAGACATTGCTTCTAGCAGACATTACTAGCGGAGGTAACACACACTCTTATTAACCTCTCCCACACAAATGCTAACCCCTGTTTGGTTTCAGTGCCAGAACTTTGTGCAGAACGTTTGGGCGTCATAGTTGGGGTTGCAATAAAATAAAAACTTTCACTGATAATTCACAAGAGCACCACACCGCAGAGTAACAGTATGAGTAGTGAACACGTGTGGATGTGAAATTGGCAAGGCAAGTTGCTGAATGCATGCTTTGCCCCAGAGATGCAGAGAACGATGCTATGGTCACTGAGTCAGCCACAGCCCAGGATATAGAACACCATGCTCTGATTGGTCACCGCCACAGAAAATGCTTATTTTACCATAAAAATAATTGAAATAATAAATAAGTTTGAGTACATTTATACCTGTAAAAAAACATGCAATAGTGAAAAATCAGTGACATAAAATTAGATTAGCAGGGGACTACTGTATGTATATATAATTGATGGATGGACAGCAAGGGATCCTTCAGAGAGAGATTTGTCATGACAGTCGACCGTCTCTTTCAGGGATATGAAGGGCAGACTGACCTTTGACCAACCCGTTGTTTCCTCCCAGTTGACAAAGTGCCCAAAATGAGTTGTGTGGTGCTGACTCCATATATGAGAGTGATGAGCCGGGATTATTCAGAGGCATTTGTGGCAGAAGATTTGTAGTACACTTTACTGCAGCGCATTAAATATCACCAGTATATCAATTTGCCACGACGAGTGTATTTAAGATCTATTGATGTTGTGTGAAGTCAGAAGTCAGTGCTTGTCAAGTACTGTAACTCACCAGTTTATTATCCACCCAGGGGACAGAGGTGGGCTTGAAAATTTAGCTTGTTCTTGATTTTCAACAATATCAGCAAAAGGTTTCCCCAGAGCAAGTGCTTTTTACTTAGTTTTTTCTCACTGGGAATCAAGATACTTTATACTTCAATTTGGTGATTGTTTTTAAGAACATCTCTGATCTCAGATTGGAAATTGAAGTAAACTCAATATTGAACACCTTTAAGTGGTTTGTCGCAATTGACATTCTAGACTTAATGTTTCAATCTATTCATTCATTCATTCGCTATCTATACTGCCTATACCAGGGGTTGATAAAAAAAAGACAACAGCGCGAGCAACAAAAAGCTAAAACCAAGATAACCCTGCATATATCTTTTTTCCTCTTTATTGCTATGTTAAAAAATGAAACAATGAGCTGCGACACAGAAAATTAAATTTACATTTTCAGCTCCAAAAAAGAAAAATAAAGACTGGGTGGAATTTATATTAAATAAAAACACTCAATGTCTATGAGTCCTCCTCACATTTATGAAATATAACGGCAAACTTAAATTATCCCCCTTCAGCAAACCAAAAATGCCGCTTGTGTCCATGTGCTTTAGTCCATGTGTTTTAGTCTACTGTCAATGCAAAAAAAAATAGGAATACAGCAAAATGTATATTTGCAAATTAAATAGGCAATTAAAATATTAATTTTACCTTGTTATTCCTGAAACCGTGCACAGAGCGTTTGCATCTCAGGGCTATGAAAGCAAAATAAATGGCATTGCCTGCTGGTGTGTGGCAGTTGTAGCTCATGTTTTGCGCAACAAGAAATGAAACACTTTTTATATTAGTGTTACAAGATCACCAAAATCTTCAAATATAGAATTACAATAAAAAAAAAATACTGAACTAAGATGAAATTCAGTTGCTGACCCCTGGCCTTTCCCAGCAACCCCAAAATCACATAGAAACAAGCATTAACATAAACCCGAACATTCCCAGCATTCGTGTTGCATGCATGTCTGGTTCGTGTCCGACAAAAGTGCATCATCACTGGGCTGGGGGGAGGGGGGCGCTCGCTTACCCCCATATACGTATAAATATATATATGTGTGTGTGTGTATGTATATATATATACATATGTGTGTATATATATGTGTGTGTGTGTGTATATATATATATATGTTTATATGTGTATGTATGTGTGTTTATATATGTATATATACAGATGTATGTATAAAAATGTGTTTATATATATGTATATATATGCATGTATATATGTACATGTATGTGTGTGTGTGGTATAAGTAATATTTTACCTAAGGTATTCGGTCTAGCCTCTTAATTTCCCCTATACTTTTGCCGTCTTGTTCACAGTCTTTTATCCTCTCCAACAATTAAATTCAAATGCGTGGACCGAAAACAGAAAATTGAATCATCATGACTTTTTTTCATTTTCTTTTCTTCATTTATGCTCTTGAACCATCCGATAAATCACAAGAGGAACAAAATGATGAGGGTATCATACAATTTTATTTCGAGTCGCACAGAAATTGAGATGGAACCTTCTTTCGTTTGTCGCCTTAACCCATGATCTGCAAAAAAAAAAGAATTCACATTAATCATGTGGTCAAGTTGAATATATGACAAATTTGAATTTGTACACTTTAGCCCGTTTTGAATACTGACGCTGTTCATCCAGCTGATGTAAGCGGAGACTCGGGTGAAGACGGTGGGCTTCCTGTAGGCGTTGCAGCCGGAGGAGGACACAAAGCTGGTCACGCCGTGAACCACCCACCTGCCGTTCACGTCGCAGTTCAGGGGGCCGCCAGAGTCGCCCTGGAAAGATGAACTACCCATCTTAAAATCGCAGCTCGATAGTGTCATTCACACACGTCCAGAAAGCTAAAGCACTCCCCGGAATCATAAAACACCCTTTTAAGTTGTCCCATCTTGGTCCTTCACCCGCAGAATGAGGACTTCCAAGAGTGACAGTGTGCAGTTTAAGCAGAAGTCGCTGTCAGACTTGTGGCCCTGCTGATACAGCAAGCAATCCCACGTGTGCCTTGCAAAATATCCTCCTTGACAGCAGAGGGAATGGGACTGAATTCTGATGAGGTCTGTCCAGCGTTTAGCCTGCTCCGCTTCACTCAGGAGGGCAACCACGCCCTTAATATAAAAACCTGCGCCCCATTGTTAAATAAGGCCGTTTTAATTAATGGAGCTTTGATGAATTAATAACTTTTTCATTAGACGATACAGAAATATTCATGATAATGGGTCTGTTTTCTATGCGTAAGGGGATAGAATGGGGCTTGATTCGTCCCTAAGTGGCAAAATTTAAATTTTCACAGCGCAAAGTAGACAGTAGAGGTAGTTAAGTAGATAAATATTATGAGTTAAAATAGCATGGAAGATATCAGAAAGTATGAAAAATTTAAACACTCTGACTTTGCTATTCAAATCACAGATTAATTTAAAAAATAGTTCTAGAAAATGTAGACTTTCTTTTTTTATCGGAATTACCTTGAAAAATATCTATTGAAAATCAGTAACAGGAGCGATGTATAAATCTGTATATTTATTGTTGACAGCTTTACTGATGATAAGATCTTTACTAAAGATGGGTCCTGTATGCCTGAATGATCTAAAATGATGATGTTAAGTCGTATTTCCTTTTTTTTTATTTTTTGCAAGTAAATCCCCAAAGAGATTTGAATGGGGTTTTATTATTATATATTTATTTTTTTAATCTAAATCAGATTTAAAGGTAAAAGTTTAAAAATGAGTTTTAGTTCCTTTCTTTTTTGACATCATAATTTTTCTTTTGAATTCAGGGTAACTTTTTGGCAGTTTAATTTTTAAATTGATGTGTATTACAATTGAATAATCATATCATAGAACATTTTTTATATCGTCGCCCTAAAACAATCTTCATCTTTGATTTGAATCCTCGTTTTCTCAACTCTTCATCTGATTGCATTCTGACATTTATTTAATTCAGATTTTTAAAACTATTTTTTGTTATTTTTCTGACCTCATAATTGTTTATTAAATTTAAGATGACTTTTTGGCAGTTTTAGTTTTGGAAAATAATATTCTTCTGCTTATTTGCCAAGGTGATAAGTTGACATTTTATTTCTAGCATATTTTTAAATATTTTGTATAAATGTGGTGAGGAAATAAGAAACCTCAACGCAAACAATATCATTGTGAATAATCATATAATATCATAGTTACACCATATTTTAATATCATCGCCTTCTTAAAATAAGCCAAATTTTCAAGTTGTTCAGAAAAAAGCAAACGACTGAGTGATATGTTGAATAAGGAGTTGATTTGCGCAAAAAAAAGGGAAACTTTTTTTTTTCTTCATATTATAAGAGGGTGATAATCCTACAAGTGATATATGAAGGAAATCTTAAATTTTGACACGGCAGACACGCTCTCACCTGGCAACCGGATTCGCTGCCGCCTCCAGCGCAGACCATGGAGTCCTTCACCGTGCTGCCCCACCAGCCATAGCTGGAGCAGGTCTTATGGTCGACGACGGGGAGGTAGGCCTGCTTGAGCTGGGAGGACAGCTGACCCCCGGCTGGAGGTGAAGAGCGGGGATGTATAATTCAGAGCAGGCGCCAAGGATCCATCATTTAACATTTGCTAGGAAAAGGCAGGATGACACTCACTTTGTGTGCGTCCCCATCCGCTGATGTAGCAGGGGTTCTTGTTGGGCAGCACCTGACCAGAGGGCGGCAGCGCAGCCAGCTGGACGTTGTTGTTCAGAGAAGCCTCAGAAGACAGACGCAGGAGAGCAATGTCCCACCTGGGACAATCAAAAACATTTCAAATCTTAGTTTTCGAATACACGATCAAAGAAATTACTGAATATATTTTTTCTCCTTTTATCAATTTGTCTTTTAGCTTGTATCTTGGTATTTTATTCATTCATTCATTATACTGCTAACCTGAGGGGGTGCATATACAACCATTCATTCACTTACTGAATTTTTTGGGACTGTGGAAGGAAAACTGGAGAACCCAGAAGAATCTTTGATTTATCTTTGATTTGAATACTTGTTTTCACAAATGTTCATCCTTTTTTTTTTTTCTTTTTTTTTTTTTCAAAAAAAGATTTTTTTGTTGCTTTCTTCTCTGACCTCATAATTTATCTTGTAATTTTAGATAACTTTGAGGCAGTTTTAATATTAAAAAGATATATTATTAAATTATTTGCTTATTTTCCAAGTTACCATTTCCTTTCTACCATATTTTAAAATATTTTGAATACACGTGAGAAAATAGTAAATCTTGATACTAACTGTAAATTATTTTTGAGTAATCAAATATTATCAATATCCAATATCATTGCCTTAAAATAATAAACTAGGTACATTTTTTTAATTTTTCAGAAAATACCAAAAGCTGAGCCATATGTTGAATCAGAAGTTGCTTTACGCCAACAACAAAAATCATTTTATCCAAAAGGCAATTCTTTTAAGGTGATGTTGCATTACATTGCATGAATTGTAATAGATAAGACAAGAAAGCGCTAACCCTCCGGCGACGTTCTGGGAGTTCCACCTGGGGTGCACATAGACACGGCTAACGCTCATGTACTGCTCTTTGCCCTCGTGGCTGTTGATGTTGTGATCTCCGAGAACAACACGCCAGGTCCTGGAGCTGTGGTGGGACACAATAAATCTCAAACTGACACTCCATGGGAAAGAAATGTCCACTTGAATCAAGTGCAATACGCCACTTTTGGTTTTAGACCTGGATTGATTTCAACTGTTATGATGCATCCTATTAATTAACATTGGTTTATGAAAAATGCAGCTTTTCCAAAATGCTTGAAAATCCCACCGGTCCACGCAATGAGCAGCGGTCATGACCCATCCTCTCCTGATCAGGGTTCCTCCGCAGGTGTGGTGGTAACCGCCGCCGGATTTGAACTGAAGGGAGATCTTTTTGAAAAAGAAGGGAAACCGGCATTAAGAGGATTATAGTCTTATTAGGATTGTTTTAGGGGGAGTGAGGGAAAAAAAAATGAAGACCTTCATCTGGACATTTACCTGCCAGGGCCAGGAGTTTGGTCTTGCAACTTCTCCTCCGACAACCCTCTCATCAGCAACATCGTCCTCCAGGTACCTGGGCTGGGGCTCCAGGTCCGCCAGCACTGAGCCCGGCAGGGAGACAAAAGGCAGCACGGTCATACACTACGGTGTGTGTATGTGTGTGCGGTTACTATGCATGTGTGTGTGGAGGAGAGGAGAACATGGACCGTTCTTACCCAAGACTGCCAGAGAGGTCAGCAGAAGAAACCTAAGCATGGCTGCACGTCTCCTGAAAGGTTCTGCACTCCAAGCCTTAGCGCTGCAGCTCTTTTATACCTGCAGGGCGTCCCAGGGTCAGCGCCAGCATATGTCCACCTGTGTGCGTCTCACAGTTATCACATGTTTCATAGGAGGACTCATTCGTGGATTAGCTGATCCAGCAATGCATCATTCCACCTCCACTATCAGGCACAAGACTATTGGGGTTCACAATCTGTATGTGCTGCATAGCATGGAGTGTGTGTGAGTGTGTATGTGTGTTGAGTCTGCTCTATAGTTCAGGTTGAAGAAAACACCAGCTGCCAGTTAAATATAATTTTCACAGCGCCTCTATGACTGTGAAACACACAGTTATTCTCTTGGGATAAATTTATTATGGCAATACATTTTATTTAAGGGACATTTAAATACTCAAGGATACTGTACAGATATATACACAAAATACATATCCAAAGAAACAATGAACATAAAACAAGTGGTTTAAAAAAAGACAAAAAACATAAATATACATAAATATACACATACACACACACGCATATGCATACATGAAATGAAAAAAAAATATATACACATAAATAAATTACATTTTAAGTCTACCACCAATGGTAGACGCGTGTGTGTGCGTGCGTGTGTGTGTGTGTGCGTGCGTCCCACATCTGTTTGGCCCTTTGCTCAATTCACGCGTAATTCAGCGTACCCAAGCAACTCTAGATTAGCGTTATCTTACCAGTGGCCTCACTTCAATCACGCATTACACAGACAAAGAAAAAAATCTGAAAAATGTTCAAAGAGAATGTCCAGACAATGGCCTTCATGTTTGATTGTTAACAGTTTCACATTGAAATGCAGTACGATGTTCCTTAGTTTAATTTAAAACTACATTTTTAAACTGTGCTCACCTGCATCAGTTTCTAAAGTTTTTTTTATCAGTTTTTCTGACATCACTGCAGCACCATGTGTGTCTTTCCCACTGTAGGCAGACATTTATCATGCATCTCCAACACCCCCCCCCCGGTGCTGAGTGAAGCCCTTTTCTCCTCAAATGTCACAAAATCACCAAAGAGGCACCAGAAAGGGCAACACCGGCCATCTGATCAAATGAATTTCTATGTGACTGGTATTCCGATGAGCGCAAAGCTGGGGTGACAAACCCATCAGGAACGCAACAGCGGTGATAAATGAAATAAAAGGGCAAGGGAAGATTCAAAAAACGGCTGCCACGTGGAAAGCGGCATTTGCGCGGTCACGCCGGCTGTCGGGGAGAATCTGCATTAGATGCAGTCCAAACAACAGCAAAAGCGAAGAAGTGTCTCCTCGTCTCTGGATTCACAGGGGCAGGATGAGACTTGTTTCCACAATGTTCCGCAATATAAACATGATTTTGAATGTCTTAAAACAGTGTGCTTCTGTCTTACTGCAAGATGGTCCCCATTTTGATTCTGGCACATGGGGGGGGGCTTCTATGCCTCCGTGTTTCGCCCATATCTACATGCTTTTCCTTCCACAGGCCAAAAATGAGCAGGAGGTTCATTGGAGATCCAAAATTACCCAGAGTGAGAGGGTGACTGAGAGGGTGAGTGGTGTCAGAGTGTGGTGTCCTTCAGCCAGTATTCCTGCGCATTCTTTCATGAGGAATGAATTGAGACAGCATTATCTCGTGATCCACCCCAAGTCCTCCCACCAACTGTCTCTTACTCACTTCTCTCTATGTTCTTGCTATGACTTTTAGCCTGCATGTTATTGCTGCTGAGTCAGCAGATGTTGGTTCCTGCTTTTCCATCACCCTCAACAATAGTTGCGTGTCTCCATATGATGTAACAGAGTAAATTGTTGTACGTGTCCATCCATCCATCCATCCATCCATCCATCCATCCATCCATCCATCCATCCATCCATCCATCCATCCATCTTCTGTCAGGTTGGGGGCAGCAGCTGAAGCAGTGAGGCCCAGGCCTCCCTCCCTCCCGCCACATGGTCCTGCTCCCCTGGGGGAACCTCAAGGTGTTCCCAGGCCAGCCTGGACACATAGTCTCTCCAGTGTGTCCAGGGTTTTCCCCGTGGTCTCCCCCAAGATGGACATGCCTGGAATACCCTCCCCGGGAGGCGTCCAAGAGGCATCCTGACCAGATGCCACCTCATCTGACTCTCTATGCTGAGGAGCTGCAGCTCTACTCCGAGCTCCTCCTGAAAGGCCAAACTTGTCACCCTATATCTTGGGGATTGTCCAGCCACGGAGGAAACTCATTTTGGCTGCTTGTATCCGCAATCTTGTTCTTTTGGTCATTACCCACAGCGCGTGACCATAGGTGAGGGCGGGAATGTAGATCGATTGGTAAATTACGAGCTTCGCCTTTTGGCTCAGCTCCCTTTTTACCACAATAGACCGGTACAGCGTCTGCAGCGATGCAGACGCCGATCCACCTGTCAATCTCCCGCTCCATTCTTCCCTCACTTGTGGACAAGATACTTGATACCCAAGATACTTGAGCTCCTCCACTTGGGGCAGGACTTCTCCACAACCCAGAGTGGGCATTCCACCCATTATCAGTTGAGCACCATGGTCTCGGATTTGGAGGTGTTGAGGTCACATGTCTCCATATGATGTGTGAATGAGATGGTGAATAAGAGTGAATGTTTCCATGTCTCCATTTAACTTGGAATGAGAGGCTGAATAGTTGCATGTCTCCATATGATGTGAGAATGAGAGAATGAATGCTTGTATTCTCCATATGATGTGTGAATGAGAGGTTCAGTAAGCTTTAATGGTTATATGTCTCAATATAATGTGTGAATGAGAGGGCGTATGAGAGGATGAATAGTTGCATGTCTCCATATGATCGGTAGAGGAGAGAATGAATGGTTATTAGTGTCCATATGACATGAAAAGGTAATGGTGAGTAAGAGAGTGAATGGTCCTATTTTCCATATGACATGTAAATGAGGGGGTGGATAACAGTGTATGTTTCTATGTTTCCATATACTGTATGAATGAGAGGGTGAATGGTCGTATTTTCCATATGAGGTGTGAATGAGATGGTGAATGAGCAAGTGAATCGTTACATGCCTCCATATGATGAATGAGAGGGTGAATGGTCATCATCTGCAAATGACAGGAGAATGAGATAGTGAATGGTCCCATGTCTCCATACGGCATGTGAATGAGAGGGTGAATAAGAGTGAATGAGTCTCTTTATAATGTGTGAATGAGAGTGTGAATGGTTGTGTGTCTCTGTGGCATGTTATGAGAGAATTAATGGTTCTTTGTCTCCATATGACATATGAATGAGAGGATGAATGATTGCGTATGTCTATAAGTGGCCCTGTGATGGTGCCAGGGTGAACTCCACTTCTTGCCCAATGACAGTTGGTCAGCCCCCCACCCCCCACCCCTCCCACCCCGCCCACCCGGAATGCAGGATAAGTAGTACAGATAAAGAATGAATGAACAAATTAATAAAACAGGGGCAAAAGCAAAAAGAAAAATTACAAAGTAGTCCAGCGACTGCTTGGAATTCAAAGGATTAACTCTGGGGTTTTGTTAAGTTTGGTGTGAATCATTGTCACAATAACACTACAGAAAGAAATCTCTTTTCAAATATGAATAAATGTGCTCCATCAGTGTGGAACAGCGCTGCGTGTGTTTTGTCTGTTCGCTCCCCTTCTGATCATGGGACAAAGAAAGTTTTGAAGGGGGTTACTTTGATTTGTCTGCTGGTGATAGAACACCAAACCAATCCCTTTTTGTCCATATGATTGTACTGTGGAGACGCGTTTATTTGCTTTTTTAGACAAAATTCTTCAATATCACCCCTCAACCTGAAGTAGTTCTGAGCTCCTCATTGAGCAGGGATCTGGGCAGTGTTAACAGTACTGCCTCACCGGCGCTGTAACAATAGGAAGCGGAGCCGGGCCTCTGCGAGTCACCGGTGCTTCTTCGAGCTGAAAATACACCGTGAAAAGTGAGGCAGTGAGTCTATGTCACAGCATTATAGTGTGATAATGGATTTGTGTTGCCACTAGTTTACTGTATCTGCATCGGGGTCTAGAGACGTGGCCTGCATGTGAGGATGTGAGGATGCCCATAGAAGAAGGCGACTTTATGGAACTGCTGTGGGAGTCTTTCGAAGATTGCTGGTTTCCCTGCTAAGTCCAAAAACAAGTTCATTGGAGATACTAATTTGTCAGACTTGTGGATGAGAGGGCGGGTGGTTGCAAGGCTTAATTTGATGTTTTAATCACAGGGTAAGCGGTCGTATGATGGGTGAATGAGTGAATGGTTGCAGCTTTCCATATGATGCATGAATGAGTGAGTGAATTATTCTATGGGAACATAGAATGGTTGAAGAGTGAGTGAATGGTTGCCTGTTTCTATATTACGGTTTTATGAGTGAGTGAATGGATGTCCATCTCTACATGATGTGTACAGGACTGTCTCAGAAAATAAGAATAGTATGATAAAGTTCTTTATCTTCTGTAATGCAATTACAAAAACAAAAATGTCATACATTCTGAATTCATTACAAATCAACTGAAATATTGCAAGCCTTTTATTATTTTGATATTGCTGATTATGGCTAACATCTTAAGAGAACTCAAAAATCCTATATCAAAATATTAGAATATCATGAAAAAGTAATTTTTGTTTTTTTTTAATTGCATAACAAAAGATAAAGAACTTTATCACAATATTCTAATTTTCTGAGACAATCCTGTAAATGAGAGTGAATGGTTGTATGTTTATATGACAAATTAATGAATGAAGATCCGTCTAGTCAAGAAATATCACAGATCATACCAAACGCATCCACCCCAGAGAGATGCTGTTGTTTGCGTGTGTGTCAGGAGACACACAAATACACACACACCGACCCGTCCCAGCTCTATTATTCATATCCTTTATCGTTCGAGCGGCAGAAAAGCTCATCAGCACTAGCAAAACAACCGAACACCCCATTTTACCCTGACATTAACCTAAAAGCCGCAGAGATGGCAGCAAAGTCAAGGAATAAACACATTTCAACATGATGTATAACAAGCCTCTTCCTGCAGTGGCGCATTGGTATTTCTGGATGCGCTTTGAGCTAAGAATGAAAGACACCGATTGGCACTGTTGTTATGTTTATTATTCAACCTCTCATATGTGAAAACACAGCCGGACTTGTATTTGTCCGAAGGCTGTGAAGCGTTTCCCACCCGATGACTTATGACTTAACTTTTATGCTTCTCAGCTGGACTTTATCCCCAGTTCCCATCATTGTCTCTCAGACTGATGCCCCCGCATAGCGTCTGATTCTCCTGGAGTCTTTCTTTCATTTTTATTTCAATTTCATTAGGTAGTCTGCAACTCCCTAATAACTCCCGGCTGTGCCTTTCCATTGATTGGTTCTCCGCGAATGTACACAGCCTTGTTTTTCCT
Source organism: Fistularia commersonii (assembly GCF_037954325.1). NCBI lineage: Eukaryota > Metazoa > Chordata > Actinopteri > Syngnathiformes > Fistulariidae > Fistularia > Fistularia commersonii. The sequence continues at coordinate 11,611,395 of NC_141290.1, forward strand.
TTCTTCTCAAGACAGTTCATCTGTTCTATCCCCCCTGGATTTTTTTTTTGTTGTTGTTGTTTACCCTTGTTGCGGCTTTTGGATTCTGCAGATGAAACTTTAAAAGTTGTTTTTTTTCCTCTCAGTTTTTGCTCATTTATTATTTTCCGGCGAGCCGCGGCTGCCTGCAACACCGGCAACGCTCAGATACCGTTTCCTGTTTAGTCTGTAACAAGCGTGGCACACACACTCACGCACATTCTCTTCAACTGAATTCACAAATACAAATAAGTGCAAACAAACTGTGCACATCTTGAGCACCTACAACACTGATTGACCAATTCTTCTGAATTTTCTTCGTGTTCTAGATCACTCTTCGTTCAATGCGCACAGAATAGAATATCTGTTGTAGAAAAAATTAAAAGGCTGTGTTACAGATTACAGCCCAATCACATTGCGATGGAAATTGGGCGATGTCTTGCAAAAAAACCTAAAATACTAGTTCGTCTGATTTAGGGAAACGGTACTTTGGGGAGGCATCGGTTTTAAGAGTCGGTTTGAAGGTAATAAAGGTGCTTTACGGTGCTTGAAATTGTCAATCAAGTCCTTGTCACTCCTTGTTTGTTTTAAAAATTATGTTCTCACATCAGTGGCTGTTAAGACTTGAGCCTCATATCAAGAAGGTTCGACCCCAACTGTGTGGGTTTTCCATGTTCTTCACATGTCTGCATGGATTTTTCTCCAGGTCCAAAATTATGCAATAGGTTGTGAATGAGAGGGTGAATGGTTGGATATCTCGATATGTGATAACTGGTCCCGTGTGCACCAAGCCTCTCATCCAGACTCCCAGGAATGTCCTTGCATTGCTGACAAGCCAATCTGTATTTCCTGTATGCTCTGGATTATGGTAATGTAATTTACACAAATACTTCCCTCACTGTCTTGAAATCCCCTGGACAGGTATCCTAGGTCAATTATTCTGCTCTCAGACTCATTATGGGTGATAGTTACGGCGTTCATAATTTCATCCCACAGGAAAGTGGATTGCTCTCATGTGGCGGAGAGGCAAAATAACTCTTAAATTAGAATTGGTATCTGCTCATCTTCAAGTCCATCTCGTAGATGCGAGATTGAATCTGGGACCCCGCCTGACCCGCTCAAATTCAGGTATTAGCGGCTCAGTGAGCACACAGACAGTTCGCCTTCTGCTTTATTGCGCCAGCTAGTTTGAAAGATCTTCAATATAACCTGGAAAATCAATACTCTTTGGAAAGCGGAGAAACTATTTTTCTCTATAGTTATATATTTTTTTTAATTTACTTAGGGTTTGTCTCTTGAAGTCATACGTTTATTAAGGCTTGCCAAAGGCCTTTGATAAATCAATTTATCCACTCAGAAAACAAATCCTTTTATCACAGGCGTTTATAAAGTCCCTGTGACGTCTTCTTCATTCAAGTGGAGTCAGTTTGTTGTCGTTCGTCCATGAGATTTTGAGTTTTTTGATTTATGATTTTTAATCTGAACCCACCTTTTGTTTCCTTTTTTTGAACTTATTCTCACTCTCATATACCTGGACACGGCACCCATTTCCAAGGAGAAGGAGTTCTTTGATGGATGGTGATTGGTTCGCATCATTGGAAACGATGGCTGAGTCTCTGACAGCTGATAGAGATTAGATGAATGAATGAACCGATTTCACTCTATGATTCCTCCAGTGATAAAACAGGCCAATCCGTTATCTCCAAGAGCCATACCATGAACATCTTGGTTACATTTGTCATGGTGGCAATGGCAAACACTGCATTTCGCGTCAACAGCTTCTCTCGCCATGCCACAGGTCCACCGGTGTGATTCCTGCCGAGGCCACCAGGACGGATAATTCACCCTTTCAACACAGTGGTTACTCCTGCATGGCTATTTTTGTTTTTTGTGCGCAGCTGTAGTGCAGCTCAGCCAGAACCAAATGGAGAAAAAACAAACTTCAAATTAGCGTTGAAATGTGTTTCATTTTGGTGTTAATCACTTCCACTGTTGGGATTGTTAATCAGGGTGAAGTGATGTATTTCCAGCTTTTTTTTTCTATTTGGAAAAAAAATCATTCATTCATTCATTCATTCATTCATTCATTCATTCATTCATTATCTATATATAGATATATATATCTATTTATATATCTATTTATATTTGTATTGTCTTCCTAGGACTACAGATGGAAATTAGCTATGACCTATAATCTGACACAAACATGTCTGCCTCTGTGCTCAAAGTAATTGTACAGTAATTGTCCTAATAAACTTTTTAAACTAAACTATACTGTTTAACCTGTGCTTAGGGTCACAGGGATGCTGGAGCCTGTTGGGTTCACCCTGGATCACCAGTCGGTTTCTTAGGGAGATGAACTACAATTCACCCTCTCATTCACATGCCATAGAGAGACAAAAGACCATTCACTCAATCGTTCACTCAAGTCCGGTCAGTACAGTGTCTCCAGTGAAGCTGCTGCATGTTTTTGTTCCTTCTGGCCAAACCGGAAGGAAACCTATGTCGACACAGGGAGAAAATGGAGACTCCAAACAGAAAGGCCCCACTGTCAGAATCCTACCAAGGACCTTCTTCTCCAAAAACATGCAGTAGATTCATTGGAGACCCTGAAATGTCCAGACTTGTGAATGAGAAAGTGAATGGTTGGATGTTTCCATATGGCATGTGTATGACAGAGTGAATAGTTGTACTGTATGTCTCCATATGACATGTGGTATGGAATGAATGGATGTCTGTATATGATATGTCAATGAGAAAATGTCAATGTCCCAAAATGACATCTGAGTGCCCCCCCCGCCCCCCACACACACTTATTAATGCAGATCACACGTCCTGACTGCAGCATAATTGTTATAGATAATGAATGAATGAATTAAAATTTTCAATTTATAGTCTTGTCATGCTGCTGCAAAGAGGTCATGTAGGTGTGAATGGTTGTATGTCTCTCTATGGGGCCCTGTGATAGACTGGCTACTGGTCTAATGACAGCTGGGATAGCCTCCATCTTTCCCTTCCCTGATAAGCTGCATAGTAAATGAATAAATAAGTGAATGTGAAATGTAACCAATGTGAAAAATATCCAAAAAATAAGAAAGCTGTTAATGAAAGTCACATTTTTCATTAAGTTTCATAAATGTTTTTTTTTGAATAGAATAGCTTCAGAGAGAGAAAACCTTGGGTGGCGCTGAGTGAACTCTTAGATAAGAAATGAGTCATTACTCAAAGTTTTGGTTAATTTATAGTCGTAGATAAGCAACATTCATCACAGAGAAGATAATCAACGTTCAGTGTCCTGGATGAGTCATTGCTTTACATCGTGATCTGTGAAAAATAAAAGAAGAAATGAGGAAAAAATGGTTGATTGAGCATCCGAAAAGCCAATCTGTCTCCATTCCCTGACACTGACCGAGTCCATCCATTCAATGTAGGTGGAGACGCGTCTGAAAACGGTGGGCTTCCTCCAGGCATTGCATCCCAGACCTGACAAGAAGCTGGCGATGCCGTGCACGTAGTATTTCCCATCAACCATGCAGTTCAGGGGACCGCCGGAGTCGCCCTGAGTGGCAAACATTTATGGATCACAAAGCTCCGTCGATGCTTTGCCTCATTTTTTATTTTTATTGACTCTCACGTTGCATCCGGACTCTGAAGCGTAGCTGGTGCAGGTCTTGTGGTCAACCAATGAGAGGAGGGCCTGCTTCAACTCAGGGGCGATGCTGACGCCCAGCTTTAGGCGGGGAACACAGGCATGTCCGTGAGGGCAATGGCTAAAGTGAAGATTCAAATGGGTGTCAGGCGGTTTCGTAGCATCAACTCACTGGCAGTGGTCCCCCATATGGTAATGTAGCAACGGTTCTTGTTGGACAGATGCTGGAGATAGAGAGCCCAGCTGGATGTTGGAGTTGAGGGTAGCCTCGGCAGACTAACGCGGCAGGGCGATGCTGTACCTGTAGCGAAGGCCAGTTGGTCAAACGACTTAAAGGTCACGGTCCTAATCCGGAAACATTTCTCAACCGCCGGAAACCCTGTTGGAATCCCATTTGAGGAGGATGTAAACACGGGTGATGTCCAGGATTTGTTCCCTGCCGCTGTCGCTGTTGAGGTTGTGCTCGCCCAGAACCACCCGCCACTTTCTGGGGCAGCGCTATTTTAAAAAAAAGGACACCAAAGAAGAAATTTCTCAGTGACTGATTTATGCCGTTTTAATGAGTGCGTAGCAATTATTGCGGTGAATTAATGGAAAAAGCAACAATTCATGATTGGGTCTGTTTTTTGTTTGTATTCCCGAGGACTCTTCTCGCTTGTTGCTTCATAATCGAGCAAATTATTCCCTCAGCCGTTTGACAGTTACGAATGAGGCGGTTAGAATTATCCTCATTGGGTTGACATTCGAAAACGGTGAAATAAATCATTTGCGCTGAGATAAGTCCCGCACGCCAAAATACTTTTCAGAGAAAAATATAACCCGAAAAAGAGGAATGAATAAAGCTGAAACTTGTATACCGATGGAATACCGAGGGGTTGCGGTTCCTGTCCACACAGTGAGCGGCAGTCATGACCCAGCCTCTCTCAATGAGGGTTCCTCCGCATGTGTGGAAGAAACAGCCGCCATATTCTTACTGAAGAGAGATCTGATCCGGTAATACAAATATAAGATTTTCATTCTTGTCCAATAATGATCCAAGCAATGATTCGTAAATGTGATTTTATTCATTTTCTTTTATTTCCTCCTCCTTGTGGCCGGGAGTTGGGTCTGGTCATCTCACCTCCTTACCACCCTCTCCAAATTATCCTGCACAAACGTGGGCTGGGGTTCGAGCTCAGCGAGCAATGATTTTTTTTTTTTTTTTAAAGAAAAGAAAACGATTATAATGTATGCACGGTTTTCAGGCAGCCTCATGACATTACTGCCTCCCCGCCTTCCGGAGGGAGGAAATGAGAAATGATGGCTGCAAGATTGCACTTATTTGAAGGTGTACTTTATTCGCCGAATCAAAAACAATCACTGATCCGGGCTCGGGAAAATGAAGATCATTGATTAATAGTTTCTCAGGCGGGACGCGGTGTGTTATTCTTACCCAAAGCTGCCAGAGATGGGAAAAACAAACACCCGAGCATATCTGCCGCGTGTTACTGCAGTTCCGCGAGGGACAGACGCCGCTCACCTCCCATTTTTATACCCTCGGCCCTTATTTGGGACGACCAGTGCGACCGTCCTTGACATCCGCACCTGTCGCCTCTCTCATGCGGCATTATCAAGTCCACACACACGAACACACACACACCTCTAAGTTTAACCGGTATAAAAATTCTGAGGAGAAGAAATGCCATATAGACTGACAGGTGTATGACTATGTTGTACATGAGTTGCAGGAACTCATGACACTCAGAAGTGGCCTGTACAGTTTTGTTATTAAACCTTCATAAACCAGAGGATTTCTTTGTGTTTTGCATAGAGACGTGAAGATGGCTATTCAGAGCTCCTCTCCGGAGTCAAGGTTTCACCCCAACCGTCTGACGTAACAGAATGCAAGTTCCAGTGAATATTTGCATCACGTCCGGCTCAGGCCAGCGTGAATCACGGAGCGAACGAGGCAAAAGAAAGGCCCTGCCGTCGCACGGATCGGAGCGGCTCTCCGGCCCAGTCGGGGTCGGGCCGAGACACCGGACATGAATATTTATAGGTGTATTCGCAAAGAAAGACAAAACCTTAATCTGTGATTTGTTCAAGGTGTTCTTTACGCCTGTGAAAAGCCCCCGGGAACGTTTTGCATTTTGGGGAAGTTAAATGTGCAGCTGCAGTCACTGTGTCAGGATGAATAGGCAAAAATAATTGAAAGAACATCAGCGCAACAATGTAAACGTGATAATTTCCCTTATTTTGGCGCAAACTTTGAAAACAATTTAATTTCCCTGCATAATTCTTTAATTTGAGAGAGGGGCGTCTGGATTACCACTGGGATACTGCAAACACTAGATGGGGCTAAAGACCAATGAACATTATATCCATAGGGCCAAACACAGACGTCTAGAAAATGGTATTTTATCTTCATCTCACAAGTGTCAGACATGGAAATAAGTGCTGAGGCTCTTATTTAAAGTCCCTAATTCAAGTATATTTTATAAAATTGCCAATACTTTTGGTGCAGCTCCCCAGTTAGTGTCTTTTGGGGGCGAGAGAGGGGTAGTCCAGCACTAGTGTGAGAACCGAGTTTTGGAAGATTTCTCTCATTCTTGCTCCGACATTGAATCGTAGATGGATTATTAGATGATCTCAGCAAAGTAGGTCTCCAAGTAAAAAAAAGAACTGTACACAGACAGTTTTGGAAAGCACTTCCTAACCGGCGGTGCTGATAATTGCAACAATGGGTGGGAATTATCTGGACAAAGAGAAGGTCCCCAATGTCTCTGTCTTCTATAAAACGGTCTTAATGAGACAGAAAGTCATTAAAACTGTATGGATTTTGGATTATTGCCTTATCAGGCTATTAGAGCGATAGCCACGCTGACAGTAATAGAGCTGGTCCCACAGTGCGGACAGAAGAGGTCCTAATGCTGCCCGGCTTTCTGTGCAGCACAATTGCACTATTTTCTCATGGCGCAACCCCTTGTGTTCTCCACCAACGCCGCAACCTTTTTCTCGCCGAAGCATAAATCAAATGGCTGGATCAAAGACAGGAAGTGCCCGGGATGTGTTAATTAAAGATGTTTGTTGTTGATACGGCTTCCCCTCATTAATGAACAGTCGATCCCGTTCCCATAAAGATGTCTAACGCACACCGGCAGGAAATTGAAGTTCCAAAAAGAAAAAAAAAAAATTAATGGGATGCACTGATTGGGTCTGTGATAGAAAGTTAGGCCGGGTTGATCACAGAGGAATTGTTGATTAAAGCAATGTGACACTGAAGAACGGCCCCGCCGCCGCAATCGAGCGAAGCCAGAAGACCCTCGCCGTAATGAGAAACTACCGCTGGCATTGTTATACACTCACCCGGGCTTGTATCCGTGTGGCGTGCAACGTCCCGCATCAAACTTGTTGCAAAACAATTGAAATTAAACGCTGGGGGGAAAACTAAGCACCTCCACGTTTTGTGAGGAGGTTATTTGCGGTGTTGGCATACATTGCATTTAAAATTACATTCAAGGGGGGACTTTGGCTCTCTTTTTTTTGCCTTTTTCTTCTGTGCAGCTTTAAATTAACATTCATTCAAATTAATATAAATTCACATCTCCAGGTTAAAAAAAAAAGAAAAAAAAAAAGCACAGCGGAGACGTCAATCACCCATTCAGTGGAAACTAATTACTTTTAGTATACCATTGTTATACAGCACACTGATTGTTAGCCGTAATTGGACTTTTAGGAATGAGGTGGAAGGTTTCATTTTTCATAATGACTGTATTCATGCACTTTAATGATCAGTGGGTCAAAGATAAGTGATATGCTCTTTGGTGATTTAAATGTATTGATAAAAATCTAATTTATTTTACCCATACTTGACATGAGTCCAAATGCGGGTTCAATTCCATTGATGACGCTCATTGTCAATGGTCATCAATGGAATTGATGATGCTAATCAACCTTTCAGTTGTTTGATGACGATTAGCAGAGGGCAGCTCAGCAAAAGGGTCCCTTGCTTGATACTTTTCTGAGTGGAGTGTCTATAGCAGTTCTCCGACTTCCTCCCACGCCCAAAAACCATGCAAGAGGTTCACTGGAGACCGTGAACTGTCAAGACGTGGGAATGAGAAAGGGTCCCTGTCTATTATTCATATCCTTTTTCGGATATACGTGTCTGTATATGACGTTTCAATGAGTGAGTGAATTGTATGTCTCAATATGACATCTAAACGAAGGACTGAATGGTTGTATATGACATGTGAATGGTTGAATTTGTTCTTAGATGTGCTTATGAAAGAGTAAATGGTGGTATGTCTTTATATTTGGCCTTGGTGACCGATCCGGGCGAAACCGCCTCTCGCCCAATGACAGCTGGGAGAGGCTCCAGCCCTCTCCCACCCTCCCACAGCCTCACTGCAAGATAAACGGTATAGAGAATGAATGAATAAATGTGCAACATAAACAATGTGAAAATTATGAATGACAATGCAAACGTATCTATTGATACAGATTTTCAGAAAGACAAAAAAAATATAACCCTCCCCCCCTGGCTGCAACATAAGTGTTATTGAGAATGAATGAATTAAAATCTTAAGCGCTCCTTTAGGTTGAATGGCTGCGTGTCTTTATATGACGAGTAAATGAGAATGATTGGATTTGTCTCTGTGTGGCCATGTGGTTGAATGGCGACCAGTCCAGGGTGAACCCCGCCTCTTGTCCAATGACAGCAGGGATACCCCACCAAATTGCAGGATAAGTGGTATAGCCAACAAATGAGTGAATGACAATAAATGAATTGGTGATTTACCAATATTTATACAGGTCGTCCTCACTTAACAACGGGGTTACGTTCCAAGGGGTCCGTCGCTAAGCGAAACACCGTTTCTACTGTACCGCTGTACAGTATTTGCATACATATCCGCCATTTATACTGTGTTATTTGACCTTTTTTTTCTGTCATGTTTATATTTGCATGAATATAGGCCAATGAAAAGCGCAGGTAAGCGCGTACAATACATACTCACTCACAACTCTGCTGCCAGCGCATTCCGTGCATATTTAAATATTATCAGAAAGCCCATCGTAACTCCGAGATGGATGGATGGATGGATGGATATATTTAGTTTAGCCGAACTGTAAATCATTGCACAGCTTAGCTGCTCTCAGTGCTTACACAGTGTCCGACTGTGTGCAGCCGACATTTTTCTCTGTCGGCCCTGTAAATATTTAGAGATGCATCATTGACGCATTGTGTCCTAACGGGTGTCAGACGTGTAAATGATCCACTTTTCTGTTTGTAGCCTCTAATTGCAATTATACTTCGGCGCAAACAATCAATAAGTCCTCCCAATAAACCCCATCTCCAACCTTTGCCGTCCTCACCTTCACTCACATTTCCCTCTCGACTCTTGTTTCAGACCACGGATGTATCTGAAGCAGAGCGAGGGGGGGGGGGGGATGTTCACAGGGACGAGGAAAGAGGCCGTACGGCAGCTGCAAGGTGCTCCCGCTGCCGGTTGGAGAAAGATGATCTTCTGTGGCTACAAGTGCTGATTGATTCAGTGGAGTGGTGATCATCCATCTCTGCACCGCCTCTTCAATCTGCCTCTTCTCCCTCGGTCGGTCTCGGGCAGCCGCTCTGCCGACAGGGCCCCCCAGCTGATGGTCTTGGCCCGGCTGTTGCAGCTGGGGTTGCCGCAAACATCCCTCCTCTGGGCCTAAAATACAAGGTGTTTTACAATCGCGGCTTCACACATTTCATTCCGGATTTGGTTCGAGTGCGACTGCTTGTGAGTCAGATGAAAGCGTGTGATTGACAACGTGTGAAAAGACCGTGGCGTGATAAGTAGAAAGAAACATTTACCGTGTAAAAGGAAACATAATGAAAGTACATACAACCAAGAGAACAGCTTGTGCAGCTGTAGGTGTGTCTTCAGCGTGAAACAGTCATACCTGTCAATGTAATTACACCCGAGGGAAATGAAGAAAGTAATATTATATGTCAATTAGCGCAGTTTAAGAATGAACGTTTTAGTCGGAATGAATCATTTGCACACAAACGTGTCCCATCGTTAAATCATTTTTGAATGTAATATAGAGGTCACGCCGTAGCTATATTGCTGTTCGGAGATTGACGGAAGTGTATATTTGTGCCAGACTCCCATTATAATTTAATGTCATTGATGATACATGACACCAGCAACAAAGCTGAAGATAAGATTTAGTCAGTAAGAGACAACTCCACTCAAATAAGAGGGCACCGTTCCATTCAATCCCATTTTGGTTCAAAGACTTATTTTTTTCTTCTTTATTTGATGTGATTTTCAAAGTCAAATGTTTGAATGTTATTACTGCAAGAAAGAAAAAAAATTAAATTGGATTTCAAAATTCAGTGTACCAGGGGAAAAAAATAGGGAAAGTTGGGAAAGTATAAAAGATGCAGTATATGGTAATGCAGTGAAAAACACACATGACGACAACTAAACAGTACGTATACATATATGTTGAACTTGGGTGATAAAACAGTGGTTTGCAACTCTACCTCGCTGCTGGGAGATTGTTGATTGGAGTTTGCATATTTTTCTCCACTTTTCTCTTACGGTGCCCATGTCAATGAGAGAGTGAATCTTTGTATGTCACTAAATGCTTTGTGAATGAGCGAGTGAATGCTTGTTTGTCTTTACATGAAGTGTGAACGTCTTCAGGAAGAACCATTCTATTGTGTTTTGCTGAAGACACTAACAAAATCTCCAAAAACACTAACCAAAACCAAAAAATAAAAGATTTTTTTTTTTGTTTGCTGCTGCTCCTGTCCATTTTCAAGCTGCTCCCACCTACTGCTATTTGTTTTTATTCAGCTTAATACATACTTTATATTTTGTTTCAAGCCGACAGTCCCCACAAAATTTCATTATGCTTGCACAAAGACAAAAAAAACTCTAGTCTTGAGAGTGAATTGTTGTGTGTCTTTATATGAGGCCCTTGTCCAGGGTGAACCCAGCCTCTCGCCCAACTGAATGCATGAATTAATGAATTTACAACAAAAATAATGGGAAACTTATGAATGACAACAAAGCAGATTTTCAATATAAAACATGCCCTGACTGCAGGATATGTGTCATAGTTAATGAATGAATGGATTAATTTTTGAATTCGTAGTCTCATATCGTGCTGCTGCTGTGAGGAGCTGCTTTAGGTGTGACGAGATTCTCAAGTCTCTCCAGCCCAGACCTCCTGGTGTGCAATGAATGGTTAAAAAATTCTCAAAAAAGATTCAAGCCTTGCTGGTGTGTTTTCCACTCTCTTTTGATTCTGTATGAATGTCTTTGTTTCCTTGCAAGGATTCACAAAGCCATTTCTTCTGTCTTTGAATTTATATTTGTTTTTACATGAAACTTTCATTTTTCCCACTGCCTGGTCTGTCAGTTCACGAAGATTTGTAATTTAATTAAAAAGATATTACACATTTAATTTTCTTTTTTTTTTTTAATCACAGAATCAAAATAATATTACATTGCAAATCACTGACCTGTGTGTGCACTTTGAACCCGGAACTATGTGATTTTTAATTTTCACGCAAATCAAAAGTGTCTCAATGAGCGGACTTTGCGGACAGTGATAAAAAAAAAGAAAAAGGAATAGCTGGCTTTTTAATTTTCAATTACCTCTTCAATGAAAGCTAATTCCTTTCATGTCAAATTACAGACAAGGTGCCCATTTTGCTCGGCCCGTATCTCACGCACCCAGTGACACAGTGCAATTTACTCTTGTCTTTTCACCCAAATACAGCAGGAAATTATGCGAAGGACCACCAATGGAGGGCCGGGGCTGGCAAGCGAATATTTAATTGGTTATTGATGAAAGAAAAAAGTCATTTGGATTAATTTCTCCTCCAAGCTAATTTAAACGTTCTTTTTGCATCCTCCTCGCAATATCTGCGAGAGAGCGGGGCTGAGTTTTTCGTCTGTGCTGCGACGCACCGGGTCGCAGACCGGCGATTTTCTCATAGCGAGAAACCACTATCTTATCTCCCCAAAACATAACTTATAAAAGCAGCGGCGGTGCTAAAGATGTCATGGGGAGAAGGACGATCTGCCCGAGAGGCAAAATACTTGCAGCGGTGCACAAAATGAAACATTTCTCTAAAATACCCGCTGCTTCGGTTTAATAAGTGCAAAAGCTCTCAAATCTCCTGAAGCCCATCCTGGATCTCAAGGGGTGTTTTTTTTTTGTTTTTTTTTTTAGGCGCAGATCATTTATTGAACTGGTATTGGGGGACACATGTAATAGGAGGGGGGCGCTAGAGCAGGGCTCTCAGACTCGTGGCCCCCAGAGTGATATTTTGCGGCCCCCTTACCTGAAATAAAAGCTTGGTGTTTGCATGCACGTGTGTGGGGTGTTGCCCTGGGCATTTTGTATTTTTTAACACTTCTGGGCTACCATAGCTCAGCTTATATCCTGTCACCCACGTCCCAGTCATGTCTTTTTCATAACCTACTATGAAGAAAAAGGTTAGCGATGAGCTCAGACAGTAGAGGCGGGAGACAGAATATTTTTTGTCGCATCCAAGGGCATTTAAAAGTGTCTGATATGCATGGATAAAGTTGTATTGCATAAAGAGTATCAGAACATGAGACGTCATTACTCAACTAAACTTGCTGCGGCGTATTCAAAATTCCAGGGAGATGAACAAGAGGACCAGGTTGCCGATCTTAAAACATGCCTACTGATGTAACAAGATATTTTCAAGAAAGCATGCAAAGAGTGATGAGAGGCGAAATCATCAAACAGTGCTTTTTATAGGCTGCAATATAGTCTGGAAAATAAAGGTCTATTTAGCAGCATCAGCCTTTTAGCTAACACAGTAGCCAACATTTACGATCAACTGCGTGAGAAACATTTTCGTTCATGCTCATTCTTGATGAGAGCGCAGACATAATATATGAATTACTTAAAGCCCTTTTTTGTGGAAGACTTGATGTGGCCCGGCCTCAGCCAGACTGTACCTCGATTTAAGCAATTTCCCCCTCGGGGATCAGTAAAGTATTCTGATCCTGATTCTGATTCATTGCCCCGAATGACTTTGCGAAGCCTGCTCTAGAGGAATGCATGTACGCACAGGAGAAACTGAAATGGGGTGATTTTTTTGTCGAAATCGAAACGGACTGAAGTCCATGTTATCCAATAGGTTTCACTTCTTTGTCTGGCTTTACATTTTCACATTCCAATCCAGGTAATCCCCAAAAGTCACTCCTTTTTCCCAGATGAATAACACCGCCATTAGCATAAAAAACCCCTTCAATCTAGTTTCTGCCGATTGACTCTTCCATTTACACAACAAGCCACCATAACCTAGACCCACCCACAACCCTGGCAGTTATATTTAGAAACTCCCCACTGGTCATTGAAACTGAAGAAGCCTCTCAGATGAGGGGTGAAACGTCTTCAAGTGAAGAAATTCGAGTCCAGTTGCCACGACAAGATTTCAAGAAGACTCACTATGACCTGGATGACTGAGAACCTCAACAAATGTGAGATTAGGCAGCATTTCTCCGTCCATCGCCTTCTGCTATCCTTCAGCTATCAACTGGTTCAAGGTGATGTCACGATAGGCTGAATCCTGATGCTACAAGAGGAGTGCACATTGAGAATGATAAGCATTTCCCGTGTATCTATTACATTAATCATGGGATCTAAAAGGACATAAAGAAATACAGAAAAAACCCTCTGCTACTACTCTTTCATACTGTCAAATATCAGTTCAGTGACGTGCAGTCAGTAGAGGCAGGGGAGGCCGGGCCTCACCTGCTTTACGGAAAGAAAAAAATGCAAAATGAAAAAAAAAATTAAATGGTTATATTTATTCAGTGATTGGTACTATGAAGTTATTTTCCACGTAGCTTCACCATTTGTAGTTATTTTTTTTTCAAAATAGTAGTTATAGTAGTTAAAATAGTAGTTAAAATAGTAGTTAATAGTATACGATCTCTCGTTAATAGTAGTTAAAAGAACACTTTTAATATATGAACTAAATTTCTATAGTTTAGCTGATGTGTCTAATGTTTTTCGTCAATAACTAACGTTTTTCTCCTAATCATAAAACGACTGCGAAGAGACATCAAATGAGGCACGCAGTGACGGTGCCTCATGGTCGGGGGCACCGCTGATCCCAGGGATCCTTCTTACTACTCGGCTACAGAATACTAGAATTAGCAATAGCAAGCTACAGTAAACAGTTAGTAAGTCAAGAACAGCCATCCAGCTATTTTTTGCAAATCTCATGGGGCTGTATAGCTCACAAACGGTGAGGGATGAATGTAAACTTCCTTGGCAGCTTCTCAACCTTTTGGCCCAGAAGGAGCGCATTCAAACTGCAAGTTGCTCCGGCCGGTGGTCACCGTTCCGGCTACGACAGCATCGGTGGAGAGATCATTCTCGGCACTGAAAAGACTCGAAACATACAGTCGGAACAGGACCGATCAAGGACGACTATTTTCACTGTAAGGGATTTCCACTGAGACAGAGAGACTTTTAAAACTTAAGAAAGAAACAGAAGACTTCTACAAGCAAGTTATTGATGCTTCAGAAGGAGCAGCGCATGGACTTCATTTATAAGTAAAGGTAAGATAAAATAATGATTTTTTTACATGTGCTTTTTCTATGCTACGGTTTGTATCTGTAAAGAATGCTGATATGATATTTTAAATAAAAACGTCCATTAATGCCAATAAAATGGTGAATAAGCTACTCTGTAGCACAGCTCGTACCTCATAGTTTAATGTTTACCGTTTAATGGAACAGTGCACTTTACTGCAAATTTGCACTCTGTTATTATTATTTTGTTAATTTCTTGTCATTGTGGGATTGTGAGAAAGGTCCTCTCGATACCTCTGTATGTCCAGTACATGCGGAAAAATTGACAATAAAGCTGACAGTGATTTTGAGGGGAGAACATGTGTAGATGCGGCCTGTGAAGCTCTCCCATCTCACAAACCCCAATGTGATTCACTGGAGGGAGAATAAGGCTTTGAGAGGCGCTGCTCAAAGATCTGTAGGGACTTTCCATTGATGGATCCCCCCCCCCCCCACTACCACACACACACGCACTGTCAATAGCTGGATTCTTGAGCGATAATGATCATTTTTCCCGCGTGGCTCGTCTGCACTTTTTTCTGAGCTCGATTAAGCAGATACTGGCCATTAGATCTGTTAGACCATCTGTCTTGCCGAGGCCTTTTCTGTCACTTTCTGATGACAGATGATGTCATTCGATGGATATCGGCCAAAGCCTCGAGTTGCAATCTGCCTGTGGGCGCCGGTATAGTGACGCACATCATCAGGGTCAAGGGGTCTTCCGCACTTCCTGTTTCCTCGATTGCCCTGTGATTACTAAAAAGAGTTGCTGAAAGGACCCCTGTGTATGTCCGTGGTTGCTGCCAGCTCCCTCCGAGCTGGCTTGCATGCCCTGAGGGATCGGACGAAAAAATGGCCAATCGGGCGGAGATGGAACCGGGAAGAAAGGGCGATAAAGGAAAGGATAAGGGAGGAGGGGAGAGGAGACTCTTATGTGCCTTCGCTAGTGTTACCCAAATGAGCAATTAAGGGAAACATTACCATAGAAAGTGATTGGTGGCAGACCTCTCTGTTTTCCATCAATGCCGCTGCACTAACCTGAACTAAAACCCCGAAAGCGATGTGAAACAATTGGGTAAAAAAAAAAATGAAACAAACCTATTCAACTGCAGGAACGAGCTGCATCCCTTTAACGTATGGTGTAATTTCCGCCACTACTTTTTTCCTACAGTTTGAACATTGAGGGTTAAACAACAATGCCGCTAATTTATGGATTTTTTTGAGCTAACAAGCTTCATGCCGCAAAAACATTTAGCCTCGTCACATCAGACTAATGAAATTATTGTGAAATTCTGAGGCCGCTCAATTCTGACACTGTAAAAGACGACTTTAATGGTTTTAGTGCGCAGGAGGAAGCTGAAGCTTGCGATCTGCTGGAGTCGGACAAAGCGGGGATAGAAAATGGATAGACTTTTCGTTGTGTTATTTATTATTAATCCTTTTCATCAGCCTTGTTACAGGCACTTTTTGAAGTGCAAAGCATTTCCAGTTTATATTGATGGATGTTACCGGTATATATTAAATCACAAGGTAAAAATTTTCTGTGTAAATATCTCATGCTACAACGTGGACACCTGTGGCTTATAGACAAGTGCGCCTCATATATGTAGACATATATTTTCTTATTTATTTTCAGTAAGTGCAATCAATAGTCCAGAAATGATGGTAATATTTATTATTTTCTACTTACTCTGAGGTTCCCCAAATGTTATAGGCAAAGTAATCAGCCCGAAGAATGATGGTTATGAAGTGCTAAGCTTCTGCTGTGAATGAGTTCATGTTGATTTAGAATGGAGTTGTGTGTTCAAAAAGCTTTGCAGCTTCATATCCATTTATCTGAATAATAGGCCATGTGTCCGATACACAACGTATACAAGCTTTTAAATCCCATTTCTTCTATTGTCTCGGACAGTTTCCGATCACTGTTGATCGATTAATGAACTTTTGTAACTTGCCTGTTGCTCGTTTGAAATGATTCCTATAGGACTTTTATTTTAAGGGGATGTACTGTTGTGTCATAAAGGATGCTAAATCCAAATTATTCAGATTTTTTAAAAATATTTGGACACCAACTGGCATGAAACCAAATGGCTTTTTGTGAAAATAAAGAATAATTTCCCACCTGAGTGATGATTTATTTTGAAAAATAGAGATGACAATAATGTACTGTTTTATAAAATAAAAAGTTGACATCTAGACATCATGATAATGATAATATGGTGTTTGACTTGCATTAGGTGCAAAGTTTCTATGATAATTTAGATTTTTTTTTTCTTGTGTTTGTCTCTTTGTCTCACTTATAGTTGAATTATATTTTGATGAAACTGACACATTTTTAGAGGATGTGGATGCTTCCATCCGAATGGGTTATTATGGATTATTATGGCATCAGAATGAAATGAGCGCCTTGGCTGTGGCTTCCTATTCACCACATCTCCACCATAGTGAACACCTGTGGGTAAACTTTGAAACCGCCTTCCAAACACCCGCTGAGGGATTTTCTGTTGAGATGGCTGGGCTGCTCGAATCCCCAGAAAAGAACCACCGTGTCTCTGCCAAGGCACAGAACGGTAAGTTTTCTGGGTACGGTGGTGCTGTTAATGTGAAACACTGGGCTCGGGGACTGTTTTTGCAATTTCTCTCCATTCAGCTTTGACCTGCAGAACAAGACCACTGCATTCCAATGATGATACTCTGTTTTTGTGCTTGTAACTGAAAGTTGTAGTCATATATTTGAGAGGAAAATGCTGCTGATGACTGAGAATAGTTGATTATGCAGTCTGTGGCTGCATTTGCAAAACATTAAAAAAATGGCTCACCTCCTACGGCAACAGGTTGTAATGTGTTGATTTCAATTATGTTATTTCAATTATTGTATTATATGTGTTATGTAATTAATTTGACTGCATGTAAAGTGTTTTCATTTACAGCAATTTACAGATGTGCAAGCCAGATTTATTTCAGAATAATCAAAGTGCGCTGTTAGTGTTACTGCATAAATAAAATGTATAATTACTGTTATTATAAATATTATCCTTATTATTATTATTATGAACCAATGTTATTCCAGTTGCTTGATCTTTTATGTCATGCATTATCAAATACATTTTCACGCAGTACAAGTGCTGCCATAGATTACATTTATTTTCAACTTCTTTTTTTTTTTCAATGTTATTTGTACAATAAGGGGAAGGGGGTGCCATCTGGAGGGAAATCATGTATACAAATAAGCCAAACTGAGGGGTTCTGTTCAGACTAGCGCTGAACAGCAGGCTGTAAAAACAGAGAGCCGTGCTGAAAAACAACTTTGTTGGAAGAGACCTATTCATCTGGGTTGCTCCGAGGAGCAACGTGCTACATCATTTTCTCTCGAATAATACAAAGGCATTAAGCTATCCTCCGTAAGCTACTCCAGCAGAACTGTGACATTAACAAACAAACGTGTAATATGTGTAAATGTGGCGTGTATCCCTGCGTGTGCTTTCAAATGTAATTTAATATCTACTGTAACATCAAACCTGTGTGTGCGTGTGTCTCGGCCCCACTGTGTCTACCTCGAGTCCGCGTCACCGTGCCGGAATAGAGCGTTGCTCATTTTCCTGGCACGGGTGATCAATATAAGATACAGGCCTTATAGATGACTGCCACATTGTCACCGTCAATTCTATGGCAAATGGCAATTATGGACGCATTATGAACAATTTCATGGGTGAACTCCCGTCGCCTCTTGGCAATACGGGCTCCATGACAGATTTGGCAGCGGCGTTCTTGCGACACATCTGCCTTATTGCCTGCGTTTGGCTTGCGTCCTCTCACTGGTGTATCTGGGGTTTGTTTTCCATTCAGCCGGCGACGGAGAACCGGTTGGGGTTGCGAAAAAGAGATCGCTCCCAGGATTTAGTGTAGGCTTGTTTGTGCATTCATGTGCGCTACTAAGGCAACAATGTCAATTCAGGTTACATTTATTATAGCTTGCAATGCATTTTTGCTGAGCTGTGCAGTTATTGCCCAAAAATGAATTCAAAGAAAGTACAAATCTGGACAAATCTGTAAGTGTATTATTTTCATGGTGACTAAAAACTCAAAGCTGGAAGGAAATTTTAGGAGTTTTACTGGAGTCATGGAGCACAATCATCTCAAGTGGTAAGGATAAGGTGGTGATCTTTGTTGTTTTAGATCTGTCTTTTTCTACTCTTGGGTTTACTCCAATATCACAAAAAACTAGGTTCAAATAAGAGGTAGGCTTCACAAGACCAGAACGAGTTGAATAAAGTACAAAATAAGAGAAGAACTTGTGAAAGGAAAAAAAAAATAATAAAGAGTTTTAAAATAAATTGTAAAACTCTTGGAAAATAATTCAGTCCTATGCCAATGTATACTTGCACAGGTTTCGGGATGCGATCAGTACTTCCGAATGCTCCGCTCGGGTCCGCATCCTCTGATTACTGTACTGGCCAGAGAACTACTTGACTAACCGATGGGAAGTGTTTGGGTCTGATGTCCCCTCATGAAAGAGTTTTTCTCACCATCTTGCACGTGGACTCACAAGGTCTGTTCTCTTTTGTGGTCAAAGGAGAAAAAACAATCAGGGTTTACGATATTAAACAACTTCAGTTGACACTGGTTGCCTAGTTGGAAAACTATCTAATTAGTACAATTAAATGCAAATTATGACAATGTTTTCCAAAGCTTATGTTGCTTTATACCGAATCCTGGGGCTTTCCTTCGATGTGCGTTTTCGGGGTCGTGGAGGGAAAATGAAGGGTATTCTGTTTGTTTTTTGGGGGGGGTTAATAGTCCCAAATTCATGAGGGCTACACAAACAATCACCAGAGCGGTACTGGCAGCAGAGACGTATTCGTTGGCGGCACAGATTAACAGCCACCGCGGAGGACATCGATCAATACGGACTGCCCAGAAAGAGGAGCGGCTGGTGGAGCTGTGAGCAAAGCGGCCCGTCTTGTACGATGTCAATTCTCAAACGTATCACCTCCGAATGGAGAAGGAAAAGCCATGGACTGAAATAGCAGAGACTCTGAAAATACCCGGTGAAAACATTGAAAAACTGCTGAAAAGAAGGAGACCCTGTAAGATTCAGTCTTTGAAAAATCTCAGTTTGAGACAAGGCTGACACTAAAAACTTGTCTTTAAATGTGAGATGATAGTTTTCCTCAAGTCTTTTCCAAATCTTTGTACAGGTAGCTTAAATCAGCACTGGACTGAGTTTATTCATTAGGGCTGTCTTCAGCCTGTTCAGCGCGTCACGCCCCCTGTTGTCACCGCACCTTTTTACAATGTCATGGAATTATTGTCAGCAGCGGCAGTCCGGCTTCCCTGCCACACAGCATAATTGTGTCAGTAATTGCACGCCACTTTGTAACACAGTAATCCGATGGGATGTGACTTGTTGATATGATGGCTTCGGCCAGCCGGCAAGCTAATGGAATTTTCCTTTTTTAATTTTTAGGATGATTATCTAAACAACAGGCTTTCATTATGCAAGCAGCTTTATTTTAGTGGACGTATCAAAAGCCACCAAAAAGAAAGTAGCTCTTTTGCAGCAGCCGCAAGATATACTTGGAGAGCACGTCAGTTGTTGTTATTTACTTTTATAATAACAATTTATCCTTTATTAATCCCCATGGGGAACTCGTTCTCTGCAATAACCCATCTTGGATGAACCGTGATCAGTAGGCTGCTATCCAGCAGTTAAAAATGTTCGGTTCCAAAGATGACTACTCTATCTCCTATATCATACCATAATAAAAAAAGAAAAATAAAATCTCACGATAGACCCAAATATTGTGATGTCAAATTGAATTGAAGACATTTTTTAAATGAGGAGTTACGTAAAATTACAATAAAGAAAAACAGAACAAATCTTGTTGGAGTTCTTTTTGATTAAAAAGGCAATGGGAAGCATTTGATTTGGAGGAGCCCACCAAGGAAAATGCAACTTTACTAAATTTCAATAGCAAGGGTTTAAAGTGATGTTACATAAAATTAGACAAAAAAAAAAAGAGAATGCACATTGTGGAAGTTCTTCTTAATTAGAAAAAACGTGGGGTTTGCTAATAGAAAGTAAAAATTTTATTTGGAGGTGACCACTGGGACACAGATGTAAACCAAGGTAAACACAGCTTTACCAAAGGTTAGGAGTAAAATTTCAGGATTTGGAGTGACAATCCATGAGACACCGTCGTTCCTTTTCACTTGTGTCATATAATGATCACAATGTCTTTATTTTTAGGACTTTACTTATTTCTTCTGTCATTTTCCAAGTGTTGACCAGATAAGGATGAGGCATGCCTTCTAGCTGTTCAGTATTTGTAGACGACGTGAACTTTTGATTAAATTAAAATTAAAATTAATTAACTAATTAATTTAATTTAACAAAATTGTGTGTAAATGTCATCAAATTCCAATTCTTCTCACATCTTGGTGGTTTAGATAAATGCTGGTAATTCCCTAGGAGCTGCTGTTTTATCCTTTTTTACCCTGCATCTACAGACCTGGATGGGGTTTTAATTTTAGGGTGGGACTTAAACTCTCTGGCTCCTCTTCGGTCCTGTAGAGGCAGTGAATGTGTAAATTATTATTTTTACATGCACCTAAATATCCACCTGCATGAGCTACGGTGTTGTATTGAGGCAAATATAGTGGCAGTTCTTCACACCTTGGTTTTTCTCAAGCTCACAGATTCCTGTCAATGCCTGGGTTTTTAGCAAAGACATTATTAGTCCAAATACCATGTATCCTGTCAGGCTCTGGATCATGTTGCCGGGTCACAACAGCAGCCTAAATTTGACCTGACCCATTCTGTTTATACATGATGGGTCAACGCCAGTGTAATACTGCTCCGACGTGTCTATCCGTTTTCCAACAGACTTAATGGAAACGGCGAGCCGCTGCGGTGTACCAACCTCCAACAGGCCACTTAATGGGAGCTCAAAGTTTAACCTGATTTGTGTGGATTTTCAGACAATTCATTGTTGTGGCTGCCCTCTGGAGGGTAAACTGAGCCAGCATGCTCGCTTTAATGGTTGTCTTTTTTTGAGTATTTTCCTCCAGGACATTAAATTGTGCTCCTCATGCATGTTTCAATAGCATGCTAACACCCATATATTGAACCATGTCAGGAGTTATTGTATGAAATTGTATTAAATGTATGAAAATTGAGACCGGTCAGATCAGTTGTTAGCTATTAACCTATATAGGTGAGGCACGGTGGTTAGCAATAGGAATATTCTGTTCTATTCTGTTCTAAAATCTATCTATTTTTATCCTTGCTTTTGTCATTCTGTTTTCTGTTCCTATCCTTGTTATTGTCTTTGTCCTTTTAATTGTCTCTTCTATTTATATTTATACTCATATTTATTGATATTGTTATTGTTGCACTGCTGTGATAAATGTATTTCCCCTATGGGGATTAATAAAGTATTATCTTATCTTAGCTTATCTTAGCTTAGCTTATCTTAGCTTAGTTTAGCTTAGCTTAGCTTAAGAAGGCCCCTGGTTTGATTCCGACAATGGGGGAGGCTCTGTGTGTGCAAAAACACAAAACATGCAGTAGATAAATTGGAAAACCCTTGCCCAGGCCCATGAATGAGAGAGTGAATCTTCTGTCTATATGATTTGATATGAATAAATGGCAAAAAGTGAAGCAATAAACGTCATCCAATTATTCTTAATCACATACTTTAGACGCTGAGCAAGTTAATTGTGTCAAGTGTTTAAGAAAATGTGTTTAAAGTGTTTGCTCAAGTGTAAAACATGTGACACTTCGGTTTCCTGTACTTAATTCCTGCCTGTGCTGATTATTTGCCATATTTTGTCTTCTAATCTGTTTGCGAAACTTAATGCCGTCCTGCGGTGACCGGCGCTTCCAGGTAGAGGGGGCGTTACCACCCGCTGGAGTTGTCAACAAAATTTAATTGCTCAAATATCAAGATTAGTGTCAAAATTTTTATAGAAACAACCTTTCAGCAAATTTGTGAAACTAACTAGAACATTAATTTATTCATTTTTTTTAGGAGGAAATAATGACAGAGGTGTGATATTCTGTTCTGTGCCCGATAATTGTGATTCAAAATTGACTAATGATTTTTGCGTTTTAGGGACATTTCCTACTTTTCTAATGTATTTGACTTTCACTATATGGATGTTTTGACTTTATAATTAATACAAATATAACATTCTCTGAATTACATTCCCTACATTCAAGATTGCAAATTACATGCAACGACACCTGGGATCATCCCACAATCATGGCTTTATGCTATTTTGCCCCTTGTGTGTGTTTACATAGACATTTTTAAAGATTTCAGAATTTCTGTATTGCATGTTCTCCATGTCAGCGAGGGTTTCCTCCGGGTCCTCTGGTTTAGTCCCACAGATTTAAAGCATGCAGAATTTCATAAGGGGTTCAATTGAAAACCTAAATTGCCCGGATGCGGGACCCCTGCCTCTTGCCCAAAGACACCCCACTTTCACATTCAGAAGGCTGGAATTGCTCTAAGACCCACGGCGCAGTGGGAAATCCCACTTAAAACCGGAATCCCCTTTATTGGCCAAGTGTGTGCACACACACACACGCACTCACATGGAATTTGGCTCAGGTTTGTAGTCGCACAGTTGATAGGCTCCACTCATACGGCGCGCCACATTCATCCATTCACACACCTGCCATTGAAGTCGCTAACCAGGCCATCAGTAGCAACAGGGGGTGTGGATGAGGTGGCTTTCCTGGGGCAATTTAAACACCGACCCTATAGTACTGATGTGAAGGTAAACATGGTCCACAATCCAGTGTGCAGCGTATAATGAGGTTAAGTGATCAACTAATATTCCACATGAGCAAAGTTGTCAGTGGGGTAGCGCAGCGACATAAATGAATATGGATAAAAATATGTGTGTAATAATTGTAATGATAATAATGCTTCTACTACTACTACTAATGATAATGATAATAATCATAATAATGAAAGTAAAAATAACTATGACAACAAAGCAAAAACAACAACACTAATGATAATAATGATAACACTAATGATAATAGTATAACAATAATTGTAATGATACTACAACTACTACTACTACTAATAATGATAATAATGATAAGTCTGCAGTAGCAGTAGCGGAGAAGTGTGTAAGACTGGTTCAGGACATGTATGCTCGCTGTGAGACAGTGGTGAGGTGTGCTGTAGGCGTAACAGAGAAGTTCAAGGTGGAGGTGGGACTTCAGTGGGGATCAGTTCTGAGCCCTTTCTTGTTTGCAGTGGTGATGGACAGGCTGACGGATGAGGTTAGACAGGAATCTCTATAGACCATGGTGTTTGCAGATGAAATTGTGATCTGTTGTGAGAGCACAGAACAGGTTGACGAAAAGGGATGGAGGTATGCTCTGGAAAGGAGAGGAATGAAGATTAGTCGCAGCAAGACAGAGTATATGTGTGTGAATGAAAGGAACCCGAGTGGAATGGTGGGGCTACAGGGAGCGGAGGTCAAGAAGTTGGAGGATTTCAGGTACTTGTGGTCAACAGTCCAGAGTAGCGGAGAGTGTGGAAAAGAGGTGAAGCGACAGGTTCAAGCACACTGGAATGGTTGGAAAAAAGTGTCAGGGGTACTATGAGATAGAAGACTATCAGCCAAAATGAAAGGAAAGGTTTACAAGACAGTGGTGAGACCAGCGATGCTGTTTGGTCTAGAAACGGTTACAATGACGAAAAGACAGGAGGCAGAGCTAGAGGTCGCAGAGATGAAGATGTTGAGGTTCTCTTTGGGAGTGACCAGGATGGATCGGATCAGGAATGGGTCTATCAGAGGAAGAGCTCATGTTAGATTGTTAGGCCAGACTGAGATGGTTGGGTTGTGTACAGAGGAGGGATAATGAATATATTGGTAAATAGATACTGGAATTGGAACTGCCGGGCAGGAGGTCTCCAGGAAGACTAAGGAGAAGATTTATGGATGTAGTGAGAGAGGATATGAAGGTAGTTGGTGTGAAATTAAAGGATACAGCGAACAGGGTTAGATGGAGAAGGTTGATTCGCTGTGGCGAACCCTCAAGGGAAAAGCCGAAAGGAGAAGTAGAAGATGACAATGATGATAGTTTGATAATAATGAAAAAAACAACGACAATAATAACTACAACAACAACAACAACAACAACAATAATAATACAACAACAATTAGTACTACTACTACTAATAATGTAGTGCATCACAAATGTTAATGTTTACGTTAATGCTTATTTTCTGTGTCATTTTGGGGTTGCTGGGGGATAATGCGGGTATGGTTTGTGGTGCAATGAATTCTGGTTGTTTTACCTTGAATTGAGCTTGGAAAAATAGTTGTATTGTAGATTCGTGTGGCGTGACTGCGGTCAACAACAGCTATTGTGCATTAAACACTAGTGTTTTCCCTGACTACCAACGCTACAATAGTCATAATGTTAATAATAATTATAAAACTCGAGGACACTTTACAAAATAGAACAGTGGATTAAAACTAAAATAACGGATAAATTAAATTAAATAGCAACGTGTATCATTGCAGGAGCACCCGGTGGTGAACAGGCAAGTTTGCATAAGTGTAAAAAAAATTAACACTAGTGGTTTGTCTGTCGGTGTGCGATTCGTCTCGCCTTGAAATAAATTGATGAAGACGAACCATGACAGCATATTCAGGGGCACTTGGTTTTCTTCATTTATTTATTTTTTATGTTTTATTTTTTTTTCAATTTAAACCACATTCCAGAGCCTCTCATCCTCGGATGCAATTCCGAGTCAGGGCGGAGTAATTGGCTCCATTGTTGTGGAGGCAGCAGCTCGGAGGAGAAGAAGGAGGAGGAAGAGGAGGAGACGCACCGAGGCGGTGGGTCTGACGGAGCGGCTCCTCCGTGATGCAGCTGTTTACCCGGGCGGCGGGGAACGCAGGACGCTCGTAGGAGGGAAAAGGAGGAGGAAGAAGAGGAGGGTCGTTTGTGGTTCCTCATCAGAATCCATCAGCTCCTGGGAGTCCAGCAGGAGGAGCATGCAGGAGTCAATCCCTAATCCGAGGAGAATGTACGCCTAATTTCTAAAAGGGAGCGTTCGTTTTCGACACCGTGACCCCCCTTTTATTTTTTTCTTTCCCCCCCCGAGCGGAGCTCATTTTCTCTTATCTATTTTTGTTATTTTTTTTCGGGTTCGGGTGCCGCGCAGCAACTTGCAGAGTACGAGGAAGGCAGCGCGGATCCCGCGTCCGTCCGTGCGCGCTCCACGCCGGGCTGCCGATGGACCTGTGACCCCCCCACCCCCCCCTCCACCATCCCCCTCCAGCTGAGGTACAGCACCCACCCACCCCTTTCCTCTACACCGCGTGGGGATCTATTTTGTTGTAAAAAATGCTGTGACCGTGGGAGTATTCATTTTATTATATATTTAATTTTTTTTTTATATATATATTTTAAAACACCTGCTCTCTGACGCAACACTGCGTGAGAAATCCATGCGTGGAAGGGCGTGAACTTGCAGACACCCTTTGCGTTCGGGTGTGTGGAGACACCGGGGGTGGGTGGGGGGGATTAAAAAATATATATATAAAGCAAGCGCTGGTTTTTGAACCCTCAACTCCGTGGGAAAGATGGATCTGAAAGCGGACTCGGAGGACATGGACTACAAGCAGCCGGCTCCCATCGAAGTTTTCGCCAGCAGATCCACGCTGCACGGCATCTCGCACATGTTCACCTACGAACGCATGTGCGTCAAGCGCAGCCTGTGGATCCTGTTCTTTCTGGGCTCCGTGGGCGTGCTGGTGCTGGTGTGCGTGGATCGGGTGCAGTTCTACTTCCAGTACCCGCACGTCACCAAGCTGGACGAGGTGGCGGCGCCGCAGATGATCTTCCCCGCCGTCACCTTCTGCAACCTCAACTCCTTCCGCTTCAGCCGGGTGACGCGCAACGACTTGTACCACGCCGGGGAGCTGCTCGCCCTGCTCAACGGAAGGTGCGCACAGCCGTCGACCTGCTTCTTGGGTTGATCACTTGCTAACAGACCTTTCACCCCTTCAGAAACTCATCTGTAGGGGGATTTGCGTGATTTTTTTTAATTTCTTCTGTAAACCGCGCAAGATGAGACACCGACTCAACACGTGCTTGGAATATAGGCGGTTTCTTAGGTAACTGTTGATGATGTAAAACTAGGTTGGACTAAAAACACGTTTGATTGTTTAACAAGCAGGATAGATATTTAAAAAAAAAACATTTGTTTGTCCCGGGGTGAGTTTATCTTGATGCTGAGTTGTAGGTAAATACACTGAAACCGGATGTTCTGTTAAGGCCACAGTGGTTCCAACTTGTCAACTCGACCCATCCATTCAGGTTGCAAGTTTGATTTTTATTTTGTGATTCAGAGCACAAAAGTTCGGGGGAACAGCGTCTAGAGAGGATGTCTAAGCCCGAGGCTTTAACCAGGATGATTGTTTCTTTTGTAAACTAACAGTGAAGCAGTGAAGCCGTTTGTTAACATGTCGCATCCAGGATTTCCTGTTTGCATTATCATTTAAGATAAGATAAGATTGGACTTTATTGATCCCACGTTGGGGAAATTCAATAGTCACAGCAGCATTACAGGGTAGAAAAGAGTCCAAATTGGAATAATAGAAAGAATATGCACACCAAAGGTAATAGATACAAATAAACAACGCTATGTTCAGTATATACAATAACATACAAAATATGTAAAGAAACAAAAGAAATGCCTTGTGCAGAGAATGGTTACAGAAATTTCAGGTGTACAGTGGGAGATGAGTAGTAGAAATGAAAAAATACTGACGAAGGTGTCCTGGAGAATGTAAATATCTGATCTAAATATTAAAAATGCACAGATAGGAGTGGTCAATGCTCACTGATTGGCCGGCTGCTTCTATTGGAGGCTGGGCCTCCTGCTTGTGACCTCACAGAGGATCGAAAAACCTGCGTCACAGTTAATTTTACACCCCAGAAGGCTGACTTTTTTTAAAATTACTATAATAAAATATATTTATAGAGCTCCTTGTACTAAAGTGCGAGAAGGGCGACAAGTACATGAATGAACTTACGTTCACTTTATTTATCCCGGCTGTCCTGCAGCGAGGTACTGGTTCAATGCTTCCAATTAACCTTTTGCAGGTTCTTTGACTCTTTAAAAAATGTTTTTTTTTTAATTACCGCCTTTTTAAAAAGAAAGCTTCGGTTTGAGAGGTTTTCAAATATCAAGCTGGAGCTGATGTGAGAAACAAGCTTAGTATAAAAAAAAAAAAAGACCTACGTTTCAAAGTACAAGTCACACTGAAGTGCAGAGCGACATTTTAACACCTATCTCACGAGTCGTTGCTTTCGGGCCACTTAGAGAAGTGCAAAAGAACATAGCATGCAAAAGTCTCTTAAGTCTCTCAGCAAAACAAACTTGGTCTGACCTCAGCTGGGGTAAATTAGGGAAAAGGGCTTATATCTATATATATTAAAATGTATCATTTGAAGGGAAGGAATGAATTTTCACAGGGAATTTCCAGGGAAGGCTCATTTAATCTGGTTAAAGTCGCGGATCCTGTCGGCTCAGATTTACACCATGGCCCTTGAGGGACGCGGCGCGAGGGAAAGCCCGGCGCAACAACGTGAAACGCTACCTTAGCGTCAATTTGTTGGCGGTGTCTGATAAGAGCCGCGCTAAATCACCGCTCATGTGAATCTCCCCAGGTGACATCTCGGATGGGACACTTCTGCACGGGATAAGCAAAGTGATTAAGGAGAAAATGCGGCAGGTGTGACCCCCCCCCCCCCCCCCCCTTTCGTCCCCCTCATCCTGTTTTGTTAAGGATCTCATAATTGGAGAAGTGGGTTTTTAAATCTCCTGCTGATGAAATGCAGTAACAAAAGTGTGTACGACTCACATCGGCATCTAGTTTGATCCCCACTTGGACTTATGGACTTATCCAGTCATTTTGGCCAAGGCCTCCTCTAACTGTTTCAAACTTCTCATATACAGTATACGTATATATATTCTCAGTCAGTCACGGTTTGCCCCCACGTCAGAATATACGTCTGCATCGTCAGAAACAAACATCTAAATGCCATCATGAAAACATTACTTGGTGTATTTATAGCGTATTGATTGACGCAGCAGTGCAGCCTGAGGTGCAGTCGGCTGGTACCTCTGTGGTCCACACTCCCGCATGACATGAATCCAATTTTCTATTTCCATACTGAATATTGTTGTGCTGCGATCCTGACGCGCAGTGCTCGCGGCGCCGGGCCGTAACCTTACAGGGGAGGCGCCGCTTAACATCCCTCCCGGGTGGAATTCTTGCTCTCCACCTAGATTTTCACCTTTGTTCCGTCATCCTGTGGGGAATTTATCTCTGTGTGTTTGTCGCAACGGCCGTAATGGCGAGCCATTAAGATATCAATGCCGGCCGAGAATTTATTAAGGCAGGTGTCCTTGAAGCATTTGAAAGTGAGATGCACCCAGCAGGGCAAATAACGCTGAATAAACAGAGGAGGAAGAGGAGAGCAACGGTTTGCTGCTCCGAAAGTCCTCAATTCTGGAATATATAGTGGAGGGCGGGATCTAAGCGGAGGCAATTAACTGGTGTCTCATAAGCTGTGTGATGAGCAAGTCTTTATCCCCATGTAATTAGAGATGTTTGTCGAGTTACAGAGTTGCATCACTCATTAACATTTTCATCCCTCCCTGTGTTTCTTGCCCTGCCTTCCATTTTGGCCTGGGGGGAGAATGGCTTTCTCGCTGAACAGTACTGTTCAGCGAACCGTAAAAGCCTAAATTTTGATTCGTGCAACACCACTCCAGCACATTTTCTGCAGGTGTTAACTTGTCTGGGTACGGGTGGGAAAATTCCCTGTTACAGGACAAGGCTGTTTATAGCACATTAGCTTAATGCAGGTGTGTAACACCCAGGACCCAGACTTCATGCTGTGGCTGTGAGTGCATGTAATCTGCCTGACTGCAGTCAGGCACATGGTATTTACTGAAACATTGTGCTGGACCTTCATCAAGTTATGGTTTTAGAAGTTCTACTAAACCCGAAGGAATGAAAACTCACATTCAGGGAGATGTTCATGCGTTAATTATCAGCATCGATACTGCTTATCCTGCACCCAAGGTTGTAGGGCTGCTGTCCTAGTTGTCATTGGGCGAGAGGCATGGTTAACCCCAGACACGCACACACATATATATATATATATATATCAAGTAATTTTAAATGCAATTTGTTTTAAGGAATTAAAAAAGCACGTTCACATTCGTTCTTTTTTTGTGTGTCCACAGTAGACGGGCGGCTCTGCAGCGTATGTGTACAGGAACGCAGTCCCAAGCATCGTTCCATCCATCATTCCCACAATTAATGTACTCATTATCCTAATATAGACCAGAAAAATCGATGGATCTTCATCAGCTGCAAAGCCAAGTCTTGTAATGCTGTTATTTGCGTTTGCAAATGGTAGAACCCCACCGTGTGCTCTTTTTTTTTTACTACACAAATGGAGGCCACTGGTAAATGCTGACCCTAACAGGTTGTTCAGAATAAGAAACCCTGATGAGGATTAAGGTACATCATAGCTGAGGTCAGTGTTTGTGCTCCTTGTACTGTTGTTGCTTTTTTTTGCCATGGTTACGGTGAGAATAATCTCCCCCTCCTTTGCAAAATTTCAAATTGGAGATCACAAATGTGACTCTTATAACCAGTGTCCTCGCATTACCTCCACTGGCTCAACGGCACCCTTGTCGGACCTTCTCGCTGTCCCCCTTTTGCACAGGTCACAGATGGAGGCTGCATAACAACTGAAAGTGCATTGTAAATGCTACTAGTATAGGTATAGTTCAGTCTTCTCCTCCTTTTGGCTTTTCCCTTTAGGGGTCGCCACAGCAAATCAACCTTCTCCATCGAACCCTATTCACTGTATCCTCCTCTCTCACACCAACTAC
The DNA here is from genome assembly GCF_037954325.1 of Fistularia commersonii. Taxonomy (NCBI): domain Eukaryota; kingdom Metazoa; phylum Chordata; class Actinopteri; order Syngnathiformes; family Fistulariidae; genus Fistularia; species Fistularia commersonii. The sequence goes on from NC_141290.1 coordinate 11,641,629, forward strand.
CTTCATATCCTCTCTCACTACATCCATAAATCTTCTCTTTGGTCTTCCTCTAGACCTCCTTTCTGGCAGCTCCAATTCCAGCATCCGTCTACCAATATATTCACTATCCCTCCACTGTACATGACCCAGCCATCTCAGTGTGACTTCTTTGACTTTCTCTCCAAAACATCCACCATGTGCTGTTCCTCTGATGGACTCATTCCTGATCCTATCTTTCCCAGTCACTCCTAAAGAGAACTTAGCATCTTCATCCCTGCAACCTCTAACCCTGCCTCCTGTCTTTTCGTCATTGTTACTGTTTCTAGGCCATACAGCATCACTGGTCTCACCACTGTCTTGTACACCTTACCTTTCATTCTGGCTGATCGTCTTCTGTCACATACTATCTCTCACACTTTTCTTCAACCATTCCAACGTGCTTGAGCCCGTCTCTTCACCTCTTTTCCAACCTCTCCGCAACTCTGGACTGTTAATCCCAAGTGCCTGAAATCCTCCAACTTCTTGATGTCCACTCCCTGTAGCCACACCATTCCACCCGGGTTTCTGTCATTCACACACATATACTTTGTTTTGCTGCGACTAACTTTCATTCCTCTTCTTTCCAGAGCATACCTCCACCTCTCTAGTTTTTCCACAACCTGTTCCCTACTCTCACCACAGGTTGCAATGTCATCTGTAAACATTATGGTCCATGGACATTCCTGTCTGACCTCATCCGTCAGCCTGTCCATCACCACTGCAAACAAGAAGGAGCTCAGAGCTGATCCCTGATGAAGTCCCACCTCCACCTTGAACTTCTCTGTTACCCCTACAGCACACCTCACCAGTTTCTCACAGCTAGTGTACATGTCCTGCACCAGTCTAACATACTTCTCTGTTACTCCAGACTTCCTTATACAATACCAGAGTTTCTCTCTTGGCACCCTGTCATATGCTTTTCTCGGTCCACAAAAACACAGTGCAGCTCCTTTTTGCCTTTTCTGTCCTTCTCTATTAGCATTCACAAAGCAGATACTGCATCTGTAGTACTCTTTCGAGGCATGAAGCCACACTGCTGTTCACAAATGCAGACTTTTGCTCTCAGTCTAGTTTCCACTACTGTCAAAGTTGTCAAATGTACGGCCCACGGGCCAGTCCCGGTCTGACAAGGGGGTTCAATCCAGCTCATGGAATAAATCTAAAATTTGTGACAAATACAATAAAATCATGAGCTACTTTTTTTTAAAATAAAAATGCAGTTCCTATATTGTCTGCTAGGGGAACACTGTTTTAGTCATTGTTTGCAACATGGCACAACACTAAGTGACTCAGAACTTTCAGCAGATGGCAGCAAGGTGGCTTCTGGGTCTGCAAATAGCATTTTGTCTTATTGTTAGAAATGTACTTGCTTTTCTGTTGCCCCAACACCCTGATCAGCAAGATGTCATTGTAAAAAAAGAGAAAAGTGGGCATTGACCGTAGGGTTTTCCAAAAAAGAACAAAATAATGTTTTCCTAACAAACTCCTCCTTCAAGATAACTCCTACTCCATTTCTCTTCCTATCAGAACCATGATAGTACAACTTAAAGCCTGCTCCTAAGTTTCTAGCCTAACTACCTTTCTATCTGGTCTCCTGGACAAACAGTATATCCACCTTCCTTCTCTGCATCATGTCAACCAACTCTCTATCTTTTCCTGTCATAATCCCAATATTCAAAGTCCCTACTCTTGGTCCCAGAATCTGGCCCTTCCTCTCCTCTCTCTGCTTCCGAACTCGCCTTCCTCCTCTCCTTCTTCGACCCACAGTCACCCATTTTCTATTGGTTCCCTGTAGGTCATGGGTACCAATGGCTGCCGTTGTTGTCCCGGGCCTCGACCAATTCGGTATGAGATTATTAGGTCTGATTCGCATGTTTGGTTTAGGTGAAAGTTTTATGCCGGATGCCTTTCCCGATGCAACCTTCTGCGTTTATGCGGGCTTTGGACCAGCTCAGGGAGACACTGGCCCGTGACGCCCTAAGACTGCATTAGTACAGGTATATTTCAGTATAAATGAATAATCTTTTTAATAATAAAATAGCAATTATTTGCCACTTTTTCATTGTAGGAGCTTTTTGCAGCACCTTATAGTGTCTCCGGAATCAGGGACCTCAGTTCATTCAGCCCTTTAAGCTCCGATTTTACAGCAGGGTCTTTTTACAGTACTATAGGAACTCATACGGTGATTGATGGAACTCATAAACCACACCCTTTGTCAGATACTTCTTGTTTTTTACTTCTGTTTTCTTGTAAAATGCAAGAAAATGGACAGAACCAGTGAGAATTGGACTGACAAAGAGGTCCGAGCCCTTTTGGCCTGCTACGCCGCAAAAAGGCTTCTGGGGCCTGCAGCACAACATGAACATTTTTGGCAACACAAATATGTTAGTTTGCTAACGGCAGGGTTTTTCACAGAGCAAAGGCATGCAAGGAAAAAATGAAAATTTTGAGGCATCTGATAGTATAGTTATTATTCCTGTCATGTAGATCATGAATGTTGTGGCAAATTTGTCCGTACCATCTGGTTTGATTTGAGTACGGCGTTTAAGGTACATATAAACTATAAAGTAAAAGGTTCCCTTGGAGTAACAAAATTCAAGCTGAGCCGAAAGCAGCTGAAGTGTGTAGGCATTGTCCGTTAGTGATTCCGCACCAAAGGTTTTAGGAGTAATTAGTTTTATTTAACCCATTTAAATGTTCGATTGTATCTGTTCTATCCAGCTTTCTGTAAATGTAATGACATTTAAATACTCAGCTGTTATTTTTTTTCTGTCTTAGTATGTAGTGCCAGCTTGACAGCAGTGAGATCTGGGGGAATATGACTGTTTCGGTGCCTGTCTCACCCCCGTGGTGATGGGAGTCCGTTCCAAACACTTTGGAGATTATGGAAACGCTAACTTCAGCATTCGACCTGCCATTTTTTTTTTCTAGGGGGTGGAGGTAAAAAAGACAAAAATCAATCATCATCTCATTATGTAGATAGAAGTTCAGTCACACTTGGCAGTGCAGAACATTGGGGGTAAATTGCTTTGTTTTATGTGACACAAGCAATCTGGTGATTAGCAGAACAGAGGTGGAATTTGAGCAACTGTTAATATAAAAATGTGGTTGATCAGCTTGTTAAAGTCAGATAAACTAGTTTTTTTTTTTGTTTTGTTTTCTGCTTACTCACTCCTGCAGTCCGAACATGCTCCCTGAGCTTGCAAACATGCTCTAAATCGACCTGAGCTGCTGAATGCGGTGCGTGATTACCTGGAAGTGTGCCGCCTCAGCAGGAGCGCAGATTCTAATCACAACTTTGAAGGATGCTTGGAGGCGGGGGGGGACTTATTCATTTTTTTTCAATGTTTTGTGTACTTTGCTTCCCTGCCTAATACCAGCCGTGATTGGTTCCAGGACCTCTGCGACCCTCCGTGCAGGATTAGTATGGCTAATGAATGAATGTTTGCCTTTATCATTTTGATTATTTACCAGGATTTAACAGGGGGCGGTGCATCTGCCTCACAGCGAGAAGGTCCCTTGTTTCAACTGTGACTGGAGAATTTCTGTGTGGGGTTTGCATGTTTTTCTCGTGTTTGCATGGGTTTCCATCGGGTTCTCTGGTTTCCATCCACAGTCCAAAAACATGAAAAAAAAACTCTGACCGATATGAGATTTAAATACTACTCAAAGTAAAATTCACAATTTTCCTTGAACTGCATACACATTTCCTGCGTTTCCTTTGTTTTGGTATTTCCTGACAATTTAAATGTAATAATTGGGTCATTCTTAACGAAACAGTTTGGAATGGGTGGAGAAAACAGTCAGGAATAGAATGCCAGAATGGAAGAAGGGGTGGACAAGATAGTGGTAAGACCAGTGATGCTGTATGTGCTGTATGGTCAAGAAAAAGTTACTATGACGAAAAGACAGGAGGCAGAATTGGAGGTCGCCGAGATGAAGATGTTGAGGTTCTCTTTGGGAGTGACGGTCAGGAATGAGTCCATCAGAGGGACAGCACATGTTAGATGTTTTGGAGAGAAGGTCAGAGAAGCCAGACTGAGATGGTTGGGTCGTGTACAGAGGAGGGATAGTGAATATGTTGGTAGAGGGATGCTGGAATTGGAGCTGCCAGGCAGGAGGTCTTGAGGAAGACCAAGGGGAAGAGACGATGAGAGACGATGTGAAGTTAGTTGGTGTGAGAGAGGAGAATACAGAGAATAGGGTTCGATGGAGAAGGTTGATTCGATGTGGCGACCACTGAAGGGAAAAGCCCAAGAGAAAAGAAGGAAAATTGGGTCATTCTTGAAGAAAAGAGAATACCAGGGTACTTTTGGCATTTTCCACCATAATTTAGAAAGCAGTCTATTGTTGAGACGGACACTATTTTGAGAAGTTGATGGTAAATTATCACAGTTGGATAGTGCTGATTTGCAATATACTGTGCAGCTCTTGACCGCTCCGGTAACCGTTAGACTTTTCATCTGTGCGCTCGCCGCTAGTATTATCTGTTGATTGTCATTTCTTCAGTTGTCTGAGCAGTTCTAAGAATTGTCTAGCTCAAATTTCATTCTGGAACCTATGCTCCCCGACGGGAACCATCTTAGCTTTGCATTCACACAGGCAGTAAAGGATCCGGTGTGACGAAAGCATCTGCGATGTGTCCCTTCAAGGGCACACTCAAAAAAAAAGATGTGTTTTATTTGCAAAGCAAAGAAGAGGGAGGCTACAGTGACGGCGCCTTGGACTCTCAAATGTCTCAGAGTGTTTTTATTCTCTTCTTGCATTGCTTTGCTGTGTGAAAACCCTGGCTTTGGCTATCTCAATACTTGAGGTGTTATGCTGCAAGCTCTGGAAATCCCTCTGTAGCGTAGCAGGACAGACTCGCTTGGACCTCTTCGGCGGTCCATTTCTCACTGGTTCTGTCCATTTTGTTGCAAGAAATTAGCTGACCAGCGATCACAATAGTTTTTAAGGTTTTCAGTCCGCAATCTACAAGAAGTATCTGTTCATGGGCGTTGCTTATGAGTTCTACCAAGCACCTATGGTACATGAGTTGCCATGAAAGTGTACAGAGTCCCTACTTTGGAGCAGTAGCTAAAATGGTTTTGGAGCTGACGTCCATGGTCCCTGGGCCCAATTACCTCTCAGGGACAAATAAAGTTTCTTCTGATTCTGACTCTGGTCCGAATGCACCAAGAAACGGCTTTGTTCCTGAAAAGGTCCTCGGAACAGCAATAGGTTCCTACAGCAGGAAAATAGCTTTTATAAAGCACTCATCAATCATACGCTCCGCATTGCCTCGCGGCTTATTATTATTTGGCTTGGGAACTGGAGTCCTATGTCTTTTTAAACATGTATCAAAATGCGGCAGCGAGAAATCTGCATTCAGGTACTCCGTGCTATCTGATCCTTGTTTAGCGGGAGTTTAATTGGCGCTAATTACCTGAGATTATTTCCAGATCTTTGCGGACTCGTACTGCCCGTGGGGTTAACACCATCTTGCTATAGTCGGAAGAAAACTGGGAAGCAGAGTTTACTGATTCAGCTAATAAGGGCATGAAGTCATGGAGATGTGTGGCTTTGAGACCAGTCCCTGATCTCTGTTTTTAGCCCTCTTTGGTGAATAATTGTTTGTCGTATTCTTTTCTCCTTCCCCGGAGGTTTTGAAGTGACGCAGTAGCTCCCTTATCCCTCTTTGCCCCTGCAAGAAAATTTAAGTGTTTGCGCCTCATAATCCAATTGAGTCTCTCCCGCCTCGAGGAAGTCAGTTTGGTGTGATTGCTTTAGGGGAGCGGTGGAAGGGCAATATTAAGGATGTTCCAGAATTATTGTGACGCCACGTGCGAGAACTAAGGTCTTCTCTGACTCTCAGTTCCCAGTAAAGCATCTTAAGTGGCCTTCTGTTAGCTTTGTTTTGCCTATGAGGCAGGAGTTCAGGATATAATTGCATTACACTCAGAAATATCTCATTTCAGGCTGTATCTTCTTAGAATAATCCATGGCGATGCTGGGTCCAAGTCTCCGTGATGGACCATAATACTTAGCCGGTTTTCAAAAATGTGCTTTTATGAACCCTCGGTGATGAAACATTTGTGAAGCGGAATGTAACATTGGATAGCGAAAATACAAGAAATGGACACAATGTTAGTGTGAGTAAAAACGGATTTGTGTCTAAACTTGTTTCACAGTCACTGCCAGAAATGACAGGCTCTGATATCTTAAATCTCAGTGTGTCTCCTTGGAGATTTTATTGCGGTTTCGGGATAGAATATTCATTGTGATGCAGGAGATGGGAAGTGATTTTATCAATACTTTAGAGTTACTGAATGTTTCCAGCTATTCTGTGAGCTGATTGTATCCATACCGTTACTTTAGCGCAGACCATTAAGTCCCCTTAAGAGAGACCCTCTTGAAATGGTAGTTCATAATCTTTTTGTAATAATTTTTATATATTTTTGTGAATTTAGATGTGGGAAATATAAACTTAAAATCGGAAGTGTGTATTAATCAATATTTCCAGTTGCTTCAAGAGGTCACAATTCTCTGGCAAACTTATTTTGGTCGATCGAACTTTAGTTTAAGATCCCTGGATCCAAATAACTTCTTTGTTTTAAAGCTTATTTTTCTCAAGTGTTAGCTGCCAGGTTGGCTTTGCATCTTTTATATGTACCATAAGTCATGGAACAAAGAAGGGGGGAGTTAAATTTTATTAAAGTGGAAAATACCTTCGTGATGGTAGTGGATAATCTTAGTTTATCTAGAGATGGAGTGATCAAATATCCTAAATCCCCTGTAAATGTTATGCTGTTTTGATAAACCGCCAAATTTAGAGGCTGTTTTTGGAAGATGATGGGAAGAGGTGTTCGATGTGCTCAGCATCTATGCAACCGGAGCCCCTAACGAGATCGCAGGTGTCATGTCATTAAATACAAATCGCCATCAAAGCGCATCATGAATATGCAAAGTTTAGTTGCATGTAATAAATGTGCTTGGTCTCTGGCTCATCAACAGACTCCCATATCCTCTGGTAATGGAGTGCCCCATGAGTGACAGGCAAACAGCCAAATACTTAACAGGTGGGTTGTTTGATTGCACCATTGACACAACAGAAACAGCCTGGTTGGAGAAAATGAGCACAGATGGTGAGAGGATTGCCCAGGACAGGTCATCCCACCAGTGTGTCGTTGGAGCTGGGCAATGTACTGAATATCGACTAACTCATTTAGAATTTTTAAAGTGTATCGATTTTTTTTTTTTCAAATTCAGTGATTAATTTTATCCCAACATTATACTGATTGAATTTATAATTTCAGGTGACATGGTGGCGCAAGCAGTTCCTGCTTCCGCATCTTTCGTATCTGAATGGAATCTGTGGAGTTTCCATGTACTCCTCCAAGTTCTCTGGTTTCCTACCACAATCCAAAAATATGTTGTGAGTTCACTGAAAAGCCCTAAACTGCACAGTGTGAATGTTTTTACATTTCTATCTGTGGCTCTGTGATGGCCTAATGAAAGCCGGGATGGACTGGAGCATCCCTGCGACCCGAAGATAAGCGGCACAAATAATAAATGCATGAAGATTTAGTTAATCGCTTCTTCCTCTCTGATTTAACTTTTTTAAATCAATGGAAAATGCCATCACCCAAAGGGTATAATGATTCTTTATCTTTTTGGAAAATCGAAAAAAAAAATCCAGTAAAAGCTATGAGCTATTTGATTTGTAAGAAGCTGCATTTAAAAAAAAAAAAAAAAGATGAGTCAAACATCTCAAGATTGCGGTGGCAGGAATATAATTAGTGTAAATGCCAATGAGATGAGCAGACATTATCGTTGAAGCAATCAATTAATTATCATTATTAAAAGTATTAAATAACTAAATCAAAGTGCTGTGATACGACACATTGCCACGGTATTGTAGATATTAATTCTAGTATCAAAGGTGATTGCAGAGAGCCAGTGGAAACACTCTCAGGGTTGAGATTTGAAGGTTGTGCATTTCTGCTGCCTGAACAATATTCTCCCTTTTCTGTGTCTCATCATAATTTTTATTAACTATTCGAAATATAAAGCACCTCAGGCTCCCATCACTCATTGGTTTCTTCAGAATTGTTGGCAGCGAACATTTCAAATTAAAGCACTCGCTGCAGAGGAGTTTGCTTTTCTCTCTGTGTAGCATGTAAAAAAGCTTTTGTCTTGAGCTTCTCACATGTCTTGAAATTCGTTTGGGACCATGGTTGGGAACATATTACCCGTTGAATATTAAGATGGTGCTCATAGAGGAAAAGCAATAGTTCCTTTTTTCTAATCACGCGGCATCTCACATTATTCTATTCTCACTATTGCAAAGAGACAATCCTATTGCAAATCTCATTCGCAAGCTGTAACAAAGCTTGACCTTGTGGATTTGCAAAAAAAAAAAAAAAAAAAGTTGCATTTAAGATTTACGACCAATTATGGATTGAAATATTGGCCATATACATGAGAAACAACTCTGCTGTCAGCATCCACAAAGTCATTCGCAGATTTATTGTCAGAGGGAAAGGATACTGATCAGCCTCTGTGGGTCTTAAATGTAGTTTCTACCTTCAGGACACATTTGCATTTAGCGACGTAAATGGAGCTCAACAAGATGATAACAAATGTGAGCCTTGTTTTAGCACAGCACCTACTGACTCAGAACCAGTTGAGTTGAACTATAGCAGTCTTTAACTTACCCAAAGGGTTTTTGTCCTTGCAAAACATTCAAAATTTCCCCCACGCCTGCACAGTGATGTTCGTGCCTTGGATGGCCAATCACTCAGCAGGGGTCGTCGTCGGTTGTGTGTTCTCTGAAGAGGGCCACCGCACATAATTGAGGTTAATCTCCCGGTGAATAACCGGGAGCAGATGCAAAGTCGACGGTGGCTGTGGGGAAAAGGCTTTTTCATATAGGGCTGCGTTTTGATATTTCAACTGTTTGTATGCATTTAATTTGTGCTCATAATCATGGAGATTTTTTTGTTTTGTGCATGAAGGGAAAAAACAGGGTTCCTCACCTCCAGTACACTTTTTACGATTGGCTTTGACGCATAGCTTTACAGTCGTGCCCAAAAGTTTTGAGGGTGACACAACCATAGAAACATCTGGCAAACACCTAAAAACCCTGAAGGAATTGACTTTGTGAAAGTGAAATTCTCAAAACTTTTGGCCATGACTGTACTCATCTCTGTAAAAGCTGACTTCCCTTTTAATCAACTATTTCTTAATTTTCTCACAGTTGGTCAGTCAAATATTGAGAAGTGCAAATATTAGGGAGCAGTACTTTGTGGAAACCCTGCCTGTTAAGTTGTTTTTGTCCAATATCAGACCTTAACCACTGCGATATGTTTGGTTTTTAAATGGTAGCGGAATTCCTCATGTCGCTGTTTGTGTCGCCCTGCACACGGTTCATGTTTGAGACTGAGATTGTGCGGGATTTTGAGTTTGTTCATGCAAATGTATCTTGCACCCTCATGTGCTGTCAGTGTTTTTAAATATCAAACATGCTTTGGTTCAAGTGATCTAATTCAAGCATAAGTTTTGTTTCATTTCTAGGACATGTATGCTAGCTGTGAAACAGTGGTGAGGTGTGCTGTAGGGGTAACAGAGAAGTTCAAGGTGGCGGTGGGACTTCGTCAGGGACCTTGATATTTGCAGATGATATTGTGATCTGTAGTGAGAGTAGGGAACAGGTTATGGAAAATCTAGAGAGGTGGGGGGATGCTCTGGAAAGGAGAGGAATGAAGGTGTGTCGCAGCAAGACAGAGTATATGTGTGTGGATGAGAGGTACCCGGGTGGAACGGTGAGGCTACAGGGAGTGGCGATCAAGAAGTTGGAGGATTTCGGGTACTTTAGGTCAACAGTCCAGACCAGCGGAGAGTGTGGAGAAGAGATGAAGAGAGGGGTTTAAGCAGTTTTGAATGGTTGGAGAAAACTGTCAGAGGTACTATGAGATAGAAGACAATCAGCCAGAATGAAAGGAAAGGTGTATTAGACAGCGGTGAGACCAGTGATGCTGTATGGTCTAGAAATAGTGAAAATGACCAAAAGACAGTAGGCAGAGCTGGAGGTCGTAGAGATGAAGATGCTATGGTTCTCTTTGGGACCGGGATGGATAGGATCAGGAATGAGTCCATCAGAGGAACAGCACATGTTAGATTGTTAGGCCAGACTGAGATGGTTGGGTCATGTACAGAGGAGGGATAGTGAATATATTGGTAGACGGATGCTGGAATTGGAGCTGCCAGGCAGGAGGTCTTGAGGAAGACCAGAGGGAAGATTTATGGACGTAGTGAGAGAGGATATGAAGTTAGTTGGTGTGAGAGAGGAGGATACAGAGAATAGGGTTAGATGGAGAAGGTTGATTCGCTGTGGCGACACCTGACGGGAAAAGCCCAAAGGAAAAGATGAAGGAGTTTCGTATGCTTTCTATTCATGCGTTTACTATATGGTAGTGGTAGATGCTATTTTGTTTCCAGGGCTGTCTGACCCATTGGTTTGGATGCGTCACTGCATCAAGTATATCATCACCTGCACCTGCCCCCTCCCAACACACACACACACACTGTATGCAGGATAAGAGGTTGGGCTATTGAATGTATGAATGTTTTTACATGCATTTACTGGTTGTGAAGTGCCTTCATTCTATATTATAGCACTATAAATGTTGTTATCCACTCAAAGCAAAAGCAGTTTGCCACCATAGTAAATTCGAGCTATTAGGCTGAGCCATTAACATGCCTATATAAAGATAAACATGCCCCCGCTTAAGTAATGACCCCCCCACTTGTTACCACACTTGGTGGTGGGTATGTCAGCACTTAGCTGCTAGTTTTGGATGTACATGAACAGAATGTTAAAGCATTCCAATTGCACATTTGTGAAAATTGCAGGTGGATTTATGTACATACCCTGATCTCTTCAGAGGCCAATTTTAGTTGTCTCAGACTTTGTCAATCGGTTCTACAAGAAATGATGTGCAAGGCAAACATTTTCAATGCACATTTTAATTTTGAAGGTCGCACTTCACTCTTATGTGCCAATGCCTGATTTGAATCATGAAATTTTATTAAACTAAACCAGACACATAATAGAAATAAGCAGCCTTAATATTCACTATAAACGCAATCTGTCCATCTAACTATCATCTGCTGCTTATCCTGCACTCAGGGCGATTGGGTCAGAAGTGGGGTCCACCTGGACTCATCGCAATTGACAATTGAGGGCCACATATACAGACAAACAACCAGTCACTCACTCACCCACTGATTCAAGGCAATTTTCCCAATCAACTTGCATGTTTTTGGAATGCGGGAGGAAAATGGAGAACCCGGAGGAAACCCACACAGAAAGGTCCCCTTGTTAGAATCGAACCAGGGTCCTGCGCTAACCACTGTGCCACCGTGCGGTATTATTACTTCGCTAGAATGGAAATGCAATGATGAATACCCAGTTGCTGCATTATAAATGGTTTACTCATCAGTAGTTTTCTTTGGAAGAAATGTCTTTTGAAACTTGAGGAACTCAAGTTTCAATCTTGCTTAACTTTGCCGCTCAGACATTTTGTTGCAGTTTTCAGTCGGATTGCTGGTCAAGTGACATTTCACTTTAACCCCGAATTTTCTATAATCTCGATCATTATAATCCCCTGTTCCCCCTTCTCAATGTAAATCACTATCATTCATTGGGTTTTAGTCTTTTCCCAAAGGTATTTCCATTGATAAAATTCAATATAGTTACACTTGTCCAACTGTGTGCATGTGGAAAGCAAAATAAAACTATCCGTCAGGCCATTCACGTAATGTATGATATCACTGTCTTAGTCATCAGAAGTTATAATGACTGTTGACCGAAATAATTCTAGTGACCTCACTCGTGTAATGACGCAGTTTCTTTTTCTTAGACGTTCCTTTTCGTTTGTTCACTGATGGCAGAAGCAGATATTGCTTCTTTTGTTCCCATTGAAATCCCATACAGCTGTGAAATAGGTCTGACGTGAGGGTCAGATGTGTCCACATCCTGATCGCCTTGACCAGAAAATATTGACTGTAATCGAAGTACAGTCAACAATTAACAATGACAACATAATGTTAGCATGACCCACATTTAGCACAAAAATAACCTTCAAGGATTTTCAGGTCTCTTCAGAAAAGAAGTTTTAAACACTGCCTTCTGAATGGAGTTGGGTTGAAGCATGGCTTCCTCGTTCACAGTTGTCATGACAATGACCTCTTTCCTCTTCGCTTTGTTCGTCTGCATTCCCGATGCATCCTCAAATTCTGATGTGACGTTGGTTGCTGTGGTCACCGCCATGATTGGCCGGTCGGCTTCTGCGATCAAAAGAACAGTTCAAAAACGGAGACAGTAACTGGGACTCATTAAACAATAAAAAAGGTTTTGAAGAGGTGTTTTAATGGGTCTGCCGAGAGGGGTCCTCATGCACACTTAAACATGCACACTTAATCACAGTGCTGTTAAGCTAATTTTACACCATTATTTGAAAGGAGTGTAAGCTAACGATGTTATTGGGCAAATGAATAGTAAAAGGTTTGGCTCTCGCATTTCACCAATCTTACTCAATCAAAAGTGATTAATTTGCACTTTCCTTCACCCAGGTATGAGATACGGGACCCGCACCTGGTGGAGGAAAACGTCCTGCAAGTCCTGAAGGAGAGGGCCGACTTTGACAACTACAAGCCTCGTCCGTTCAACATGCGTGAATTCTACGACCGCACCGGTCACGACATTAAGGACATGCTGCTCTCCTGTTTCTACCGGGGCATGGAGTGCAGCGCCGAAGACTTCAAAGTGGTGAGTGGAGAGTTTTCGACGGTTCCTCGTTCTCCGTGTGGCCCACGGAGGTTTGCCGCAAAGACCCCGCTGAGAGCAGTCAATATCGGTATGGCTTACTGTTACGCCTCTGTTGGGCCACTGCAATGAAAGGCAGGATACATGAGGGGTCCTCTTGCTTTCAACACCTCATGAATTAAATTACCCATAATTTTCTTTCCCAGTTGTTCTGTCCACTTCCTCTTGCGCTCCCTTCAAAACCCCTGGGGGCCTAAGCATTACTAAGTCAACACCTCCGTATAGTGATACACGCCAAGTATCTAAAAACAAATCTGCCGTTGTGCCTGCAGGCTACCTTCTTTGTGATAGCATAGCATCTTTGAAAGGTTAAGCAATGCTCTTCTGAACCATGGTTCAGTGCCATAACACATTTATGAGCTGTAGGAAGTGGGGGGAAAAATTGACAAATCTTCTGGGAGGGTTTGTTTTTCTCATCTATTGGACAGCTACGGACATTCAGTTATTACTTGGAGCCTGTGTGACCTTTATATCAGCTGTACATTGTGAAGATTCATCGGATGGAGCAGCAGTAAACAAACACTAAGTTGTCTAGAACGCATGGGGTTTCTTTTGTGCTGCAAAATGTTGGAAGAAAAAAGAATAAACAAATCTTTTGATGCACAACATGAGTGACCTTCCTCTACATCCAGACACTAACTGTGTGGTGCGGGATACGCCAAATGGTGGGCAAGGTTTTTATTCAAGCTTGCTTGCTGAATAATGCTGATTACTGTAGCTGGAAATGGGTTTGAGATTGTAAGTGTGGTGTTTTGCTGTACGGGGACTTTGCGGGTCTGTAATAATGTTTTGGCAACAGAACCGATATACCCTTTTGAGTTTGTTGCAATGGGCACCCACATTTTTTTAATCAGAGAGAGCCATTTTATTCATTCTATCATTCTTTACTGCTTATCCTGCACTGGCTGGCGGGAGGCTGGAGCCAATTCCAGCTGACATTGGACTGGGGTATGCTCAGTCACAGGGCTGACACAGAGACATACAACTATTACAGCAATCTCCAATTAAGATAACTCAAATGTTTTTTTTTTTGTCTGCGGGTGGAAAATGGAGTGCGGCAAGATAACCCGTGCAGGCACGAAGACAACATCCAAGCTGCCCCTTCAAAAATTCTTGCACAGTTGACTAATTTTGTAGCCACAATATGAGTAAAAATATACAATATCCCGCGCAAGCTTAAAGGATTCAAGTAATCACGCCTACTATACTGTCAAAGACAAAAGATATTATCATTTTATGCTCCAATGAAAACATGTATATGATCAATGAATAGGATGGTATCAAACGCTTTGATAAAGCCATAACCAATTCATTAATTAAAAAAAAAGAAGAAATTTATTGTAGCTCCACAAGGTGAATGATGATAGCAAAGCAACTTTATCAACAGATTCTCATGTTAGGGTTGAAACTCGGTTAATACTCGTACAGTATTGAGGTTCTCGCAAGGATCCAGATTCCATTCAAGTGCACCTTTTTCCCATAAATTCGCAACGATATGCTTTTACTTACCATCAGTCTACCCGCCGCCCCTTTCAGTGGATAAGCCCAATAGGGGAGGTCCTGTTAGAAGATCATTGAACAGAAACTGCACATCTGGACCAGTTCGCCCCATCCCTCTTACGGTTTTATGCTCGTGTCCCTCGGTGGTCTTTGGAGGTTTCCCCACCAATATGCTGTCTAACCACCATTGGGACACCACCATAACCTATATGTGCTGTCCTGTCCTAATGTGCTGATGTGCTCACATTTCCTATAGTTATTTGTGCTTATGGCAGATGGTGTTTGCAAGACCCTGTTGTGTCAGTATAGTTGTGAAGTGGAACGGCTCAGGAGAGGGCCCTAATGGTGTGGAAATAATCTTCAGCGCAGACAAAATGAATACAAAGGAAGTTGAGCACTAGCACCCAACGCTTGCTTATAAACTGCGCGCCGTAAGACTAGAAAGAATAAAAACCGTGATTAACACAGTCGGCAGCTTGTACTTCTTTACCCCCTGCAATCAGTAGTGTGAGTTTTTATCTGCTCCTCGGCTGTGGCCTGTGCTCCGAGGGAATCCACCTGCATTGATCCCGTTAGCTGTGCTCTGATATATTAGGAAAATAAACAGATGTCATTGTGAATCCTGTTTTTCTCAGATCTATTAAAGATCCCAGCACCCCGACGCTGCAGTCAGGAACTGAAAGAGGACCGGGAATCTCTTATAGGCAGATGAACAGACTTTAGCCGTCAAAATGGTGGTTCGTCAGGCTGCACTTTTGTTTTCTCATCCCTGATGCCGTGCATCAGATGATTAAACTCTTATTCACTTCATTTATGCAGCAGAAGTTCAGGACACTTTGTTCAATTGTTGGTGTAATAGAAGTAACGTAATGTTATTTAATGTTGAGGTTCATTGACTTTGAAATTGCATTAGTTCTGTGTTCCTTTTGTTTTGTTAACCAGTGATTATCAAACAGCTTTAAGGCATATCCACGCCCCCTCCTTGGCCTGTGTCATTTTTAAATGGCAACGCATTCATTTTTCACCAAATTTCGATATGAATGTGCCTGAAGGGCCAGGGGCCGCTGCAGCTTCTGCAAAGTAACTGTAACTGCACTGCTCGGGGAGATTTCTCCAATCACATGTACTTCAAGACCATTTAGTGTGCAGAACGCCAATAGAAAATCATATAAAACCTCATGTAATTTCCACTTACAGTTAAGTGAGGGTTTTCTTTGTTGCATTGACCGCTATTCTTCCTTTCCTACCGATTCTGAAAATACACCTGATATATGTGGATGAAAATACATGATGATTTCTGATGAGTACTGTCAAAGCCGTGCTGCAGGCCGAAGATAAATCGGTGTGCCTTTTGAACTGTTTTTACCACACATTGATTTAATTTTTTCATGGTCACTCAACCATGGGCGTCTGACCATGTTCCAGATTTGCTACTCCTATGATCCACAGTGCCGCTGATGGTCTCCTCCATTTTTTTCTCCATGGAAACAAGTGCTCTACTACACATACCTCAGGCCTCTTCATCGACCATCCCTCATATCGTTTACATTTTTTTGTATTTTCTCCAAATCCTCAACTATGCGTAGCTGTGCACAGTGCCTGCACATCATTTCTGTAGGTGATGATGTGGATACACTTCATTTAAAGTAAAACTGGCAGATTGAATGTCCTTGCGTTCAATCCAAAAAGCAATATACCATCATGCGTAAAGGATTTCTCGGTGTGTGCACTGGATTTTCCCAAAACCATCCCGTACAAAAAAAACTCTTTCTGGATTTCGGAGTGATCATGTGGCGGATATGTTATTCCATTTTGAACATTTCAAGACACACACATCTGGCTCAATCATGGGGGAATACTGACAGATGTAGAACTTTGCACGTCTCAGAAGTGAAGCTCAGGGGGATTGCAGGGGGAGAAAGAAAGATGACATATGAGGGGATGGGGAGTGAGAGCGGCAGACTGCGGGCCTGGCATCAACAAACTGAGGGATGAAAGAAAAGCAGCATTTGTCTATCACAATTTCTCCATAATTGGGAAGAAAAAAACAGATATGCAGTAGCAGGCCAAATCCAACCTGTATTTGATTGCATTAATAACCATAATATTCAAACCTTTTGTCTAGCAGGTAAATTATCATCTGGGCGTGGATGGAGTGAGCTGCACTTTCAAATTCATTTTCGTACCGCCTAAGACAACGGCAATTGAATCAGTTAAATATCAGACAGTATTTCCCATTTCTGTGCCTTTTTCATTAGCCCATCAGACCATTTTGTCTCTCTGTTCAGTCTGAAACTCCCCTCTCCCCCCCAGCTTTGTGCAGCCCGGGCACTTGTGTAATTACCATGATTATTCTATTGAACTATTGGCTCCCTTTCAGCTGTTCGTTGACTCTCAGAAGTGGGAATGAGGCGTAATGAATAATGACAAAAAAAAACAACCTTTAACTTGTCAAAATCTTAAGACGGCATTTGGAGGGTTTCCTATAAACACATCAAAATTCGCTGAGCTGAAAGATGTTATTTTCTTGACACATGCGGTTTTTTCCCTTGCCAGCACACTGACGTTGGACGGTAGGTGTCCATCTGTGTGGAACCATCCTGTTTGCCTACCAGGCCAATGTGTTACAGCTGAGCTGCTGTAACACATCGACGCTGGCTTGTCATGTGTATCCTCTGAGTTGCCTTGAGTGTTTTTATTTTTATGCTTAATACTTAGTGCTGTAATATTATATTGCTTTTTTAAGGGTTTCGGTTATAGCCTGGTGTCACATAATGTACATATTGATGAATCATAATTACGCCGTTTACTGAACGACCGGGAAAAACATGCAGCCTGGCGTAGATTCTCTCCCTTTTGACGGTTCTTTTCAAATGTGTGCCTTTTCAGTGATACATCTTTAAAATAGTAGCATTTGAGACCCAATGACAGCTGGGATTTGCTTTATCACTCCCGTGAACCCAGTTCAGGATAAGCAGTATAATAAATGAATTGATGAATGAGTGAACATAATTGAATAACCATTTCAAATATGGTAGGGATATCCCTAAAAATATGATGTAACCTTATATTCTGGCATGCAGTGATATTCTATTTTAAGAAATTATTTAAAATCAACATATTGCAATACCCAATTATTAATTGGGTATTGCCTTTTTTTTAATCATTATTGCTTGATATACTTTCACCGGCCACTTATCTTCAATTATAAATCTCCTTTTTTCTTTCCTCACTTTCAATAATTTCTAATTCTGTCTCACTTGCGGGGTTTTAAAACCGATGATTGCGTTGTTCTGTTCAACTGTTCAATTCCCACCGCTTTCCGCCTCCCAAAAGACAGATCCTTCGATCTGCTGTAAATGCGGAAGTCAAAGACGTGGATCAATTACGCTGCTGCTGCTGAGTAATGGATGCATACCTAATGAAAAACAATCAGCCTCATCTCACATTTTATTTATCTAATGAGGTTAGTGGCTTCTCTTCAAATGAGGATTTGAATAAAATGTGAACGGGCAATTTGTATCTTTTGGAAATATTTCCCACTGTGTATGTGGCAGTGAATTTACCCTCTTAGATAAAGTAATCTCAATCCTGATATTGTTTAGTTTGAGGCTGAATTGCTTTTATTATGCTGTAATCTTTAATGCCCTTCCATAAAATATCACTATATTGCCATACACCTATTGTACGTACGTTCAGCGTTACGACACGACTGAGTAAATCTTCACTAAGCGGAAGAACCATAGAAAAGAAATGTATTGCTTGAAGTAACTAAAAACACAACAATATTGTTGTTGTTGTACTGCAATTTTTTTTTCTTTTCTTATCCTTGCTGTTGTCACTCTATTCTCATCCTGTATCCTTGTTGTCAATCTGTTATCTGTTCCTATCCTTATTATTGTCTTTGTCCTATTAATTGTCCTTTCCATTTATATTTATGTTTATTAATAGATATCGTTATTGTTGAAATGCCGTGACAAATGAAGCGCCCCTTTGGGGATCAATAAAGTATTGTCTTATCTTATCTTATCTTGATAAAGAAAATCAAGATTCTGTGATCAGTAGGACATCGTAAGCCTCACGTCCTTGATAATGAATGCAAGTGTGTGTGTGTTTTGTGCCTTTTTCTCAACATCTGCCTGTCCACTTGCGTGGGCAGTCGGATTGCTGAGGCCCCAAGAAATGAAATTAAAGGCTCGAAATAATTTGGATGAGTGGTTAGTGAGAAGGATGTGGCAAAGGAGGGGGGGGATTAAAAAAACAAAACAAAACAAAACACTGGAAACCGCCAAAGCAGCCTCATCTCCACCAAAAGAATGTAAGTCTAAAATATTTAAACAACAAGAAGTGGAAGTAGAATGGCAGGGGATGCAAGAACTCCCCAACTTAGGGATTATATTTCCTGTCTCAATGATTTGTTTTTGTTTTTTTTTGACCGAACATCTGGTATGATTTTTCAGTCACCCTACAGATCACTCATCCATTTCAGGAAATCTGCCTGGCTTTTGTTAAAGAGTAAAAACATTTTAGTTCTGACGAAAATCACCAAATGTTCTCCTGGGTGAAGGTTGAAAACTGCAATATTTCATAAGACCCCTGTCACTGAGCCAACCATAACAAAAGTTATTAATGGTAGTTTGCATGGGAGGGTGGGTGTTGGGGAGTTGGAAAGGAAACTGAAGATAACTTATCCCTTAAAGAATCAATTATAAACACTTTGAGATCAGAGGCAAGGGATTGCTGTGCAGGGATTTGGAGATGGAGGAAGGGGGGATGGGAGGACAAAGTGGAGGGGCAGCGGAGAAATAAGAACCTTAATGTTTGCCAGCGATGGATTCTCTGTTTGGCTGGGGGTTAGTGGTTGCCAGGCCACCATTGGGAGCAGGGGGGGTGGGAGGGTTGATGAAAGAGGTGGGGACCGGTAGACACTGGCGGGGCGGGGGGGGGGGGGGGGGGGGGGGGGGGGGATGAACGGCACGCTCAGCGAATGCGAAGCAGCATGAGGTCGTCCCCTGTGTGCAAACATTTCGGGTTTAGGACGTGCAGAGAAAGTTGTCATTCAAATGGCGCTGACAAGCACTGCACGAGGGAAATCATTAAAACCAGAGTGAAATTACCGGATCTAATTCTTTTTTTCTTTTTTTCCTCCCAGTCTTTCCGTTTTCCCATCATTTGCGTAACTGTTACTGGAAACCTTTTGCTCAGTTCATTTTAGAGCATTACGCTTTGTATCTTCTTTGCAACTGTTAATTAACACCTTATGAATTCATTAAGGGGAAAAAGAAACAAGTGTATAAATTTGATGAATGGCACTGACATTTACAGCTGGTTGTGATAATTACAGCAAGTGATTGATGGCTGCAGATGACTCCATGTTGCTATTTTGTTCTTTGTATCGTAATAAATGATAAATGTTGCACCGGGGGTAGGTAGACCGGTCAAGACGGTTTCTTTTTACCGCATATTAGGCACTGTGCTGTGATCCTCTGCACCTAAGGATGAACAGTGGAATAACAATTGAAACACCATTATGGTCTGGGTGAGCCTCAGCTATTTTTCTTTTTGTGTTTCCTTTTTTTTTTTTTTTCGGCAAGCTGCCGCTTTTAAAAATACGCCGTCATTTCCTTTTTTGACTTAAGCACGTTCGATTAATTTCAAACGGGGGCGAATTAATGAAAAACTAGTTGTGTTCTTGTTGCAGATCATGAAAACAAATCCTACAATAAAGAAGAATTTTCTGCAGAGACACGACGGCTTGTTAGCTCAGACTCGCGTGGATCAAATGGCTGCGCTGCATTAGGATGCCGCTCTTAGTGACTGTGAGGTCATCTTATAATTAGATCTTCAAGAGGTTGCTATGGCGCCTGGGATGAATTCACATATTGAAAATTAGT
Organism: Fistularia commersonii; assembly: GCF_037954325.1. Classification (NCBI taxonomy): domain Eukaryota; kingdom Metazoa; phylum Chordata; class Actinopteri; order Syngnathiformes; family Fistulariidae; genus Fistularia; species Fistularia commersonii. Next base: position 11,661,909 of record NC_141290.1, read on the forward strand.
TTTCTGCAATAAGTGGCTTGATGAGTTTTTTAGTAGGAGAGTCTTGGCTCAAAAATCAGAAGGGCCAAGGGTAATGTCTGGAAACATTTTTAATAAACATTAGAAAGGTGGGAGGAAGGGGGGCAGTTGGATTGCAGGTACCTCAAATAACTTGTGTAAACAGAGCGTATTTGCAGCATGCTTTAATAGCTGTTTGCATTTAATTCATTAACCGTGACACAAACGGCATATCGCTCACCTGGTTACACACCGGGGAGACTCAGACAAAGTTAAACAAATAACTCCTTTGTCTAGAAAGAAAGCTTTAAAACAGAAAGTCTGCATAAAAATGGAGACAATGAGAGGGACGTCAATGTGATTATATATGAATAACATGGCAAACAAAGCGCTCCCTATGATAAATCTTTTTTTTTTTTTTTTTTTTTTTTTGCATGGGCTTCTGGCTTTTCCTCAGATGTTCATAAACCCAATGCGATCTGCCTTTTGATTTGTTTGCAGCACCTGCATTCTACGTTGCGTTGCTGCCCCAGTTACTCATAGACAGTCAGTCAGTCAACAGTTGCGGGAAGAATAAATTAAAGATGCTTTGGTGCCTTTTCTTGCAGAAAAGGAAAAAAAAGTTCTGTGTCACACCAAAGCTCAAACAACCTCTGCACGTCCTTGTTATCATCAGCTCCACCGCCAAAGCAAGAGCTCATCCATTCTTTATAGTATTTACTTGAAAATTTTGACACAGAGTTCCAGCATTACAAGCTGGTGGAAAACTGGCACCTCACTAATTTTTCTACCGAAATAAAAGCAAAGACAAGTTAAAGATGCAAAAAGGGGACCTGCCTTCCGAAATTGTCAAAAATTGAACAGAAGGACTTTTCCAGCGAGAATCACTTTATATAATGTAGCAATTGGCCTGCGTACTTAATTGACATTTAATTGAAATTGCATAACTGACCAACTACAATTTGCATCACACAAAGATGCAACATTTGTCAAAGGTGAAATTGCTTTTCAATTTCAAATAATATAATTCACTCACAACATTGACGATTTGATGTCGTATAAACTGATTCATTCTTCTCCAATTTCTAATGAAAAATAATTTATCCTTATTTATCGTGGAGATATCTGTTATGCAATAACCCAACATGGATGTACCATGAACGGTAAGGCTGTCGTCCACCAGCACCAGGGCAGCAGTTAGGGTTTCAGTGTCTTGTTAGACAACACTTTGACACACTAGGAGGAGCCGGGAATCAAACCAGGAATTTTCGGTTCACAAGACGATTGCTCTACCTGCTGCGTCACGCTGCCCCCAAAATTTCTCCAAAATGCTTAATGTTGAAATGCATTTATATGCCTTGCCGTGAATTAAAGTTTGTAATTTATCATGTTTTACCTCAAAGCACAGAGATGTTTGAATATTTTCTTTCAATTTAGTGACACTGCTTTTATGATATCAAAATTAAGATTGACAAATAATTATCAATGCCTAAATGTACAGGTGTTATTAAATATTTTTGTCCTATAAAAGTTCACCACCAAAAAAAGATTGTCTTCTGAAATTTCACAATGAGAAATTGACCAGCAGTTAAATGAATAATTGTACGTCTCTGTATGTGACCCTGTGATTGGCTGCCCCCCTCGCCCAATGACAGCTAATTTCAGCTCCAGCACCCCTCCTCCCCGACCCCCAAAAGCAGGATAAGTGGTATAGAGAATGAAAGAATGAATGTGTGAACATAATTGAATAGCTACCGTATTTTCTGGACTATAGGGCACATTGGGATATAAGCAGCACCCACTAGATTTTAAAAGAAAAACATAATTTTACATGTATTAGCCGTACCGGATTATTAGCCACAGATATCCATGTTGTGAAATGAGATATTTACACAGAAAGATTTTATAAATGTTTATTAACATACCTTAATTTTTTCCAACGTGGCTGATCAAACACTGAACCACTTCTTCTTCAGTGTCAGAGTTAAAGAGCCTCAGAAAATGTCCCTCATGCACCTTTTAAGTCTCTCTCTCGGTGTCGCTCGCAATGTCACTTTCGTCCCGAGGCAAAGTTCCCTCTGAAGTTGTGTTGGTCTCCTCAAGCAGCGGTCCATCTTTTGGAAACCCGTTGGTGAAACTAGATTCTTTCACACTGCTCCATCCTGTTAGCATCCGCTTGCAGACCTAGGAAAAGGATGCTCTTCGTACACGGCCAGTTTTTGTGAATGATTTCTCACCGCTGGTCATCCAAGCCCAAGGAGTGACGCTTTAAATACACGATTCACGCTGATTACGAGTGGCAGCAAAAACATTAGTTGTAGAAAAATATTTTGCGTGTCGTGCTGCAGTTTGTGCTGCGTTAAGTGCGCCCAAAACACGCATCTTCTTCTTCTTTGCTTCAAGCTCTTGCGTCTGTCTCATTTTTGCACTTTTGCAGCCAAAGCCATAGATTAGCCGCATCACTACATAAACCTCAGGGTTCAAAGTGTGGGAAAAAGTAGCTGCTTATAGTACGGAAAATACAGTATTTCAAATATGGTAGTGATATCCCCCAAAAAATTTACGCTACCTAATGTTCTGTTATGTACTATTCCAAGAAATTTTGGATCATATAACAGTGAGACCCTATTTGGATATTTTTTCAAATCATTATTTACTGATGTCCTTTCTTCATTTTTTTTTTTTGTAGATTACACTTTATAATTTTTCACTCCAGAATTTATTAATTCTATTTATTTTTTTTTTACTTGTCAGCTTTTCAACGTCTTGTCCTTGTATGTCTTGCCACTGCTGCTCAACAATTTCCCAAGCATGGGATCATTAAAATTCATCTCATCTCATCTCAATTATGAATCTCCCCCTTTTGGTCATTTGAAATAATGTCTCACATGTGGCTTTAAAACCAATGATTGCGTTCTATTCTCCCCACTTTCTGAATGAATGAGTGAAAAAAGAAAGAAAATGCTCTGACAAGGAACTGAGGAGGTGGCAATTCAGTGCAGAATCCCAACTGGGAGGTTTGTAGACTTACTATCCCTGAGCCGTCGGTTGGTCTTGCACCATGTGACTGTGGTTTAAGAAGGAACCATGTTTTCACAGCCAAACATTTATTACTGCAAAATCCGCTGTGGCAGAACATCCATGGAAAGAACAAACATCCATCAGAACAAACACGGGTAAAAGTCATCCAGCTGAACATCCCCAGCATTGGCGAGAGAGCAGAGCCTTTTCCACCGGTAAAAATACCCCACTTGCTCCAAAGTGACATTTTCCTAACCTGTTGGTTTTACAACCTTGAGGAAAAACAACAATAGGTGCATTTCTGGGGAGAAACAGGGGAAGACTGTGTGTTCATTGTCTAATATTCAAGCTCAAGAACAAACGGAAGGAGATCAAAAGGGGCTCTAAAAAATATAGCAATATATCTTATACATACTTTTTATTGGACTTAATCAGCGTGTGTGTGTGTTGGGGGTGGATCCAATAAATGTAACTTGGTTGGCTGAAATTAACTGTGCAGAATGCAGATGAAGCACAAAAAGAAGAAATGTGTTACATTAATATTTAGAAAGTCTCCATGGTTGCAAAAAGAGAAAAAACAAATACAAAGGTGACCGTCCATGGAGTAAAAATAACATCCCCAGTACTGAGAAAGACTGTTGCTAGCGGGGATGTGGAGCCTCCCTCCCCCATGCTGATGAAAAATAAAACCCTTGAGAACTGGGATGCACACATGCATTTTTTTCTTTTTTTTTTGGAAGAAATGTTATATTTCCTAGTTTACTGTGTCTTTAGAATGAAAGAGAAAATGTTTGTTTTGTGTGGAGCAACATCTTGCAATGAGGAAACATCCATTCACTTCCTCACTACACATCACAACTCAAAGCACATGTTTAAATATTCCATTGACGCCAATTACTCTGTCTCATCACTATATAAATGTATATATATATATATATATATATATATGTAACAATTCTGTATATGTATATGCATGTCTGTATGAACACTTTTATTGGTTTTTATTTACCTTGTTTCTTTTGAATCTGCATTTTTTTTGTCTGTCTGTATGATGTCCTTGAGTGCTGAGTGTGGCGTCTTAAATATAGTTTATTATTATCCATCCATCCATTTTCTTCCACTTATCTGGATGTTGGAGCCTATCCCAGCTGTCATAGGGGGAGAGGCGGGGTACACCCTGGAATGGTCACCAGTCAATTGCAAGGCCACATGTATAGACTAACAACAATTCATTCACTCATTCATTCAGGGCAATTTTCCCAATTTTTTTTTTTCCAGTTAATCTGCAAGTTTTTGGATTGTGGGAGGAAACCCGAGAACCTGGAGGAAACTCAGATTTGGAGAGAACATGCAAACTCCACACAGAAACATCCCCTGGTCGGAATTGAACCAGGGTCCTGCGCCACCGGGCCGCCTTAATAAATAGCCTTAACTTGTATAGTGCCGGTAGTTTCAAAGCGCTTTACCCTGCATTGCATTCAACCATTCATGCACCAAGTTGTACGTCGAAGGCGGCATAACTGCCACGTAATGACCAACTTGGGGCTTGTGTTTCGCTCAAGGAAAGCAGCAGCTGGGAAATTGGTTGGAGGGCCACCCAATCTGCCAACTGCATCAGCGCCACCCCACGGGCTCAAGTGAACTACTGTGACTATTATCACTACTGCTGGATTACGTATATGGATGATCTCAAATGTCGGGGGAAAAAAGAATAGTTGCGTGGGATGCCCATGTTTTTCTAAAATAGAACGTATACGGCACGATTTTAAGGTCTAGCAGTGCGAGGCGACTGGTCATCCGCCAATTTGGTCAGTGCTGGTAAAATCAAATTTCCGCGTAACAAACCTTATGTTTTGCTGCATGCAATCTAGGCACAGAGATAAACGAGTGAGTCCGACCTCTTCGATCTCATTTCAGGTTTAGATTTAAAACTCTTTTCACACCTTATTCCCAAAGTCGGACGCCGTTGCTCCTGAATCCTTGTTAAAAAAATTGCAGCATTCACAGAACAATGCGCTGACAATATCTGATGAAGTGTTTTACTTGCGGTTAATTAGTTGTCCCGGAAATTGCACAGGTTTCATCAACGCAGATTTGTCTGTTTGCAGCAATTATGATTTTAAAAAGCGAGGACACTTGCTTGAAGTCAGTGACCCTGGCAGCTCTCTGGTTGCTGCAGTTGGTTGCTATGGATTTATCTTCTTTGTTTTGTGGTGTTTTTTTAATCGCAGACTAATTTGAAATTCATTTTACTTTTCAATAATTCAGGTGGATAGGCTAAAGATATAGTCCCAACTTAACAGCGTTCAGTTAATTTATGTACTGCTGTACTGGACATTATCTGTTGTTGAATTTGACACAACCTCAAGCAAGCAACCTTTTTTTTGTTCTAGTCCTAAAACAACCTGTACGGATATTTTTTAAGGACCAATCGAATCAAGTTATTTGAATCACCCTTGAACAAAATGAAAAATTAATGTTCGCCCATTCCATTCTCGAGTTCGACCGGGAAATTTATTTTTCATCCATTTTATGAAACCGCTCTCCGACCATGAAATAGAAGCAGCAATTTTTAGTTTTCAGACAAAAAACAATATAAAGTGCATACTCAGTAGGATTCTAAAAAGAAATGTTAACCCGGCCTGCAAAACGATTAATAAAACTCTAAAACTGGTTGAGGGTTTGTTGGCTGCAGAGCTTAAGGTCCAGGAGGGTGTGTGGCGGCAGCTGTCCCCACTGTAACCCCAGAAGAGCAGCAGTGATTCTTCATCCCAAATGTACCTGGAAGCGGAGCAGGGGAATGGAACACAAGCAGCCAATTTGACAGCACAGGGCGCTCACAGAGGGCTACTCGCTCTCACAGGCTCGTTAAATTTACCATTCATCTTTCCCTTTTCTGAAGATCCATCACACTCAATGCATTTCAAACTATTTATGTCAAACCCACAATGCTCACTAAAAGATGCGGTTAAACTATGATAAAGAATGGTGGGGTGACGTCACATTTGATTAAATGTTTGGGGATGGCACAGACTTCTTGTTATGACCTTTGCGGCTGTGGGGGAGATGCTATTCATTCATTCATTATTTATACTGCTTATCCCAGGTAGTCAGGGTCAGTGACGTGCGTTGAGGTTCATGGCTGGTGAGGCACTGATTTCATCACAATTAAATTTACAAAAATATGAACCCTACAGAGTAGCTTATTCACCATTTGATTGGCAGCGGTTATCTGGCACAGGCGCCCCCTAACTTGAGGCAGGAGAACTGTGTGCCTCACTTAGGAGCTCTGCAGCCGTTTTATGATGGCTCAGCATAAGAAAACTAGTAACACAAATACAGTTATTGAGAAAAAAAAAAATCACTGTACATTGGAAATGTAAGTCATATAACAAGCGGTTAAAGCTTTTAATAATGACATACAGAGAGACAGCAATACGGCCTTAGTGCAGAGTCTGCCGTCATTGTGTAATCTATGTTGAGGCTCCACAGTCTCACCGCATGTCTTTTCTCAGTATTTGAATCCCAGACGCACCTTCACATTCTTTACTTTTTTGATTGACGCCTAATAATGTGGCTGTTCACTTGTACTGACACTGGTACCGTTTAGAGCTCATTAAAATTGTCACATCATCTGTAATTTACAACTGTATTAGAAGACGTGTTTGACTGTCAGTCCACAGTCAACCGGGTTTTTTTTTCATTTCCTGATTCTGACCAAAACATGGCAGGTGATTGAGCATTGATCAGCCACAGTATTTTGGCCAGTGACAGGTGATGTGAACGGAAGCTGCTTGAAAATCCGACACAGCAAGTGAAAACCTTTCCTCTAGGTTGTGCTTTTAAAATTGGAAAGGGACTCTGACTGGGGTAGAACTGTGACAGAAAGATGACTTGGTTACAGGTGCCTGGACCTGCAGAGCATTCCAGATGGTGGTCACAGTGGACTACCAGTCAGGGTGCCCAGAAGAAGACTACTTGGACTGAATATTTTCATCTACCGGGCGGTTGCTCTCAATTGGTTGCCTCCGGTCATATGGTTGGCGGTGTGATTCCCAACTCTTTCCATTTGTATGCGAAAAGTGTCCTTCATTTACCAATGGCGGTCTGGTTAGTGCCTCGCAGGGCGCCTGTAAAGCACTATATAAGTGGAGACCATAACATGCTGTTAATGCAGAGGTGAATTTGCTTTTTGTCTGAAGTAGACTCAGCACTGGGACGCAGTATTGGACACTGCTGGGACACTCTAGGTCCTGACCTTCTGCCGATGTCAAGTGTACAACACTCCCCAAAACATTGTTGCAGACAAAGACCATCTACATGCAAACAGTGTTCACTTATGGCTGACCTTTCGAGTTCCTCTTTCCACACTGGTGAAGGGGCTCCAGAATTGTTTGAGCTGAAGATATTGACTTTGCCTCCAAAGTCCCCAGATCGTAATCCAAACAAGCATCTGTGGGATATTCTGGGCAAACAAGTCTGATTTGTGGAGGCCTAGACCCGTGACTTCCAGGATTTAAAGGATCCGCTGCTAAAATCTGGGTGCTGGATACGAGACCACAGCTTCTGAGGCCCAGGGAAGTCCAAACATCAGTGCGTCTGGGCTGTTTTTTTATGGTGGAAGGGGCGTCCTGTACAATATCAAACTGGTGGGCAAAATGTTTTAGCGACTGATTTATAGTCCTGTCATGTTTAGTTGCTATCTGGTTAGGAGGGTATGTTTGACATGTCCATTGTGGCCGTTTTGGAAAAACACCAGTGTGTTACATCATAAAACATCATCTGTCCACACTAATATTTCATCAGGGACATACAACAATGATGCACCTCAGCCTTGACTATTGCTTTCAGTCAAGTTCGTCTGCAAATGAAGCACTAAGAATATGCAAATATGTGCATTTTCTTTTAAAACGTGGAGAAACAAAAAAATGTCTGAGTTATTAACCGCTGGAGCCGTTTATAGACAAATTCCAAATACTTTTGCAATAATGACTTGGATTCAATCCCTTGCTGAATGACTGCTGAACCGTAGAGAGAGGCTACAGGATCAGAAATCCACCAAAACAAACTTGACTGCCTTCCTTGCAGTGTTTTCAGCTTTTGTGCACGTTCTCTACTTCTTACCTTGCCTTGACTATTCAGTATTCTTGTCTCTTTTTTTGTTTTAAAAATCTATGTGCTCCAAAAAAAAAGCTCCAAATGAAATGTCCTTATTTGTATGTCCTTGCACAATGTGAATTTCACCTGCATCATTACTGGCGCAATATTTAATATCAAAATCATCAACTAACTTTGATATTGAAACCGATCAATATCTATATTATCTGCTATAACAGGTGGTTTTATTTGTCATTCGCAAAAGTAATAAGGGAAACAATAAACACACAAAAATAAGATTTTAATATAATTATATAATTATGCAGACGAGGTCACTGCAGCAATTCTCCTTTTAATATAGGGAAGTAACTTTTGTCCTAATGCCAGATTGGCAGTTAAAGTGGATGTGCTTGGGCGCAGGTTACAAATCAGATGGTGAGAGGTGACAGCAGGATGGAACCAGCAGAAATACAGCCACTGCATTCTCATTTTATATTGGCTATATTGGCTATATATATATTTATATATGTTAATGTGTCATGTGTACAGTCTGGAAACATGCTTCCCTGTACAGTTAAAATCTTACTTTGCCGTCTGCACTGCATCCAGATAAGTTTTGATAAATAAATGCTAATAAACATAGAGTTGCTTCCTGTAAATATTATCAGCAATGTAAGCAGTTTTCACATGGTGTATGAGTTCAAGTTGAGTGCAGCTTTCAGTATACAGGTTTGGGTTGTGTATATATATATATATATATATATATATATATATATTGTAATTTCCGGACAATTAGCTGCTAATTTATTAACATTTTGGCTTAAATAATGATTTGCCTAATTCATGGATTTTTGGGGCTAACGCGCTTCATGCGGCCAAAATATTTCACCTCGTCACTTCAGAACGATGAAATTACCTTGAATTTCTGAGATTGTTCAGTTCCGACATTGAAGAAGGCAACTTTAATGATTTTAGTGTGCATGAGGAAAATGAAGATAGTGATCAGCTGAGGTAGTACAAAGCGAGGATAGAAAATGGATGGATGGATGGATGGACTTTTCCTAGTGTTATTCATTATTAATATTTTCATCAGCATGTGTGTGTGTGTGTGTGTGTGTGTGTGTGTGTGTGTGTATTTGTGAATATATACGCCCATGCTTTTCCAAGGAGCAGCTGGGCCGGTAAATACTGAGTTTTGGTTATTGAGGAGGGGTGTCATTGCAGAGTTACGACAGTCAGGTGAATTGCCTGAACACAGAGATGTGATCCGACAAGTGGCTCCCTTCGCTCCTAACAGCCTTGAGGTCTGATTCTTCAGGCTTAGAAATAGTAGTCACTGACTGACCTTGTGTCTAGGATTTAAAAAAGAAAAGAAAACAGAAGAGAGAAAGCTGCTCTGGATATTGCCCTTTCCCCTGAGGCATTTTACGGTATTATTTCGATTTCAATGCGACCTTGTCATGCACTTAAAGTCATCTGTATTTTATTGACAAGCCATTTGGTATCAATCTTCTGCTTTGATCCCAGAGCATTTCCCACTGCAGAGATTCAAAAAAAAAAACAGAAAGAACTTCACCTTATAAAGCACATACACATAATCGTTTTTGGGGACTTAAAAAAAATAGGAAAAACTGGTTCCACTCTGCAGAATGCTTCATCTACCACAAAAGGCCCTGAGATGAACATTCAGGGGAAAAAGGATAACAGTAATGCTGAAAGGCCTGAAAACTCAAACCAGTAAGGATAAGTATTTGAGGTTACGGGGGAAATATGGTAAGGGCTACAAAAGTACAAAATTCTGCTGCTTTCAAAGCTACACCTGTTGAAAAAAGTAATGGCTCAGTCATTCCTGGCCAATCCTGTTGGTCTAATTTCATACCATAATTTCTTGAAATGAACCGTTCCTTTCCCCGTCGACAATATTTTCATATATGTCTTTTCACTGTCTGATCCACAGTGGGCAATTGCTATAAGAATAACCAATTTTAAAAGTAGCCACTTTAGTGCACAGTGCTGAGAATAACATTGGTGACTGTAGAAGTTGTGAGATGACTCAGAATCAGCTTTTATAGCAGTGATCACTGATAACAGACCCTATTTGGTATTCAGGTGCACCTGACAGGATCAGCCTTGAACAAAAGCTGTAAATGATCATAGAAACCAAATTCTGCAAAGTGAAAGATCTCATTTATAGGGCTGGATTGTGTAGGAACATGATGAGATGTGTGTTGGACAAATGCAAATCTCCTCCTATGTCAGGCTGTCAATATGTATATGGATACGTTTTGAATCTTTGTTGCATTAAACACTCCAGGCAACTAGCCAGATATGCATGTCCTGCCTACACATTTAGTCCCAACCGCAATCCTTCATATTTAAAGGAAATCTGCGGATGCACCAACTAACATATTGGGCTTCTCGGAAATCTAACAACCGCTTTGGTTTACCAGTGCACAGAATAATGCATTGATTAGATACATGCATAAAAAAAAACATATGGACATGCATGTGAGAATAAACAAATATAAGGCTTGTCTTTTAAAAAAATATCAGATGTTGTAGCAGGATCCTTAAGTCGCAGAAGTCGATCTTGGTCGGCCTGAGCGTAAAGCACAAGACGCCTGCATTCATTTGTATGATTACATGTATGCATGGCTCAGGAGCTCTCACTAAAAGACCACAGTTCCCTGTTTCTAACCTAAACGGGTGTAGAAAAAAAAAAAAAACTCGCCCTCACATGTTTATTAGCAAAGAAGACTAGTTATTATCATGTGCCATTACAGCGCGGACACGTGTAATGATTACTTGCCCTCAAAACTGCTTATTACTGTCTTGGTTGAAGTCGATCTTGGTGCCCATTAGTGTCACATATTAAAATGTGGAATACCAATTTTATTTTTTTGCAATTGAACACTTCATAATGAACCCTTTTGATAATGAGGCATTGAGGAACAATGCAGACCGGCAGATCTTTGCGAAGTCCGCTTTATCATTGACCTGCCCTTGTCTTTTGAGTGGGAATTGACTCCATTGGTATTTTTCCTCTACATATTTTGCTCCTTCAGTTCTCCCGCATCAATATTGCAAAGGGTCACCACAAGCATGATACATGTATATTATGTTTCCCTTGCTAAAATGAAAGACAGGCATAATCTTGCAAGATAGGCCCTCCAGTCAGTATTCTCAGCACTTTTGCACTATTGTAAATGAGAGTGTCTGAGCTTAAACAGATTCGTATATAAAACCTACGAGGAGCTCTATTTGCTTGTGGCGAAACTAGCTTTCGGCCAATGGGAAACACGAGAGACGGTGACTGGCTGAATCCCAGACTATAATAAGATACATGGAGACGTTAGGCTCATAGATCATTCAAGGGTAATAGTATGATTGCTAGTGCTGCCGAAGAGAAGATTTATGGATGTGGTGAAAGAGGACATGACGTTAGTTAGTGTGAGAGAAGAGGACACAAAGAATAGGGTTTAGATGAAGGAAGATGATTTGCTCTAGTGATCCCTGAAGGGAGCAGCTGAAAGGAAAAGAAAAAGAAGTTTGATTACGAGCGCTCCTGATGGGCTGATTTTGTTCATATTTAACTATGGACGTGATAAGCGAATTCTCGCATGTTAGATTTTGTTACAGCTGCATCTTGAGCTGAAGGATCAGTTAACATCAGAATGGATCCAATTAATCTGCAGAGTCCAAAATGAAAAACTAAAAATCCAAAAACAAAGATGCATTTACAAAATTTGTAGAGATTCTTTTAAGACATCATCATCTGTGGACTGCATGCTCTCACTCCTAAGCCTCACCCCCCCATTCTTGTCATTTGTTGACGCACTTGGAGAGTTGTTTTTTCAACAAACCTGGAAAAGAGTCTGTTTTCAGCTGTAAAGTCAGTGGAGGGATACGATTTCTCATTCCGATCCCAAAAAAGTGGAAAATACAACCTCTGCTTTTATTTAGGTTAGGTTTAGATATAGGTACTTATGTATACGTAGAAATGACGCTCCACGGTTTGTCGAAAAATTATGAGAAAGAGGTTTCTGATGTGTCCTTATGGGACACTTACGAATCGTGTAATGAATAAAAGTTCTCTGTTCGTTACACGATTGAGTCATTGGGGTGAGAACAATGTCCTCTCTAATTTTTCATATGTCTGGGCATACAGACAACCTCCCAGAGCACACTGATGACCACTGTGAGAAACATTAGATGTGCACGCCGTGGCCACACATCAGTATCACGTCTGGGATCATAGCTTCCATTTGGTCCATATTTTTCCATTAGAAAACTCACTTACTACTTTAGCCTCGCTGCATGTTTTTCAGAGCAGACCTTTCTTCTTCAAAAAAGAAAAAATCTCAAGTTACCGCCTGTTCTTCTATTTGCACATACTCTGACAGCCATTCCAACTTAAAAGAACTGCAATTCTTATTTTACTTTGGTCAGGTCAGTGCAAGTATCACATTCAGTGCCTGCTCGTTTCACCATGATAAGGGGTCAGCATGTTAGCATTAGCGTCACTTAATTTCGCCACACTGTTATTATTGTTATATAGCGTTTATGGGCAGAGCACGTGCGCAAATACTGTCACTGCTGTGATTGGCTGCGTAGCGTAATTGCATTGTATCGTATGATTGGCTGGACACCTGTCACTCACAGAATTACACAGCAAAATTATACGGAAAAAAATTTTACGTATCTAATTCATTTCCAGAGCGCTCACTGCACTGGATCGGTTTTCTTGCGCGCAGAGAGTGTGCGAACTGTGCGCAATTGCACAGTTGCGCAGCTTAGAGGGAACATTGAGTGAGAATATGTTCCTGTGGACATTAACATTTGGACTCGTGGAAGATGTTGCATATTGGTCGGCATGCAAAATAATGCAGAAACAAGTGTTGTGGTTGCAAATTCATGACTTGACCTGAACATCCAAGCCGTCTTTGAGCAATGTCAATGTCTAAGGTTGGTATCCAGAGCTAGTCTCTCTGCTGGGAATGTAGACCTGATATTTATCAGGTATTTTGAGAACCTCTTAATGTGTTCATCTTCATTGGCTAACCACATCTTGCATTGGAATATACCCAGCGTGCTACTTGCTTCCTGCTGGATCCCGTGTCTTCGTCGGGCACCGACTCGGAGGGAGTGGAACGAAGTTTTGGAAAGTGGGCCACTGAGGAGAAGACGGACTCTCAGGTCCAGCAAGAAAGAAAAAAACTGGGTGGATTAATTGAATGTGAAACAAGCTCCACTTCCTTAAAATCTGCCATTGGATCACCCTTGAGCAAGACACTGAATCCAAACCCGCTTTGTGTTCAACAGTGAAAAACCGGTTAGCCGGTGCGGTGACGAGAAATAGCTGGAAGACACGAGATGGTGAATCGGATGATGTAAATGTTTTATCATGTTAAAATGCCATCAGGGATTACATGATGTCATCACCCCCAGACCATTTAATCATGTTTTCTTTTTTTATTTTGATTCAAGTTTCAAATGGAAATTATAATTTATTCTATCACAGGCTTTTGAAGTGGATCAGTCACAGCTTGTGAATCAAAGGTTACGAATGCCTCTGTGAATGCGGACAGCCGCAGCTTCTGAAACACGCACTCAGGCAACTGTCCTGATTAGGGTGTTGATAATCTGCAGGAATGGCCTTAGGCCATGACACAGAGAAAGTCGGGGATGGTTTATACTGATCGGCTTCTCAAGCTTAAAGGAAGTCCCTTTTATTTGCTGACACGCCAGTGGTCTTCAATTTTTTTTTTTTTTTTTTAAAACAGTCAAATTAGATATTCTTGGCTAGTTAAAAGCTGTGTTACCAACCAAACAGAGTCACAGACACACTATGAAAATAATTGTCCAAAAAAAACCAAAAACTGATTTGCCAATTATATAAAACTCCGGGTATGTGGAGTGAGGTCGGTCATAATGCATTAATCTCACTGCACTTTACACCAGGATGATTTTGCTATAATCATCCCAGCGTTGGGAAGAAAATACTAAAGTCCCCTAAATTAATCCTTTGTGTTTGGAGCTCAAAAGAACTATATCCACGTCCAGAGTCCCTTCACACCTCACCAAGCTTTTCTGCTCTGCAGCTTCAATTACAACATTGTAATCTTGATGTCAAATATGTGTTAAGCTGGGTAGAGCAAGAGCTGGAGATTTTACATTCAAAACTGAACAGACTGTTACACTGCGCTGTGAAATAACCTCGCCAGTCATCTTATTGTTTTTTGTAGGAGCTTGAGAGTTGAGAATGATTTCAACTTTTTTTCTGAAAAAGAAAGGATAAAAAGTTTCAAAACTGAAGGGTAAGATTAAATGAAGTTTTGCTTTTTGTTGTTTTTCCAGATTTGTCAAATGTGGACTTGGTCTTTAAATTAATGTAAAAAAAAAACCACACACACAGAATTGCTTTTTAAAGATGGGTAAAATGCTTCATATGACTCCTCTGTGGCACAGTTTTTTTTTGGCCTTTTGCCCGGATCTTTGGCGTGAAAGAGTTTCCTTCAAATGCTTTGTGATATTTCAACGGCAAAAACTAGTCTTACTGAACCACTCAAAACTAAGTAGGTAAAATGAATTGATTTCTCAGCCGGCTGCAGGAAGAGTGATTGAGTAGCGCCTCTTTGGCTGCTGATTAAACGCAAGCTGTAATCATTTGCACTCCCTTGTTTGTGCTTCATCTCTTAATTACAAAAAAAAAGTAGCGCTCAAGCCTGCATTTTAGTTCCTGGAACTCATAAGACTCCATCACTCCCAAACAACACCGTCCATAGAGAGAGGCGCAGAGACGGCGGACCTCTCAGCAAAGATGGCCACCCTCGATTTGTTTCAGAAGTGTTGGATATCATCGCACGCACAGGTGTCATTGTTATCCCAGTGTATGCAGTGTTGCTATTAAGTGTCAAGTAGTGAAAATGTGATCCGGCACTCTCACACCAGATGTAGCCGTCAATAGCACTTCACTCTACACTTGGGGGGGGGAAACATGAGTCCCTCCTCTCCTGCAAAGGCACCATAATCGGCAATTAACAGCTCATCCTGCACAGAGCAAACAAGGTTGTTGAAAAGGGCTGGAGCATTTAGAGGTTGACTAATTAACAATAGATCTGGAAGGAAGCCAGTATCATGTGTCCCTTTTCTCTTCTTATTGAAACGAAATAAGCGAGAATAAATGGAAAATTGTATTATGTTACACTTTGTTGTTCTACCATCTCTCATGTTGTTGAACATGATGTGTTTGTGGTGGTTATATTTTTCCGCTAAGAGCCCGCTCCTCCATCCTAATAACTCTTCCTGTGTACTTTTGTCATGTACGGTGTGTCATCGAACCGAGGGGGATGGTTTTCCACAGTCAGCCACCACAAAACCCATTGATGGCAAAGCCTATTAATAGTTAAAGTGACACACAATTATCGCACCAATAATTCATTTGGTCTTGCATATTGAGATATTAAGCCACAGTGTTCTTTAATGCGAGCGACTGAGTGACCTGTCAAAAAGAATTTCACGTCGAGGCACTCACAGCCGACCTGCCAGTTTCACATGCAACAGCCAAACTGGCTAAATCCCGTGCCCTGTAATTCTTTATTAGAATACACTCTCCAGCTGATATATTCACTGGTGAATTTTAAGGCAATATTTGTGACATGATTCATTAAGCCATTCTATTAACCTGACATGTGTGTGTGTGTGTGTGTGTGTGTGTGTGTGTCCTGAAGGCTGGTTACAAGCACACACATTTCCATAAATGTACATAGAGCTCAACAACCCCCCAGTTGCAGACTACGACGACAGGTAGCACAATGGCCGTCTTCTGGCTACAGCAGCCCTCAATGGTTTTTGGAACACAATATAATAGTGTCAATAGTGTCATATGTTGTGATTTGTGTATTTTGGCTGCCTGGACAGCAGAGTCCTCATTATTTGAGATAAGTAATGCAGGTCAGGCTGCGTATCCTGTCAGGCAAACAGAACATCGACTTGGAAAATGTGAACCACGCAGAGCTGCAAATCATAAGATATTCACCCCTCCGCTCTTCCCTTTCACACCGGCCACAGATATAAGGTGAGCTAATCTTACCCAGATCAGATTTTGAAAGACCCAAACGTGTGTTGCGTGTTTTATTTAACATTTTTGTTCCGAGACAAAACAAGTGCCATAGATAAGTGAAATTCCTATTTATACAGATTACGAATGTCGATAAAATATGTATTTGCTGCGATATACATGTCTGCCTTATTTCCATCACTTGAAAAAAAAATATATAGGAAATCTAACAGGGGAAACATAAATCATAATCCTTTCTTTATTTGGTGGGATTATGATTTCTGCTTCAGACGAAATAATTTAAACAAATCGCTATTCTTCTGTGTTGCTCATTACAGCTAATACACTGTGTTGCAAATTAACATATAATGAACTCAAGCTGAACAATAAACCCATTGTGAGGAACTGTTAAATTGCTAGAATGTTCCAAGGCCAGATTTGTGTCTGCCCGACTCCCATGTTTTCAGAATTTGTCCACCGCCAACACTGGAGCCTATGTATTCTAACTAGGTGATTATATCAGTATGGCCACCGTGCACTGTGTGTGGATTAGAGCGCTGGAAACAGATAATTTCCGCGTGTGTTTGCATAGCACGGACCCGTTCTGTATGTACGCCGAGGGCTGACAAGGTTGGGAAAAACATGCCGAAACTGTATTGACCCCCGACCGTTGCAAAATATACATTGTTTTATGGTAATTCCTTGGCTTGCCTGTGGCCCCGGCAGGACGGGGGTGGCGACGACAATGATGATGATGATGAGGTGCAAATCTAAAAGTCATTACACCTCCCTAT
The DNA here is from genome assembly GCF_037954325.1 of Fistularia commersonii. NCBI lineage: Eukaryota > Metazoa > Chordata > Actinopteri > Syngnathiformes > Fistulariidae > Fistularia > Fistularia commersonii. The sequence continues at coordinate 11,678,877 of NC_141290.1, forward strand.
GAGTTCTATTATCACCATTGACTGATAATTGCATCGGACTGCAGTGCTGCAAGTAGAACAGCCTGGCACGCCGAGGGGGGGGTTTTAGCTTTCTTTATGGCGCGTCTCGATATGCTCTTCAGACGCGCTGGTGCGGACACTTTCGGACTTTTATGGTACCCCTTTTGTGCAGCACAGCCAGACAGGAAACTGAAGAAAAGGGACAAGAAGTTAATGTTAATTAGCGGCGGGGAATGAAAGAGGGGAGAGTAAAATCACATATCATTTATTAGAAAATACTGACCCTGCTGAGCTCCTTCTTTATTCAACCTTCCGAAAAAGAGAGCGATGGGGCCTGTTTCACCATTAAAGGGATGATGGGGCGTGCAAGGACGGCACCGGAAAAGGATGAACTGAAATGACATCTTTCTTACACATCACTTATTTAATGTGGCGGCTGCAGGTGTAAGTGGATTCTTGTCCCCTCATGCATTCCGACATTCGTACGCTAATATTTTTTTAAACATACTCGTCGACGCAGGTGCCGTGATTGTTTTAACCGAATTAATAAGGCAGCAGCAGTCGAAGGGAAAATACTGTAAGACCTGTGGTCGCAAATGAGATCCTCACTCGGTCTGAGCGTGGAGGCGAGGAAAGCGGACTCCATTAGGTCAACTACCGCAGCGATGCCTTAAAGCAAGTCGGCGACCTTAATTAATGCAATGCATTTTCGCACCAGGAAAGAACAGTTGTTCTGTTAGGAAACTAATGTGGTAATGGCGTGGAGGGCTTTATAGACAAAAAAAAAAAAAAGGGAAAGCATATGCTCTGTCTGTTTTTAGCGGAGGGGCCTGAAAAATGGAGCCAGAGACACATTGCGGGTTGTTGGCGTTGTACGGACGGAGCATTTAATCACTTACTGCAACAGAGCGCACCATAACTGGAGCATGCAATGCTTCAACAGGCCACTCAGTAGCTTCATCATTCACATTTACATTGCTCTGCAGAAGCAGGCAGTGGGGCAGCTCATCTCCCACTCCCTTGATCTTGTGAAAAAGGTGCATTTGCAGTTTTCTTACTCCTTTGCCTGATCATTACCCCGGAGATCTCCCCCTATATTTCATTCCTGTTTAGCCCTGATTGTCCATCAAGAGCTCCGCTTTGATATTCATGTGGCGGAGTGATTGAGATGCAAAACCGATAGTTGCGAGGTTCGGGGTCGCGTTCTCCTTCCTCTTTTTTTTTTTTGTTCTTTTTTTTTTTTTTAAAGCCTCATGCACTTTGAAGAGAATCCCGTCCGCCTGCATCACAACATAAATTTTATGCGATCCGCATGACCTCAGTGAAGGAAAGATGTCGGGGATGGTGTTCAAGAGTTTTGCTTTCACTCTAAGGACACTCTAACTACTTCCTCGGTTGTTCGTCAGCCATTTTTATTCTGAGGGCGTGAAACCTCTTGCAAGCGTGAGGCCGAAGGTCCGCTGTTTGATGAGATTTTATGGAGTTGTTCTCTTTCTTTATCACACTGAACCTTTATATGATCTGTTTCTAGAGCGACAAAGCAAAGCGTCTGTTTATCATACATCGCGCTTTGAGGGGGAGCTCTTTTTCCTCTTGTAAGCAGGTAAATAGTGAGCCATGTTACGTGAATCTTCACATCCAATAACATGTATTCTTATTTGGACAGTGGTCTGTCCCGGAGCAGATATTTTCAGCATTGTAGTTCAGCATTGGTTGTCGTCCTTCCAAATGCCATAAAGAGGAAGTATTTTTGGTAGTTATGAAATTAAAAAGTTCCGTCTGCGGTCTTGCTTGTTGACATCTGTCGCATTAATTACAAACCAATCACCATAAAGTGTCCCATGACGATAGGACAGCTGAAATTTGTGCAAAGATTTTTGGCCCGCTGTCAAAATATCAAGTTTACGGTAGAGGTCTTTAAAAGACTTTGAGTTTGGGGGAAAAACTTAATTTTCTACACCATCTCATCAAGACCCTCTCCGACTGGTCGCTTTTGCTCCAATTCCGCTTGAAATGAGATGTCAGTTCTACGCGCTAAACCTGCTCCTAATTCTTCATTTGGCGGTGGCATTGGACGACGGTTTGACCCGCTGAGAAAAGAATATTTTTCCGAAGAAACTTGGGTGAAGCTGTTTGATCCGGCTTTGCTGTGGATTTGGAATTTTCGTAAGTGAACTGTCCCGTCCTGCCAGCACTCTCTAGCTGTCTCTAGGGGAGCGCTGTAATACTCCTTGTTATATAGTTCTGCATCTCATCATGACAAAGTATAATGGGAGTTGAGCTGTCCCTCGGCCCAAACATTCACGCTGTACTTTAAGTTGTTACATACACACACACACACACACACACACACACACACCCTCATAGTGCTGGTAGACTGTGATGCAACTGGAGCCTTTCAACTGTCGTCCTTCAGAGTTGCAGGGAGACAAGTTGCGCGGATCTCTGATACATGTTAGCTCCCCGGGTCAAAGCATTTGCACCGCTGACCTTTTCAGACAGGCGCGCTCATGCCTGCGCTGGTGCTCGCACTCGGCCATAGATACGTCTGCCAAGCCAAAACCAATACCCAGTGATTTATTTCATTTGGCTGCTCGGCTGTGTCCTCTCGGCTCAACAATTCTGCTTCAGGCAAAGCTAAAACTGCAGCCTGAGACCCCGGCAGGAGATGTGGATGCTGCCGCCCCAGCACATCTCAGTCTCCGTCGCATCTCGGCACAGCGAAACAAAACTGACAGAAGTGCACAGGGCGGGGCAAGACTCGACATCGAGAGGTTACTTGTGGCTAGTGTTTTGTTTCCTGAGAGGATTTTAGGGCAACTTTAGGAGGTAAAATAAACAAAACTGCAATCGTTGCCAAGACCACGCTGTTTGACAACCAAGCTTTATCGCAGGCGCCTCGGCCTTGCTGCCTTTGTGTTACACTGAGCGGCAGTGGCAGCGGAAGGAAGCAAAAGCTGGAGACGCCTGGAAGTGGATTTAGAGTTTCCCGGCTGCAGCAAGAGCATTTTGGTATTCACGCTCCGGGGAGGGGTTGTGTCAGCAGCCACTCAGTGATTGGTGTTGTAAAATATCATCCCTCCCAAAGTCTTGCCCACTAAAAATTAGCAAGTATTTTTTTTTGCAAAGGGTTTTGTGCCCAATCTGCCAAATTCTTGTGTCATCACAAATTTGAGTCAAATTTGACTTGTTGCTTTTGACATTTTCAGACGGTTGTTTGTCTGTTCTGATTTGTGCAAAAACCTCCAGGGGTGTTTACGTGAGTCTTGGGGAATGATGAGCGAGGCTGGACTCGAGCTCACGAGATTCACACACTATTAGATAACCAGTTAAACCGAAGACCGATTGATAGAAACACCAGTTCAGTGTTCACCAGGGAAAAGAACCGGAACAGCAGATGAGTTGAAGAAAAATGGTTCAATTGCAGTTGCCATGGTGAAGTAAATTACGGTTTATTAAACTACCCTGGTGTTTTTTTTTTTTTTTTGGCATTACTCTGCAAGCTGACACACCACCTGTGTGCTTCCTAGTGTCTCTCAGCTAACCGCTCGCACAAAAACAGTTCTGTACCTAGAGAGAATGCATTTGTTGGAATTTATTTAAGTGACCTATTACTGGGGGGAGGAAAAAAAGAAACCGCTCTGTCTGTTTGAGTGCAACAGACATATCTCTCCTTGCTTTTAAAGCCCAGGGGCACCAAACAGCATGCTTGTAAATGCCAAGGAGCTGCTGCTTCCTGTGCTGCTGTTAACCCCATCACACAGGGCTCCTCCTCACCACTCCAGTGCTCTCCCACCTTGGGCACCCTTTTACACCTTTTCTCCAAACCTGCCATCACATCTCATCTTCTATATTCTCCTCATGATTCCCCCTCGTTTCCTTTCTTTCTTTTTTTTTCCCCCGGCAGAGATAATGCCAGGGCATTTGATGAAATTGCGGATGCGTCCGTGTCTTTTTTAATGCATTATTGGGGGGAGAGTGAATAGGGTGCGGAGGGGGTGACTAATGTATTGGCGTATTGTATTAGCTGGGGTTGAAGGAGTGCAAAACACTTTATATGAAGAAAGGCCTTAGTGGCAGGAACATCCTTGTGAAATGAGCACAGGATAACCTGAGGGATTTATTTAAAAAAGAACAATGTACATAGAAAAATAGAGAACTAAATAGAAGAAAATGGATTACATCTAAATAATCCTCTAAAAATATCCCTACCTTGATACAAATGGGCGAAGGCCTCTGTGGGATTCCCCAGATTGTGTGTGTGATGTGCATTCTACCCATTCAACCCCTTTTTTTTTTTTTAGCTTCACCAGACGTCCCATAGAGAGCACTAAGTGATCATTACTCATTCTGAAGGCACTCATTCTAATCGTTTTGCACACAAAGATGTCGCCGCTCCAGCGCAAATATACCTGTGTGCATTCATGCTAATGTACTCATGCTTAATTTAAAACCTATCAAGGGAAAGCCAATATTGACTGTCCTTCTTGGACAAATACCAAATATTGACACCTCCAGGTCTGTTGTTTTTATTTTTAAAGTGGACAGGAGGATGGACATGTAATCTCAAATATCGTGCAAAAGCACTCAAAGTACTAGATTGTTCATCCCATTGTAAGAATCAGGTCAGTTCGTTTTTATTATTTTGCAGAGCCCTAATTGCATGTGTGTTGCTTAAGAGAAGCTATTAGATGAAGGGCGACGTGGTTCTCTTCATGTTTATGGCATTAGTTGTCACCTTCTCTCACGATAATGACACATCACATAAATACCATAAATAGCATCTCATGGAAGTGAAAAGCTGCCAAGTGGAGTTCTTGGAGTTGATGAATCTGGATAATGGAGGAGCAATTACAAACACCCCCCCCCCTTCGCACTGCAACTTTTTGCAGTTCCAGTGACCTTTTCAGGAAGGAGGCAGATTTCTTTTTTTTAGTTCAGACAGCAATGGAAGCTGGAACTCCGACCTCAGTCTCCAGCAACATTTTAGATCAGTTGCGGTCACGAGTCAGCAGTTTTCTTTTGACTTACAACAAGACATGTTGAACCAGTGAGAAATGGACTGACAAAGAGGACCGATCTTTCCTGGCTTGCTACGCCACAGAGGGGTCACCAGCGGTTACAGTGGAATGCAAACTTTTCAACCAAAATAAGTTGTTTACACCTTGAAGCATTACCGGTGAAAATAAAAACACATTTCAACCCATGCCAAAGTCCGTGGTTCTTATTCCAGCCGTGCAGGACATGAATACTGTGAATTCTGCCTGTGCAAATGCAAAAACTAAAAAGCTCCCCAGGAGGAGGTGAGTTCATGGACCCAAATTCAAGTCGGACTGTTCTTAGAACTGTCTACCGAGAACTGTTCTGTCCAAAAGCGGCCGATGGCTGTAAAGCTCCGACCTTCTAGAGGTGGTGTGGCTCATTGGTCTACGGCAGGGGTCGGCCACCTTTACCACTCAAAGAGCCATTTGGAACAGTTTCCCCGCAGAAAAGAAAACACTGGAAGCCACACAAACCTTTTGAAATATAAAATGAATTAATTAAATTAAATTATTTTTGCCTTTGTGCTATGCATAAACAAAATATGTGTTGCATTTTTTAAATCAATGAACAGTGCAAAGCAAATTACATTACATTACTGCAAGCAACAAAACATTTTGAGTTTTTGAATAAGAGGTTGGGTTGAAGGTTACTTTTAAACAAAATACTCAATGTCTACTTGAGTCCCTCTTGTATTTATGAAAATAAGCTGAACTTAAATTATTCACCGACAGCAAACCAAATATGCCGTCCTCTCTCTCTGTGCTGTCATCCTTTTATTGCCACGTGCAGAAAGAGCGACAAAAATATTTTAACACATTTTATTTAGATGTAACAAGGTCGCCGTAATCTCCAAATGTAAAATTACATTTAAAAATGAATGAACTAAAAAAAATCCACTTAATTAATTTCGATTTTAATTAATTACTGACCCCTGGTCTTGGGCATTCATCCTTGTAACTGAATTTTCCTGATTCAATTCCCAGCTCTTCCTAGCCTCCCAAGTGTTAATGAGCAAGATACAGAGAGGAATGTCCCACAAGGGATTAATAATGTATATAAAAAAAAAAAAAAATACATTGAGGAAACATCATTGTCATTTTTATTTTATTTTATTTTTTTCTATGAATGGTAGAGAGCAGGGGATGGTTTGTTCATAAGGCCGATCTAGTTGACGCACCATCATGTGTTGAGAAGGATGAAAGTTTTAAAAAAGTCATTTCATTGGTGTTTCAGCAGTTCTGACCGTTGTAGCTGCCTTTGAATGTGATGTCCAATAATCGTGCAGTGCCGCTCCGGGGGAAACTGCCCCTTTCTTGCGCAATTTTCAAAGTCAGCTTTCTTGTCAATTTTTTGCGGATGCACTGGACATACAGAGGTATCGAGAGGACCTGTTGTGCCTCAAGTACAGACTTTAACAGAACCTTTTTTCTATTAACTCAACCTATTGCTGTCTTCAAGCACCATGTGTTGACCAAAAAGGGGTTTGTTCTAAAAATCGACCCCCACACGTCACCTTCCTGTTAACTCCGGTACACTCTCCGGAGGATAAGGATGAGAGGGGAGGTCGCCTACTACAGGGGGGTCCATCCCAGCGGCCTCAAACCATCCGACCACAACTTAGCATATGCTGTGACGTCATCAACCTGTTATAATCGAGTGTTTCAAACTGAAACCCTGCTCTAACAGCTGTGCTCTAACTGCGCTCGACTTGCTGCTCTTCTAACTCTCTCTACTTTCTTTTCTGAACACAAACGCACCTAAATGTAATATTTACCCTGGACATTATCTATTGGTGTTCCATTCATTCCTTTTTGCCCTCCGGACCCGGTAACGTATTTGCACCAGGTGACTTTTGGACTACAACCGCCGCCATTTTGGTAGTTCTGCATTCAGGCCGCCATTTTTCTAAGGCTGATGCTATTTTGTAGTCCTGTAAAACACACACACACACCGACATCGTCACACACAGGGGAGTTTCTTGGTATCATGTGTGTTAATACTGTGACAAGACTGAGTGACAGGGTCAGTGCTCAAACTTACGCCTTATTAATCTAAAATATCATTATTGTTAAATATTGACGTTTTAGATAAACACCTATTTCTTGGGACTGTGTTCCACTCATTTGTTATTATTTTCCAGCTTTGCAGGTGGTGCCCCAAACAAATGTTGGCATCATTATTGAGTTAATGGTAGATCATTCAAAGATCTTTGAATGATAAATAATCACTATTGATAATAGTTAGTTACTAATAATAACTAATTCTGGCTCCACTCACTGCACCAGAAATGGCTAGTGTAGAGCAGACATTTCTCACAATCACAGTGACATGAAATTAACAAAATAATCATAACAGTGTGCAAATCGTTACATTAAACAGTAAACATTATACTGAGGTATGGAGTATAAAGTGCACGCAGATACAAACTGATATTTGACGGCATGAGAGAGTCGCAGAAGAGTTTTTTTTTTGTGTACAGTTTAGGTCAATTAAAGTCAGCTGAAATCGCTGACTAAGTTCTATTATAGACTCTCCTGTGAGAGGCACTCATAAACAGGCCCTTCAATACATTCCCTATGGGATCTAGGAGAGGTTTCGTCATTACGTAACCTGCTCAGGCTTGCCCATACGTGCTTTTATTATATGGGCAATGGTCAAACAGGCTTCTTTTCATATTATATCTGAAGCTAAACTGACAACCCTTCTATGAACGAATGGACAATCCACTCTGGTCAATGTAGATAATTTCACTCTTGAACAAATATCCTCTTTGTACATATGGGAATAGCTAGAGGGAACATCTTTGTGTTTATCAAGCCTATTTGTTAAGTTGTATTGCAAAAAAATTTTGACAGGATAAACATACTGTATATTATGACAATTGCCTAGGCTCTGGTTAATTTACCTTTTTAATGACACCATAGTTATCATTGGAAAAGTTGCCCCTGGCCACTGATCATTTTTCTGGAGCCACCACTGCTAGAAACTCCGCCAACCAACTGGAATGCCACTGAATGTGCAGGGAGTGTAGATGTCATTGAACCATCGCAGGAGCAGCTGACCTTTTCAGGTTGCTGTTTGCGCCAGGTTATACCTCCAGTTTAAAGACAGCTCAGCTGCCGAGTGCCCGTCGGTCTGTTGCGGCGGAGTGGCAATTTCATGGGCAGGAGAATCTCAATGCTGATCGGGTATCACAGGACCGCGTGACACAAAACAGCTTGCAAGTGTTAACTATTTTTCCACACATGACTTGTTTGATTCTCCTCGCACAAATCACTTGAGCAAAGCTCTCACCTTGAATGCACTAGAATCATAAGAACATCGTGTTTGGTTTGAATATGACTACATGGTCTGAGTGGGAGTGGAGGGTCATTTTTCCCTAGCTTCTGCTCTTTTTTTTTTTTCTTTGTTCTGTTCACCTCGCATCAAATGATGGGAAACTGTCCTGTGTAATTTCTTTAAATTGCTGTAGGCTTTGACGGAAACTCAGGAATGAAAAGAGCGCAACAGAATGAGCGGCTATTGGCGGCCTCTCTCATGCTTTTGCAAGAAAAAAAAGGTACAATAGAATGTTGTAGCCGGCGTGTGTGAGGGATTTAGAGGATTCAAAGTATTCTGACTTTTAAGAAGTTGTTTGAACAGTATTATTGAAGTACAAACACTGTCAGGATCAGCAAGGCGAAGGGATTTGGAATTTGAATGTAGAGCAAAAATGTACTATTAATTACTGGAACTGAAAATGTTCCTGCAAAATAAGCACTCATTTAACCTTTAAACTCAGGGCTTGTCATTTTACTTTTAACATTTCTTATTTTTTGGTTCATGATTTATGCATTTCTGTGAAGAAATACAAACTCCAGCTGCGAGGGAATTCGAGTGTGTGTGCGTATGACAGCTGCCTCAGGGTGTTTGTGCAGCTGCATGTCCATTATCATGTTATACACTATAACGTGGCCTGACTGCAGGCTATAAACTGATAGCTTTACCTGCCTTGATCCACAGCAATTCTGAGCCCATAAAATGAAAATAGATAAATAAATCAATGCAAAGATACGCAACATAAAATAATCAAATCATGCAACTGGTTTGATATAAAATGATCATTTGCGAATAGTTGCGTCTGTGAGATTGACAGAAGAATTCCAACTTTTAATGGACAACATGAATTTTGTCTCCGCAATGATGTACATTCGTAACATTCCTTGCCGTTGACGGTTCCCTTCAGTGGCAAAAAGGTGTCAAGGAGAAGGAGAGCATTTGTTGTGTTCTGTCCTTATTCGGGGCAGTTCGACATGTTGCTGCCCCATTCAGTCTCTTTATATATCATTGAAATGTGTTAAATTTTAATATCCTTGGTGGTAGCCTGCTGTTTAAGTATTATTGAAATGTCAATTTTTATATATCATGGCTGTTTGTGTTTGTCCATTCTGTGTTCCCTCGCTCATGTGGTGATGGTGCTGACCACCTCCAATAGATACGCCCATTTTATTTGTATGTCTAGGTGTCTGCTTTCATTTGAAACTTAGAAAGTAGTTTTTGAGTCTGGCATCTGATTTTGTCCGGTGCATGTTTCCTTGCTGCCTCGTTATTCTCTGTTTATATCAGAGATTTAGCAAGTTTTGTTTGTAGGATATGGTGACAGCTTGACTTGGGATTTCTGGTAATAAAACATTTTACTGAAATCTCTCCTCTGCCTCTGCATTTTCGGCCTGATCCACCATTGCCTAGCGGTGTCCGCTTGCCCATATCGTCACCTGCAGATTATTGATTGAATTGATTTATAGTAAATTTTTGGTGATGGACTATCGAGAACGGATGTTGCAGTGGTTCGCGCTTCTGCCTCACAGCAAGAGAGTCCCTGGTTCAATTCCAACAGTGGGGCTTGCATGTTCTCCCCACGTCCTTGTGGGTTTCCACCGGGTTCTTTACGCAATCCAAAAGCATGCATGAGTTTCATCTGAGACCCTAAAATGTGAGTCAGTGGTGGTTTGTGAATGTATATGGCCCTGTGATTGATCCAGGTTGAACCCCGCCTCTCACTTAATGACAAGTGGCATTTGCTTTAGCCGCCCCAGCGACCCTGACTGCAAGGTATAGAAAATGAATAAATGAGTAATATGTTGTACATCTAGAAATGTATTCACCAATTATTCTGCTGATTGATGCCCTGGTCACGTTGGATTGAAAAAAAAAAATCATGAAAGTAGCGTTTTTTTCCCCCCCCAAAGGAATGCCTGATTGGTCTGTGATCGAAGTCTCTAAAAGCCCCTGCAAATGACTTTGTGGTGAAAATTATGCATTTCAAATTAATTCAAATGCCTTGCTCCTTGCTGCACGCTTGAATGCAGGGTGTCTCCGCTGAGTGAATAAAGAGCTGAACATAGGCATCCTTGGTTGAAGGTTCAGAACCTGATGGGTGTTTACATGATGGTGATGAATATTTAATGTCAATAGATGTGATTTGGCCTGTTCAGCAGCTTTGAGTTGGTTATAATGCAATTAATTTTTATTTGGTTTTCATTCATGACCTGGAACACTTTTTTTCAGAAAGTGACAACCCAGAACTAGTTTCATTAAAAAGGGAATGAACACAAGCGACCGAGAAGACTAAAATGAATTTATACCACCAATTTAGCAACACTTGTTAGGAAAAAATATAATTGGTTGCATTTGGGACAATCTCTCATCCGACAAACGGCATATAATATAAATTATTGAACAGGGATTGGCTTGGTTGGAGGACCAAAAACTAGTGGTGATTCTAGTTCGTTCTGACAAGCAGTTGCAAGCGGACAGGGCTCCTGTGAGAGCGCCATGCAAACAGAGTTGGAATACACCCCTGAATACTGATAAGCCAAAAAAAATCAGTTGTGCTTTGTTTCTGGCCAGCCTTCACTGCATGAGGGTGTCAGCCGGACTCCAGCGATGCCTTCAGATGTAGCTCAAGAATTTGTGCTCTCTCCAGCTGTATTTCTTTACCTTTTTTATTTTTTTTCTATTTTTTGCCGGCTAAATAGAAATCCCAAGATTATAGGGATAACATCTTCTCCTGTGTTCAACTCCTGGAGCCTTTTTTCACCTTTTAACGATGGAGGGCATTTGATCGCACAAAAGAATATTAAATAGGTCGACTCTTTCAAGTCTGCACGGGTGGAATATTTCAAAGGCGTCAAGATTTTCGCGGGTCCGTCCACCAATGGAGCCATTTGCATATCCCACGTTGCTCCGTGTCGCATGCAGGCGGTGGTCGCCTTAAGGTCTTTCTGCGACGACAGTGAGTTCACAGATTGGACTTCAATAAAGCGCAGATGACGACACCGGACAGGATCACTAATGCTGCTACACACACACACACACACTGTCATTTGACAGACTGAAAGTTAAAAAGCTGAAAGGTTCCATATTAAAACTTTGAAAGAAGAACCAAAAAAAAAAAAAGCCCAGCAGCCGTGGTATCAGCCGTTTGAGGGGATCTGAGAGGTTGAAAAGGAGTGAAACTGAGGGTTAGAATCCCATTAAAGGAACCAGAACCACCTAATCAAATATGCCTAAAAAATCTGGTCTTAACCGGCCATCCAATCAGATAACAATTCATCTCGATTGACATATAAAGTCCTTATTTTAAACTATTATTCCAGTGAACGCACAGACACAGTAACAGCTCAATTGCCTGGGGAAATGGCTTTTGTGATAAGTAATGTTTTTAACTGAACAATGTTTACATTTTTTACTTCCAAGTAACCAGTGTTTAATCTGCACACAAAAAAAAATCATGATCAATGACTAAACTTTTGCTATGAAAAAGCCCTTTTGATTCTAAATGTCTGAATCAGTCTTCTATACTTACCCTAATTTAAAAAAAAAAGAATATTTTATAGAAGGCTAAAGGACACAAAGGGCTGTTTGCAGCATGAGAAATGTGAAACACTTTTTTTTAACTTATATCACTTGGTCACTTTTATTGCTTTTATTGCTTTTATTTTTATTGCTTCTCTTCAAAACTGTATTTGTGTATATGGCTGAATGTCAAGAAAAGCACCTTAAATAAAGTGTTTTCTTATGAATGGTTATTAATAAAGTGTTATTATTAATATTCATATTATTAAAAACAGAAAAGACATAATCTGACAAACAAAATATACAAGACTGGTTTTCCACTGTCCTTTTTTCTCTTTCTTCTCTTTCTTTTTATCTATGCTTGTGTGTGTGTGTGTGTGTGTGTATGTGTGTATGTGTGTGTGTGTACTGGACTGACAGAACAGACACAAAGCCCGATATTACAGCGGAGCAATAGAACTGTCCGTCTTTGTTTTCAGCCTCTGTATTATTGCTTGCATATTGGTCGGTTGAAGCTGTGTGTGTGTGTGTGTGTGTGTGTGTGTGTGTGTGTGTGTGTGTGTGTGTGTGTATGTGTGTGAGCAACCCTGTCCAGAAGTCACAGAAAAAAACATTAATTCATTTTCCCTCCCCATCGGGTCTGTCCATCAAGGTTGGCCCAGGAATAGAATGGGCCTTGATCCCTTTCGGAGCTGTCTGGAGAATAATTAGAAAACTTGAGCACCGGCTTCAGAGTCTCACGTCAGACTTTTCTGCAGAAACGTCTCCAGCTTCTTCAGCGAATGTACTTCCGATAGGAAAAAAAAAGAAAAAAGAATTAATCTGTGATAAAGCAAACATGGGCTCAGAGATTTCCTTGATCCTATTGAAAGCCTAAGTTCAACTGTGCTTAATACTCAGGGCAGCTTCTGCTTGTCATTGTTGAAAAGATTCAGATCCCATAAGTCCAAACAAATGCTTTCATTTCAAAAGTTCATTTTTCTGTTCCTGAAAGAAAAAGCGTGTACGTGGAGTAAAATCGATTGTTGTCCTTGTGGATGTGGGTTCAGACGCTTTACTGTATAAGTTCCTTCTTTGAAATATTCTGAGTTGGCAGGCAGGTTAATTGTGTATAATAATTAATAATGTGCCATAAAATGGCTAGAAATGAGAAAAGCTTAGTAATCATTCCAGAAAATCCTTGTCTTTTGAAATCCAATTACATTATTATATACAACAAAAACATGTTTTCTCATTGGCTCAGAGCAGAAATTAAATTAACAGATTTTTGAAATGTCAGAACAAAATCCGATTATTGTATTGTCCATTTACCTTGTGGGAGCAGAATGACCATCAATTGCAGCAATCGAATATGTGACTTTTAAGACCATCTATCCTTTTTAACTGTTTGACAAAACAAAAAAAAGAGCCACATTATCCACATTGTGCTGGGTTTTGATCTTGCTGTTTCAAAATGCCTTTTGGAGTTTTACCCCAGTTGTTCCAAAATATCAACATAGAGGTAAATATACCTTCGGGTCGTGTCTAATCTATTCAGCCGAGTTAATCTGTCCACAATGTGGTGCAAAGAATGACACTGGTGCTTCTTCCACTTTATTTTTAACTTGATTTCGAATGATCTAAATATTCCTCTGGTCTAATTTTAGATAGTGGCCAGTAGAGAATCTCGTAGTATTGGCTCCACACTTTGCAGTAGCACTTGAAAATAGATTAAAGTCGTGCACCCACTCAGCGATGGTGGCAGAACTGCCATGCAAGGCAAGTCAATGTTGACCGGAGGGATCAAACCACCAATCTTCCCATTGGAAGAACAACCAACCCCAATATCATCTACCCATCGTTTATAAAGGACAGAATCCTTTATCTCTTGTCATTTTGAGGTTGGTGACCAAAAAATAATTGTCGCTACTACTGAATTTTTCCCCCATTTGATAGGCAACTGACAAAATCTCGGCTTTCTCTGTGTTCTTAGAAGAGGCAACACCTGCCGTCAGTGCGTCAAAGCGTACGCCTCATGCAGTCGTCACACTTCACAACTGTTTATATTTTGAGTTTCCAGTTGAGTCGACACACTTTGTTGTCCCTCGACTAACATCGGCTCAACGCTGTTGAAGGCATGCACGATACATGACAGCCCGTATTCTGCCCGAGTGTCTCCGCTGAAAATAACCGTGAGTTTTGCATCCTCCGACACCAGCTCGCTGTCTGAATCGGGAGCCGCGCTTGCAGCCGCAGGGCCTGCGAAATGATCTTTTCTCTTGAGATATGAATTGATTTCAAAGTCACACAAGCCAAAAGGAGGCATCTCAATGTGGGTAAATCTAATCCGCCCACTCCTTATGTTACATACTGCAATGACTTTAACAAATCAAGTCAGGTTGTTTTTATACAGGGACACATTCCATGTGAGCAGGTCTGGCTCTTCAAAATGACTTACAGAAACCCAACATTCTCCCCCCGTGAGCAAGCTGCCTTTTACTGGCGCAGAAACTTTGGACGGATCTCAGCTCAACACGGAGAGGCCCTCTGTCTCAACCGCTCAGGTTCAAAAGCAAAAGAAAAGGGTTGTGATATGTAAGGTTACTACCATGCATTGATAGCATAAACAGGGGTTAGCCTTGCGATAACTATAAGCTTTCTCAAAAAGAAAGGTTGCACAAGTTGTGTTAGTCTGATCATAAAACTGGGCGAGCGTTGAAACTTTTTTGTAGAGATTCTATTTTGAGCCGTGACTTACTTTTGCTTGTTACTTTCAACCTCCTAGTTAATGCACTTTTGAACAGCCCGGTGCTTTGCAGAGTTAGTTACTATGGTAACTGAGAAACAATTCGAGTAAATGATCTGGAAATTTTCTGGTTTAAATGAACCCATTAACTGAGGTAACCCCCTGTGCTTATGTGCTCATATGGTTCTTGTAGCTGTTGTTAATTTCCATCCGGCACGTTATTGGCCGGTAGTAATAGATGGAGAATTTAAAAAAAGAAATGAAAATGAGGCTAGGGGGGGATTTTTAAAATGAGAAATCACATCATAGGGAACAAAATCCAAACTGGCATAAAAGACCTTTGAAGAAAAAGGCATAGACGTCGTTTTACAGAATTGAATTTGCCTTAATGTGTGGCTGCTTGAGAATTATTGATAGGGCAGACCAACTGACTTTGATTGAAACGTCTTTCTCAAAAAAAAAAAAAAAAAAAGAAATTGATTTTCGGTGCCTTTTTCCAAAAGTGAACAGAGGGTCCCATATTTATGTTTGATAGTTTGAATCAGTCAGAAACCACTGTTCCAGAATGTTTTTACTACAGGGAGCTTAAATTCAATTTGTTCTTTATGTGAACATCTGCCAGCTCTGAATAAAGAGATTTTTTTCTCTTTTTTTTCCCCCTCCTTCTACTACAGCATATATAATGTATCGGTTATTTGATATCCTAAACACCCCAGTTACATTTATGTCAGTTTAACTCATGTTTAATTTCCACCTTTGCCATTTCCCTTTCGCTGTTTTTCCCCTCACTCTCATTAGTGAACCTCCATTATTGGTTTTTGTCCGTCTGTGCGCATTGAAGAGAATTCATCCTTTTTCCATCGCAGATGTCTGTTTTATCCTGTAACTGTTTTCACCAAGCTCCATTTAGGCTATCTTTAAGCTATAAATACATTTCGGCCCGCTTTGTACAATACCGGCCTGCTATTTCAGGGTTTATATGACGCCCACAGTACAGTAGGAGCTGGTATTACAGCGTGGGTTGGACTTTCCCATTTGCAGGCTTCGGCCTCCTCTAGTGCGCAAACTTAATGCTGTCAGTAAAAGATAACTTCCTGGATTTTGTGGCCTAGATCCTGCCTGAGAGGTTACTCTGGAGTTTAACTAGAGCCTGGGTGATGAGACAAAAATCATCACCACATTTAGAACGTCCTTTTTCCATCTGTGGAAAATACCACATCAGATACACAAAATAAATGAAATCAATTATAAATGTGATGTTTAGATTCACTTTGATTTCAGTGGCTCACTGAATGTGTTATTCAGCCTTCTGGAAGCATTTTTAAAAATAAAATGGATCTGACATAATCATTGATCACACCTTTTAACCCTTGTGTTTCTCGCGGGTCAGAAGTGACCAACTTCCATGTTTAGCTGTAGAAAAATCACTTTAACCTATTTTTTCCAACTTGAAATTTTATGACTTTTCCTAAAGAGACCCCATGATTAGAAAAAGTGATACTTCTTTTTTGTTTATGTTTCCATGTGGGCTGTATACCACTAGGGTACAAAGATTGTCTTATGGGTCATTTTTGACCCGTAGCACAAGGGGAGTAAACACAATTTTAAGATCGCACGAGGGTTAAGGAATACAATTTAAAGCTATATTAAGACGGTGGAGGTGTTCAAGAGGGGTGGTGATGCCATCGATGTCCAATGTAGAGACAGT
The DNA here is from genome assembly GCF_037954325.1 of Fistularia commersonii. NCBI lineage: Eukaryota > Metazoa > Chordata > Actinopteri > Syngnathiformes > Fistulariidae > Fistularia > Fistularia commersonii. The sequence goes on from NC_141290.1 coordinate 11,695,190, forward strand.
GGCGTTGAGGAAAAGACAGGAAGCAGAGCTGGAGATGTTGAGATGTTGTTCTCTTTGGGAGTGATCACAAATGAGTCCGTCAGAGGGACAGCACATGTTAGATGGAATCTTCTTGCTGTGGCAACTGGACTTGATTTTGTTCTTGAGTTTGTTTTAGCCCTCATCAAAGAGGCTTCTTCAGTTCTAATGGCCGGTGTGGAGTGTCCGACTTTCACTGCCACGGTTGTGCATGGGTCTAGGTTATGGTGGCTTGTTATGTAAGCCGAAGAGTTGATAGGTAGAAACTAGGGTGAAGGGTGTTGTTATGCTAACGGGGGTGCTGTTAGGTGAAGACAAATGAGCAACTTTTCGTAAAGCCAAACTTCTCGGAATGTCAGTTTCACATTCTGAGAAGTTTGGCTTCACCTTTTCACATTTCAACCCGGGTAATCCCCAAAAGTTGCTCCTTTGACCTGGAGAAAATGACATCGATTGGCACAACAACCCCCTTTGACCTAGTTTCAACCGATTGACTCTTCCAGTTGCATTAGGAACCACCATAACCTAGACCCTCCCACTACCCTGGCACTTTTATTCGGAAACTCTGCATATTAGAACTGAAGGATCCCCCTGGATCAGGGGTGAAATGTCCTCAAGTGAAGAACTTCAAGTCCAGTTGCCACGACAAGAAGATTTCAACAAGATTTCACCATGACCTGGGTGACTGAGAACCCCCACACTCAGACTGCAATGGTTTGGACAAGTACAGAGGAGGGATGGTGACCATCTGAGTAGAAGGTGAAGCTGGAAATGCCAGGACTGGATTCTAGTCCTTCTCTTGCCTGGCAGGGGTGTCAAACTCAGGATGGGTTAAAAATCATGACATAGTAATGACTGTTATTGTCCCTATTGTTTAATTCACTCCTTAAACCTGGTATCTTTTAGTTTTGTGAGCCAGATTAAACCCGTTTTTCGGCACCCCTGGACAAGAGGAAGACCAAAGTGGAGATCTATGGATGGGGTGAAAGAGGGCATGAAGTCAGATGGTGTGAGAGAAGAGGATGTGGAGGGGAGGGTCAGATGGAGGAAAATGATTCGCCGTGGCAACTCCTGAAGGGAGCAGCCCAAAGTTGAAATATTAAAGTAATGAAGGGAAATTGAAATTACTTTAATACACTCACTTTTTAATATGAATTTAAGGGTTATTTCCACTCATTTGAAGGTCATTTCATTGTAGTTTTCATGAAATTTCTCAAGAGCTGATTATTCTTCCTCAGCCTTTTGGAAAAACACCATCCATCACCAAGTTAGACCGTGTCACCCTCCCATGTTTTTGAAAATGATCCAAGTGAAGTTGCAGTGGGGATAACTTGATGAGTCGACAGGACCCCAAATTGGCAAAATTACACAAGCGTCAATCCAAACAAAACAGACACAGATAGTCAAATCAAAATCGTGATTTTAAAATAAAAGGTTTCAACACATATCTGACTTGTCTTTGGATTTATTGCGGCGTAAGTTTACTCAGCTTTTCAGCCATGACCCCCTGGACCCCCACCCTATATTCCTTCACCTTCTCCTCCAATCTCCATCGCCTTTTACCCCCTTCTTTCATTACTTGCACTCCCGGGACACAAAGCCCGGACACAACTTTGCTGTACTCAACGGTGATTCAGCTATTTAGGGGGCGCCAACTGGGGAAATTGCAGGCACACAGCACCCCTTTTGTAGATTGATGATGGAAAAAATTCCATTACAACACGCCGCACGGAGACGTCCGGAAGGGAGGGAACGCGAAATGGCAGGGGGATGCGGGAATGTTTTCAAGAGAGCTGGCCAACAAGGGAGTGTTTTTGATCAAGAATGTCCAGCTGGGGGATGGAGAAGATAAAAAAAAAAGGTAATAGCTAGAAAGTATCACCATTTTAATGAATCACTGTCAGGACCACTGTCAGGGCGACGGCAGGACCATTTGAACCTGTTAAGCTGTACCCATCCCAAAAGCTCTGACACTGGGATTATTAGCCACATGTGGCGACAGAGCTAATCTATTTTTAGGGGAAATCGTTTCTGTAAACATTGTCACGAAAGCCTCGATTCGGGTTCCTTTCCTCGCCGGCTTGTTGTCAAGCTCAGGGCTTTCAGGCCTCCAGAGAAATCCCGTCAGATGATTTAAGTAGCATGTAGGCTAATTAGGCGGATGTTTGCGACCGCTTGATAAAAGTTTCTCAGAGCCACGCAAAAAAAAAATGCGAAAAATAAGCTCAGCCAAAACATGGCACATAAGTGCGTTCACACCTGGTGTGACGGAATCAGAAGTCGGAATCCTCCCAGCCCCCTGCAGAAAATCCATTATCAGTCATGTTCGAACGTGCGTAGAGATTTCATACTCCGACTACTTTATCAACCGGCAGACAGCATCGCGGTACAGAAATAGCAGACTGTCTCTGATAGCTTTAAAAAAAAAAAAAAAAAAAAAAAACAGAAAATGTCTTAAAGTGACTGTGTGACGGGATCAACTTCAGAGGTCCCAGAAATTGGTTTTTGAAAGCTGCCAAAAGGAAAAACTGACAATTTGTGCAGAAAAAAATAGCTCATGGGTATGAAACCCTGTACCACTACTGATGTCTGGAACAAAGATTAACACTGAGAGGAAATGTAATGTTACCCCAAAAACATATTTTTGTATGTTTAAGACAACATTTTTGAAGGTAGTTAATGAGGAAGAGGACAGGAGACACTGATTTTTTGCAAGTTAGGGATGAATGATTTGCAAAGACACTTTGTGCAATCTCAACTGAGGTTTAGTGTTGTGATTACAAACAATAGCACACAAACATGCCACAAACACTAATTAAAACCCGATCAGCCAACAATCAGTGACAAAGTGACGAACAAAAACAAGCCATTGTTGGAAAATACTAATCGGATGCTGATTTGGAAATGGCTTTTTCTGACTGTCAGCTAGGCGAGAGCTGTGTGTTGGTAAACTGTCCGTTCACTGCAGAACTTTATACATCTTTCTGATTCTTTACAAATTCGTGGTACGACAGGAAACTTTTCCGAACCTACCTGCACCCGGACATTCAAAGATGAACACTCCTGTGGGTTGGAATTGCGAGAGTGTTCTCAAGACGCTGGCAGGACGACTTCAAGTTGGCAAGAAGGCTGTCTGCAGTAGCTTGCAGGGCAGCTTGTCCGAAGGCAAAGAAAATTCGTTCTGAAAGTGAATGGCCCGCAGAGAATTTCACAATTAAAAGTTATTTAAATGTCTCGTCGACAGAGATAATGTGGATTAGCTGGCATGCATTTACATCCTGTCTCATAAGTACTTCAGTCTGATGGTTGCAGTGACAATGGCACTTTTGCAGGCCCCACATAAGTTCACTACTTGTTTTTTTAAATCATTTTCCTCCATCTAACCTTCTCATCATCCTCTAGACTTACACCAACTACCTTCATGTCCTATTTCACTCTATCCATAAATCTCACTGGTCTTTCTGTAGACCTCCTGCCTGGCTGTTCCAACTTCAACATCCTTCTAGCCAAATATTCACTATCTCTCCTCTGTACATGTCCAAATCATCTCAGTCTGACTTTATCTCCAGAACATCTATCGTCTGCTGATGGACTCGTTCCTGATCCTCTCCATCCTGATCACCTCCAAAGAGAATTTCATCATCCTCATCTCTGCTCCCACAAGCTCTGCTTCCTATAGTGGGGGGAAAAAGTATTAAGTCAGCCACCAATTGTACAAGTTCTTGCACTTAAAAAGGTGAGAGAGGCCTGTAACTTTCATCATAGGTACACTTCAACTGTGAGAGACAGAATGAGAAAAACAAAATCCTGAAAATCACATTGTTTGATTTTTATAGAATTTATTTGCAAATTATAGTGGCAAATAAATATTAGTTCACCTACAAACAAGCAAGATTTCTGGCTCTCACAGACTCCTAAGTTCTTCTTTAAGAGGCTCCTCTGTCGTCCACACGTTACCTGTATTAATGGCACCTCTTTGAACTGGTTATCAGTATAAAAGACAACCTGTCCACAATCTGAAACAGTCACATTCCAAACTCCACTATGGCCAAGACCAAAAGGCTGTCAAAGGACACCAGAAACAAAATTGTACACCTGCACCAGGTTGGGAGGGCGTTATTTTCTGGATTTTTTTTTTCTCATTCTGTCTTTCATAGTTGAAGTGTACCTATGATGAAAATTACAAGCCTCTCTCATCTTTTTAAGTGGGAGAACTTGCACAGTGGGTGGCTGACTAAATACTTTTTTCCTACTGTATCTTCTCCCCAATGCCACGATCTCTAAACCAGATGATAAAGCTGGTCTCACCGGCATCTTCTACACTTTTCCTTTCATTCTGGCTCCTGGATACTCTTAACACACCAGAATGGAAACATGTATCTATAATATCTTGATAAATTCATTTTTTTCACAAGAATCCAGAGTTGAAGGTGATCCACCCAAAAAGGATATGATGTGAGGAGTGCCTCGTTTGGGGAAAATAAAAAATAAAAACAATACCTCAATACTAGACAACATTTCTTACAGGTACTATCATTTTTGGTTGGCAGTTTTTAATAGTATTTGTAAAAATGACAAGCAGTCCCTAATGTTCCACATTTCCAGTGAAATTTCCCAAAGGCTTGTCATTTAGTTGAGATTATTAAATCGATTTAGGTTGGGGACCGGGAACAAAATAAATTTACCTAAAACAAGGGAGAAACACGCTTTGTGTCAGATTTAGCTACGAGCAAATTTCCATCTGTAGTCCCAAGGTGGGTTTGGAAAGACAACTTTGATCTACTGCAGCAGCAAGGCTGTTCTCCCCCACTAGGAAACTCAGAACCCTTCTCAGTATCCGGTCCAATTTGGTTATCCTTCAACAGAGCCGTATCGGCTGCTCTTCACTGGAAGTAAGTGGTCAAGCCCAGCTTCTGAAACACAACCCTACACCATAATCCCCCCTCCAGCAAACTTCACACTTGGCACAATGCGGTCAGACAAGTACCGTTCTCCTGGCATGCGTCAAACCCAGACTCGTCCATTAGATTGTCAGATGGAGAAGTGCAATTCGTCACTCCACCGAATGTGTCTCCATTGCTCTAGAGTCCAGTGGCGGCGTGCTTTACACCACAATATCCGATGTTTTGCATTGCACTTGATGTGTGGCTTGGATGCAGTTGCTCAGCCATGGAAACCCATTCTATGAAGCTCTCTGCGCACTCTTCTTGAGCCAATCTGAAGGCCACATGAAGTTTGAAGGTCTGTAGCGATTGACTCTGAAGAAAGTTGCCGACCTCTTCGCACTATTCACCTCAGCATCTGCTGACCCCGCTCTTTGTGGCTGAGTTGCTGGTGTTCCCAAACACTTCCATGTTCTTATAAAACAGTTGACTGTGGAATATTTAGGTGCGAGAAAATTTTATGACTGGATTTATTGCACAGGCGGCATCCTATCACAATTCCACACCAGAAAATTTGTGCTACAATGGCCCAGCACACCTACACATTGTAGAATTCACTGAGCGCCTAAGAGCGACTCATTCTTTCACAAATGTTGGTAAAAACAGCCTGCATGCCGAGGTGCTTGATTTTATACACCTTTGGCCATGGAAGTGATTGGAACACCTGATGCCGATTATTTGGATGGGTGAGCGAATACTTTTGGACATATAGTGTACGTGGTATTGTTAACACTTGCATACAATCCCCTGTGCTGCTGCCTGAACCACATAGTTATTGATTGATACTGAAAACAAAGCACTGCAAGGCCAGGTCAAAACTGGACAGTGTTCCTTTCTATTTAAATATCACATTAATTACGGAGGGTAAAAATTAAAAAACAAATGCTCACTTGATCTTTATTTTTGCTACTATCTTTTTGGCAACCTGATGTTTACAGGAAGTAGAGTGAGCCTGTTGGTAAAACGTTCCCCAAATGAAAAGAGGCTTCATCTGCGAATTCAGGCTGGTCTGTTTATTTGAAAAGAAAAACAACAAAAAAACTGCTCCTGTTTAATTTTTTCTGGGAAAAAAAATCTGTGAAATAACACAATATGAATAGCAAAGGATGCATTTTTTTTTCTTCTGACAGATGGACTTCTTGAAACCAAAAGAAATTTTACCTTCAAAATAAGTAACTAAATTGTAGGAATCAGGAAGGTGGCTTACTGTGAATGGCATTTTTTCATTCTCCTCCCTGAAGAATCTATACAGTTTTTTTTTTATTATTTTTAAATTGACAGTGATTTTCTTTTTTTTTTGGTCAGCATTACCAGCAAAGCAAACAACTGTCAAAGTAATTTTCAGAGGAAGATTGGTGATCTTAGAATTTTCTCACAGAAGCAACTGGACTCCCATTTAAACTCGTCCCAGAGCCACGCCACCCAGATGTCGGTTTCCAAAACTGCAGAAAACCGATAAGATGTGACTGGCACTGGCATCACAACGCTGACCCCCCCGGTCCCTCAACTTACCGCCGCAGAAAAAAACCCGAGGTGGGAGACGGATACCGAGAGAAGGGAGAGAAAACCGATGAGATAAGATAGACGCACGGGAGGAGGTGGCGACGAAGGACTGAAGAAAAGATCAAGACGCTGTGGGAAGTAAGAACGTGGCTAGTAAGGGAAAGGCAACATCAGGGTGAAGTTGATAGGTGGGGAGGGGGTTATCAAGATTCAAGATAGCTCCCTTTGCTTGTAACTTGAATTTAAATATGAAAACGATAACATTTTTACTTTTTCAGCTTGTAAACAAACTCAGCAAAGGTGATTTCAGGAAAAAGAAAACTTTTTAATAAGACGCCTGTAGGGACATGTAGTCAGGTCAAAGTCGTTATTAAAGTGGATTCAAGTAAGATGATCGCAGACTGCTACGGCATCAAAAAGGCATCAATAACCTCCAAGTAATACGCAATTACTCCTTTAAAACACGTAATACTAGGTAAACTCACCATACTGATGCTGTATATACGGAGTATAATTCAATTGCACTACGGTACTGTGGATTTTTTTTTTTTATTTGCCTCACACAGTTTATCCAAACGTTGTTTTTTGGACGCTCTTTGCTCTTCAAACAAAGCCATTTCTACAGAATTCGGAGTAAACAAGACTGACAAAAGGTTCACCCGACACAATAGCCGTGACAGTGATTTAAGTTCAGATGGCATGAGAACCATCCTGGACATTCACGCATGTGAATCTGATAAACGGTTTATCTCCATCAGACCTGCCTTTTGAACATTGTAATCGTATTTTCAGTATCGCCAAGCTGTATCTATTTATATTTATGTGGCGGAATTGCAGACTGGAGAGCTTGGCTAGGTGGTACCTGATGGTGTTTTTGTTCATCACATCACATCTGTCTGAGATTCATGGGTGTTGAGTATGTCTGAAACCCCAGATGATGAAGCGATAATGTCTAATGGGTGCTCTTCATATTAAATTTCAAAGCTTATATCTCCTAAAATCTACAATCTTTTTTTTTCTCCTCCCTCTCCTCCGCAGTGAAATATCTACTTTTCGAAATTACCTATTGTGGCTCTCTAAACTCAGTTTGTGCCAAGGCATGATTAAGGCGGGATAATTCACCCCTGACTGTGGAAAAGACAAATTTGTTGGCATGTCAGGAGTGCAAAGAAACAGTGTATTTATCTGATATATTGAGCGCCTGATTATTTTGCGATCGGCCATAAGAAACACTGAGCACTTTTGAAGACCGTAATCTCACTGGGAACCAGAGCCATTGTTATTGCCAGTGTTGGCCAGGAATAACGCCATACCTGCCAACTCTCTCATTTGTCTGACGCCTAGGCGTTGTATTTCCCCAATTCCTTTCCTGATTGGCTGAAACACAAGCCACGCACACACTGTACGCTTTCAGCATTTGTCTTTAAATTCCAATTTTCTCCATACTTCTTACAAGATGGAGCAAATAAATACTGAGATGGAGGCTCTAAGAGAACAATTGGATTCTGATTATTCCCGCAACTAGCATCTTATTTGTCACATCTTGCGAATTCTATGGCGACAGGAATTATGAAGACCTCGTTGACTATAAACAGGAAGTAAATGGAATTTGTAACAAAGTAGATATTGGAGACCTCTGTTTGTTTGTAATGGGCTTCGTAATTTTCCGATTTTCTGTCAATATAACGGATAATCCAGGTTAGCTAGAAAATCCCGCTTCTAAAGCATCATATATCGTTGGTTACAATTATGCCAATGTATTATCAAGTGCCCAATGTTGAGAGTGTCCTTGGTCCAGCAAGCCAGTATTCATATTCTTAAACATATGCAAGAATACTCTTTGCATTCTGCATCGATCGGCTTGGGAAAAAAAATGGAAATACTGTGAAATCCAGTGTGTCCTACTTGTAGTCCAGAAAGCCCATGATTACCCAGGTAAACTGAAATAAAGATGAACCAGCCACCAGAAATAGACGTACACATCAGCGGTTCTCTACTTGCGCTTTTGAAAGTTTCGGTATCATTTGTTTACCACACTGCAGCCTGGCGGAGCTCCAGAACACGCACACACACACACAGACACACCCACACACACACACATATACACACACACGCAGATGCTGCAAGGCCAGTGAGCAGCATGGCATCTCTCTCAAGTGCCAACGTTAGTGACAGACCCTGCAGTTAATGACATATTTGGATCAGCTTCAGCTTTAAAGAAAAAAAAAAACTGGTCTTCATGATTTTATTTTTTATTTATGTAAGTTTGCAAATAATTCTTCTCCCTCAAGGAGTAGACGCTTCTGTCTGTGCATAAATGTTGCACTTCAGGTTATTGTCTCGCTTGTTTTTTTTTTTATATTTTTATATTTGATATCAGATGAAAGCAACAACACAACATCAGCGGTATAAGCCGCGGGCATCGCTGCACCAGCATCTACAGCAAAAAACCCATATCCGCTACGCCGCTTGTCAAAGTCCGTCTTTGACCGCAGATATGTTTTGATTTTATGTTTCTTTAAATCTTTATATATATATACAAAGAAAAGTGGTTCATGTGGAAAGTCCAGATGTTTGGAGTGAGGCCTTCTGTTTGGTCTGGAGAGGCTCCACACTTGTAATTTCTGCTTGGATCAAACCGAATCTGGAAAAGAGAACAAATGAGGCAGGAGCGAGCGGAACCCGGATTCTGATGAGACAGATTACTTTGGAACAACACAACCTGTCTGATAAATAATGGCCTGTGGAACAGCTGGGGCTCATCTGTGCCCAATGCTGAGAGCACTGACAGCTAGTTGGGCAGAGGAGACCGAGAAATGAGAGCGAAGGTAATTTATCATCCTAAGGAGAGTCAATGAGAGGCAACTGGGGAAACTTTGGAGTGATAAGGGCTTAATAAATGCAAAGGACTGACCGGAGTGTTGTGTGATCCTTTCACATATTCCTGTACGTCAGCCCGCAATTTGGAAATATCCCCTGGCTTGAGGAGATATGCTATCGGCCGTCCAATAGGAACTGAAGACGGCGGGTGGGCAGCAGCACAAGCAGATTGAGATCCAGACAGAAAAGAGGGGAGGTGACTGAACGAAAAGATACAGACGGGTTAAAATTGATGAGACAGTGAGCAGTGACGGATAAAGGAAATCAGATGGGCTTCGGACCACCAGAGCACTCCTGTAGGATGGCTCTGCACAGGGGGGTGTTCTTCCACCTGCTGTGGTCCTACATGAAGGACCTCTGAAGTGTGTGTGTGTGCATGTGTGTGTGTGTATGTGCGTGCGTGTGTGTGTGTGTATGTGCGTGCGTGTGTGTGTGTATGTGTGTATCGATGTACTGTATCTTGTCTGGATGTGTCCCCTGACATGTTTGCGTTCTGATGATTGTTTATCTGTGCTGATGCGCATCTCTGTGGGCAAAGTGTGTGAGTGTGAGTAGGTGCTTGTTTAAGTGTGTGTGTGTAGCAGGTTATCTCTTTAGCACTTAATATGTGTGTGTGTATGCGCGTGGGCGCTAGATGCTAAATTCCCCTATTTCGAGATTAAATAATAAATATAAGTGTCTTGTGTTACTGTTTATCTGATAAGATTAGATTCAACTTTATTGTCATCACACATGTACAGGTATATGTCAGCGAAATGCACTTTAGCATCTCGCCAGAAGTGCAAAAAAAGCAAGTGCAGATATAATAAATAAATTAACAGTATGTACATGGTAGGTCAATAATTTACAAGATATTTCCGATTTGGGTACTATGAACATATTATATCGATGGATATGTGCATCAAATGTAGACAATTGAGATCATATAAGAGAAAATGTAAAGATGATAAGTAATGCTATTTAAAAGTACAGTTGCAATGGACATTGAATAGAGCGTCACTTATGTCATGAACCTATGACAGAAATATGCATGTTCTGCTTCATATGTTTTGTCACTGTATCTGTGTGGTGGTGGTGTTCTTCTACTTTCCAGTAGAGTTTTGTTGCATTAATGGGTCCCAGTCAGTCCTTGGCAATCGATAGGAAGCGGTCAGATCTGTGTGCATGGATTCATTGATTTGTTTCCTATCAAACATTCCCTCTCCACTCTTGCGCCAAACGATCGTCTCCTGTGTAATAAGTTAACAACTGTGAAATAATCATTGACGATAATAAGCTGAACCACAGAGTACAGGATTAACATGCAGCACAGAGTTTATCACTTGGGCAAATGTTCGATTCTTCATCTGTTGGATTTTTGCATGAGCAGTTTTAATACCAAAGTCCCTCATATTTTATATAACACACCATAGGTGTAAAAAAAAAAAACACACACACACATATATGTGCACCAAGCAAAATGTTAAACGCTATTAAAGTTGTATAAGGACTGTTTGTTGAGCCATTTTCTTCATAATTGTTGCAGTGATTCATGTACCTTCAAAGTATATGTTCTTATCAACATGGAGATGCTAGGCTGGATAGCTTAGCATCGCCACATCATCATTTCCAATATAATGGTTATCAAACAAAAGTACAGCTTGTATCTACTTCTTATTTGTCCATAATAAATATACTTCATGCAGGCGACAAAGCTTTCTGTGCTGGCCAGACAGGAAGAAAAAAAAGATGCAACGATTATTTAAATATTAAATATTGCAGAGACAAAACTTTAATGAGTTAATTTAGTTTCCAAAGTGTTTTTTCTTTACTGTGCAATTGTTGCCTGCAGGACTATTCATGAACAAATTAGCACATTTCCCTTTTTTTTTTTACACCATCTTTGGAAATAATAATTGAACACACACGTTCCCCGTTTGAACAAATTCCTGTTTATACACAGTGTTCATACAAAATTTTTCAAATTTTAAATGCAAGTCTTATGGGAGTTTTGTGGTCTAGGTACAGCCAGGTGTCCTTGGCACTGCTATTTCATTCCATCCATGTGTGATCTGAGAGCAGCGGTGAAAGAGCTTTACGTTTGCAAATCAAGGCTACAGAAATGTGTTTGCCTGTGTGTGTGTGTGTGTGTGTGTGTGTGTGGGGGGGGGGGGGGGGGGGGCGAAAACATTGTTCTGTAGATTTCACCTTGACTTTTAGACATCCACTCTCGAGACTGATTTTTTTTTCCTTTCTGTGAGGTTCAATTCCTCCTCTGGCTCCATGGCGAAACAGAAAAAATAATACAACAGCACATCGACAATCCACCGCTGGGTAACAACAGAACACCTATCTTGTCCTATAGTGAGAGGTGGAGAAATATGTCAGCATGCCAGGGGCTCTGCTTCTGCAAGCCTCCACTGAGGGTTTATATTGACTCACCACAAAGACCAGAAAATTTGTGCTATAATGGCCCAGCACACCTACACATTGTGTTTGTTTTTTTTTTTGCATAAGACTGCAAGTTGAAGATTGGCGACTATAATGCTGGTGTTTCCCCCAAGCCACCCACATACGATGGCAATGAAAGAGTTCAGTGGGTTTTCGCTTTTATAGGCTTGACATAATAAGCAGACTGGATAAAAGGGATCCTTTTGTGGTGTTTTAGTGGCTTAATGATTTAGGGCCATGATGGCCGGTTGGCAACAATCTTATTCAAGGTACCACCTCCGCCTACCTCTGGGGACTGAATTTGATCAAAGCGCCTTCCTATTTTTCCTATGCATTTTTTTTCCAAGGTTGTAAGCATTGAAATATCAATCAAACAGCAAAAAATTAAAAGTCATCTCGTGACAAATAGTACCATTTGGCCAGTGCACAGAACAGGCTATTGAAAAATATCAAATTTAGTTTCTTGCCTTTTTAAAGAAGCAGCATTTTGTATCCATTTGAAGGCAGGTTACTTTTTTTTCTTCTCTGAAATCAGAATTGATAATTTTATAATTCATTCATTCATTATCAATACCCATGATCCTGCATGGAGGGTGGCAGGGGCAATAGGTTGGGTTCACCTTAGACCAGTTAATCACATTCAGTCTCCCTTCCACATCATTTAAGGCATCCCTGGTTACCTAGACATTCATTGTCATATTTGATCAGTATTTGTACCAGCTCCATAACAACGATGTTTGTATAAGACAGTGAAAAAACTTTTCACTCCTAGGCCATTGCAGTTGTTTACGTCGCAAAGCTGTTCGGGTAGTGACGTCACGAGGTTGACCCAGGCTTGGTCCTATTTATTTTACAATTCGATGCAAAACCATGTCATCTGTGCGACCTTTCAGGTTTGAACCCGAGAGAGACGTGAGTGAGGAGGATAATGCTGAAGACAATAGTCCAAATCTGCTTCAAAATGAACATGAGGAGGCAAGAGTAAGTGATGTGTGTGCGGCAACTTTGTTGCTAAGCTAATAGAAGGAAAGTGTCCGTAAATAGCTCCACTTTTTGTCATCGGCTGTTCATTGTAGACTTACAGATCGCGGAGTTGAACTACCATGTGACTCATCAGCTTTCGGCGCCTGGTCTTTCATCATCAGATGCTACTTCCGCTGTAGCGGGTTGTTGACATCCACGCAGGAGAACATCCAGCATCTGCTGCCTGTGGCATTACTTCGATTGGGTTTCACATGTTTCCCAAGGGCCTTTGTATGCTTGTGAAAGAAAACTGTAAGCACAACATTTAGGTTTATTATCTGTTTAAAAGTAGCAGCACCCCTGAGCTCTTTCAGCAGCTTAGCTCGGCCAAATGCGTCCAGAGAGTTGCGACAAAACGCAGCCGCCTATCCATAGGAAGTTGTGTATGTCCACGAGCAATTTCCAACTCTTTTCTTCTCCTCTTGTCCTTTGGAAAGCTGTGCAGCCTAGCATCAGTCCCTTTGTTTCACTTGGACTAGAAACTGCTGCAAGAAGTGGCATAATTACTGGACATATGGCACTATACCGAGCGAAAGTTAACACAAGCAACCTTTATACGTCATCAACCCAGCATGTATTGCCCTAATAAAACAATGGCGGTGCTCCTGGGTTAAATTATGTGTCGTAATTTGCGATTTTTGAAGAAATAATTCTTTTTTAATAACACATTCTAGTATGAGACAACCAGTAACGCATAAAGTATGTGTGCCTATCAGTCTTCCCAGGCAAGGTTCCCTTTAAGAGATCTATCACCCTTCCCTCTTATTCATGCATCTGTTACTGTAGGGTCTCCAGTCAGCCTACTGTTTTACCTACAGAATAGGATCAGTCATTTCCACAATGGGTTTCCTCTAGTTTAAGGTATGTCATCATAGAGCAGATATAGTATGATATAGTAATGAGAGATAAAAATAAATAGCAACACTGCCTTGAAAATTCAAACACAAAAAAACAAAAACTGAGATAACAGCAAAAGAAAATATATGCTCATTTTTTTTTTCTATACCACAAATTCTGCACTAAAGGTATTTTAGTAATTTAGTAATTTAGGGTCTCCCATCCATCTACTGCATGTTTTTAGACTGTGGAAGGGAACTGGAGAACCCAGAAGAAACCCATGCAGACAAAGGGGAAACATGTAAACATCTCAAAGAAAGACCAGGGACCTTCTTGTTGTGAGACAGAAGCCCTAATTCCTGCACCACTATAACTATATCAGTGTGTGATTATTTACTCCAATGAATCTGGCATGGTAATTAAGTGATGGTACGCTATCGTTATCTGACATCCTTCTCTGCAAAAAGCAGAGTGTTACTTGCAGATGATACCAGATGAGTGAATGCGGGTTGTGCTGATAAACCTTTTAATTTAAAAGACTGGCTCTTTGTCTGATACCCTGTGTGAGTCAGTCAAATAGTTGCTTAAATCTATTCAAATCTATATTTGAATATAGATTCAAATATAGATTCAAATATAACGTTTCTGTGCGTGATTGTGATGTCCTTTGGAGATGGTATTTACCCTGTCAAATTCAAGACGTTCTGTTCAAGAGCTATAAATGTAAGGCGCGATTCATCGAAGACAAAACGAAGCACAGAGTGAGTGTTCCAGTCGCGCAAGTTGTTTTTTTTACCCATAACCTCATTGTAACAATGTTCTTTTCAACTTTTTTCTTTTTTTCCATGTTGAAGGTAAGCTGCCGTACACCAGAATATAATCAACAATATATATGTATATTTTATTCAGCAAAGCAGGCAAACCAATCACGATGTATGGGTGCGTGACACATTGTGCAAATATCCATCCGCGGCTTCTGGCTGACTGGATTATTTACTGTAGGGCATTCCCCTTTTCTCTTTCCATACATTTGCCATCCTAACAAACAAAAACAAGGAAATAAAATAAACAAAAAAAAAAAAAAAGGTTTTCCAAAGTACGGTCAAACTACCCCTTTCGATTAAACATGCTCTTTCCTTAAGCCTGGAGCAAGGACATTTTAGACAACGCTAAAACGCTCCCAAACGAGCATCCATAAAAAATGCTAGAAAACAGTAAAAGTTGTTATTATCTATTTTAACAGGCTTTAAATCTTGTCCCTGCTGTTGTCTGGCACATGGATTCCAATGGCTTCTTTCATGGCGATGGCTTGCCAGCCTGCCTCCAGCCGCAGTGTACTGGCTGCGCGGCGACTGATCGGTGGGTATAATCTCCATCACTGCCATATGTCAGAGAACCCGGGCCATCACCGTGCTGTTTGAGTGCCTCTTGCCTGACTCGGCAACCCCGAGAATCCCTTCCCACCTTTCCCTTCGTCTTCCCCTCTTCGTTCTGTCTCGCACTTGCAGACAATGCCAAGTGTCAACGCACTCTGTTAACTGTCGCCCCGCTGTCTGTCTGTCTGGTTCAATGGGAGGAGGGCGAAAAGATAGCAGAACACTTGGAGAAGGTACAAAAGAAGACCAGCAAGTGAGGAAGATAAATATATTTTCTAAAGTTCACAATGAGACGAGAATAAAAGCGTGCTGCAGGTATGAGAAACAACAAATTCTGAAAACAAGCCAGAATTCATTTGTGAGGGATAAACCACTTGGAACTTTTGACACGAGTTGTCAAATAAGAATGACTTACGAAGGATATGTGAACCAGAAGCTATAGATGTTTTGCAGGTCACGTGGCCACCGTTTATGCCATAACTGAAAGTGAGAAAACCAGTGTGGGACAGAGCAGCATTATGCTGGCTTTGCACTTTTCGTTGCATTTGTTGCCAATGTTTTTTTTTTTTTTCATTCAACAGTTAGGAGAAGATTTGTTCCAATATCCTGCCAGCGTTCTTGGCGACGCTGCCAAGGTAAGCTATAAAGAACGCGTGGTGTCGACACAAACATATTTACTTGCTAGTAGTGGACTTTTCCACTGTATGGTTTTGGCATCCCATAAATGTACACACTCGCTCGTAAGCTGAAAAATGAATCCCTCAACATGACTGTCAAATGTATCCCTGTGAGCCGGACAGAGTTTGCATTACCGGTGTATTTTGTTGATCCTCTTAATACCATTGTGAGCTGCGGATGACAGTTAGACAGGCAGTCTCTCACTGCCAGGGCAGGTTGACTGTGAAACGGCTGCTGTGTTCCCCTCTCATAAAACCTGTTGGGAGGCAAATTTGGCTGATATACAACGCGTCAACCGCCCTTCCTGTGCAAAGGCCTGTGTGTATGTGTGTGTGTGTGTTAGCGTATGTGCATTTTGTCAGTGTGACCATGCCACAGACAGCACTGATTGATGTGGTACCTGGCGAGTCTGATTAATTACTCTCCAGGGTCGATGTCATGAGGCGTACACCAGCAGAATACATATATTCTCTCTGATGACAACTTTCAGGCCCTGCGACTTGTAGCAAGCGAATACGGTTACGTGCACGGTATTTACACACTCACACTCTGTGCCACGGAGCTCTTCTGGACTGTCTCCTCATTTGCCGCTCCTTCATTTTTGCATCACTAAAGCACATTATTAAAAGACTTAACAATGGACATCTGGAATTTCCTGGTTTACCTTACATGATATTGTAGCACAGAAATCATCACAATGGAAAGTCATTATGGTGGTGCTTCATTAAGTGTTACCTTTCATTGGTGGTTGTTATTTCCGCCTTTCCAGCTTTTCTTTCCATATCTCGTAAGGACAACGTAGCCATCCTAAGTGATAAATAGGATTCAATTAAAGCCCCGCTTTGTCGACCGCAATGTGTCATGTGTACCTGGGTTGTCTTAGCATTTATTCAATAAGGATTCAGCGGTGAGCAATAGAGAGGGAGGAAAGACAAATGGTCATGTTTGCATGCTATCTGGGAAGAAGCCGCCGGATGATTATTGCATCGGCGTCGCCATGGTAGTTTAGCCGAGGCGTTGCATTCATCAAAACAGCCTTGAAGGGTTCCTCGATGGTATTAGGTTATTTCTTGGCCGGCTAATGACTCTTATTCTTTGTGACAGGTGATCACTTTGTGTCTTGGTTGATGGAGAAGGCGACCTCAGGCTCTTTCCTGTATGAGACTGTTGTGATTTAGAGTGAAGTCACAGCATGTTTTTTTGATGTTATTTTGATGTTTTTTTGTTACCCTATGTGTTAAGCCAAGACTAGTATTTGGCAAAGCTCACATTTGGTTTTTATGGAAACCTCCTGTCTTTTTTGGACTGATTTTTTTCACAGAAGAATGAGACTTACTTGTGTCTGCATGGCTCTAAAATGCTCATTACTCTGGTGGAAGGCAACATGGGTCACCTTGGAAACAATTGCTTTTCTGTTACGTTTGATTAGGGACTTACTATGTCTTCTGCCTTCCTTCGTGAATACTGTGGGAACTAAGTAGCCAGGCCCATACTGACATTTCACACATCGACCGTGTTTGCTTTTCCCCGAGGGGATCAATAAAGTTTATCTTTTTCTGAAAGACTTCGATTAAGGGACGGTCACAATTTGAATAACTAATATTGTCTGGTGTTTGTATCACAAGAGCTTTAGTTTATAAACCAGATCGGAAACTTTGGTTAAACATGATTTTTTTGTTGTTTTGATAGGGTAGTTATGTTATGTTTGTGCGTGGGCGCCCTGCTGTTTCCATTTGATAAACGCCCTTGGTAAACCATTTCTTCCTGATGTGACGATCGATCAGAGGAGAGAATGTCTGCACTGGATGCAGAGCAGACATCCTTGTAAACGCTTATTTTCTGTGCATGTTTGTTGACTGAAGAACCCCTTGAAATATTGTACCGCTGTAGTTACTCTCTTCCACCATTGTGCCTATGTTCCATTTGCATCGAAGCTTGGCCTGTTTTTGAAATCGCGTTCTCCTGTAGGCAGTCATTGAAAGACATGCATCTGCGCTTCTCTGGCTCACCTCTGCTGGAGCTGCTAAGGGTGGTTCAGCTCTAAGTGAATTGACCTACAAGCCCCCTCTGTGTGGGCGGATTTCCCAGAATTCTAGGCTTGGAGGCAGTGTTCACAGGGTACCTCATTATGTTGGAAGAGGGGACTCAAGGGAGGAAGACAGGTTTTTTGGGAGTTACATCCCTTTTGGCTGTGCTTCATAGAATTTTCTTGGCAGATGTTCTTCGATGTTTGTTTTTTCCCTCTCCTTTCCCTTCCTTCAATTATAATAAATGAGACCAGTGTGCCGCATACAAAGGCAGCATTTGAATCAAGGTTTTTACCTCAGAGCTAGCGCTCGGTTCCGGTCGACGAGGCGACCCGAAGGCCCGCGCTCGTTGTTAATTTTCAGACGCTTAACGAACAATTAATGCTTGCACATCTGATCTTCCACGTGAAGAGGAGGCCGGAGTAAGCGCACAGCTTTAGGGTAGGGATACCATTCAGAGCAGCATTTGTATGTAAATTCCAAAGTAGTCTTGTTTTCGGGTGTGACTCCATCAGAGCAAATCGTTGATCTTTGAATAATGAAAAAGCAATGCTGGATAGCCTCCTGGTGTTTATACATGATACTCCATATTCAAGCTAATGGAGTCAATATGCTGCTAGTTCTGGTTGCTGAGTGTGTGTGTGTGTGTGTGTGTGTGAGAGTGTGTGGGTGATTACAAAAATTGCATAAATGACTCAATTGTGACAATATTGGCTTCAGACACATTTGAATTTAAGGGAAATGAAACTTGTTGAACCGCGTAAAGCCCACATGAGCATGCTGACAACACGCATGTGTTCAGGGGCGCTGGCTACAAAGAGAAATTATATTTTATAAACTGCAATTTTCCATTTAATTAGATTAAAGCAATGCAGCCTGTTTGGCTGTGTTCCCGCTGATGCAGAACCTCCAAATTGTTTGGAGTTCTGCGGAGAGAGCCTCTGAGTAAGCATACTCTTTAATCTGATTCGTCATAGATCTTACACTCCAAGAAATTAAACATCCAGAAACCTAGCCACTTTGCATTGAGTGGCAATGTTGACTTTTGACCGTGGCCTAATTTACCGTTTTTTTTTTTCTTTTTTCTTTTTACTGCATTTAATCTTTACCAACCAGAATTGGATCCGTTATTTCCGCAGTGTGTTTCCTCTGGTTTTAAGGGATATCATCATAGAGTAGTTGTTGCAATCTTTTTTTTTTTTTACCACCAGAGATATGGTAACATGGGATTAAAATAAAAAGCAACACTGCCTTGAAAATACAAACACAAAAACTGAGATAATAGCAAAAGAAAATATATGATTACAGTGATGATTTTGGAGATTTCTGAAGGTATCTGGGTAATTTATGGTCTCCAATTAATCTACTCCATATTTTTGGACTGTGGGAGGAAACCAGAGAAATCAAATGAAACCCACGCAGACACGGGGGAGAACATGCAAACTCACAAACACAGAAAGGCCCCGAGTTGGAATCAGACCAGGAACTTGTTAGCAGAAGTGCTAACCACCGTGCCTATGCGCTGCCTTTTAATGTGTTATCATTATTATTATTTTCTTCAACAACCATCAAGTTGTGCACTTTGAGCAATGCAAAAGGCCACGGACTACCATTACAATGCAATCGGGGGCACACTCAAAACTCTTTGCTTGGAAGTTGATGATGACTCATAAGAGCAGTTTGATTTATTTAACACCGGATCACATTCAATGAAGCAAAATAAGAAAATGCCAGCCCATGATTTGTAAACAACCCAGATTCTGTCCATTACACCTCGAATTGAACTTATCTCAACCGAAGGAAAGGCTCTTACACTGCAGTGTGAGAAATAACTGCGCTGTTGACAAGACCAAGCCTGGAATTCAGTGACAGAGTCAAGGAAGGGAGGGGATATCCAAGGTGACTTGCAGACTGGTGGACCACATCCCAGCATGGGCAGGAAGGTATTTGCACTCTTTTACATGAAGCGATAGGAAGTTTTTATCAGTACGTGTGCACACACACACTTGACTATGGAGTCCCAGTCTGGCAGAGTTTATTGACTGCAGGCCAGACTGAAAGGCCACACACAGAAGCCGGCTCGCACATCATATTTGGGAAGAGATTCTCAGGGTACACCAGGCTCTGTGCACTCTTGGATTGTGCACTCTTGCGGAGAGAAGCATCCATCTGTGTCTCGGCTATGCCAGGAAATTGCTAAAGACCAACTTATGTGACTCTCTACCACCCTGTTGGGGGAAGGTCTCAGGTTGTCGGACAAGGAGTCCAAACAATGCGATCATCCCCAGAGGATGTTAAGTGTTTTTTAATAGGACTTCTTGGCTTGGGGACAGCGCTTTGTAATAATGTGTTAAAATGAGTCTATATTTCAATCCGTTATCTTTACAAATCTGTAACTATTCTCTCGGTAAACTTCCAAGCTATTATGTAAACTTGTTGACAACCCTCAGCCCATCTGTTCTCTCGTCTGTCAAGTTTTTCAGGAATGGGAGCACAATGTATGGGAACACCCACTTAAACTTCTCCAATTGTCAAAGTCAAAGGTCAAACTTGCAATGATTCAACAACACATCATCCACATATAAAAAAAGATTTGAAGAGGATGATGGATGCTTCACTCTGACTTTTTAGTGAGGATACACCTGCTTATTTTTCATTTGGTTTATTAAGATGGTTTGATCTGTAAACTCCAGGCAGAAATTTGGATTTTATTTCCAACATATCTACCTCCGGAGCCTGCAGTCCTCCGCTGAAAACCATGTGGCGTTAAATGAGAAAGTAATTAATATTTAAGCGCTGTGTTCTTTGTATTTACCTCAAATGGCTTGCATTTCTTTTTATCTGCTAAGCATCACCTAGCAGCAGTTCAACCCTTTACTTCAGACTTGAGTCATAGATGTGTGAGAGTTCGATGTTTCTCTGAGTGCGTCGTGTGCTTGTATGCTCTATTTAGAGTGGCAATATCTCTGTTACACACACACACACACACAAGCACACAAATACTCTGTGCTCTTTCTTTCCGACTGTGTTTGACCTTTTCTGCGTGCAAACATTGCTGCAGTAGTCTGTCGTGACTGAAACACCATGATAGACCTATCAGCACACCTACAGAGTTGCCGGTGGCTTTTGAGTAAACACCACCTGTCTCTACCTGCGGAATAGCCTTCAATAATGTCAATTATTCCTTGCATGTTGGACTCAAATGGTTTCCAACCATTGACCTTTTTGACATCTGGAGATGGATCCTCAGGGACCCCAGACAAATCACTGTATCCTAGTCTTATGTTTTTGTGACTGCACGAAGCAAATCACTTTTACAGATGAATAGATAAATGGTAAGCAGTATGAAAATTCCTCAAAGTAATAGTCTGGATGTGGAGTCTTTTCACATTGGCTGCATCCATACAACCATCCATTATATGTTTATGGATTTTTATTTTTTTTCAAAGACCCTAAGGCTACTATGGAGCTCCTTAGGATTTGAAAGGTAAGAAAAAAAGATTTTGAGATCTCGCAAAATTGTTCAAGTCAGGGGCAGCATTTTGCTGGGTTGTCCATGGTCAAAGTGGAAACCCAACAGACACAAAGATGGAGTGGGAGACATTTATTGAGTTTTATTTTACTGGTAATGATTAGTTGTGTTCACTGCTTGTAAAAAGGGAGTCATGGTGGAAGATTCAGAGCGGTTCCTGCATTTAAGAGATTTCCCAAATGAGGACATTATGCGGATGAAGAGGTGGGCATAACATTCATTGAAAACAGTAATGCAGCAACTCAGAATCTAAGTTAAGCTAAACTCACAAGGTTCTAACCATAAAGCCTTTTATGTTAACTTATGCTCGTCCTGCGACTCTAACGTGGCGTCATGAGGGAAAACAGTTTTGGAAGATCCCGCAAAAGTTCCTATTTTTTTTCCCACCCCATTTTCCGGGATCTTGCAAAAGCTTTGTGAGATCTTCCAAACATTAATTCGTTTTTAATTTTAATTGTTTATTTTTTACCCTTCAATTTTTTTTGTATTTGTAAACATACAAAGTCACTGAAAATCACAATTTTGCAGATCTGAAGAGGAAAAGGACTCAGCATTACAGTGCTGTTAAATGAAACACTGAAAATCTATGATTGACACATTTGTTCAGGAGTAATCATGACCAGGTTGGTCATGAATTAAGGAGTAGAATCTCCATTTAGTTCATAATGAGAAAATATTCGACAGACTCTTGACTCCTGTGAACTTGTTTTTAATGAAACTCTTCAATGTCCAAGGAAGGAAATGCTTCTTAAATGCTTTTCACGGCTCAATTTTGTCAATTGTTGGGAAAAATCTGAGCTTTTATCAAAAAAATGCTGGTGTTTGGTGTTTACAAAGTCCCACTGAGGCAAGAGACTAAATACTGAGCCGCTCCTTTAAGGAGGGAACCTCTCATTGCCTCACACACCTTCACTATCACATGTTTTTAATTGAACTGCCATCATGACGAATGGCAAAGGGCTTCTGGAGCGCTGTGTTTGGCTCACCTCCTGTATGAATGCTGGAAAAATGAGCGAGTGGCAGATGTGAAGATCAGGTGTGTTTTCTCATTGATGACATTGGCGAGTACATCACATGGGCCGGCGGGTTTTGGACGAGGTGCCGAGGTGTATTCAGAGTGGCGATGGTTGTTTATGTGATGGAAGAGGCCAGTGTTGTGGGGAGGCTACCACTTCAAATTGGCTCTTCAGCCCATTTCATTTAAGTCCGATACAGTTCGCAGAGACTCTAAGAGACCACGTCGAGGCCCAGTATACCTTCCCTTTAGCTTTGGGCCCAGCTATTGATCCAGAATTTATTTGCAGGCGCCTTTAACAGAGAGTATATGTCACGCTGCTTCATTCGAACAAGCATGCCCATTTTTATCATCCAGAAACATGTACTCTTATCACACTTTGGCACTTGGTTTCAGATCAGCCCAGTGTAGCAGGGATTTTTTTTTTTTTCTTTTTTTTTTTTGATATCATCTCCAAAGCCATGCAGTGTAGCGGAATGGTCATCCGCGAGAAAAGACAATTTCTGCAAACAAGTTGCCCCCCAGTAGCTCATGTACAAAGACTTTCAACCGGACAGGATTAACAGCTGTGATGTGACCGAATGACTGGTGTGACTGTCAGAGATGGAAGAGGCTTTCTTTTTCTGAGTGGATGTGAAAGTATCAAATACAACCTACTCAACAAATACATGCATTTTTTTAACTCTTGTTTTTTTTTTTTTCCAAAAATACAATTGTGTATTAACTTGCTGTTGTATGCAAAAAAATAAATAATGCGTACTAATCATAAACCTCCTGATTCAGAATAAGTGACTGGTGTATGCAAACCATTTTGTGAAGTTTGAGTGTGAAAAGATGTATTTGCAGGCCACTGTAGTTTCCCCTACATCCGTATGTGCAGCTCTTTTAGTTTTATATCACTCCGTCTTTTCATAGCTGAAGGCTACTGAACCTTATCTCCTTGGACTCAGGTGATTATATATTATCTGCAGCTACTGGTTAATTAAGCAGTGGTTGCTGAAGTAGCCTGACACACTGGCACACAATAATTGGAGAGTTGGACTCCAAACTTAAGCACGATATAGTGTTCAGCATAAGATTTTGCATATGTTGAATTTACCATGACATCAGAGGCACAGGGGTGATGAGGAAGCCTCTTGGAAGAGAGGGGAAAATGTCCATGAGAAATTGATCAAGTGCAGTTGCCTGTGTGAGATCAATGAGAACTTTGACCTACAGACTTTTATCTGGAGATTCTCAGTCACCAAAGTGATGTCAGTGGTGTTACATGGACAGAGGAAAGACAAAAATTTTTTTTTTATAAATGTGAACACTTTTGCATATGTTGCAGTTTGCGCTGCACTGCAATTCACACTTGGGTAAAAAAATATAGACTTATAGCCGGTTGGCCTGTGTGTCACAGATGTTAAGGGAACATCAGATTCTCTCATTACCCTGGTTGTGCTCAGTGGAAAGAACCGGATAAATGAGTAGGTTTTCTTAGAAGAAGAGGATCAGTTTGAGGTTAAATGGATGAACAAAAATGGAATGATTGCAAACAAGAAAATCAAACCTTCTGAATTGCCCTGTGATCAGATCTACATGAGCTTAAATGAAAAGTCTACATACTGTAAAACATGCACCAAAGAGGAAGTACCTCTGTTGTAGCAATAAACAGAATAGTAAATTTTGCAGTCTTCAAATCGTAGCGTTGAAGCTTTTTCAGCCATCTTCTAAAGGTTTGTTTGGCTATTTTTACTCACTGGTGTTTTACTATCTATATTAATCAACCAGAAACATTCAGGACATGATCTTACTATTTAGGACAGTCACGCTGAATAGTAAACAATTCACGGGTGATTTGATGATAAGGGCGATCTGGGGGACACTCCATCAAAACACAGAGATGGAGGGAATTTTTAAAATCACATTCTACAGCTGTTACAGCAGTTCTGACCATTGTAGCTGCTTCTGAATGCAATGTCCAATCAGCCTGCAGTGCCTATCTGGTGGGAACTGCCCCTGTTTTGGGTATTTTCACATAGAATCTCATGTGAATTTTTTTTTCTTCCAAAAAAACAGCCATTTCAATGCATTCCCCATGGGTTTCGGGAGGGCTTTCACATACACGCTTACGTCATTCTTGTCCGCCAAGGAAGGGCATCACTTCTATCTAGTCACATTCACTGTCAAGATGGCAGAAGAATTCTATTGCATCTATCACAGAAGTTCCTATCAGTTGACACAGTAGTGAGGAATTTTCACTCAGTTTTACCAATAAAAAATGTATTTTATTACAATAATGCCAATGGTCAAACTGGCTACTGTCTTCATAATCAGAGATATATGACCACTGGTCAATGTCGATAATTTCACTGGAACAATCTGAGCTGTACCTTATATGTTCTAGATGGCGGTGCTCGGGTGCAGCGGTTGTGTGTTCTCCAGTTTGCTGCTTTTTCTTTACCGTTCTTCTCCTTCTTGAATGTTTATTTTTGGAAACATGTCCGGTTAACTTTAGCTACAGCCATCAGGATCTTATCAACCTTGGCCAAGGGTCCGAAATCACCGTGTCGAGCGACTTTTATAATCCTCAGAACATCCCGAAAGGCGAGACCACCAGATTACCGTGTTTCATAGGCCTTTCTAATCTCACTGTGTCCTGCAATGACAATAAGGCTATTTTGATTCCCATTATGTAGCTAGAGGGAACATCTTTGTGTTTATTGGTTGCAAGTTGTATTGCTATGTAATTTTAATAAGACTAAATTGTGACAATTGTCTAGTAGCCTATTAATTTACCTACATAACCGGTCACCTTTTTAGTCGTCATTGCAAAAGTTGCCTTCCTTAATCATTTAAATTATTAACTGCTACCGGAAAGAATCCCTGATGGACGTCAAAGGACAATTGCATTGCAAAATTTTCATCACAAGTTTCAATACATATATGACTGTAGTATAAGTTGAGTTGAAGGGAAAAAAGCCTTCTTCCTGGTGCAGGAGGATAGAATGGGAAAATAGAGAGAAAAGCAGGACTTTTATGCAAAGGAGATGCTCAAAGACCGTCTGTTCTTGTGGTAGACTTTATCATGATTAGAGGAAACAACATAAGCAAGGGGTTATTGGCCCTGACAACAATCCCCAGAATCACAGGAACGTGAAAACCCCCGTACCACATTAAGGTCATGATTCCTAGAGAGGAGATGGGTCAGCTGAGGCCATGAAAAAGGATTTTTGGCTGGCTTGAAAAGAAACAAACTGGCGACTTGGGTAGTAGCTCGAAAGAAGAGGAGAAATGGACCTTAGGAGTCAAATGAAGTTTCCAAAGGGCTTTCCTCTGATTGTTGTTTGGAATTTGAACAAAAATAAAAATGAATAAGAAATAGATAGATGATACAGAGGCACATTCTGGTGCACATTGTTTTCCGGCTCAGCATATTTGTTGTCAGTAATGCAAAAATTCTGAAATCACTAGACAGCACCAAAGCCGGTAATTCATGTTTGAATTGCAAGCGCATCAACGCGAAGAGACGAACTCTTCAAACAGACCAAGGATGACCTTATGAAACGGGGCTGTCAAAAGGGGTAGGGGGGGGCAAATTATCTTTATTTTGTTTTTGAAAAGGCCATCAGGAGAGCAATAATGATAGCTCACTTGTTGCGGCGATAATGACATTACAACACATCGGTAAAGGTCAGCCTGGTGTGATCCTTTCTGCCTCTTCCAAGTAAAGAGGTTTCAAGCTACACAAAACCCCGGCTATTTATCCTACGGAAAAATAAATAAAGAAAGAAATTTATCAAGCGCATTCACACCTTGTGCACTGGATTGCATTTATCCATTCATCGCTGCACAGACACGTGGCGGTGGGGCCGCCACACAAGGGGCTAACCAGGCCATCGGGAGCACTTCGGGTTTCAGTGTCTAGCCCGAGGTGTAGCCGGGAATTGAACCGTCAACCTTCCCGACGGAGGGAGGCATGTTTCCACCAAATGAGCCACAGCTGCAATTGAATCTGAAGATGTTAAAAACACCTTCTGTCTAATACCTGGATCCATCTAAGTGTGTAAGTGTGCCAGTCGTCAGACTAATTCCCTTAGACATTTTAAAAATCCACACCGTGAGCGGTCCTCTACCCTGCCTGGGGAAAATCTGATCTGAAGTACAAGCTTAGTGATTTAAGAAATGAGAGGCGGCTGGAAAAAAAATAACCCAAAATATTTATCCAAGAATTTTCCACTTAAATAAGAAAATACACTTATCAGACAAAAGGCTGAAAAAAATCCAACCATTTTCTTGCAGAGTATTAACTTCAAGTGTTTGTTTTGTCTCCCTCCCCAACTTTATTACTGCGTTATCCAGCTTAATGATCGTGATCCATTTCCCGACTGCAGGGGATTTCTGTCAAGTGGTCTTTAAATATTTAAATTACCCAAGGTCTTCCTGTTTCCCACTCTGAATGACAAGTGCAGGCTGCTGCCATCTGCTCGTCTGAGCAGATATATCCTCTCATCTCGGCACAGGACGTACCTGCTAGTTGGCTATCAGCTGTCTGCGCGCTCCACTGCTCTATTTTTACGGGCGTCTTGCGGCAGCGAGTTGTTAATTAGTCTTTGCCTTGAAGCAATGCAACCTTGCACGAGCTGAGGCCTTTCCCAAAACCCTTACATCAATAAAATCTACATCAAACCTCGGTAGAGGAAAGAGAACTCTGACATGCTAAGCTATGCCACTGTCACTCTTGGAGAAAAAAAAACAGCAATGTTTTTTAACCATTGCCAAAGAGTATTGACGGTGTCCTTGCAGTATGTGTAAATCAGCAGCTGTGAAGGGAATATAGACCAGAGATGCTGTTTCTTTTATGCATTGCAATTCATTTGCAAAAGGTTATTTTCTAAATACTGAAAAAGGCATACATTTCAAACAGTTATTGACATTATGGTGGCCTGCAGGAGCTGTATTTACCCATGCATGACTTGGTGTGTGTGTGTGTGTGTGCGAGTGTGTGTGTGTGCGCGCGCAGGGCTTTGCTTCAACTCGCTCCTGATGCAGCTTTCATGAGCGAACCGTTTGCTGAGTGGACGTGACACGTCAATGAAACTTATGTAGAAAAAGAAAAAAAATACGGCATTATTTTTGCATTCTGGCCTAATGAACAGGAAGGACTCCGCAAAAAAACATGTCCGCCAGCCATGCTGACCTATTCAGATCTTTAAAATAAATGAACAGCGAATTATTTTGTGCAAAAATTCTCGACTCATGGGCGGCACAGCGTTTTTTTTCTGCTGACATCTGCATGGGTTTCCCATGGGTTCTCCGGTTTCCTCCCGCTGTCCAAAACCGTGCAGTCAGTTCACAGGTGACCCTGAATTCAATCTAAACCTAAATCTTACAAGACAATAGATCATCCTGAGCGATACTGTTAATTCCTGCATTTCTCATCCTAACCAGATGTTTTACAGCCATCTTTCAAGAACATAAAAAATTATTGAAATGAGTCGCAGCCAGAGCTGAACGAAATCATTTATGGGCTTCCTTTCAGCCAATTTGCCATAAAAGTAACCCGCATCACATGTAAGTGTTCTCCTCTTTGTACCTCAAATAGCCTACCTACATTTCAGGCAGTGGAGCCGCGGTTTGGAAGCCACCTCTCTGGCACGTTCGGTAATTCTCCTGCTTGTCACTAATCCTCCCACCAGGCGCAATCATTTTCACATCGCACAGCAAATACCAGGCCGCGATTTAAAGACAACGCTTTTGGGAAATCGACGTGGCTGGTTATTGGCTTTGAGGGCACGGGGATGTGACATTTCCCTATGACTGTAAACCGAATGTCCCCGGGCGGTCTGTTTGTACACAGTGAGAGATCTCTGCGTGTTGGGCCCAGCACTTTTGAAAGCTGATGTGTATTTTCAACATCCTGATACTGTATAAGATAAAGAAGCCTTGCAGTGGACAAGGGGAGAAGAAGCACTCTCAGGCTAATTGTCATCACCAGTAAAAATTGTCAGCTTTATTTATATTGCAGTCCGAGCTCTTGCGATCAATAACTGCTTTCACACAGAAAAGTTTGAAGAAAACAGCCTGTAGAGCTGTCCAGCTTGAATTTGTGCTAAGGAATACTCCCCTCCAGGGGAACCTCTTAATTTTTCAGTGGCACATGTACTAAATGACCTGGGTAGGGACTGGTGCGACACAAACATTTTCAATATAAACCTTAAGGGGAGAACAACCATGGACAATCAAATAGATTTTTTTTGACATTTTATTGTACCTTATTAATGTCTTGCGGGAAATTCCACTGCATTTAACTATTATGGATGAACCATGAGCAGTTGGCTCATATGTATATATATATATATATATATATATATATATATATATATATATATACACACACACATATATCTAGATATATATATATATACACTGTATACATATACTGTATATATAATATATACTGTATATATAACATTATATATATAGTGATCTTGTAAGATTTAAATAAAACTTGTTAAAATATTTTTGTTGCTCTTTCTGCATGCGGCTGTAAAAGGATGGCAGCGCAAAGAGAGAGGACAGGATTTTTGTTTTGCTGCTATTTAAGTTTTTCTTAAATACAAGAAGGACTCAAGCAATCATTGAGTATTTTGCTTAAAAGTCGCTTTCAACTCAACGTCTCTTTTTTCAGAGTCCAAAATATTTCGCTGCATGCAGAAATGTAATTTAGTTTGCTCTGCAGCTGTTCATTGATTTAAAAAAATGCAATGCATATTTTGTTTATACATGGCATAAAGGCAAAAAAAAAGCTTTATGCCATGTTTATTCATTTTAAATTTCAAAAGGTAGCCGACCCATGCCCTAGACCAATGAGCCACACCAACCCTAGACGATTTGATTGTTATAGCTGTTAGCCACTTTTGGACAGAATAAAGGGAGTTTGGCCTCCCTCCGAACTTGAATTTAGTTCCATGAACTAACCTCCTCCTGGGGAACTTTTCAGTTTTTGCATTTGCACAGGCAGTATTCACAGTATTCATGTTCTGCACGGCTGGACTAAGAACCACGGACTTTGGAATGGGTTGAAATGTGTTTTTAATGTTCGGTTCCAAGGACAATCGCCCTACCCCCTGTGCCACGCCGCCCTTGGTTTTTAGTATTTTTATTCTTTGCTGTGTAAAATCCCCGCCGTTAGCTAACTCAACCGTACTCATATTGGCCGAATTGTATATGTTGCACTGTGAGCCTTGGAAACCCATTCATGGTGTAGCAGGCTGGAAGAGGTCAGATCTCTTTGTCGGTCTGTTTCTCACTGGTTCTTTCCATTTTGTCACAGAAAGTCGTGCAAAAACATCTGACAGGTGACTGCAATCATTTTGACAATGGCGCTCCACGGTCCACAAGATGTAGTTGTACCAATGACCAAGCACCTATATGAGTTCCTACAGAACCTCAAAAAGTCCCTGCCTTGGAGTAAGAGCTAATTAAGTTCCAGGAACTGAGATC
This sequence comes from Fistularia commersonii, assembly GCF_037954325.1. Classification (NCBI taxonomy): domain Eukaryota; kingdom Metazoa; phylum Chordata; class Actinopteri; order Syngnathiformes; family Fistulariidae; genus Fistularia; species Fistularia commersonii. The sequence continues at coordinate 11,724,940 of NC_141290.1, forward strand.
CCTGGTTCCTATGCTGTCTAAAAGCACAGAAAAACAGTGTTCCTCCAGTGTGAAAAGGTCTAATACCGCAGCTGCTAATATTTTACAGAAGGGGTAAATTGTGACGACGCTCGAAGGCAGAGTTTCAGCCGCCCCGCTGTGACAATTGTGTTCTCCTTCTGCACCATCCAATCTGGCCGTCTGAGGTTCGGTCCTCGTATATCACTGATGGTGCACTAATGCTCCTGGAGACTCTGCAGTAGATCACGACTGGTTTAGACACTGTGCTGACAGGGTCTGAGTGGATGGCTTAAAGGAATGGCCCAGTTCCATCTTTGTATACCTCGGCTGAAGGTTTATCGTAGCACATCCTCAAGCTAAGCTACAAGGTGAACCAGCTGGCTGTCATACACTTTGGCATCTACATGTTATTTTTTTTATATTTTATATATCTATATAAAATTCTTTTTCTTTTAAATTTGATTCCACCGACTAATGTCGCAATAAGTCACCGGGAATCACCTGTGATTTTACGCTTGATATGGAAATCCCCCACCAAACGTGTTTTCGCCCATGAAAGAAGCCTGCTACTGATCGTGTGATCAAAGCGAAACCGATTTGTTCACGTGATCGGGTTCCATCACAAGCCTGACAAGTGACTGCATTCGTGCCTCACATTTTTAAATTTATCTATTTGTGAGGGAGAAAAAAAAAGTCCAGCGTTCCAAGTGAACAGACTGGGGAAACAGAGTGGGGAAACCACTTAAACTATTAGGAAGACAAACAGAAATGATCTTTTGGCTTCAGGGAGATAAAATTGGAAAGAGAAGAAATTGCTCTTGTAGCCTCATATTTTATACTTAAAGGTAGAAGGAGAGAATTTCTCTGCTCTCTCTTGCTTTTAAATCAAGTATATTGCAGGTCATTCTCCCTGCTACTTGTTTCTTTTCCACATTAACCCATATCCAACCAGGTATACTATTACTCTGCAACTCACTTAGTTACAAAATAGCGGTAGTCAAAAAGCAGCTATAAACTTTGACTTCGCAATTCATCCTTTGCCCACTCCCGTCTCTTTGTTTACCCTTTCCAAATTCCTCGACCGGCATGCAAGTCTGTCACTTCTGGAAAAAAGGGCCCCCCTGCCTCACGTCAACACTATTTGACTAGAAGTGAAAATTATCAAGATTTTTCATGTGCGGGTCGAGCAAGTTACGTCAACCGAAACTGTCAAATAAGATGCGAATCAGTTAATCACAATACAGTGATTACCCATTTCACGAGAATCTGATGATGCAGTGTGCAGTATTTTACAAAACTGGAATGGGACCAGGAGGCTTCTTACTGTGAGGGGGACACCGCTGAGGGAAATCTGTTCATAACAATAGTTGTTTTGAATCATAATACCAATCTGGCATAGAAGCTCAGCAACATACGGTGACAGGAATTATCCAAAATAGTTTGTTTTTCCAGTCCGTGCTAATCATTCCAACCCCATTTCTCTTCTTCGTCTTGTAAAGTTTTTTTAAATACAAGAAAGAAAGTTGGAGGGTTTAGCAGGTAACCATGTCCCGTGGCACTGGCTTTTGCTTTTGCTTAAGGGCTATCATTTAGCACGACAGAATGAAATAAGGGTGGAAAAAAAGGGTGTTGCATTGTGTGAGGGAGCCTTATTCATATCGCTTTTAATTGAAGTTTTCAACAGCAGTTGTAACATAACACCACCCCAGTGTGCAGCCACCATAAAATTATAGATTCTCAGATCAGATCTCAGAGGGGAGGTGATGTAAAAGTTGAAACAGTTGGACAAACAATTGTGTATTTTTTTTTTTTTTATTCGGTATAAAGGGTGGTGGAAATGGCCTTGAGGAAAAAGTCTAAGCTGCTATGTTGATGTAAAACAAGTGCTTGTACCTTTTTAGTGGCTGCTATTTTGCTCTTTAAGTAAAGTTTTGCCTAAAGTTTTAGCAGCTTACATCCTGCGAGCTGTATGTTCAAACAAAAAAAAAAAACCATCAACTGTCGTGATTAACAGGAGAATGAATGCCCTCTGGAAAGAAGCCTGGAACTCCCACTCAGCATGGTAGACTGCTGTGTTTTATTATGTAATGTCTTGGAAGATCCGAAAGCTGTGTAATCCCTGTTTCTGTAAATGTCTCTTCATTTCTTATTCATGTTCGGCGTAGGTACACGCAAAAGTAGACCGCTCGGCCTCTTCGGAGATTGTGCTGCAGGTGGGAATGACAGCGCTGTCGAGACGGTGATGTACTCACAACTTTGCACCGACTCGCGATCAGTTCCAACACGGAATGGAAGAATTGAGAGGCCAGACAAACTGCCTCCCCTTCTGCCCCGACCCGACCTTTTTAGCCCAAACTATTCAAAATAATTGGAAATGTGCTTAAGTGCTGTGTAATGGGTATTTAGAGTTGTCTCTGTGCATTTTGCTTGCACTAAGTTTGTATGCAGATGCAGTGCAGGAACTGATTTTATTTTTATTTTTTAAATGTATTCATTTGACATTTCCTCTGGCCAGCAGGAATGTATAAATGTAGAGTATATATTTATATATAGTTATATTATCAATTGCAATGGATTGGAAATGTCACAGTGCTACACATCGATTTATTTGGAAATCTGCTGCAACTTGGAAGAAGTCACTCATTTATATGAGTCAGATTTGTATCATCCAAATTTTGTTGATAGAAATGTAGCAGATGTTTGAGTATATTGAATAACTGACGTTTGTGACTTCAAGGAAGTGACATCTTATGTCTGAAACTGACCAATGAGAAACCAGCTTTGATCCTCACAGAGATGCTATGTTAGGAATTGGTCTTTTTTAACCTAAGAGAAAATGCATCACAGAGAACAAATGTTTTACTTTACAGCAAAAACCTGCTTGTACCGCCATGCGCCCCCATCCTTCACTTTGAACACTGCACTCTTAACTCTTTTGGACATCTATTTTCTTTTCTTGGCATTGTCCCGCAGCTGAAGCCAAGGACAAAGAATTGATAGCTTCAGTCACATTCTGTCACTGTATGTATTTCATTTTGTTTGTCCGCTTGTAGACACCAGATCTGTCTGACTCGACTTCCCCGACCGCCTTTTTATTTTGTCGTGTATTTCAGGGCTAGATTTTGATCTAATTTAACAGAAAACATCAAATCTTTGATGTAATTGATGGACAGTCACAAGGGGAAGAGGGCTCTTAGGTGATGTGCAAAACATTTAGCGTCCCTTCTAATTTCCGAAGATGAAAATCCCAACAGAAATGAATGCCTCGGTGCTCTCAGGAATCTTTCAATAATTATTAATTATAGGGTGACACTTTGCACCCATAAATGGAATATAAGTAATTCAAATGGAAATCCCAGGTCAATGGGGGCTCATCAACTGGCGTAAATAGCAGCTGGTGTGATCGCACGCTCAATGATCTGGAATTATGAAATTCAATCATACCAGTGCAAAGCTTTTAAAGCTGATGAAATGATGAAATGTATATGTTTTTTTTTTTTTAAGCTGCAAAAACCTGGCATTATTCTACATCCAGCCCATGGTTGTCGATTCTTGTCAGCCTGCCGTCTTGCCCTCTTGCGCTGATGTACTTGCAACACGTCTGCTTCTCCTTATCAAATGTCTCAGAGCTCAGACCTAATGTGAGCAGAAGTGCGGGGTCGTATTGCAAAAGTATTACAGCTAATGCTCCAATGTGGGAAATGATAGATGTACTTTTAAAGGTAAACTGCATTTTGCGGTATGATCAGCAAAACTCAGCAAGCACTATTTATCTAGAGTAACTTGAATTGGACTTCTGTGAACCGCCGTCTGCCCAAGATATGTGTGATCACGTGTGAATACATGGAAAACCTCCTCTGTGTCATTACCGATGGTCTATTCAATTAGTCGAGTCCCTTAACGTGAATTAGGTTCCCTCTATCTGACTGGCTCTCAGCTAAAAAGCTTTTCATAAGTGATAAAGTAAATGCATAGCACAGAAATAATGGCCTGTGCAGGGCTCTATAGGATATATTTGTGTGTGTGTGTAGAGAAAGAGATAAACCATGTAGAGAAAAACACCAAATATATATATGCTGTAGCAAGTCAGGAATATTGGGGTTTATGTCGATGCTTAATTTCTGTGTGATTTTGGGGTTGCTGGGAATTTTGTTGGTGTGGTTTTGGGTGCAATGAATTCTGTTTTTTTTTTTTTTACCTGAAATTTAATGGGAACAGTTAGTTGTATTGCAGGCTTCTGTGGCGTGGCAAACAACAGCTATTGCTCATAAAATAGACATTTTACATTTTACCATGACTAAAACGCGACACAATATATATATATATATATATATATATATACACACACAGTCCTGTATATACATGCGTATATATATTTGTATATAATTGCGTATATATATAAATATATATATACGCATGTATAAACAAACGACTTCTCAGGAAATTAGAATATTGTGATAAAGTTCTTTATCTTCTGTAATGCAATTAAAAAAACAAAAAAATACTTTTTCATGATATTCTAATAGAGATTCTAATTCTAATTGAGATAGGATTTTTGAGTTTTCTTAAGATGTAAGCCATAATCAGCATAGTTGTTTTTGTAATTGCATTACAGAAGATAAAGAACTTTATCACAATAGTCTAATGTTCTGAGACAGTCCTGGATATATAGATTTATATATGTATTACTTGCAGTCTGCATCTGTCACTTAAAGCCAAGTTAATTCAACTCAACATGGAAAGTCGCCATGGAACAAAGTTTGATCGGCATATCGCGGCACCTTAAACTGCTAGCGGTTGACACGCCGCTCGGGAGACCAGCACATCGCAAGATAATTAACCGGGCTGAGCGCTGCTGCTTGTCACCGAAAGATAACCGTGGAGAAGACAAACATCGCGAGCAGACTTCGCTGAAAAAACAAGCCATCTAAGTCGTTTGTGCAACGACTCCAGCGAATCGCAGAAAAACAAGAGAGACACAGATCAAAGAGTGGATACGAAAGCTGCTGTTCGCGGGAGCTTGACGTCCATGATGTTTACTTACTGTTTCAGAAGGCCCCCCTCACAGGTTTTCCTTTCAACAATTTTTTTTAATTTTTCTTTTCTCTTTCTAGCCTCTTCGCCCCAGCGATCGAGAAATTCAGCTTTGTTTGGAACGCATTAGCGACCTTTACGCCTTGCATCATTAGACAATTTACACTCAGCATCTTCTCACTGACTTACAAGGGAGGGTTTTTTTCCCCAAGATTTCTCTTGTATATCCATCTAAAGTGGGGACGGGTCACACTTGTGCACGCTCAGCTCAAACGGTGGATTTGCAGCGCAAATCCACGAGGTTCACCCGGCATGACGGTGAAAAAAAAACCCAGAGAATATTAGAAAGTAAGTTCATTATCAAGTACCATATGATGGGAGGAAAGCTGCGAGGCAGGAAGGATGGCAAAGCAAAAATGATAAGGAGAGCGAGGACAGAAGGTGTTTACAGAGTAGTGGCGTGGAGAATCGATCAGAGAAAAGGAAAGAAAGTTCTGGATCTGAAGTCTAAAGAGAGAGACGTAAAGACAGAGCGAGGATGAAAGAGTTGAGTGAAAATAAAGTAAAGTTGTGGAGATAGCAGGTGAGGAGGAGAAGGAGGCGGCCCGGGATGAAAATGTGTCGAGAAGAAAAGGAGCGAAGAAAGCGGGAGAAGAAAGAAGAGGTGCCAGGATTAGATGTGAGAGAATAAGATATTATCCATTCAATCTTCTGTGAATCTTAGATTTATGATCTAAGGTCTTAAATCTCTCCTTTTTTTCTTATTTTTCCGTTTTTATTTGAGGATATTTTAAGAAGGGGGATCTTGGGCTCGTAAAAAGTTTCAGTAAGCGCAGAAAAGCAATAGGTGGCAGCCACGAGCCTGCATTCATCAGGCCGTGCAATATTTAATGCAATTCAAAAAAATGATCTTCTGTTGCTACAATATTATTACAACGAGTTTAGTATTTTTGTCACTTTGAAATCTCCAAAGATTTTTTTTTTTTTTTGTGATTTAATTTTTCCCTGTTGCTACAATATTATTACAATTAGTTTTGTATTTTTGTCACTTTGAAATCTCCAAAGATTTTATTTTTTTTTTTCCCTTCAGACAACCGCTCCCAACCCAAATGACAATCACACACACTGGAATTTGCACTAAATCCGCCCTTTATCCACAATATCTAACTATTATCTACTTTAATGCTGCTATCATCTATTTTTGTCTATCCTTATTTTCCCATGTACCTACTTTGTTTATTAAAAATTTTTGTGCTTGCTTCTTATGTGTGCCTCTAGCCAGGAGTCCTTAAAAAGATTTTGCGATCATGAGAATGGGAAGCACGGTCACACACACACACACACCCAAACACACACACACTTTAAATCTATTTGTTTATTGATTGATTTTTAATAATAATTAATAATAATAATAACAATGTAATTTTTTTATAACAATTCATTTATTTAATATTTGGATTGGAAAAAGTTCCAGGAAGCACCAAAGAATTATGCTCCCCTCCCGTCTCCGTCACCTGACCATATAGGCCTTTGAAAAAAATGAATTCCTGTGTTCAGGAAAGCGTGAAAGTGGGAGCGGGACAAGAGGTTTCATTAAGCCCGACTTTAGAGCCCATTGTACTTCTGAACCCCCCCCAATCTGGTTTGAACTGCGGCTGAACCCCCCCCAAGCCGATTCAAGACGGAGGACAGAGCACTCGGCTGATGTTCGGGAAGATTATCGGGTACTTGAATGACGTTTGTCATTCCCCGGCAACTTCTACGTAGCGAGTCAGCAATTTTTCATGACTTTACTTTCAAAGGTATTACTCCGCCTGAGCACCAATCCACTTGAAGTGCTCCGATCATGTCCATCCGTCATTTTTCAGATTGAAAGAAATGACTCTTGCACCGCCTTGCCTTTTCGTGATGATCATATATGCACTTATTATTACTATTTAAGTGTGTCCTATGCATTATTTGACACAAATTTGAAGTACTTGTCTCTAAGTGACCAGAAGAACTTTTGACTCACATATGGAAGAACCCACTATTTAAGCACTGAAGCACATCAGTTAATGTCTTTTATTTCCATCAGATTTATAAAGCCACATACTGTAATTTTCGGACTATAAGCTGCTACTTTCTTCACACACTTTGCACACTGCGGCTTAAACAATAATGCAGCTAATTTATGGATATTTTTTTAATTCATGCCGCCTAAACATTTCCTCGTCACATTGGACCAGTGAAATTACCGTTTAAATTCTGAGGCTATTGAATTCCAACACTGAAGAAGACAACTTTAATGGTTTTAGTGCACAGAAGGACGACAAAGGTAGCGATCAGCTGGAGCAGGACAAAGCCGAATAGAAAATTGATGGACTTTTCCTCGTGTTATTTATTATTAACCTTTTTCGTCGGCAACGGTACAGGCACTGTTCGAAAAAAAAAACATTTCCAATAGGTATTTGTGGATGTATTTAATTAAAAGTAAACAAAAAAGTGTTTCTGCGTAAGATCTTTCTGTGTAAATATCTCTTCTAGACAAGTGTGGCCTATATATGTTCACATATATGTATTTATTTATTTTTAGCTGGTGCTGCTTATATTCAGACACGCTTAATAGTCCACAAATTGAATTATATTTTTCCATTATTTTTACATAAAAACACAGATTTGACACAAGTGATGGGTCACACATGAAGATGACAGTGTGAGACCGGCTGACATCACAGTGTGCATGACTCGTATGTCTCCATACGACGTATGAATCAGAGAAATAATGATTCTATGTCTCCATATGACTAATGGATGAGAGGTTGGGGGTTGCATTCCTCTATATGACGTGTTTGTTTCTCTTCAAATGAATGGGTGAGTGAAATGGTTGTACAGTAGAACATACAAACATAATCGATTTTCTGGCTCCGTTCAGATACCAAAATTTCACAAACAAAATCAATTTTTCCCCATTACAATCATTAGAAATCCCATCTATCTGTTCTCCAGCCCCAACAAACATACTGTTAACTTTTGAGACTTTTTAATGATTTTATTTGTGGCAAAAATACAGAAAGGAATTGAAGATAATCTCAATTATTTCTGTGTTGAAAGCTTCTTTGAAGAGAGTCAATGTTTTAGACGTCAGGTGGTTGGGGGGCAGTGAGATGATTATCAATATCCAGAGGGACAAGGTAATGGATGGCCTTAAATGTATGTAGTAGCGTCAGTAAATCACAAGTTGTCAATCTAGGTCAGGAGTTGGCAGCCTTTACCACTCAAAGAGCCATTTGGACCCATTTCCCCACAGTAAAGAAAACACCGGGAGCCACACAGCTTTTTTGAGATTTAAAATGAATTAACACTGCAAATAGCGGCAAATATGCTATGTATCAACAAAATATGCGTTGTATTTTTTTTAAAATCAATGAACAACGAAATTACATTTCTGCTTGCAGCAAAAACATTTTGAAAATTTTATCATATTTTGAAGCCAAGTACTCAATGTCTTCTTGAGTCCCTCATGTATTCATGAAAAAAAAAAAAAAAAAAAGCCAAATTTTAATTATCCACTAGCAGCAAATCAACAATGCCATCCTGGCACATCCAGTCAATTATTAAGAGCGACAAAAATATTTTAACATGTTTTATTTAGATGTTAGAAGATAGCAATGATCTTTAAACCTAAAATTACATTTTAGAAATGAATGCATTTTAATTCAATACTTATTAATTATTTTCAAAAGTCACAGGGAGCTGCATCAGAGGCATCCAAGAGCCACATGAGCGGCGGGTTGCCGACCCCTGGGCCAGGATGACGTTGCCACACCTCAGGGTGCGACGTGGAGAAGAACTCAGTAATTCGTAATTTCCTCCGTTGTCATAATTCCATAACCGCAGTTGAGCCACAGAAACCATAACTATGATGGACATCTTGGAACAACTCAGACAACCATCATGCATGATGAATCACAGTGCCGTTGTTTGGTATATATTGAAAAATTTGATGCGTAATATAAGATAGAAAAGGGATTGGTATGACTGTTTGAGAACCAAAATGTTCCCAAACCATTTTTTCTCTTGCCTTGAATTATTTCTGTTCTTGCCTTAAATTTGACAACAGCAGCATTTATACTTGTTGTTTACTTCACTACATCAGCCTGCAAAAGTAAAGCCTTCTTGCTTATGAGACTCTTCTTAACGTTAACTCCAGCAAGCTGTCTTTCATCAATCAAAATTAACAATAACCTTTTTTCTCGTAGAAAAGCTTTGCTTTGTTAACGTAGACACCCATTTAGCCACCTAAGCCATCTTTGGCACATCTTGTTTTTGAGGATTGTACAAATGGTTGATTTAGCCCTGTCATAGTTCTCGGTGAGATCTGTAACACCTATTATTTCCTTCTTCGGATTGACTGTAATTCTTAACTTTTTCTTGACATCACCAGTGTTTTAAACTTTTTTTTGGAGCTAACCTCCTGAAAAAAGCGGAAAAACAGCCTGAGAGTTTTTGTATTTATGTGTTGAGGCTTTTTCGCAAGTCCATTTAAAATTTTATCAAAAATTATGTTTGTAGGCTTTTTTAAACTGAGGTTTGATTCTATATTTTTACATTTATGGTCCATAAGCTGCAATCCAAACTCCTTCTGATATCAGAAAAGAGACAAAAAAAAGGAGGGAAAACAGGGCTTGTCTTAAGGAATTAAGAAAATCGAGGACAATCATTCCTCAGGGAGTCTCACTGCAGAAAGGACAGCTGGTTCTGACGGCTCCATCAGCTGTGACCCGGTCCAGAGCTTGTCTGGTTTGGGCAGGTTGAGCTCAAGCATCACTGACATTTCACATTTTTTGCATCTTTTTTTTTTTATGTGAACCTCCATCACTCATGATCTCGTAATATCATATCATATCATATCATATTATTGGCGCAAGGACTGGTGAGGTCAATAGGCTCAACAAGCTGGTGAGGAAAGTCCGCTTGATGGTGGGACTGAACTTGGACAATCTTGAATCGGTGGCAGTAGGGGGGGGTGACCTCGACAATCCTTCCCACCCCCTGCATGACAAGCTGTGGCTGATGGGCAGCTCATTCAGGTTATCCCACCCCGGTGCAGAACTGAACGCTTCAGACGCTCCTTTGTGCCCACGGCCATCAGACTGTACAACAACATTCAGGACAGCACACAACTCTGATGGGCCGGAGGTGCATCTGGGCTACCACTATCTCAAAATCTCACTCATTCACACTTCTGTTGTTTTTTTTTTTTCCTTGTTGTTGTCACTCCATTCTCACCCTGCTTATCCTATTATTTCCTTGTTGTTGTTGTTTCTTGTTGTTTTTTTTTTTTAATCTATTTTCATCCTTGCTGCTGTTGTTGTCAATTGTTTCTTCTATTAAGATGTCTCTTCTATTTTATATTTACATTCATATTTATTGATATGGTTATTGTTGCGCTGCTGTGACAACAATTTTCCCCTATGGGGATCAACGAAGTACTATCTTATCTTATCTTATCTTATCTTATCTTATCTTATCTTATCTTATCTTATCTTATCTTGCGTCATGCATATCTGGACTCCATCCTATCCTTCAAATTAATTAGGCCTGATGCTTACCTTCGTGTAAAGACCTTCCATTATTAATACTGAGAAATTTCCCCAAGCTGCCCACTATCACATGAATGCAACATTCCCTCTGGCCCCTTCTAGGAGCAGTGCAGCTTCCTCATGTGACAGTGAGAGCAATAACACTGCTATTTCATCTTTTATATTCAAGTCCTTTGCAACACACGAGCATCATGGGAAAACCAAAGAGGCCCCTGAGATGTGTTTGTTTTGATTTATTTTGTTTCTAGACACTAATCCATTCCCATGTGTAACCGAGCAACACGGTCTCATTTTAACAATTGTGACTCAAAGGGAGCTGCAGTCAATAGAGGCGGACGACCAAAGGGCAGCGAGTCGTCTCCCCGCTCTAATCAGCATCTTAACCTTCAGCGTATCTGCAGGCCTGACAAGCTCACCTGGATGCCTGACAGGATGTTAACTCCAACTCGCCCTGCAGATATCCTCCGGTGTGACCGCCCTGCAGATAACACACAGGAGGGTGGGATGAAGATCAATATTTAAATTGTACTCCTGTCTCCATATTCCAAAATTCATTTCAAAATTCCTTTATCGTTTATTATTTTTTTCATGTCACATCTATAATCTTATCTATCTGACTTGATGGAGCCATACATGCCTGGATGTGCACTGCTACTCCCAGGGTTCTAGCCTTTTGTATGTCCACAAGGACCATAAATAGACTGTAGACTCGGTCTGCCTCCTGACTGAAGGACGTCACGTAACTGTTGCGTTTTAACGGTGTATTGCAAAGTGGTCATACATGTCTGTAAAGTGGTCATACATGTCTGTAAACCCTAGTGTGGCTTTTTGGAATTATTTTAATTTTTTTATTTTATTTTATTTCATTTTATTTTTGTTGTGCACTAATGATACAAATTGAAATAGCCCAACCTGTACAAAAAATGTATCTTTATTAAATGAAAGCAGATATTATTAGCCAAATCATATCATTTTTTGTCCCTGGGAATGTAAATGCAGCGCCCCTGAGCTAAGATGGGTGACCCCATAGTGGATATCAGAAAGCGATACAAATGGAGGAGTACCTTCGGAGTTAAACATTTCAGGGGAAAACTTGTGTCATGGGTAAAGTAATCTGATAATCTCCTTTTGAGTTCACATTTTCCAATGCACTGATAAGAATCATACCCTGTAATAGTTTTTATGACACCTCTATCTGTTGTTATATATAAACTGCTGATTTTATCATTTGCTGCTCTTAAATACACAGGCCAGCTCGCCCAGCAGGGCCTCTGATCACTCATTTCGGTTTTTAACTTATTACACGAGATGCTTTTAAACGGAAGGCGTCTTTTTCCAGGTGACAATGTTTGTATTGGCCGTGCTTGTCAAAAGCACCTCCTGTAGACTTTTCCTCATCCTTAGATTCCCACCGGTGTCTTTTCCAGCTCATTTTGTTTACTTGGCTTCCAATCCAACGGCAAATATGAGCCGTAACCGGCGGCCCCTGTCGATCTGTCTCCTCTTCTACGCATCCGAATCGCAACCCACAGCGGGAGCACGCCAATTCGCACTTCAAACGACTTTTAATATTCTCTGTTTGCATGATTATCATCTTATTCGCCCGGCCATGTTTTTCAGTATAATGAAATCCCACTTCCCTGGGTCCAGCAGTGTGTGTGCCCTTGGGGTTCTCCTTTTGTTAACCGCTGAGAACAGAACCACGACAAAGACTCACACACTCGAGGTCCCGCCGTTTTCTCCTTGAAGAAAAACGCGATATTCCTCCCTGGCTTTTAGTCGTCCTCTCTTTCTTCCCACCAACCTCCAATGGTCGACCGGAAAAAAAAAAAAAAAAAAAAAAAGGAATTAAATTCATCCCAACTCACTTCGCCTTCATGTTTCTGCTCGACTTCCCTCACAATCCCCCCCCCCTCTGCACGGAATGGACGAGTGCCATTGGATTTCTCTGGGTCATATTGTCCTCGCGTTCACGGAAGACGGTATTTAATGAGCTCCGCGTCCATGGCTTCCAGCCCGAGGCTGTCCACCACTGACCCGCTGGCATTTACTTCTCTGCCTTTCCCCGTCTCACTCCTCCATCCTCTGAAGTCTGTATCCCTCTCGCCAAAAAAAAAAAAAAAGGCAATTTTTCTGTTTTCCGTTACGAATGGCGTGAATTTTTTAAAAGTCCAGCGGGCACATAAAGGGAGAGGCATTTACTTTTCTTTTGGAAAAAGAAAGTTCTTTCCCGGAATGTACAGCAATCAAGTTATTGTTTCACCAAACAGCGGGAAGCAACTAAAAGCTAACAAAGTACCTTGCAGGTTTTGTAGCACTCAGATGATCCGCAGGGTCGGGACGGCCGGCCGGACGCCCAGACATTTGATCTTTAGACTCCACCACATCAGACCGGGAGACAGTGGTGGGTTGATGAGAACACTGACCTTTCCCAGCATTGTCTTTCACAACAAGCTTCAATCACGGCCGAGCGGGAGACACAGCTCGGTCATCGGCCGCGGTGGAGGCTGATGACCGTTTCACCCATCGCTGTGCAGCGCAATTGCAATTTTTATCTGCGCTTTGTGTTTTTTTTGTAATCCTGGTGAAACTAATATTCGCACGTCCCCAAGGTCAAGCTGTATTGTTTGGCCCAAAAAAAAAAACAGCACATCATTTATCGGGCTTTCTTTTTATCCCACTGTTGATTACTTTTACTGAAATACTACCACTCATGGTCCTTCAGGTTTCCTCCTTCCAAGTAACAATTTCACCTCTGCTTTGCTGGTAAAATTTAGCCCTATCATTTTATGTTTTTTTTTTTTTTCTAATGTGCCTATTTGTTTGGCTTTCCTATTTCTTGGTCCTGCACCGGCGAGGAAAAGTCAGAGTGGCATGCAGTATTACCTTTTTTTTTTATTACCATCATATTCTGTCAGTGTGATCAAGCGCCATATGCCGGAGATGCCTCCGTCTCAGTCTGTCACTCCCTCAGTATCTCTTGTGCAAAACGCGAGACGCCCACAGAAGAAAACCGCCAAACCCTGTTTCTCCTCCTCCTCTTCGCATATGGCAGATCTTTTTTTATTCAGCGTTGCAGTGGCTCCCACTCGCTGGCTGGTCGCTCTGCATGCTTTGAAGGTTGCGAGGCCGTCGCCCCGGTAAACAAAAAGTGCAAATGCACCAGGTGGCCGAGTTGCGCGCACGGATCGAAGGTAGACTCTCTCGTATCCGCCAGAGTTGTCAAAATGATCAAATGTGGGTCACACTGGCATCATATATTTTTTAGTATTTTGCAGATATTTCAAAAAGAAGTTTCTAGCGCCACTTTTTGAAGCGAATGTGTGGATTGAAAATCGATGAACAATAACCATAGTAGATTACATTTACCACTTATGTATCAAAATTTACTTTTACATTTTTGTTCCTAGTAAACATCTCTGTTTTTCAACTTATATTCCCTCTGATGGCTTGTTTCTGTGACATTTCCATCAGACTGTGATAGATAAGCATTACTTTTCTGCAGTGGAAGGGTGTTCTGATTGGACCAGCTCCGGCCCACCAGCCCCCAGGGTGTGTTTTGAGTTTCTCCTCTTCCTCTCGTAGAACGCACAGCATGCGAGTTGGGTTAATTAAAAAACCTGACAGGCGTCAGTTTGAGCGGGAAAAGGTCGTCTATCTCTATCTGCCAACCCCTGCGATTCACAGGGGATCCGTACAAAGACTTATCCCGCTGCAGAGCGGTCGATTTTCCTTTATAGCATGAATATGAATCAGCATATGCATATTTTATACATTACGGTACTGGGCTAGTGTCATTTGCGTAGTATTTTTAAGGTGATCATAGTTTTACTCTAGCATCTGCAATGTATATTCTAATGTTACTAGTCTTACATATATATTCTGGATATGTAAAAGTGACTTTTTTTTCTTTTATCATTATTATTATTTTTATTTCATATTGAATAGTTGAACATTTATCTATTGTTAGTCTTTAGTGGTCAATTGTTGAGATTACATAGAATTAGCAGCGTTAATCTCATTTAATCTCTGCATTTTAACTCCAATGACAACTCTAAATGCACGTTTTAGATTTGCACTGCTTTGCATTTTTAACAAACATAACCTGTTGTAGCAGAACATTGCTCCAAAACATTGCTCGAAAAAAAACAAAACCTCTGCTGCAACCCTCTATATTCAAACTACATATATATAATTTTAGATTTCAGTCTTCATGCCGTCAAATGTCTGTCATCTTTTCACTTTACCAGCAGTTTGTATCTGCTTGCACTTTATACCTTATAGTTCAATGTTTACTGTTCAATGTAATAGTGCACTTTACTATTTAATGAGTACCCTAATATTGTTATTTTGTTAATTTTATATCACCATGGGATTGTGAGATTCATTCCTCTGTATGTCCAGTGCATGCGGAGAAATTGACAATAAAGCTGATTTTGACTTTCTAACACAAAACTGGCAATCTTGACATTGTCACGTTCTCCTGGTGGACACCCAAAGAAGAACACGGTGATTTGGATGCGATTTCTGGCTAATTTTCTACATTTTTTACTTTGTCTAAAAGCTTGCATGTCAAAAAAGCTGCCTGCAAAGTAAACTGTGCAAGTGAACCCGTGAGCTGACCACCGTGGCCCGGTCAAAATACTTTTCCAGCAGTATCCTCCGCAAATATGCATGAATTATCCATGATTTCTGAGACACAAGCGTTATTAATAGTGACATGCTTTTTTTTCCTTATACACGGTTAAATTGAAAGTGCATTAGCTGGATGTTTTATGCTAATGAGCATTCCAGAGACGGTCGAATTGGTCTTGGCTATATTGAAAAGATGTTTTCTACATTAACAGCTCATACAAAACGAAGATACATGTTATTTTGTATTAGTACGTACAAGGTTATCAGAAAGTAAATTTTAAGTGGCAGTCACTC
Source organism: Fistularia commersonii (assembly GCF_037954325.1). Lineage (NCBI taxonomy): Eukaryota > Metazoa > Chordata > Actinopteri > Syngnathiformes > Fistulariidae > Fistularia > Fistularia commersonii. Next base: position 11,740,488 of record NC_141290.1, read on the forward strand.
TTGCCTTTGAGCACTGCAGTGGGAAATAAAAGTGTTTATTTCCGTCAAGCTGGATTTCTTATACAAATTACAACATACCATATCTTCACCATTAATGTATGTTTTTTTTTTTTTTTTCAAGAATGAAGCTGTGACTTTGCCGCAAAAAGCCATAACATGCCGCGTTAATGGCTGCCTGTTGTTTGGAGAGATAAATCTATTACACAGCACAGGAGCGCTGACAGGACCATTGAGCCATTTTCACACATAGCATGCAGTAGCTCGAATGAAAGGAATAAAAAAAATTTTTAAAAAAGAATTCAGATTGTGCTCCAAGGGGCGAAAAAATGTATGTATGATACTCTAAATTAATTTAGTATGTTGCAAATGAGCTACATAAGCCTGCAGTCTTCTTATTATTATTCTTTTTTGCATTTAATAGTGTCAGTGGCTTGATAAGGACATGCAAGATGAAGCTCTCCATTAGAAGTGGTGTGACGAGGAAGGTGGTGTGAAAGGGGATCTCCTTTCTTTGTTTAATTGGTTTAGCTGAACAGTAAACCTTTTTTATTTTTTAATTGTGCTGTTACCGCAGACAACTGTCAACAGACGCCGTGGCTGTGACTGCAGGAAAAAAAAATCTTCAAGAGTTAAGAAAAAAAAAAAAAAAGAAGGGAGTTAATTCAGTCCGCCACCTCATGTTCTGGTCGTGAAGAATGTTGAGGCTAATTAATTTTATACGTTGTTCAATGGTTCTTATTTTCACCATAAAGGGTGCGATTTTAATGCCCACGGAACATCGGAGCAAAATACTTGCGTGATGAATTATGTTCCTCGTACTCCCCCGAGTGAGCAAGGCAGAAACAGGTAAATGCGTGATTCTCATCGGGTCATTGTGCTCCAAAAAAAATAAATAAATAAAATTGAAGTTAAAAATCATATCACAGTTTTGGGTTTTTTTTGGCCTAGCTGTAATAATAAAACAAAACCAGAGCAGACCTGCTTTATTTGGGGCTATTATCAGTCAGTTAAGTAGCACAGAGGCTCATACTCCTTCCATACTTTTTCTATAGCAGTTTTCTTTCTGTGAAAGTAACACCTCACATGACGGAAACGCGGCAACAGACACCTGACACCTTCTTGGCATTTCCCTTCATTGCGTTGCTATGGTCTATTTTCATTTCATCAACTTGATGCAAAGGTGCAATTTGCAGGTTATCAGAAAGGACTTTAAATTTCACTCTCATAGTAACACGGTGCCAGTTACCGGCTGAGCCTTAGCGTCTGTCCTCAGTTAATGAAACAAAGTTACCGCGGAGGATGTGAACGTTCTCGGTCGAGGATCCGCTGCCGGGATGAAACTCGCAACGAGATCCGTGGGAGGACCGGCAGTCACAGTTCCGCGAGAAGGCTGTGAAAATCCGGAGCTGTTCGCACCTCTGGATTACGTCGCTGACCCAGATACGGCGGCGTCTGGTCAAATCCGAGAGCAGCAATGTGATTATTTCGGCTGTATTTGATGACTGAAACAATACGGGGAAGCTATCCCTGGCTACTGCCTCCTGGAAAGCCTCAGCAAATTTTGTGTGACTAAGGCAAAGTTTGCTCTCTCGGAAATCAAACTGGAATTTTTTTCTTTTTTGTTTTTTTTTTTCAAGCCAGCTTCTCATTGCAACCAGATGGCTTATCGTATTTTAAAGAAGGGTAGCACTGGTTACACCTCAGAAAGGTGATAATATATTGCTCCCATTTTTAATTCACAAGAGAGGCGTTTAAGTATGTCGGAACGGATGGAGAAAAGAGTCCGGGGTAATGTGCGATAAAAGAATCTGCCAGAATGAAAGGAAACCTATATTTTTCTCCATTTTGGAGTGATAAAAGAGCATCCAGTAGCCAGAATGAAAAGACAGATTCTAAAGAGGTGGTGAGACCAGCTGTGTTGTCTGGTTTACAGACAGTGGAACTATGGAAAAGACAGGAAGCAGAGCCAGCGGCAGCAGAGGAAGATATTGAGGTTCTCTTTGGGAGTGACCAGAATGGACAGGATCAGGAATGGGTCCATCAGAAGGACGGCGCATGTTAGGTGTTCTGCATGTTAGCCGGCAGGCATTGTGGAAGACCAAAGAGAAGATGATAGAGAGAATGCAGAGAACAGGGTTAGATTGAGGAGGTTGATTTGCTGTGTGGAAAGAAGAAGATTGGTTAGGGTTACAGCAAGTTGTGTAAGTGTGTAAATTGTTAAAAAAAATGATTTAAGGCCCAATGAGAGCTACTTTGCATCGTGTTGTAGCAAAGCTGGTCTATCAGCTGTCACAGTCGTAATTTTCACACACTTTAATCATTAGCCACAGGACTGACTTACCACTTTGCACATTGCTTTTATATCCCGCTGTGAGGTAAATGTGTATAGACATTTTTAGATAATACGTTATACTTTTGAAACTTTCCGATTTAATTTAATTTTATTTTATTTTACTTTATTTTATTTTATCTTGTTTTATTTTATTTTATTTTATTTTATCTTATTTTATTTTATTTTACTTTATTTTATTTTATTTTATCTTGTTTTATTTTATTTTATTTTATTTTATTTTATCTTATTTTATTTTATCTTATTTTATTTTATTTTATTTTTATTTTTGTCTCGTCACTGTCTGTTCTCTTTATGTTTTTCTGCTCCTGCCAATAATTTCCAAGTCCTTGGATTAATAAAGTACATCTATTCTATTCTATTCTATTCTATTCTATTCTATTCTATCACACGTTTTTAGAGATGCTTTTATACTTTTGAAACTTTCAGATTGAATTTAATTTAATTTTTTTGTTTGTTTGCTTGTTTTATTTTTAGCTTGTCACTGTCTGTTCTCTCTATGTTATGGCGCTGCTGCCCAATCATTTTCCAATCCTGGGATCAATAAAGTACTTCTATTCTATTTATTCTGTCACACTCCAAGGGCTGTAAATATACTGGCTGATGCTGTTTCCTCCTTTGATTTAGCAAAGAGCTGTTGATGTGGAAATGCAGTGTAAAAGAAAAAAAAGTGCAAATAATTCGAAACAAACTTGAGAAATACATCCCAAAGCTAAACCGAGATGATGAAATAGACAGCAAAGTCGTGATGAAGCTGAAAAATAAAACAAGTCCGGGGCAGAGGTTCGGGGTTCTGCCAGTTGTTCGCAGGGATTCACTTTGTGAAAAAAATACGACTTTGGCGGTTTTGCAGGCGGATGTCGGAACCACTATGTGGTCCACGAATGTAGATGTGCGGCTGCACCCTTGTTCTTAGTGAGAAGACGGGGAGATGTGAGACTCGGGAGAGCTAAATGGAGATGAATCTGCGGAGGTATAGATCTGCTGCACTGCTCCCTGGGACGGCTAATGAGGAATCCTAGCCACGGGGGTCACAATGCTGAAAACAATAACCCCGAGAGGCGGCCATGGAAAATAAAAAAAAAGAAAAAATTTAAAAAAAAGAAAGATTTCTCAGTCTTGCAGACAGAAAGAAAATATATATATATTGTCGAATGGCCAGTTCTCAATCTGGTCGGACAGCTACGTCCCTGAGGTGTGTTTCAAAAAAGAAATATAAGTGTGTGGGGGGGGGTGACATAGTACATTGGTGGGTGGTGGGGAGGGAAAAGGAAATGAAAAAAGAAGCAAGTTGTAAAGTTGTGTGGCAGAGAGGAGATGGATAGAACCTGCAGAGAGAAGAAAAACAGCAGGCGAATGCAATTGTCTGAGGGGGGAAAGAGCGAGAATACGCTTAAAGCTCAATCTTGATTTGCTGTCAAGTACAATATGTCATGGCTGTCAGTGTTAAAAACAGAGTATTTAGTTTCATTATCCCGCGTAGGGTGCCGTACCCCACCTGCCCTCTTCCAGGTAGCGATTGTACGTCCTGTTTATCAACACAGCTTACCTATGACACGCGATTGAAGCCTAATGCTGTTTTTTTTTTTTTTATTTGAATTTTTTATTCTATGCGTCTGTTTCATGCGATCAACGGTTGAACTTTGTGTATAAAAAAGCAAAAGTGCTTTGCCAAAAGTTGTGAAATTTTTTGTCTTCTCAGATTTAAGATCGATAAGATGATAAAACTTTATTGATCCCCATTGGAGAAAGTCAAATGCCACAGCAGCACAGGGCAAGAGCACAGGAATCAAAAGACCTTAAAAGGACCAAGACAATCAATAAATAATAGATAAAGACATTAAAAAGGACAGAGACAACAACAAATAAAAAGATAGAATAAATAAAAACATATTCTTTCAAATAACATCCACCGATATGTTTACATATATTTTAAGTATGTTCACACCTTAAAACTAAATGCTATTAAAATGTCAGTTTTTTTTTTATTGAAAAGGGATTTTTTTTTTTTTTTTTTTGTGGGTGAGTTTTCTCATTTTGGTAATTGCCGGGCTCATTTAGAATTCAAGCGTGTGAATAATTAAGCTGGCAGCCAGCTGAAGAGCAGAGCCCGACTCTGTGAGCCTCCCTGGGATGCGTTTGGAAGGGACGGTGGCCGTATCTCGTCGCCGTTGCTCAGACGGAGGGGATCCCTGCTGCCTGCTCCGTTCGTCCCTCTGATAAAATCTCACATTTCCCATCTCCGCTTCAGATTTCTCGCATAAAAAACAGCGGATGAGTAAACCGAGGCGGGACCGCTGGAGCGTCACTCACCTCGGAGCAAGCGAACAGCTCCGGGAGACACAGCGGGACGGCGGCTCGGTCCCTCACCATCTGTGGACACTTACTATATCAGCTCTAAATCCCGCTTTAAATTATTTATCTCTTCTCGAATATCTTTAACTTCCTTAAGCTGCTCTGTCTTCTTCTATCTAGCCTTCATCTGGTTGTTTTTGGCAGCTCAAGCAGCAAAATGTTGCATGAATGAAGTTGCCAATTGATTAATTGGTTTTAAATGGATTCCCGACTGACTGAACAGGGCTGAGCCCTTTAAAGCGTTACATGGGAAGTGGTTTTATAACAAGTGCCTTGCTCAGGGACTTGATATCTGCAGACAGCAGAAGCTGGTGAATGAACCAACAACCTTCCTTACAACCAAGTTTTAAACTTTAAGAAGAGTTAACCCCCAAATTGAACTTCAGAATACTACGCACCTTTTTCCAACAGGTTTAAAGCAATGGTCCCCAACCTTTTTATCACTGCGGATTGGTCAACGCTTGACAATTTTACCACAGACTGCGGGGGGTACACGTAGATTGTTATAGATTGTTATATTGCGACTATAATAATAAACGTGAATCTACTCTGTACTCGTATGCAACTTTATTAGCAGCTTCCTCGTAACATTACGCCAACAACATAACATGAGTATAATGAAGGCTTCATTGCCTCATTGCTGCATATTATGCAGAGCGGCTTGGTCTGTGGGAATCACCTGTTACGATAAATCCACATTTCAAGTAGAACTCCTGGTATTGTCTGTTGAAATCTTTCTTTTTCTTGGAAGTTGTTCGCTCTTCTTTTGTCTCTTATCAAGACCTTTTCCCCTTTGAAAAGAAACTTTCCGTCTGACGTCTGTTTTTTTACTAATTTTGCTGGCTTGTGGGTTACATTTTTGGCACTCAAATGACCGAGATGTAACCGAGAGATTCCGGTTATTTTTCAAAATGAAAGATTTTTCAAAAATTGTTCAGACTCAGATAATAAATCCATCGGAAATCATTGATTGTATCTTGGGCGGCCCGGTACCACTTTATCCACGGACCGGGACCGGTCCGCAACCCGGGGGTTGGGGACCACTGGTTTAAAGTATAGTCCAGAACCACATCAGCTATTCATCCATTCATTCAGACATTATCTACCCCTTATCCTCACGCCACAGGTAGTTTTTTTTCCTGTTTATTATTATTATTTGTTTATTACTGGAGAAATTGGGGGTACAAAGTAAACATTCTGCTGTTATCTAATATTCTGTTGGGTTAGACTAATGAGTAGAGAGGCAAAGCAACAAATGAGCAGTGCAGAAGTAGCGAAGGGATGACGTTATTATCCGAGGTCTCAAAAGAGCAGCTCATTCTGCTGCAGGGAAAACGTGACCGTGATATTTAAAGAGCCTCTGAGCTTTTTTACCACTCCATTCATTCTTACCTGACTCGCTGGTTCTAAATAACGACAACAGCGGAGACTGTTTATTTCCTGTTCAGCAGAGGACTTGAACCTGACATTATGCAAATGAGGTCAGACCAGCTCGCGAGCCATTGCCTGGCAAAACGGCTCCAAATGGTTAAATAGCCAACTGCTTTTGAAACCTAATCAGCAATGTTTTGTCAACATTTGCCTCAAATAAGAGATGTGCTGTTAGACAACTTTTCGGTTTCAATTGCCGCTTTCGGACAGAAAAGCGTTTTAAGAACTGTCCGGCTCGAGTTTGGTTTTAGGAACTGCCTTTTTTTCCAGGGGAACCACAGGAGTGGCCGGTGCCATGCAAGCGTCTGAGACGTGCACCATAAGTTCCATGTTTACATACAAACCACTGCAAAGGAATACAGGAGGGACAACATGGAGATTGAAGCTGCTAAAGTGTTCATTTTCTGCATGGAGGGAATAATAATGGGTTGAAGTGTTTTTATGTTCTTCCTGTGCTAAATTGCTGTTAGCTAACTCTGGCCTAATTTTGGTAAAAATGTTTACGTTCCACCTCGAGCCTCGGAAAAACCCTTCACGGTGCAGCGGGCCAGAAGAGCTTGGACCTCTTCGACGGCCCATTTCTCTGGTTTCGCTGGTTCTGTCCAATTTTGTTACAAGTCACAAAGAAAACAGTGGCCGGGCAACAACAATAGTTTATGTATCTATCAAGGAGTGTCAGCGGGTAATGGACACAGCTTATGAGTTCTATCTGATTTAGTTCCTAGGGCTTCATGAAAACGTCCTGCCTCGGGGAAAAGGCTAAAATACTTTTAGGAACTGAGGTCCCAGTTCTTTGGACACCTGGGTCTGGAAAATGTTCTCGGAGATGTGAAAAGTTCTTACAGTCAAAAAGCATAACCAGCCTCCAGTCCCATCGAGAGACTGGTAATTTCCTTTTTTACTTCAAAAATAACACACACAAGGAAAACTGGCACAGAAATTACTTTTCCCCGGACCATTTCTTAATTTTTGACCATGTTTTTACTTTCACTGATTCAGCCAAAATGCAGCACGTAGTATGCAGTATGCAGTATGCCATTAAATGCAGCATCTGCACTATGCAAAAATGTTGCACTAATTTAGGAAAAAAATCCCCAGTATGATGCGATCGATGTACCCTACCTGTGTCGTGTGTTTAATTTTTAAAAAGGCACCAATGTGGCGTGCCGGCTTCTCAAATGGAAGGTTTGCAGTTTTTTGTTTTTTTTTTTTGTCCCCCCCAAATGGTAGTAGTCAAAATAATTGGGATATAGCATGCAGCCTTTTTCTTTGTTTCAGGGAAAATAGTCAAGTATGAGAAATAAAACGACCCAGGTAAAACGTTGCAGTATCAAATGTGTACGGAGAGCCTGGAAGCGCTTTGTAATATCGGCGCTCATCTCGCACGTGTCCTTGTTTTCTCATGTTGATCTTGTCAAAGTCACACTGGTCATTAACTCCATCGATCAGGCGGGTAAGCCGGGTAATCATGACCGATTTGCCGCCGGTCAGCCGATAGGCCCGGCTGGGGGAAAAAAAAAAACAAAAAAAAACGCAGGGGTCGAACTGTCCGGCAGCTTGTCCTTATTTGGATGCAGACAGACGACGGGTCACTCGAGCTGCTATGCTGTGAGCGCAAGGTTTTTAGTGTCACACTTTTTACAAGGCACTGACAAGATAAGGAGATATTACGCATTAAATATTGATTACAAAACAGAAGAAAAAACACACACACACCGCTTCAGTTTTTTTCCACCCTTGAATTGTAGCGGTGAGGTGACATAACACTAGCAGAGACTCCCTGCAGTGCGGTTTTAGACTTAATGTTTCGCCTCCTTTCCTCCTTCTGTTCCTCATGCCCTCAGCTGGCTGTGCGTTTTTCACCCCCTCCATTCCCTGTGATTTATATGTTTATGGTCATTACTGACATTGACTAATACCCCTCCCCCCCCCCGTCTGCATCGTGCTCCATCTCTCTTTTGTCCGCGAGGTCACATCGGGAATATCAATTACTTATTTCCTGTTTAATCACAACCTCGCTCTCCCGGGGGCCACTTTTAGGTTGGCAGGACAAACTTTTGCTGCTTTCTCTGCGAGGTTTTATTCGATCTCGATCAAAATCTCCATCCGAGGCGAGGGGAAATACTTGCAGATAGACGCGGGGCGGGAGATAAAATGCCGTATTTGTGCTTTTCTTTCAAATTCTGGTGTTTCTTTTCTCACTCTGCACTGAGACCCCCAAAAAACACATCGCTTCGTCTCTTCTTGCTCACCGCCAGAGGTGACTCATTCAGTCTGGCATGGCTGCCAAAATTAAACATGCACACATAACGCAGGGTCAAGGCAAAGCTTATAAACATTTTTTTTTAACATTGAGCGTGTATTCCCGACGGAGTATGCATGAAGACGAAACGGCTAAAGCTCCGTGGAGCTTAATCAGCGAGTCATCATTCACGGCATTCTGAAGGCCCGCTTAAAACGGGTGTTTAACCGTTACCGCATGTGAACGAAGTCAAAAAAGGCCGCAGTAGACTGTAAATAAATCCTTGCTTTTGGGGTGCGATAAGCAAAGTTGATTCATCATTTAAAACAACTAAACACGTCATTTCGGAAACACCGGGGGAAAAGCATGTGTAGCCAGGGGTTTTCCATACACTTAGAAAAATATCATAAATGAACAGAAGAAAATCCTTTAAACTCTAAAATCCATTGTAATGGTTTGGTAGCAAAAATTTTGCACAATGTTCAAACTGATCTCTATTTCTTTCATCGGAATGTCTGGAACACAAACACGGTGGTTTAACTCTACGAAACTTGTAGCGCGAAAATAATTTTAGGGAATACGACATAATACGACATAATACCCTGTAAAATAGTATTATGGATAGCAATTTTTAGATTTTTCAAGATCACAACATGCCATCGGAAGAATATATTGTTTTCCCTGTCCTCGCTGTGTGGAGTTCTCTTAATCTGTTGCCACATCAGCCTCCAACCCCCATAGCAGATGCCATGTTGCCACTAAGTGTATGCTATTTCAGCAAAGAGGCAAGGTCACCGTTGGCCGTTCTCCTCCTTGATCTCTCCCCACGTGTGTGGAGGCTGCTACCCTGCCGCCTCGTGTCTATGGTAACGATACATCCGCAGTTCCAATGCAACAACACGACCTTTCCGGAGAAGTGCAAAGGTGCTTCCACATCTACAAATGCCTGGATGTCGTGAAACTTCCCGGTGATTTCTATTACGACTGAAGTTGTGTCTTTTTAAATGCGGTGTAACGTATGAGTACAAGTGGAGTGTTTTTTACAGGTAATGGACCATTATGACCCATTAATTCCACTTTATTTAAGTCTCATTCTCCTTGCACATCATCTGCCAGCACTTGAAGTGGATCATGATCATGTAGCAAATAATCAACTAATTGAAGAGGGATATTGGGGAGTTTCATGCTCCAGGTACCAAAAAAATATAGTTCCGGTGTAATGATTCGGTGCAGCTGGTACGTGTCGCTTCGAAAGCTCCGCTGGCTCGATCCTGCCCGACAGAAGACAGGCTTAAATTTTCGTTTGGGTGGAATTTATATTTCAACCGCATTCGGCCTCATTCTGTAATAGCCAGCTTTTTCTCTGCACCAAACCCTAATGAAGCGCAACTCCCTCTACAGCGAAGCCTTTATTCTCTTTGAATTCAAATCATCTTGCCAGGTAGCTGCCTGCAGCCTTTATCAAAGAGCGTTGAAGCCCCATAGGCTGCATGTTTTAATTCCCCTGAGCAGAGATCTCAAAGTTATTTCGAAAGCAATAATGCAATCTCTTCATTTCCTCACATACATTGGCGTACATAGACGCCAAAGGTTAATGTGGACCTCGCCGGAGCTAATGCGAAGTTACATTTAGCTGTGATATCATACATGTGAACAACTTTAGGCCATCACATTCATTAGTCATCGGCAGGGAAAGAAGAAGAAAAAAAAAAAAAAGCTGTATAAGTAGCTTATCGGAGAAGCGAAGAAAAACTAGTGGGGAAAAAAACAACTTGTGCTGGTTGTGCGTCTTGCTATTATCAGAGAGATAACAGAAGATGCCCCTCTTCCATAAGCTGTGTTTTCACTGAGGAATTGCTTGCCTCTGATGCAAATATCATCTGGCTTGTAAATTGGCCATGGTGGTATTATACCAAACTACTTGAAGCTGTCACTGCACCTCCTCAGGACATGGTTTAATGACTGCCTCTTGTTGCTGCAGATGCCATGTGGGTTTTACTCAGCAAGCACTGCTATTTCTAATCCACAAATTTGATTCCCTCCCTCTTGTGTAAATCCCAGTCTCATCTTTTTTTATTTTTTCTTACGTGTGCACCCTAAGAAGTTACATGTTTACAGACTGCAAATAGAAAGATAGATGTTTTGTCATTTGAAACTATTTATCCATTACTAATAAAAGCCAGACATGGGCAATTTTGAACAAAAGGTACACTTACAAACATTTATAAAGAATGAGGAGATTGCTGAGATAACTACCATCATTTCTCGACTATTGAGTGCACCTGAATAGAAGCCGGAGGGGCTATAAATAAGTAAATAAATATATGTGTACATACATAGGCTGCACTTGTCTATAAGCCGCAGGTGTCCACAATGGAAGATGAGATATTTACACAGAACGATGTTACACAGAAACTTTTTTTTTAACTTTTAATTAAATGCATACTGGTAGCATTCACAAAAACATATTGGATTTTTTTTTTTTTGGAACAGTGCCTGTAACACAGCTAATTAAAAAGATTAATAATAAAAAAATACAAGAAAAGGCCCACCCATCCATCCATCCATCCATCCATTTTCTGTACTCGCTTTGTCTTATTCCAGTTGATTGCTATCTTCGTCTTCCTCCTCTGCACAAAAACCATTAAAATCCTCAACTTCAGTGTCAGAACTGAACGGCCTCAGAATTTCATGGTAATTTCATTGGTCAGATGTGATGCAGCTAAATGTGTTGGTGTCATGAAGCTTATTAGGCCAAAAAAAATCCATAAATTAAAGTTATTAAATCTATTTAATACAATACAATTAAGATAAATTAAATTACATTCATCTAATTATTTACATCTACAATTAGCCACATCATCGTTTAAGCCAGTGTTCAAAGCGTGTGAAAAAAGTAGCGGCTTATAGTCTGGAAACTACAGTGAAAGAGAAGAAACTGGGAGTGAGATACTACAACAGTTAAATAGAAGTTGACCTTCCCTCGCCGTGTTAGCCATCTTATCAGGCTGAATTAAATTTCCCCGTCATTCTCGTCTCTTTGATGCGAACGGCACGAGTACAACACCAGATCCCCCCCTCCGCACACTCATGTTTATTAATTTCCCTGAGCTGAGATGCCCTAAATCATTGACCCTCTTTTAGTGTCTTGCGCTCCATCTAAGCCTGCGAACGAGGCGGCCGTATTGATTTTGCCCCGGTTCATTAGAAGCCCGGCCCTTATTTGGGATGGGAAAATAGTAAATCTCATATAGAGAGGGCCTATCAGCGCCTGTCCTCTCTTCGTAAAACCCCACCAGTTGATGGCTCTGTAGTCTTTTGACCATCTATAACTTATTAGAGGCTCGGAAGGTTGGGATTGTTAAGCATCTTTTAAAAGCCCTGAAATGTTCAAGGTAAATTTACCAGCGGCTCGATGTGTCGTCGTAACGCAAACACCTTTTTAAAACTGCATGATTTTGCCCACAGCTCCGTCACAAGCTGCGATGAATCTCAATCCGATGACTTTGCATCGACTGTCTCTGGTGGCACGACGGGTTGAGGTCACTGAAGGGATGGGGTTTGTTTGAACCTAACTGGTTGAGGTCAAGTGAGAAGCACGGTATCCAAGGTGAGTGGGTAACATAAAGGGGGGGGGTGTTCCAGCTGAGCAGATTCCAGAGGTTTTAATCTTGGCCGAGGCAGGCTGGCCGAAAAACACGAGGCGGGAGACAGGGGTTGAAGTCGGGCTGGCTGTTTGCACAAAGAATGAAAACAAGGTTAGCAAAGGCTAATTACTGACAGAGCAGCATAAAAAAGGCTGGATTGGTGCTGGGTGTCAGACCGCGCGCACAGAATTCTAAGTGATGAGGGCTGAGCTGGTCTTCTAAAGTGGACTGGATCTTGATTTATGATAGCTGGCAGCATGACTCTTCCCCACCTGTCTCCAATCTTTCTTTCTCACTCTCATCCACACAAACACACACACACAAACAAACCAGGAAGCGAATGTAGTAGCAGCAATTAGATGGACGCAAAAGTGGAGGTGTGATATCAACCACCCTCCCTTCTGGCAGTGCCACCTGGCAGACCCTTCATCATTTAGATCACCACAGACATTAAATGATGGACTGGTCCGGTATTCTGTGACGGAGAACCCCAAAGGTGTTATCTGCCATGTCAGTGAAACATGGACGGCGGAATGTTCAGTGGCGCCCTTGCAGAAGCTGCGTGGAATGGAAGGGTTAAGCAATTCAGATCTTTCAGTGACTAATATACTCAGAGGGACGCTTATCAGAGGGCAGCAATTGTCCTGGCTTATAGTTCTTGGAGAGTCCAGTCCAGAACTTTTGGGTGGAAAACAATGGGAAAAAATGGTCCGGACCGTAAAAGTTTTTTTTTTTTTTCTATGGATCTGTCAGGTGTGTCCGATAATGATCATTTTTGTGTCGCGTTTCATCACGTGATGGTATGAAACTTGATAGACAGAAACCTGTCAGTTTATACGTCTGCACCTTCAAAGGTGCATCAACTATCTGTACTTCCTGTATAAACCATGACATTGTTTGTGGCTAATCAGCTATTAAAAATGATGATAGGCTCTTTGCTCCATAACCGTCCACCTGCAATTTTCCATTCACGTACCTGTTGCCATGGTGAATCATTGTGCCCAATCTCCGATGTTAGCATTTTTCCATTCACTGTGCACAAGCAAACGCAGTCATGATTAACAAACACAAATTAGCTGCAATCCCCCACCCCCATAAATTAAAATTTAATTTCTCGTCCGTTTGCTTAGGACACAGGCAGGATGCTAAAACACAGCCACGCAAACACACACTCACGTATAACTAGATATGGCTAAAAAGCAGGCACATCCAAACACATCAGATGATATCAGGCTGCACAGAGCTTAGATCCCGGCAAACTTTTTATGAGTTTGAAAAACGCTGATCCAGTGGCTGCTCCTCATCATTCAGCAGGTTGTTCCACTGATTTATGACTCAGAAACCTGATGGGCCAATGCGATGCAGAAAAATGGTACGACGCAAACTCATATAGATGATAATACGGAGCGTCTAATAGAATTCACTCAGCAAGTGTACACAAAATCACATCGTGGAGACAGGGGGCTAAACTGTTTAGAACTTTATGAACCAGACACAGAATTGAAAATAATGGGAAATTTTCAAAGCTTGGTAAATTGTGGGCGAGTGTGTGTCGCTTCCCAGAAACGTTAAATCCATTGGCTTTTTGTCCTGAGGTCTTAGAGGTTGTTTGTGAAAATAATCCTGAGCTTGTACAACTGTTTCTGCAGCTTGCCAAGAATTCTGTGAGTCACGCATTTGGAAAAGACACTATCCCAAAAACATTGTATCACAATGCTTGTCAAAGTATTACATTTGAATTTAACTTTTTGACTGTTTATGCAATTTTTGAGAGATGTTATATCAGATTTGAATCATTTTTCTCATCACCTATCCTGCACACAGTGTTGCAGGTTTGCTACTCTGCAGTGATGTGCAGTGAGGTTCGTGGCTGGGGAGGCACTGACTCTTTCAAAGTCAGATTTACAAATCCTGTATATGAATTCAACAGAATAGCATAAATTCACCATTCAGGTGTAACAGAGAAGTTCAAGGTGGAGGTGGGACTTCATCAGGGATCAGCTCTAAGCCCTTTCTAGTTTGCTGTGGTAATGGACAATCCAACAGATGAGGTTAGACAGGAATCTCCAAGGACCATGATGTTTGCAGATGACATTGTGATCTGTAGTGAGAGCAGAGAACAGGTTGACGAAAATCTAGAGGGGTGGAGGGATGCTCTGGAAAGGAGAGGAATGAAGGTCAGTCGCAGCAAGACATAATACATGCGTGCAAATGAGAGGAACACGCGTGGAAAGGTGAGGCTACAAGAAGTTGGAGGATTTCAGGTAGTTGGGGTCAGCAGTCCAGAGCAATAGAGAGTGTGGAAATGAGGTAAAGTAATGGGTTCAAGCAGGTTGGAAGAGGTGAGATCAGCGAGAATGAAACGTGTACAAGACAGTGGTGAGACCAGCGATATTGTATGGTCTATGGAGACAACAGACTTAACAAAAAGACAGGAAGCAGAGTTGGAGGTCACAGAGATGAAGATGTTGTGGTTCTCTTTGGTAGTGATAAGGATGGATAGGATTAGAAATGAGTCTATCAGAGGAACGGCACATGTTAGATGTTTTGGAGAGAAGGTCAGAGAAGCCAGACTAAGATGGTTGAGTCATGTACAGAGGAGGGATAGCGGATATAATGGTAGACGGATGCTGGAATTGGAACTGTCAGGCAGGAGGTCTCGATGAAGACCAAAGAGAAGATTTATGGGCGTAGTGAGAGAGAATATGAAGGTAGTTGGTGTGAGAGAGGAGGATACAGAGAATAGGGTTAGATGGAGAAGGCTGATTCGCTGTGGCGACCAGTGAAGGGAAAAGCCCAAAGGAAATGAAGAAGAAGAATCATAAATTTACCAATCACCAACTGGCAGCTTGCACATTGTCTACTGGTCATGTTTTATATCCCTTACCAGCATTCTTTACTCATACATAGGTAAGGTACATATTTGGCCAAAGAAGATCGTTTAATTTTGAATTTTTTTGTGGACTATACAGCAGTGTGTGCGTGGTCTTACCTCTATTTGTAAATGACATCCATTTGCCTATCCTTCTGGACAAACATCTCCAAGACTTTGGTGTAAAATTCCTCTTATCTTCTTTACGTTTTAAAAGTCTCTGTCTCACAGAGGTTATTACTAGGGAGGAAAGCCGCCCTGAGTCAGTCTGATTCCGGCTATATGCTGTATATGTATCACTGTTTGAAAAGAGCATGTTATTTTCTGTCCCGTCATTTTAAGCAAATCATTCAGCTCAGGCATAAGTCTTCCATTATTTATCACTTCCAGTTTTGACTGACAGTCCAGTTTTGAGAAGTTTTTTTTTTTTTTTTTTAAATAGAAGCAAACAGACTGATGTGGCACACTTGACTTTCTCTACTAGGACTGTGTTTTTCACTATCATATCACCCACAATACTGTTTTTGTGTAATATGTGAAGGAGAATAGTAGTAAAAAAAAATCTGTGTACTCACACAGAGGTACTGGCTGCCTCCCCTCTTGCTTTATCAAAGCGGCGTTTTGTGAAATGAGCAAGAATAATGTGTTACACAGGTGAAATACATGATGTAGACTATGGAATGTGAGGACATATATTAAAAGTGTATACAAACATTACATCGGGGATATACATAGAGATCTATTGCATGTGCTCAATGTGAGTAAAAAAAAAAGAACTGCTCAATTCGATTTGTGCACAATCTGCACGAGCTGAGTCAGCTGGCCGCTGCCTCACTTCGAACATACAGATTGAGGAGTATTCAAAGAGGGCGCTGATGTCGAGGAATACATATCGGCTCTCCGGTCCGATGTTAATTTCTGCACTGATGCTGTCGTACCCACAAAGACAATTACTGTCTTTCCCAGCTTAAAGCTGTGGATGGACAGCACAGCGAGGCCCCTGCTCAAAGCCTGGAATGCCGCCTATAGGACAGGCGACAGGCTGGCCTACAGCAGGGCCCGAAGGAATCTGAGAAAGGGCATACAGCTGGCCAAAAACAGGCACAGACAACCCATTGAGGACCACTTCAACAACGACGACCCACACCACATGTGGAGAAGCATCAGGGCCATCACTGATTACAGAGGAAGTGCCCAGCAGATCAACCGCGACCCACTCTGCCTGACTCCCTGAACAGCTTCTTTGCTCGCTTCAACCCATCAAGCTCCAGAGGCTCCACATCTTCCTCAGCCAGAAGTGCAGAACCAGCCTCTTGTCCTGAAGCTGCATCAAGTGAGTTCTACCCTTAGGAAGATCAACACCAACAGAACCACAGGACCAGACGAGGTGTCAGGCTGGACCCTGAGGTCATGCGCAGAGCACCTGGCAGGGGATTTTCTGGATATCTTTCATTTGTCCTTGCAACTGAGCTGCACAAGCTCAATAACTGAGCTTGTGCCGTAGAGATCAACCTGAGATCACCTGCCTCAGTGATCACCGTCCTGTTGCCCTAACGCTGGTAATCATGAAGTGCATCGAGAGGATCCTTCTTACACACAACAAGGATGCTATCCCTGCTGGGCTGTACAACCTACAGTTTGCCTACAGGGAGAACCGCTCCAGGAAAGATGCTGTTTCGCTCTGCACTTCACACGGCCCTGTCCCACCTACAACACCCCAACACCAACATCAGGATGCTGTTCGTGGACTTCGGCTCTACCTTCAACACTGCCTTCCCAGACAAGTTGGCCCTGAAGCTCCGTAACCTAGGTCTGCCTCCCTCCCTGTGTTTGTGGATCTACGACTTCCTCACCACCTGAGGCCAGTTGGTGAGGTTTGGGAGCTCCACATCTTCCTCTCGGATCCTGAGCATCCCACCGGGCTGCGTATTCGACCGGTCCTCTTCACCCTCTTCACACACGATTGTCTTGCCATTCTCCCCACAAACAACACCATCATCAAGTTTGCAGATGATACCACTGTGGTAGGTCAAATACCAGACAACAATGAAATCCTCTACAGAGACGCGATCCAGCACCTAACTCAATGGTGCTCAAACAACAATCTCAGTCTAAACACAAGCAAGACCAGAGAGATGGTTGTGGATTATCAGAGGTCCAGGAGAACGGCACACACTCCTCTCTATATAAATGGGGATACAGTGGGGCATGTTGACAGTTTCAAGTTCCTCGGCACCCACTATCTCATCCGACCTGACCTGGGCTACCAACACCTCACACCTGGTAAAGAAAGCCAAGCCAAGCCTCCTCTTTCTCAGGAAGCTAAAGCGAGCTAAGCTCTCCTCTCAACTTCTCATCAACTTCTACGGATCAACAATAGAAAGCATCCTCTGCGTCAACGCTTCAGTGTGGTATTGCGAGACAGAAAAGAGCTGGCCTTGGTGGTGAGAAAAGCACAGGGAACTGTGGTCTGTCCTCTTCTGTATTTGAGCTCTATCTACGATACCCGGATGCAGACGAAGGCTAAGAACATTGCAATGGATCCCACCCACCCGGGCAACAGCCTGTTTGTACTGCTCCCATCAGGAAAGTGGTACAGGACAATCAATACCCACACATCTCAGCTGAAAAACAGCTTCTTCCTGAGAGTTGTAAAAGCAATCTCTCTGCAAGCTACCACACCTCACCCCCCTGGTAGAGCACTCACACTCACACCTGGACCCACACACACCCAACCACACACACCCAGCCACACACACCCAGCCACACACTCATACAATGCCCCCTTGCTGACAACTACTCCATCCCCCACAGAGACAATTCCTTGCGCTAAGTTTCTGCACTTTAAACTCATTCAATAATATCACCCTTCATAGCATCTGCATCATCTATATAACTTCCCACTGTGTAAATAACTTTGCTGTCTATATATTTTTATAAAAACCTACATGCAAGAGAGCTGGGAGCTCCCATCGCAAAATTTCACTGTGCATGCACAATGACATTAAAAATCTTGATACTTGATTCTTAGCATCTTTCCACCGTATTTGAACAGGAAAATACACAAACTCAGCAATATTGGCAATGAAAATCATTGGAATGATTGGAACAATACAATAATAACACTTCTATCATAGATCAGTGGACAGCTATTTACGTTTTATGACGACCGCACATCATTGCCAATCCGAGCTCCCCTGAGCATCTCATCTGTCATCATGTCACAGGGTCAGGTATCTCATGGACAGGCTACAATTTAGAGCCTCGAATTAACCCACCTACTGTTTGACTTTGGACTGTTGAAGGAAACATGGAGAGAAAAAAAAAACCCATGCAGTCACTAGGAGAACACCAAAGAGAAAGGTGTCATGTAGAATTTAACCAGGGACTTGGTTGCATCACGGTGGGAGTGCTAACTACATCGCTACATATTTTATGAATAGTTGTCTGTGGAGGTTCTCAGTCATCCAGGTCATGGTGAATTCTTGTCAAAATTTTCTTGTTGTGGCAACTGGACTTGAATTTCTTCACTTGAGGACATTTCACCCCTCATCCAAGAGGGTCCATCCAAGAGCCTCTTGGATGAAGGCTGAAATGTCTTCAAGTGAAGAAGTTTAAGTCCAGTTGCCACAACAAGAGGATTCCGACATTATGAATAGTTTTTTGAGATTTCTGTTCTGGTTTTTGGAGGCACCAGATCTAGTCATTACATTACATTATATTACATTACAGTAATTTGGCAGACGCGACTTACAAGAAGTGCAATTCAGTCACCGAATGACCGAAGTACCAGTAGTGAAAATTCAGAAGTGCCCATTCAACTAAATAGCCATCTCAGGACCATATACATACATACGCTCTTTTGCCAGCGACCCTGCTGTTCTGACCTTTTTTGGTCACCTTTCGGTTACCATTTTTGGAACCTCCGCCACTGAGGTACCAAGACCGAGGAGAGCCAAGACCAGTTCGATTGGCAGCCAGGGGCTCTGAGTGATGGGGTGGACAATTGCCCAGAGGTGGCAGATCGAAAGGGGACGGGTTGGGACATTTGGCTCGACCATAGCCGATCAATGGCATCCCTTTTCCCGGGAACGTTGTGGGTTGACTCTGGGGCAGCACTGGATGTGTCTTAGCATTGTTTGCTAAAGGTTCCTCAGCTCATTCCTTCCCATGCGTCTGGCTTACATGGTGCTCTGCAGATACCAGAGCCCATCACCCTATGCCGAGGGGCGATATCTGCTCGGCTCTTTCACTTCCCTGGTGCAAGTGGCCACAGGTCAGGGATGGAACATAAAAATAAATCCAAAGTTTTGCTCGCCCGCTCAACACCATCTTTGCCACAACGAGCCCATGCAGTGCTTATACCACTGTTTAAACCCGTGACCCACCTATCCACCTCCACACTCCACCTTAACATTGCTCATTAACAAGACCAGTGGATTGTTGAACCGCCTCACCCCGGGCGGCAACTCTCCTAGACCTCACATGCAGCAATTCACCGTTTCCTGGCAGAGATCCTCGGCCTCTGACTTGAAGGCGATGACTCTCATTCCGACCGCTTCAGACTCTGCAGAAGTCAGCCCCAGGGGCCCCCGCGGGCCAATATATGACAAGAAAATTGTATTTCATCAGGTAGGAAATGAAAACCTGAAAAGAGAGATTGAGCAAAAACAGTCCCATTGATATACAAATACTATTATTATTGAGGAAATGTAGGGTAAGATTGAATGCATGCCTGTTTGGCATTTAAAGCTTAATCATTGCAACATCAGTTGCACTGATGCTGGCCATCCGGAAATACGACAGTATATTTTCAAATTGCTTTTGAGGCCTGAATGGAAGTGGAAACGGGGCTTGTCATCCTCTAAACTGGCATGTCCAAAAAATGACTCATATGTAAATATGAATACTGCTCATTTATTGCTAACTGTAGGTCACTCCGTCATGCAAAATCCCTAGATGCTCTATTGCAATGGCAAAAGAACATAACAGATATGCTGTATTGTTTATGTATCAGCATACATTACGTTATGCACTTGGGAATTAAAATATTTAATCAGAAAGAGTGAATTTGCATATATTTACGTAAAAGTACATTTAAGTCAATGCAGTTGAATGAGGCTTGCAGTGCAACTCATCACTGGTATATTTAACTGAGAATAATTACAAAAGTCAATTTTGTACTCCTTGCCATTTTCCCAGATTTTTGTCTTTGTTTGCAAACTCTCCCAAAACTGCAAGAATAACGGTTGCAGGAACGGTTCATCACAGTGTGTGAGTAGATGTGTGTGTTTGGGGGGATGTGAGGGGGCTCTTGACAGAAATGCAATTTATCCTTTTATATCATTTGAGTTGCTGAATTGGGAAACTGTCTCTCTGAGTTTTCAGTGCTCGCAAATATTGGAGCTGAACAGTTGAACTTTCAGAGCTCGGAGGAAATTCGGTAGTTCTTCATGAAACATCTCAGAACAGCCTTTGTTGATTGTGTGATAGGGCCTTGATTTTTTTTTGGGTGATTTTTATTCAATTTTATTTCCACACGACTTGACTGCTCAAGAACTTGAATGCCTGGACATCTTTTTTAATCACTCAAAGTTAAGATGCATTTTTCAGGTTGATGATACAAAAACGATTTATGAGAAATTGTTTCCACGGTTACAATCATTCTTAATAAATGGGAGATTATTGGTAGGTAAATGGATATAGGGATATTGTTGCAGTTGAATCAGCTGGGAGTTAGTTGATGACTTTGTGTTTACATATTAAACCAATTTAGGAATTTGTTCATTGTTAACTTTTTGGGAGACAAGAGGTTTTGCTGAGTGTACGACTTCCTCTCTCCTCCAGCTCTGCTCCGCTGTGCGGACATCAATTTGCCTCAGGCAGAAGTTTACTTGGCAGCATGTAAATGAGGGTTTTCAAACTCACGCAGGAAACATTATCTCACAGGATGGCCCATGCAATGTTTTCATTGGGTATTTTCACCGTGAATGAAAAGAGGTTTATTAGTTGGGGAAAATGAATTGCATATTTTTTTTGGTTGCGCAGTCCAACTCAAGGATTAACACAAATAACTGATTTAAAATGAACTATTTTGGGGTTGCATTAGTCCCTAGATTAATCGTAAGGGTTATCCACAAAGTAGCGGACATATTTTTATTTTAATATTTATAGCTACATTTTAAAGATTTATGGCCCTCCCTACACTTCTTCAACCTTTCTCATACTCTTGTAAAATCATCCGATATAATTCTCACAAACACAACACTGCAGAGTAGCACTACACGCAGTGATCAGACGTTAATGTGAAATTGATAAGCCAAGATGCTGAATGCAGAGGAGATGCAGAGAATGACGCAACGGTCACTAAGTGAATCAGAGCCCGGGATACAGAAAACATGCTCTGGTTGGTCCCCGCCCTAGAAAATGGTTGATTTGCCATAAAAATAATTGAAATCCTAAATATATAAAAAATACATTCATACCCCAAAAACCCATGGTATAGCAAAAATCCACAATAGAAAAATATATAAGTAAGAGTTATCAGTCAGTGGGACCAGAAAAGGTGAACCACTGTATGGCAAGAGCCTACTGTGTTTTAAAATTTAGATGTATAAATAGCCATCTTATTTATAGGACATAAACAATAAAACAAAACTCTGTGTGGAGTTTGAATGTTTCAAAAAAGTGCAGCAGGTTGACTGGAGTCTCGAAACCCTAAATTGGTATGTCTCTGTATGTGACCCTGCGATCGACTGGCGACCGGTCCGGGGTGAACTCCGCCTCTCTCCTCGCCCACTGACAGCTTGGACAGGCTCCAGCAACCCCAAAGCCCCAGTGCAAGATAAGCGGTATCAATAAAGAATTAATGAATAAAAACAACCTCTTGAAATCGGTGTCCGTGCAAAGTAATACTGCACTGAATGCGAGACAAGGGAGACATGGCAGCGAGACCACAGTGCTCCAACTTATGTCACGGCTGCTGAAATATCTTTTTTCCGTGGTATGTTCTCTTCATGAGGTATAAACTCAGCAACCTCTCTGCCTCGGCCATCAGTTTCCCAACGCTGAAAATCACCCATGAAGAACGTCTGGTTTTGTTTCCGGCCCCAGAAAGCGCAGTGAAACCCCCAGCTTTATGAAGCAACTGATCAAAAACTGTCACTTGATAACTCCTAAACATGCCGCGGCTCTGTGTTTACACTTTGCACAAACAATGTTCTGGAAAGACATATTCTTTTCCTGACATGCCTTGACATCCCCTCAGAAACCCACCTTTCAGTGAGTGGATTTTCTGGTTTGGATAATTCACCCATTCATTATGTAACTGACTCAACCTATCGCTTTGCAGTGTTCAACCTGGGCCAATGCTAAAAAAAAAAACCTCTGCAGCTGAGGCCGAGTATATTTATTTTATTTTCCCTGGAAGAAATCAATTATTCAATTTTTACAAAATATTTATTTCAGCTGGACAAGAGGCCATTTTTAAAATTTAGATTAGAAACACATTAGTATGAAAATTCTGTCCTCCAAAGCAGCCGTTTAAAAATCTTACTGATGAATGAATGGATGGACGCTGGCGTTCACAGAGAAGATCCCAGAGGAATCCCATTCCGCAAAACATTTAAAATTGTAATCCAGTTACCAAATAATCTGAACTTAATCTCGTTTTTAAGAAAGCGATGGGCACGTTAGCCATCTATGCCTTGGCTCTCTTAGCCCCACTAAATAAATTGAAGCACTCTCAATAATGTAGTTACCCCCCTCCTCCCGCAACACACAAACACACACACACACACACACACACACACACGGCCCCAGCACCTGTCATACTACTTGACATGACATATAGATCCGAGCATGGGCATCTGTCTCCCACCCTCCCCCTCCTCCTCCTCTTCCTCCTCCTCCGCAAGCTTTTCTGTTCCCTTAGGTCCCACCTTCCCTTCATCACTCCCCCTGCTACTCTTTCTCTCCCCCTGTTCTCCACAGGATTTTTTTTTCCGGAGCTTTGCTAGATGCAGGTGAGGCAGCGATTCACAAGATACTGTGTTTCTCCATTGGTATACCAACGCCCACGGCGGTGACGCGAGCATATCCAAGCCTCTGGCATTAGTCCAGCACATGTCAAGGAACAGTAATGGGTCCGGGGAAGGTGTTTGTCACTCAAAACACCCCTGGATACTTTGTGACAGTGATGGAGGAGTTGTCAAGCACTGCTGGATGAATGCTTTGCTGGGTTTTAACATGCACGCCAGTTTACTTTCTCCATAGCAAGTGTGTGTGTGATTCTTTGTTCTGAACTGTCCTGCAGCATCACTGTCCCGCCTTATTAGCCACCGCGGCCCCTGGGTGCGTTTGTGTTCCAGCTCATAACTGATTAAACTAAGTGCTGTTACGAATCAGTGCCTGGCACGCTTAGACTCATCAGGGCTCTGTCTTTTTTAACTGCTGACATAATAATCATAGTGTTTGCATTTTAATAACATGCAGAGTGGGTTGGGTTGGAACGCTCCATGATGCAGAAATGTTGTGCTACGGGGCGGCTGGTAGAGCAGGGTGTACCGATCCCTCCGATCGGAAGGTGTTTGATCCACGGCTCCTTCCGTCTGCATGCTGACATACCCTCGAGAAACACGTCGAACCCCCGAGTTGCACCCGATAGCCTGGTTAGCGCCTTGCGTGGTAGCTCCGCAGCCATAGATGTGTGGGAATCGGTGAATGTGACGTGATGGAAGCGCAATCGAGGAGTTTGTTTATATGCCAATTTGTGCTTGATAATAAAATCCCCAATCCAATAAGGAGACCTTTAGTTTTGTCAACAACTATGTTTTTTCCCTGTGTTTTGTTTTGTAGTTTAAAAAAAGCCTGAACAAAAAGAAAAAAACAACACATCAACCCTGGCAACCCTTTTCTGCTTTTTTTTCTACGCTGTATTCAATACCACCTCCTTTAAGTCAGTGGAAAAGCCAGATGCCCCGCCTCCCTCCCTCACTGTCCCCCGCTGTGTGACTAGAAAGAAAATTGACTCACAATTCACGCTGACTTTTTTTTTGAGAAACTTCAGTCCTGTTCCAGAGTCATGCAAAATTAATGCAGTTGCATAATGAAAATGATCCACCAAAACCGACATTTTCCAGCGGAATAAGCGAGATCACAAAACCGTTGCCTTCGCCTTCCGGCGGGCAACTGTAAAAGAATTTGTCGAGATATCAAGCCCCTAATGAGAATATGTAGTCTTAACGATTACGCTGGACTGCAGATTAACACTTGATATCTCTCTCCGCCACCAGGGAGCAGCTGAAGTGAACATCCTGGCTCTTGACTTCGGGCCCGGTTATACTGGGAGTTCAAGGCACCTTTTTTTAGATAGCAAGGCTCATCAAGCGGGACAGAGTTTGCACCCGGAATAAGGGAGTTGGTGGGCGCCGATTCGGCATGTTGTGTTTAAAGCTTAGAAGAATGGTTGCTTGCTTTCCCTTGTCTGTGGAGGTTTGCGGTTCTTAGTTATCCATGTCGAGGTGAAATCTTGTCAAAATCTTCTTGATGTGGAAACTGAATTTCCAGTTTCAGGCCCCATCTGAGAGGCTTCCTCAGTTCTATTGACCTGTTGGGAGTTTCCAAATATAACCGCCAGGGTTGTGGGTGGGTCTAGGTTATTGGGGCTTGTTATTGAAACGGAAGAGTTGATTAGCAGACACTAGGTTTAAGAGCTGTTATGCTAATTGGGTGTTGTTCATGGGCACAAAGGAGAAACTTTTGGGGGTTACGGGAGTTTGAAAAGATAGACCAAGACAAAGGAGTGAAGTCTGACAAGGACTGAGGCTTGTGTGGAAGTTACCAGGGGCTGGTTCTGGTAGTGAATCTTTCCATGTTGTTTGGAGGGCTCAGATGGGCCCGGTCCGTGTTTGCAAATCTGTCTGGGTATTGATCACAGTATGGTGTTGTCCGTTTATGAAAGGTTGCGTCTGAGCCCCCCCCTCCGTTCAGGGATGTCTTTTTAATGTTTTTTAGGTCTGACCAGAATACGGAAATTGCTGTCTTCAAAAGAATGGCCCTCGTCCTTTAGGTGTGGTTGGACCAAGGAGTCCTGTCCTGAAGCGGTGGCTCTCCTGTGTTGGGCCATCCTTTTGTGCGGTGGTTGATTGGTCTCTCCAATGTAAACGTCATCACATCACAATCCTCAGTGCAAGTGACAGTTTACACCACATTCTCGATCTTATGCCAGGGTGTTTTGTCCTTGGGGTGCACCAGTTTTTGTGTCAGGATCTTGTGGGGTTTGAAGTATGCTAAAGCCCCACAACACAAAGACAAAAACTCCCCCATAGGTCATTAGAACTCAAGAAGCCTCTGAAGGGTGAAACGTCTTCAAGTGTAGAAATTCAAGTCCAGTTACCATGAGAAGGAGATTTGGACAAGAGTTTTCTTTCCCTTCTTTTTTGGCGGTCGCCGCAGAAAATCAACTTCCTCGATCTAACCCTATTCTTTCCATCCTCTTCTCCATCCATAAACCTCTTTGGACTAGTTCTCCTTCCTGGCAGTTCCAGGCATCCTTCTACCCACATCCTCACTATCCCTCTTCTGCAAATCGCCAAATCATCTGACATGGATTCACTCCTGATCTGTTGTGGTCACCTAAACCTAAATATCTTCCTCTCTCCAGTTCTGCTTCCCACCCTCAGTGTCTCTAAACCATGCAACATGGCAGGCCTTGTTTACCTTTCCTCTCATTCTGGCTGATGCTCTTTTGTCTCCACCCATTCCAACCTGCTTGAATGCTGTTCCCCACCTCTTCTCCACACTCTCTGTTGCTTTGGTTGACACTAGGTACTTGAAATTCTTCACCGTCTTAATCTCCACACCCTGGAGCATAATCATTCCACTCGGGTCCCTCTCATTCACACACATGTATTCTCTCTTGCTGCCTCCATCCCTGTCCTTCCCAGGTCACACTTCCAACTCTCTGGGTTTTCCTTCCGACTTCTCCTCGCTCTCACTACACATCACAATGTCATCTGCAAACAGCATCATCCATGAACTAGTTCAGAGTCAATGATATCTGGGAGCTCATAGCACAATGTTAACTCAAAGCTCTTTGAATTTGTAATAAACCACAATCGGCTGCAGTAACTGTTGTCTTTTTAATTTTTTTCATTAAAAATTTTCCAGCTTACTTGCATTTTTAACCTGCATTTAATCTTCTGACATCTGTATTGGGTAAAATAGCACAACTAAGTCTTAGAGGAAAATTCCCCTGAGACATAGGTAAGGTGACTTTCAAAAGTTTCATTGTGCCTTTCAAGGCTTTAGAATGAGTAAGTGTGGTGGTCTTTTGTGGGGGGGTCTCGAGCATTTATTGCAAGCAGATGTAGGTCGCCGATATTAGCCTTGAGATCCCCAAAGTACATGATCAAATGTCAAAAGTGACATTTCTAAGCCACACAGCAAGATAGCAGTTATCCCCCCGTGACTTAAGTTAAAAGCATCCATTGCTGTGTGAAACAGGGGGAACGGTTCAGAGAAAAGAGGGAAAAGATTGTTACTGTCATGGGTCGGGAGGCGGACTCGAGCAGGGAACCACACCAAGGCTAGAGTATGTTCGGATGCTTTATTTTTAAAGGGTCTTTGCAGGGTCGGGGTCCAATGTTACACCGGCCGGCTGGGTCTGGTCGTAACGGGGCTCTCACAGGGTCGGAGTCCGGTGGTCCACCAGGGGGTCCCGATCTACACTCGGGGTCCGGCGGTCCACCAGGGGGTCTCACAAGGTCAGGGTCCGAAGGTCCGGGGGGGGCCTAGTCCACAAGGGGGTCTCGCAGGGTCAGAGTCCGGTGGTCCCGGTCTACACTCGGGGTCCGGTGGTCCACCAGGGGGTCTCACGAGGTCAGGGACCAATGTTACACCAGCCGGCTGGGTCCGGTCGTAACGGGGTTCTCACAGGGTCGGGGTCCGGTGGTCCACCAGGGGGTCCCGGTCTACACTCGGGGTCCGGTGGTCCACCAGGGGGCCTCACAGGGTCAGGGTTGTTGGGCAAAGGGGAAGTCCGGACACCACGGCTAGGTCCGGTTGTGACAGGGGTTGTGGGGATCCACGGGGTTGTTGGGCAACCACGATCCCCCGGCACCAGGCAGAGCGTGCCGCTGCCCTTTATAGGGATCTTGATTAGCGGCAGCCGGCCGCTGCTGCGGCTGGCACCGATTCTTAATTTGACCCAGCCGTGTCTCCTCTCGGCTGCCGAGAGGAGATCGTGACAGTTACAGTGGATCCGACAAAGAGAGAACAAGTGAATGCATATTTGGAAACGGTGTAATAGAAAAAAAGGGGGGTGGGGGGTTCGCCCAGGAGGTAATGGGTTGGACAGAGTGATAATTACATTCAGAGGTGAGCCGATGCAGCTGCATGATGCGGGAAGACAGGGTGAGCCAATCAGAGCAGCTGCCATCGCCCTTTTTAATCCCTTCTCTTGTTCATCTGACGTGTCAGTCGGAGATGGAGTAAAGCGCTCCTCCAGCTGATGTTTCAATGGGCCACATTGATTTCAAAAGCAGACATGATATCTCCATTGATCGCCGAGGCTATAGGCTCCCCCCATCAATCCCCAACTTGAATGCACCATTTATTGCACTGACCTCGGCAGATTCCCACCCACAATTTCTTTCAGTCTTGTTTATTTCACCCTAAAAGCGTCCACGCAGTTACTAGATACATTTTTCTCTATACATGTATGAGAAAATAACAACATCTATTTCAGGTGCCGCGTTGCAGCTCTGCATGCCAAGATGCAAGAGGAATGCAAAAGAAAATAATAAACTTTGCAGCTATGGGGCTAATCTTTCTTTGAAGATTTTCTTCAACACCATGTCGAATGTACGGGGCAGCGTCAAACAGGGTACGACACCAACCGACTGCTCCTGGGAGTAGTCTGTACCCTTTTGGCTTTTTTAAATTAACCAGCCACATTCTGTTTGACACCCTGCTCCCACCCAATGTTCCTCGGTCAAGTAATGAGTTGTCCTGAGTCATAATTACTCTTTGTGTTCCTTTTTTTTTTCTTTTGGCCTTTATAGATCAAGGGTTGGTGAGAAAAGAGCAACAGACTGGTCAATTGGAAAATAAAATATGCAGTTAGCTGGTGCTTATGAAAAAAAAAAACATGGATATGGTTGTTTAATGCTTCGCATTTAATCCGAGGAGCTGAAGTAAACACTGTGCCGACATAAATGTGAAGTCATCGATCACAAGAAATCCTTGACGCTGACCCAATAGAAAGCCTTTCTACTCAGGATAAATTGTGACAGATGAAAGTTAATATTATCTACTGTGAGACATTGGCAGATATTTTCCCCATGACTTATGACAGTTGTAAGTCTGTTTTTTTTTTTTCCTGAATTAATTAATTAGAACATTTCATTGGCAGACTCTGCACTTTTTGGTTGTTGTTTTTTTTTTTTTTTGTATTTACCACAAACTGTTCCACTTTTGTTTTCTCTACTAAATAAAGAAGATGCTGGTAAAATAAATCCAACTCCATGAGTCAGAACAGGATTCTGAAAACCAATGGCTGACATCCAATGCCAGGCCTGTCAGGCTTTTTTAGCCTGAAGACCTAAAAAAAAAAGGACAAAGTAAAACTGCATGAATGTTTTAAAAAGCCTGTTTCATGCAAATGAGTTATTGGCAGTTCAGGTGTTTTTTTTTTTCCCACAGATTTCACCTTTGACCTAAATTACTTTTCCTTTCTCAGCCATGACAGCATGGCAAGAGTAGAGCCTCAACAGTGGCGGTTTTATTTGCAGCTTCATCTACGCAGCAATCTGCCTGCTACCAGTGTGTGTGTGTGTGTTTTCGTGTGTGTGTGTGTGTGTGTGAGAGAGAATGACCGCCCAGTTTAAAACCTGGGCACCTTGCAAAGAGTTAGCGGGTCCGAATCCACAATTCATGTCATTTTGATCATCAGAGAATTAACTGTTATGTTCTTTTATGTTATTCATCTCCATGTGGTCTGCTCAGCCACAGCCCTGACCATATTCAACAGGGGGAGAGGGCATTATATATTTACACATTACACAATTGCAGGTCAGATGGGTTTCACTCTGCTGTATGTCTACCGCCGACCTCCTGCCCCAACCTCCGTGAGCCAAAGGACTATTGCAGATCTTGATGTATTTTTTCCCTCAACTGAACTACCTGAAGAGATCAGGGCAGCTTACAATGTATCCTCTTTCAAGGCGGTTTGATTTTACCGTTTTGTTTTAATTGACCGAGCTGAACTCTTTGCAGTCATCCATAAAGCTGCTTCCTTCCCTGTTGTGAAGAGCGTGCTGTAAAATGTATTGCTACTGCACTTTTATAAAAGTGATTTTATAGAATTACATCCATAGACTGCCATCCGATGCCACTTTTTTTTGCTCCGATTACCCGTAACGCATCCCTCCTCCCCTCGATCGCAGCCATCTTGAAGCTATTTGTTTTGCGAGGTGGAGATTGAAATGGGTAGGTAGGATCCCAAAGCAATTGTGTAGGGTAACTCGATGGTTTCAGAGCAAAACACCTGGTAGAATAATTAAGTCGACCCCAGTGGCTTCCTTCACTATGACCTGCTGGCACATTGAGTCCAATTTCATACCTTTTTTTTTCCTCTTCCTGTCTGTCAAACAAATAAAAACGCATTGAACGCAATCTCGCACCGGCGAATATGTCGCTGGGACTCAAAGCACTCGATGGCCACAAAAGGCTTTTTATGAATGGAGGTGATCGATTGTGATGCTGTGAATTTCCAACTGATTTACCACAAGACTCATCAGAATAAAACAAATCCTGCATTATTACCATTATTTTGCTGCAAGGCTTGAGATTAATGATCAATCAAGGTAAGGGACGGTTGATAATGTTCGTCACATTAATGGAGTTTGACACCGTTTACCGAAGAGGGCAGCAGTGTTGCCTCTCCGTCATAAAGTCACACACCTCGCATATTAATCATAGAACTAAGACGTTTTTCATTGTTATTTTTTATTTGTTTTTTTGCTACTTGTTGTTTGAATGTGGTGCAGCCGCTCGGTCTCCGAATATTTCTGATAACCAACATTGAAGCGCAGTCCGAAAAACATGACCCGACTGTTCCGTCGTCCATTAGCAGCTTTGCGTTATCACTCGGTTGTTCTCCCAACCGTCATGAGCCGTTCCCCAGGATGTGTGCCCTGCCGGCGCTCCTTTAAATGAGAAGTATGGTTTCACATCAACTTACTCAGACAGAAAGATCGAGAGAAATAACTCTGTAAATAGTTTAAATTGCATTGTTTCTGCTCTGCAGAGGAGCTTTACGAAAAGCTCCTTTAACACCGGGGACTATTTAAAGGTGATAACGGAATATTTTGCCTTGGTATCTGTGTCACAGGGTCTTTTTGCGGAAAATATCAACTTCCTTGCTCACGGATTCCGTTATATTACATTATCCATCCATACATTGTCTGACGCTTATCCTGCACTCAGTATCGCAGGGGATGCTAGAGCCTATCCCAAACGGCATCGGGCGAGAGGCGGGGTACAGTCAATCGCAGGGCCACAACAGACATCCATTAACTAATTCAGGGTAATTTCCCCATTTTTGTCCTCAATTAACCTGCTGCATGTGTTTGGACTGTGGGAGAGACTCACGCAGACACGGGGAGAACATGCAAACTCCGCACAGAAAGGTCCCTTCGTCGGAATCGAACTAGGGTCCGTCATGCTGTGAGTCCGAAACGCCAACCACTGCAATGTGCCACCCGATAATATAAGACATATGATATATAATATAATAATTTATTTTAACACATATTCGGTCATACTCATTGTGTCACAGAGAATAATATGACTGCCTCTCCTTTTTTTTTTTTTCCCTCACGGTACTTTAAGTCCAAACACAAAACCTGATTTAGTTTGTGCATGAGAAGTTTTTTGTGTGCGCACAATGCGTCTCTGTTTGCCGTATGAGGTATGTATCTGTTTGTGCGTGTGTGACCATATGCATGTACTGAGTAATGGGCTTTGTGCATCCTCTCTTGCTGATGGCCGGGATGTATCCATGGCAACGCCAGGTCGATCCTCGCTGTAAGCAGAGCTGGTGAGAGGGACTTGAAAGGGAGCATTAAACCTCTTCTCTCATCTGTCCTGTACTCCTCTCTCTTTGACCACAGTGAAATGCAGGGGCCTGGTTGCAATTCCCCGCCGTGGGGTTCGCGGAGCTGTGGGTGCAGCATTGCAACACTGCCACCTTTTGGCGTGGCGTGAACACACGCATCCAAATCGACATCTTCGCCCTATTTTCATCCTCGAGTACCAATCAACGATCTTCCATTAATACTGCCTTTTTTCTTGATTCAGAAGGAAATTCCAAGTGAGAAATATGATTGTCTGACCTCTTAGCTTGTAGTTCAGTCATTAGATTTTTTTTTTTTAATATTCTATCTATTTAACCATAACAAGATGCTTCAGCTGTCACACTCGCTGATGGTCATTTCAGGGTTTCTTTCACATTCTTGGCTCAGAGTAAATAAGTTGTTTCTTTCTTATTTACTGTTAGTCACTTTAATTGTTGCTAGAACTTTGCCAAGGTCAAAATGATGCAGCAAAGTGTTTGCTTCCACAGTGACAAATAGTTTTAACTGTTGCCAAGGGTGAATACATTTGCCAGCAAAGCACTACATTCAAAAATCTAAGAATATAGGTTTATTGGTGGCAGAAAAGTAGCAGGTGCAGGTGTCCACCAACCCCTAAGAGTCCATTAATCAATATACAGCCTGATCATATCAATAATCTAACGTATAAAATCAGTGCAGCATATCTGTGCATGTAGCTGCCACCAGATGTTCCCTGTCAAGCCCCTTAGTTGCTTTGTCACGGCTGTTTCGGCTCAGGAGGGGGTTGTTAACAGGATTGTACGTGCTCATGCTGCCTCCTGCTGGACGCCAAATAACGGTATTTTCGCGGGACCAAGTACTGACGGTAATCACGCGTGTGGCCGTTTAGAGATTTTTGGAAAAGATCTTGCTGTTTACACTGTGCAAAAAAGCCAAACAAGCAAGTTAGTTGCAACACCTCTCCCACAGGGCCTTTGAGGAGATATATATCCGCACAAATCAAATAATAATAATAATAACAGGTCTTTACCCGGGCAGTCGTTGTCGTTTCCTCGACAGAAGTTTCGCAACTTGCCATGTTTGTTGTGTTAAGCGTGTACAAATACTGTTTGTAGTGTCAAGTGTGTACAACACAAACTCGTCCGCCAGCGACGGGGGGACGTCACGGGGGAACTCTGTGACCTTCATGTTAGGCCGGCGTGGATGCCGGAGGCTATGTTGCAATCGCTCATGAATATTCAGGCTGCGGAGTTTTTCAGGCCCCCTGATTTTTGAGCAGGCTCTCAGTGCTGTCGGATCAAGGCTGCGCCAAACAACCAGTGTTTGCTCTCGTATCATGTCCGACAACATTAGGAACAGCAGCTTAACACTCACACACACACACACACACATAGGCAAACACACACTTTGTCACCTTCTCCCTTGATTTCCAGGATTGGTGATTCACAGATGAAGACACCTTTGGTTTGCTATGGTTTCAAATCACAAAGGGTTACTTTGGGTAATGCGTTTTTCCTCAGGTTTAATGTGTCTGTTTCCTCAGAGGAATCTTGCGGGATAATTTGCTCCAGGTTTAAGAAGCATGTAATCCCCCCCTCTCGGAAGTGTGCGTAACGTTTAATCTCCCGGCACCATCGCGTCTCTGAAAATAATCCCAGCAGTCTAATGGATGCAGATCAATACAGACGGATGGGTCTATTACATTTCCTTTTTATATCACAACCAACACCACCTCGGGGAATATGCATTTATCTCCCGATTCAATAATGGAGGGATCTGTTTGAGGTGTTCCTTTCCTTTCCGTCGCCATTCTTACATGTTTGCATTGGCCTAATCCGATTTCCGAGAACCGCCCGCGGCTACACGAGCTCGTAATTTGACTGAGGTCTGCCTGGCAAACCGAGGTGTCGGATTGTAATTAACAATTGAGTTTTCCCGCTCTCTGCTGTCCATTCCTTTTATTGCGGATAAACCCGTTGCAGGTGAACTTAATACCAGCTCCGTGGCCTTCTTTTAAAATTCCCCGATATGCCAGACAGCCGCACGTGACTTATGTTTCCGTTCTCATTTTCAGTCATCGCAGCCCGCTTCGATTTGCATTGGATTACACAGTTGATATCACTTGTGTTTCTGAGGCGCGGTGAGGTCATCTCGAATTCTCAGATTGTCAGAAATAGTGCTTTGGTTGCCGTTCCCTGACTTCTCTTGCTCTCACATCATCACCCTTCGTTTTTTTGTTGTTTTTTTTTCCTGTAAATGGTGAAATTCTGCCCCGTGGCTGTGACCTGTGGCACGGGCCCAGCGGGAGTATACCATATCCTTTCCTCATAATGGCATCGCCTCCTGATCCCCCTCCTCTTCCTTCTCCTTCTCGGTCTTTGTCTGTATTTTAAAGTTGCTGGAAGGGATGGATCTTCCCCCCGCCAGCCAGACTCACAAGGGCAAATCACACATCATCTCCTCGTGGAGGTGAGTGCCACGAGGGGCAGAGATCGCACTCCTCGATTCCGGTCATATTTTGACTTTGCTTCAGCTCTTGCTCAACACCGTCTCACCTTTAACGGTGTAATCGCGCCATCTGGAATTTCCCCTTCTTGTGCTTTTTTGTGAACGACAGGATCGATTCAGCCTCACTTGCCGTTCTTCGCCTTCGGATTGTTTTAAATCTGGATTTTGGACTCGTTCTTCAATTAGCAGTCGCTCGTCCGGCCATCCGGCCACCATGCCCGTCCGGATCATGTGCACCATCTCCTTTTCTGCTGATGATGAGCCTGGCGGTGGATACGGCAAGAGCAGTTTTGATGATCACTATAGGCGAGTGCCGAGAGGCTACGGAGACTCGCAGGAGTTCCTGGATGGGTGCAGTCATGTGGACGATTGCGAAGACGGGGAAGAAGAAGTCGACCAGGTGGACGACCTGGCCACGTTCTTCGGCGGCTGCTCGCTCCACGGCGCCAACCACGTGTTTGTGGAAGACAAAAAGTTTGGCATTCGCCAGGGCTTGTGGGCGACGGTCTTCACCGTTGCCTTGTCAGCGTTCCTTTTCCAGGTCGTGGACAGGGTGATGTACTATCTCCAGTACGACCACATCACCATGCTCGACGAAAAAGTGGCAACGAACATGACATTCCCGGCTGTCACCGTTTGTAACTACAACTTCATCCGGAAGTCTCAGATGAGCTACAACGACCTGATTTTCATGGGTGCATTGCTGGGCTTTGAAGAAGGCATGGTGCCGGGGTTCCCGCTCGCCCCAGAGCCGTACCGCCCGCTGGGCTCTCGCTTCAGCCTGGACGAGTTCTACAACCGCACCCGGCACCGCATCGAAGACATGCTGCTGGAGTGCAACTTCAGAGGCTTAGAGTGTGGTCCGGAGAACTTCAGAGAGGTAAAGCTATCTCAAGACCTCCTGCTCCCGACAGGCTCTCAGGTCGTTTGATCTTCGGTTCTTTCGGCCTTAGCTCAGGCAACAGTCGAGCAAAGTCCAAATAGTAATCATAATCTTCCACGTGAGGCTGTTAGTTCAAGTAAAAGCTATATATATATATATATATATATATATATATATTATAGTACTCCAAATAGATAAGGTGTGTGTGTTTGATTTGACGTTTCTCTGGAGGATGATCATATTTGAAGTTAAATGAGTGTTCTATTTTTCAAGTCCTGATAAAAAATAGGAATAGGACCTAATAAGACCTCATTAAAATATTGCGGGTTGCTAAGGGTTACAAATATTTTTTTTGTTTGTTTTTTAACGTATATATATAATGAAAAATAATCACTTTTGAGTATCTTCATGAATTTTATTTATTGTGATTGCAAACATCCTCAATAAGGCTTGTTGAGCCTGAAATACTTGAATTTATTGCTAATGTATTGCCTCATAATGATTGATATGCTTTATTGTTAATTAACTACATATTAAGATCAATTTATAGTACAATCAATAGTAAATATCAAGTAATCATTCATGCCATATGATGCACTCAATTGTGCTATTCTGCAAGAAAAGGCTCGGAAATGTCAGCAAAGCCAATCAAAATCATAATCAGAAAAACTTTATTTGTACCCAAGTTGGTATTGGGGGGGGCACATGGGGTAGCAGCATCAGAGTCATGAACATGTGAACATCAAGAATAACATTTGAAAAAAATGAAAATGAAAGAGAAGATAATTATAATATATATATATATAAATAAAAAATTGAAAATTGTCGGTACAAAATCGCTCTTCATTTTTATATTAATTATACATTATCAGCATTAATTACACTCGGCGGGGGGGCTGCCGTGGAGATGAGGCGTTTACAGGGTTGCTAGGAACTGAGGAGTTGGACAGCTCTGGGGACGAAGGTTGCCCTTCTCCTCTGGGTTTTACAGGCGGGGGCAAGGGGATCTGCGACCAGAGGGGAGCCACTCGAAAGGCGTATGTAAGACGTGGGACTGATCTGCGTTGATCGGCTGTTTTTAATATTTGATTGTCGTTAAAGCAGGTGAAAGGTCTGAGGGGTTGGCCAATTATTTTGGAGCAGACCAAGGCGGTGCGCTCCAGGCGATTCCTGTTGTGTTGGGTAATGGAGTGTAACCAGCAGGTGAAGGAGAAGGTCATTATGTTCTCAATGAAAGCGTAATAGAAGATAGTTCGGATTGTGCTGCTAAGCCCAAATTACCTCAGTTTCCTGAGCAGGTACTGCCATTGGTGACATTTCTTGATGATCTCCTCAGTGTTAAAGAACCTCAGAAGGTTGTCGAAGACAGTGCCCGGGTACCTGCACTCCTTCACCATCTCAACTGGCTTCCCCATATGGTGGTGGTGATTGCTTCTGCCAGTTGCCTCTGCCTACTGGAGAATGTGATGACCATGTCCTTTGTCTTGCTTACATTCAGCTTCAGGCAGGAGGCTTCGCACCAGAGCGTGAAGTCCTGAAGGGCTGAGTCGTGGTGGAGTGTGGGACCAGACAGTAGGGACAGGAGGGCAAAAAAGAGCCAATGTGTCGTGGAGCCAATTGTAGTTTATTAAAAGATAATGCGTTACCTTGCATCACTCCCAAGATAAGAAGAAACTGCCCAAACAAATTAGCAGGGCCAATGCCAATGTGCAGTAAAAGCCAGTGCGTGTACGTTGATAAAAATTTGAAAAAGAGCAAATCCAAAGGAGTTCCTGACTACGACTCCCGCTGCTGATTTAAGAGAGCAGCGTTGTCTGTTGGGACGGGCTCTTGTCTCCCCGAATGTTTTTTGAGCTGCCGAATTGTGTTCCTGCGAGCATGCATATCATACAAAAC
Organism: Fistularia commersonii; assembly: GCF_037954325.1. NCBI lineage: Eukaryota > Metazoa > Chordata > Actinopteri > Syngnathiformes > Fistulariidae > Fistularia > Fistularia commersonii. The sequence goes on from NC_141290.1 coordinate 11,776,790, forward strand.
ACAAGTGGAATGCTGAAACCACCGTGCAGCGTGTTGACAATATCCACCTATTGGTATATTGATTTGCTTGACCTTTTGCGAAAGTATGGACAGACTGCTAATGGATGTACAGCGGCAACATGAGCCGTAGTTACGCATTTGTACAAATAAAGGCATGACACAATGCTGCCATTTATTCTAACAAGGTAACATAATGCCTCTGTTTCTTTTTTCAATTAAATTCTGAATAGTTAGAATCTAGAACATTGTCATTTTCATGCGATTCATTGTGTTATGATTGGGAAAAATGTACTATTTCTTCAAATACTTAATTAACAATTGAAGTCCTTCACCTTTACCTTTTTGCATCAGCTAAGGTGTTTGCTTGTGTGTGTTTGTGTGTGTGTGTGTGTTTGTGTGCGAGAGAGAAGACACAGCTATTTATTATTGTACTCATATGCATAGACTCTCAGTAAATTTGCATAATCATTGACTTGTGAGTAAGCAGGCAAAAGCCGCAGGCTAATTATTGCTCGTCCTATGCAACCATATCCCCGACCGATGCTAAATAAGGTAGAAATATAAGATGTGAATAATGTAGTTTGTGTCTCAAATTGCTGCCATTAATCATTTTAAATTTTCAAGGGTTTCTTTTCAACACCCGTCAGAAGGCCACAGACTCATCTCTGCGGCCGCCCCACTGTTTGACTCCCGAAGCTGAAACAATTACAGTGTATATTTTTTAATGTTCTCACTTTCAATGTTGAAGAAAAAAATCACACATTATGATTTTTTCCCTTGATATAAAGGCAGTCTTTAAATGCACGAAAACCTGGAAAAGTTTTCAGTATTTAACAATGTCTTAAAAATTTAATATGGGGGATCTTATGAATAATGGGCACGCAGATTAATGATAGTAAGCTTTAATCATTTTTATTCCAACAGTTCAATTTTAATTTAACCCTGCACTGCAACTTTCATGAAGACACACTCCAATGCGGTTACAATCAGAGAGGCAGGATATTTAACTTATTTCCATCTATTTTGTTTTTGGTTTGGTATCCTAAACTCCAGAATGCAGTGTTTGTGTGTGTGTGTGTGTGTGTGTGTGTGTGTGTGTGTGTGTGTCTGTGTGTGTGTGTGTGTGTGTGTGTTTCTTGCATGACTGACAGTCTACAACATGGGCGGGCAAAGCATGAGTATGCTCATTGTTTTCCAAAATGCATTGATTTCAGGACGATTTCAGAATTGCATTGATTTTTCTAACACAGTAGAGAAACTTGCAGTCTAGTTGATCTTGCTTTTTTGTAACAATTCTCAGGATGGATCCCAGGTGTTGGTCAGTTAACTTGGCAGCATCTTATGTGCCATCATCTGAATGTTTGGAATCATGGCTAATCGCTAATTTGAATGCGAGCATACAACTTGGTACTTGAAACTTTTTTCTGAGTCTGTAAATTAGCCAACAACCTCTGATCTGCAGCTGCCCGTTCTTGCTTCGACTGCTCATGAGCATAGTTAGCATGCTTTGTGGCAAAGCGATTGCTGCTATTGTATTCTTTGAAAACCGCAACAGTTGCTTGGCATATCAGGCATTCAACGGTTGATCGGACTTCAGTGAAAAAATGTTTTGTTATCTACTCCCTATTAAACTCCCTAGCAAACAGCAGTATGGTTTCATGCCTGGAAACAGCATGGGAGATGCAGTATTTGCTTTAGGAATGCTGTAGAGAAGCGCAGAGGTCAGAGAGAGCTGTGTTGTGCCTAGAAAACCATACAGCAGGGTGCCAAGAGATGAATTGTAGTATTGTGTGAGGCAGTCTGACGTGGCAGAGAAGTATGTTAAACTCGTTTAGGACATGTATGCTCGCTGTGAGATAGTGGTGAGATGTGCTGCATGTGTGACAGAGAAGTTCAAGGTGGAGGTTGGACTATCAGGGATCAGCTCTGAGCCCCTTCTTGTTTGCTGTGGTGATGGACTGACTGATGGATGAGGTTAAACAGAGCTATGGACCATGTTTGCAGATGACATTGTGATCAGGGAACAGGTGAGGGAAAATCTAGAGAGGTGGAGGTATGCTCTGGAAAGGAAAAGAATGAAGAACTAAATAAATAAATTAGAACTGAATCAGAACTGAAGAAGCATCTCGGATGAGGGGTGAATAATCTTCAAGTCATGAAGTTCAAACCCAGCTGCCACAACAGGAAGATTTCAACTACAATAAATTAAGTTTAATTAAAATAAAATTTGATGTTCAGCAGGCCAGATTTAAAAGCACAATGGGCCGCATATGGCCCACGGGCCGTAGGTTGCCTGTGCCTGGTCTCAAGACGCACACAGCAAACGTACCTGGAGTGGCCTGGAGTCAGAACCCACTATGCAAGGCCTCTCCTTGCCACAATAATACACACCCATATACTCAAGGTGGGGTAGCCATGTGATTTTACGGCATAAAAAAAAGGGTACATGGGCAAAGTCATTAAGGTGAAATACGGCACGCTGACGCAGCGTGTTCATCCTCCCCTCTTAAGACAGAGAGCCACGAGTGCTGTGCAATCAGCCATTTTATTTTCGTGAGATGAAGGCAGTGACCAGGTCTAATACAATAACAGATGTTTCTGCCATGCCACCATTCAAAACTCATTCTTGCTTTCATAATGTCGTACACTGATTTAGATCCAGCACTCCAGGGCTCGCGTGTTGTCTTCCAGTGCACGTTCCAGTGCCGCATTTGGATAAGCTCTTTTCTGCGGACCCCAATTACGACCGTTACTGCCGCCGGACCGAACTTTAAATCTTTTATTATTTGACGACGTGCTATTGAACAAGCGGTTGCTGTTATTCTGACACATGAGATAATTATTTTCAGAGGGGTTGTCACAAAAGGCCCATTGTAGCATCTAAATTGAAAAAAACAGAGATGGGCATACCACCCCCTTCAAATTAATACAGCAATATAAAGCTGATGCTTTTACTTGACTACCAACGATTGCTGCGTTTCTGTCAGTTTGAACCCAGAACCTCCTGCACTGATGACTTGCCTCTACCTCCTGTCTCACCAATTTTTAAGAGCAGGGAGGTTTGATTACAAGCTATTGAAAACAGTATAATCTGTTATGCAAAAAATATATATACCTGTTGGACTTTGGTAAGACTTTGCATCACTGAATAATTAGGACTATGATACATTTTTATTTACTTTTTCGATTTTATCTCTCTCTCTCTCCACACACACACACACATATATATAACCTTTATTTAACCAGGAAAAGCACACATGTATTTTTTTGTCCAGTGTGCCCTGTCCAAGACAGGCAGCAGCAGCACAGTTAACAAAGTTACGACAACAACTGACAATCAGCGGCAACGTGGTTATGATAAAAAGACTAAAATAATCAAATAACCAGATTTCTTGATCACAACCATAAAAAAAAAAAAAAAACACCATAAATCCAGGTGAAACAGATGTGTCCACTTCCAAGTCTTCAAGCATCCTCTTAAAAAACATCCACGATAGTAGTTTTTGAAGATAATGTCAGGCCTTATATTATTTTAGGCTTAACTTGATTATTGGATTATCAAATGATGTAATGTATGATATTAGCATATTAACAAATGCAGATAATTTCAATATACCGGTATGTGCTGTATATAAAAAGAACTTAGAAGTTAGCATGTTGGTTGTTGAGTTTCAGGTTAGTCAGACAATGCTGAGAAACAATGGTTACTTATAACAGTCCTCTGATGGCTCACACAATCATTGTGTCATTTTAATTCTTAGGTAATTATGCCCAATCATATGTTATGATTGATTAATTATATTATTATTGTATTTTATTTCTCAATTATCTCTATAGCTTAATAAATAAGATTATTCATATCAATGTATTGCATCCTGATTATTAAAATACAAGTAGGATAATGTTAGATTCACTGGCAAACTCTAAAGACTTTAATATTAATAAAATACAATGAATTAAGATAAAATAAAATGATAAAATAAAATAAAAAAAGACACAACCAAATTGTAAAAGAGAAAAAGATTAAGGCGTGAAGACTCCCCACGTGCTTAATTCTCACTCCTGATGCTCCATCTTTTCTAATCACCTCTACATCTGAACAGCCAATCAATAAAATGTACCTGTAAATCTCCGGTAGGCCGCATGGGGGACCACGCCGAAGAAGAGAAGAGCGTCTATTTATTGCATCCCCCTAAAAGCCCCGAGGGCCCCATGGGCTCTATTATTTAGACGTGACGCAAAATTGAGGCGATGAGATTGACCGGGGTATTTTTTTTTCCCTCCCTGTCTGTTTTATTTGCCTCCCTCTCCTTCCTGTATGTGCGTGGTGTCTGCTGTCCAGCTGGGATTCATCTACAGTCTGTGGGATTTAAAAAGAAAAAAAAAAAAACAATAACAAAGAACAGCTCACTGCATTTTCTGCTTGTATATGGAAAATCCTATTTCGGATACACAAAGCAATTCAATTAAAAGCGTGTGCCTGAGGTATGATGAAAAATACATTGATGCTACTTTTATTAAAGCGCATCTTTAATCGTCACTTTTTTAATTGTAATTTCAGGTAAGGTAATTTGTTTTTACTGATATTTCATCGTGCGTGCTACGTGTGCGACTTTTTTTAATGAAATGTTCTGCATTTCTCAAGTGCTTACTTTCCTTTTTTCAAGCTGACTTTTATTTGATATATTTCAATTAATTTCTTGGGAATATTTTCACAATTGTCAGTTTTACACTTTTGCAGATTTGTGTGCAATTAATTGGTGTACCGTGTTCTGCGGCTGCTGTAGCGGAGACCATCCTGCAGATGCAAAATCGTCTTTCTTCATTGTGTTCCACTGGGTCTCGTTCCCAGCGAGAGTTCATAGCTTCTCCAAAATTCTTTGCAGTTCTCAAAATTCCAAGTCCGCTGTCTCCCGAGGTCGGCCCTGAGTGAACTGACTAGGTTTCTGCAACTTTGCCTTTTGTGCTCAGAAGACCCTTTAATGGAAAAGTCTTGGGGGGGAGTTTGCATCCTTAGTCAACATCCAAACACAGACCATCTGGAATCAGCCTTGACTGCGGGTTGGAATTGCTTATCTTATAGAAAGTAAGAGCTTTATTTTTGTCACATCCAGTTATACATACAGCACAACATCAGCGAAATTCAACCACTGCATTTTTAATTCATCATAGATGAACCATGAGCAGCAGGCAGCTGCTGAGCAGCACCGGGGGAGCAGTTAGGGGTTCAGCATCTCGCTCAACAACACTTCAGCGGTCGAGAAGACACTTGGGAATCACTTATATAGCATATTGTTTGATACCACGCTGCTGCAGATGTCTTGTGCACTGAGATGCAAGTTCTATTTTTTTCTACGTGAGATTTTGGTTCTACGAATCCACATGACACAGTGCCTTAATTCCTGTAGGAGTTATTAAAGATAAGATAAACTTTATTGGTCCCCATTGGGGAAATCCTTATGTGACAGCAGGGTAACAGTTATAATATCAATAAATATGACAATTAGAAGACAAGTAGAAGATAGCAAAAGACATCTACAAGTAAATAGACAGTCGAGAGAACAACATCAATGATAAGAATGAACGTCAGAATGAAAAAAAAATCAAAACAGCAATGCTGAAAATAGACAACCAAAACAACAACAACAAGGATAGGAATATAAACAGACTAACAATGGCAATGATAAAAAAAAAAAAAAAAAAAATTAATATATTTTTTTTCTGGTATTCTTGTTTGCTCGGCCAGACAAATTTTTTTATTTGTGGATGTGGTGAAAGAGAACATGAGAGAGGAGGATGGGTAGAAATTGAGTGAGATTGGGGAAGGTGATTGGCTGTGGCAAAGGGACGCTTTATCAAAGGTAAGATATTGGCAATTTTCCTCAAGTTTCTAGAGATTTAACACAAGAAAAAAAGGCAAAGAATTGCCCAAAACCAGACTGTAACTGACTGTGATTCCTCATTGTGTTAAATGTATGTTTTTGCTTAATATGAGGCAATTCCCTGATACGCCGTTGCAGTTAGACGGAAGCAGACACGTCTAGTTTGTCTGATAGGGTGTGGCTCAAACCAGCGTCGAGCGCTGGTCGATAACGTCGACTGCAGATGGGCGTCTCAGGTTGCCCCCGTTCTGTCCCGGGGCAGAATGTGAGCCCCCCTCAGAGCGCTGATCTGGATTCCCGCTTCCTGATCCTTCCTGCTCGCCTTTCTCCCGAGATCGGCATTGTCACCGGAGTTGGCTCGAGGCTCCGGTTACGCCCTTCCTTTCTCGTCCCGTCGAGATTCTTCCAAAGAAAGAGACTTAAAAAGGGCCTCACAATCTGGCTTTCAAGCTGCAGATACTTTTCAGGGTTGCAGTGTCTTTGTGCAACGACTTAGAGATGGTTGCATTAGAGAAAATGTGTAAGACTTGCACAGGCTGTGAAAACAATGGATGTTCAGACATTATCCTTGCATAAATTAGCTTTCTGCACAACAATGTTCATTTCAGCCGCTCGCATTTAAGGTCAATTTGTTTTAGTCGCTCCACCTTGCACAATTAGAATAATTAAACCGTCACTTTGTCAAATGGAAATTGATTTTCGAGTTGTTCCCCTCTGTTTTAGGGTGCGGTTAGTTGGTTGGATTTATTTCATTTACCAAGGGACAATTCCATCCCTTTTTTTTTTCCAGCTTTGTTTCCTGTTTCATTACCCGGTCTGAAGACATGATCCATCAGATAATGAAAACGCGGCGTCTCGGTTATTGGTTGTCTGCGGTGGTTATAACCTTCGCAGGGAAGACAGATTCGGATCAAAGGCTATGGGGGTGGAGAAGAAAATTGTCAAGTGTCACAAAGGGGCCAGACTATGTACTGGACACAACTTGTCAATGTGATGTCACAATGTCTGCCTCTGTAACAGTGCATCCACTGAAAATAGACAACTTAATTTGAACACCCGGTAGGAGATGTGGAAGCTCCACTTTTTATTAGAGAATTCACTGGGAATAAATGTTGTCAGGGAATAGCCCGACTTTTTGAGGTGTATTATTTACATACATTTTATTGTCAGTTCATTTAATGTACATGTCTTTATGTCTCGGGAAAGACTATTTTTTTCCCCCCTTTAGACCGGGGACTACCAAACCAGGGCTCAAACTGAGACTGTGTTCGAGAAGGAACCGATAAATGTTTTAGCATGAAGGCCGGGCATAGTTTGAGCTTAATACCTCAGAAGAAAGGATACCGTTTCCCACGCCCTCATCCACCCAAAAAAATAAAAATCATGAGTGCTACCCAGAACATTAAGGTGGGGAATATGCTGACACAGGAAACTTAAGAAGAAAAAGCTTCTCAAAAAGGAGCGGAAAAAAAAATTAAATCTGCCGACATCTGCTATTTTTTTTTCCCACATTCCTCAGATGAATCTAAATATTTAACAAACTAATGTCATGTGTTCAAAGTTTGCCGGTGAACCTAAAAGAAGCTGCATCATAAATGCGGTGTCCCAGAAGAGTGTTACATTTTAATGACTGTAATAATGGAAAGTTATATCTACAGTACACATATATACATATACATATATGTGTGTGTGTGTGTGTTCCCGAACAGAGCTGACCTTCAGTTCAAACTCTGTTGGAGATTGTGAGTATTTTGGGGTCATCGCATTTAAGAATCACTGTTAACACCAAGGACGCCATTAAACTACTGTTCTGTATCAGGAGCCAATCATATTAACACGGCACCATTAATCTTGACACTGCAGCTCTGAAGAATACTTTAAGAAATCAACACAAGGGCTGAGGGGATGAGCATGGTGGTGGAGTGGACACACACACACACACACACACACACATAGAACCACTCCATCCAGAGCGACCGACGCAAACTCCAGAAATGGATCTCAAATTGACAGCTCTGGTAATGAATTTAACGTAAGCTGTCAGAAAGTGCTCAGCATTACTGATGAGTTTGAAGAAAAAAAGCGTGTGCAAGCGAAACGCTTCATCACCTCCGAGAAGTAACGGACTTGAAATATTAATTGTGACACCGAAGATTGCCGTTTGCAACTTTCTGCTATCTTAGTTTTTATTAGCGGTTTGTTTTTTATTTTTATTAAGTGTTTAGAGTGAGTCACAGCCTTGCCTCATAGACGTGCACTGTAAAGATAGAACCTTAAATCCCACTTTTATGTGATTTTCCACACGCATACATTCAATAAAAACAATGTTAAATGCACAGCAGAGGAGAGCCTGATTGCAGTCTAATTCAGTTTGCTGGTGTTTTCAATATTAAAGTATTTAATATTCAAGTTATTTTCCCGGAGTCCAGTTCTAGTTTCCTGACGTGGACCAGTGTAAAGCTGCCATCACAGGGGGGCAGTGTTTTACAATTATTTCTCGAGCCAAGCCTATTGTTCCTGGAACTCTGGAAAGTAAAATTCTGCACCCCACCCACCCTATATTTCATTTTCCCATCTGAAAGAAGTCACTTAGATACATTGTACATGACATTGTGTCTCTTAGCTCCGTCATCAGGTAAATTCTTCATGGGGTTGCATTTCGAATGCTTCCTGAGGAACCGAACCTGTTGTCTGTGTTGCAGGAGCTTAGAAAAAAAAAAAAACACAAAAAAAAAAAACCCAACAAAAAAATGCAAATCAAACACCATCTGAGATTCTACAGGATGCCAGAAACCCGGACAACTCGACAACTCCCTCTCTCTCTCTTCGTCTCCGCATCTGTATTCCCTCTCGACCAATCCCCGCGTCTCTGAACGTACGTCCAATGTCTTTGTTTGCCGGCGCTGTCAAATAGACCACTTCTAATTAAATCTCTCATGACTCTCCTGAGTCAAAGGCTGGCATCGCGTACTGCGGCGTTGGCTCCCAAGTCCAATGGGAGGATCACGGCTGAGTAATTTATATCGGATGGATGAATTACTCTCGCTCTCCAATAACAGCCAACGCGCACAAATGCTAATTTATCATTAAAGTGGCATAAATTAAAAGGATAAGACATGCACTCCACTCCCCGATAAGATAAATGACACCTAATTACTTGAAAATGAGGGTTCCTGCTGTCCTGTTGGAGCAATTGTATATGAAAAAGAAATATGACAAGTGTCTTTTAAGGGGCCAATAGCCACTTACCAGGAGCTAATTGGGCTGAAGTGAGAGCCTTAATGGCTTCTTACAGGATTGCAATTCATACCGGAGCCGGAATAGACCGTTTCGCTGTGAAAGAGTAAATGTCACGGCCGGAAGGAGACAGGTGCCATCCTTTAAGGAGAGTCAGCCGCCACTTTCGCCCTCGCATATTCTTATCGCGTTCATAAATATTGTCACACTCCTATAAGTCCCTTTTTATTATAATAATGATGTATGGTTGAGTATCTGCGTTTGGAGGGGTCAGTCTAGTTCCAGTACGAGGAACCGTGCTGAAAAGAGATATTTTATTTTAGCCGCGGAGGAGGATGCCCGGCGTCTAAGAGGCTAGTGTCTACGGCCGAATTGGTATTTACTGCGCTTCCTCTCAGGAGTTTCATAGATGACTGCATCCATCGCGGTCAGCAAGACTCCATTAGGTACCCGGCAGCAGTTCCGAGGGGAGTGTGGAATCAGCAGGACCCCGTTGCTCACCCGAGACAGCGTGTTTGGGTAATGTTACTTCTATGCATTTAAGAGACTGTTTGAGGTTCAAAGGCAGACAAAGGCCTCATCCTTTATCTCTGTTCTGTCCTGCTGGAGGGCCTGGAAGTGGAAATATTTGGAAGCCCTCTTGGTGGTTTTAAAAGGGAAGTTTTCATCATAGCATGATGAAAACTTGTTTATAAGGTTAAATTATGCAGGTGGATTTTTATCTGTAGCTGTAACAGAATGTCGATGAAGGGACTACTCTGTGTCTTATTCTTAAAGTACTTGGAACTTGAAACACCCCAAAACCAACAAGCAGTTTTACCTCAGCCCGTGTTGTACAGTCAGCTCAGAAATTCAGATGATAAGCTGAATTTAGACAAAAAAAACTGTGCAGGCAGAATTTCATCCTAGGAACTACCCCCATCTAAAAGGAACCTTTCAGTTAGCGGGCCAGAGGAGCTCGGACCACTTTGTCGGTCCATTTCTTTCCATTTTGTTGCAAGAAAACAGCTGAACAATGGCCACAATAATTTTGGAAAATGGGTGCTCTGCAGTCAACAAAAAGTATTTGGTGAAGGTCTTTTGAGGTCCACCAAGCACCAAAGTCAAACAAGTTCCTACAGAACCATAAAAAGACCCTGCCTCAGAGAAGGCGCTAGATTGGTTCTAGGAACTGAGGTCCATGGTCCCTGGCTCCTATGCTATACTCATGCATTAGGGGACAACATAGTTCAGGGGTCAAACTCAATGCCCATGGGCCAGATCAGGCCAACAAACGGATTTAATCCAACTTACAAAGCTAAAAGATACCAGTTTTCAGGGTTGAATTGAACAATAGGTACATTAACAGTGGTAAATATGTCATGATTTACCCATCCAACCCACTTGAGAATAGATTTTCCTCCATGTGGCCCCTGCGCTAAAATGAGCTTGACACCCTTGGCCAAGTTCCTGAAAAAGTTATAAGAACTAAAAGAGTTCATACAGTGCTAAAGTGACTAAAGAAGAGTAAAGATCTTAAATGATCCACCAATGAATCTAAGTTTATTCATGTGATGGGAAGATCTGCTGAGCATACATATAGAGGATGAACTCCAACCCCCCGGTGGAATTTCAGAGAGTGATGACTGGCGGCGTGAGGGGCGGACGTTCTTCGGGCCTCTGTTGCGCCTGTTGTGACAGGAACGTGAGAAACTGCTGCCGGACAAAGACGAGGTCGAGAGAGGCTGTCGAGCAGAAGTCCGTCGCACTCGGCTGGTCGAAAGCGCTTCTGGAACTACAGAGGCACTGAACCAAAAACAAAAACTCCAGCATGAGATGGACTTTCGGGAGGACGGGGTTGACTTTCAGGCTCTTTTACCAAGGTTAAAGCAAAGATTTCTTTAACTATATTAGAGGTAATAATATTACTATCCCAGCTGTCATTGGGCAATAGGCAAGCACTCTAGGGACCGGTTGCCTGTACAACCAAAGAGACGTACAACCAAATTAGAGTCTCCAATGAACCTCCTTCATCGTTTTGGACTGTGGCTGGAAACCAGAGAACCGAAAGGAAACCCTCGCAGACACTGGGAGAACGTGCAAACTCCACAGAGAAAATCCCAAACCAGGGACTTTCTCACTGTGAGGCTGAAGCACCAACCTGTGCGCCACCATGCCACCCAGCGGACCACTTATTGTTTTTCCTTACACAGTTAAAAACACACAGGAACCGCGCCATTTTCGAAGAAACACATGCGGTCTTGGATTATTTGTGATTGTAATTGTAGAACAAAATGTATGTTGACCTTCAATTACTTTTTGAAACATTTCTGTTTGAGATTTGGAACATGAACCCCCCTCTACCCACAGGCACTCCGGATTAGATTGATGGTAAAATGTCTTCTATGTAAATAAGCGGCAAACTGTCTTTAATGGAAATTAGCTCAAACTTGTAAACACGTCTGCCCCGAGCTAATGTTAGTCAGAGGTCTAATGATGGGAGTTTGTTTCATCCTGTCATCTGCATAATCTTTCGGAGTCTGTCACCGTTCCCCTTTTTTAGCAGAAGCGGAGAGGCTGACTCTGCGGAGGACATGTAAATATTTCCGACAAATCGTCCGTCTCTAAGAGGAGAATACGGAGCAGAAATGCCAGATCCGCGACGTGTTGTGCTCTCTTGATCCCTTGATGGTTCAGAGGATTTGGAACATGATTGTTCAGGCTCTAAGAGATATTGCAGAAGCAAATAAACCTAGAAACTCGACACACAAACTTTCAAGCTCTCGCTTACACACACACACACAAACACACGCATATATACACACGGAAGACATCAGCCCTCATATTGCTCTCAGTAAGTGAATATCCAGAGGGACCACTTTACCGCAGACAAAATGAAATCAAAGTGAAAGGTCCATTTAGGCGCGACTTGCCGTGGTGCTGGCTTTTCCGGCAGGTTGATCTTCTTTGTAAATGCTTGCGTGGTTGTTCGGTGTGTGTCTGGAGCACAGGATGAACCCGAGCGAGCTAATGGCCTTGGGGTCCGTGCTCCCCTCAGAGGAAATGTTTGAAAAGCAAGCCATTAAATGGTTGCTTTTTGGTGAGTGTGTGTGTGTATGTGTGTGTGTATACATATGTGTTGGGGGGGGGGGGGGGGGTAGATTGAGAAATTGATACAAAAAACAAATGAGAATAACCTTCAACAAAATCCAAAGATGATTTTTCTGCACTCGAGCGTTATGTAGTTTTTTCTTCCGCTAATAATCACCAGATTGCAAATGGTGGAATTTGTCATCACAACATAAGTAACAGCATTTTGAATTGAATTAGTTCATTTTGTTTATTTTTTTTTCAAATCGCATCTTGTTTCCCCGCTTGAATGCTAAATATCATCCAGTCGTGGGCACACATGTTAGCGGCACCATGTTTCACATCCCCCTACACATTAAGTCCATGTTTTTTATTCATGCGGCCCCATTCAGGAGCAGGCGATGCAAACTACTTTGCAATGGGAAGCAGGTGAGTGGAAAGAAGTGATGCAGGAATGCGAAACAAAATACCTTTTTTTTTAATTTTTAAGCCAGGGATCTCGTTCATTATCCACAAATCGTAAAAGATGCACGGGATGAGAATTTACAAGTTTGGCACACACAAACTTTGCACGTTCCGCACCTGCGTCCGGGATTCAGCACAAGGCGAAGGGGGGGAAACAGCCTCTGGATACTCACAGAATTATGGCGGATTGTACGCATAAAAAAATAAAATCACAGTCCAGAATTCAGTTTGGTTTTATTGTTTCCCTTCTGTCTCGTCTGATAACCGCAGTTGTAAAAAAAAATAAAAAACTAGGACCAAGCTGGAAAGGGAGAGACATTAACAGGACGTGACAAGATATCTACTGAGGATTGCGCTTGTTGACACGCTTTTGATCTTAGCCATGCTAAGCCTAACATTAAAAGGCGAAGCAATTATAATGTTTTGAAAAGGTGAACCCAAGTGATAGAGCTTGGCTCTCAGAGGATGTGTGTGGGGGAGGGAGGTGAGCTATAATTCAATTTAGAGGATATTTATCTGCAAAAGGAGCGGAAAATGTTTACACTGTCGCCAATTCAGTTTAATGTCTTTTTGCAAGTGTGTATATCAAATATGTCACAGCACAGGCTGGATTTCTCAGTCGTGCCAGCTCACTTTGAGCTTCTCGCCGAAATAAAAAAACTCCTAATAATTTTCAAAGCTGTCAAAGTTGTGGGTTCTAAAAGCACCGAGTCTGAGAAGCGAGAGGTTTTAAGAGAAGCCGGCGGGGTTTTAACCGCAAAGTTAGCAATATGGCGCACTGGCATACGGGGTGACATTTATTAAGGTAATTTCTGCTTACACTTCGCATTCTGACACGTACAAGCCCAGATTGTCAGTATCACCATCCATCACCGAAATGGTCATACAGAGAGATATGCGTGATTCGAGTTTTATTCTCAGATTATTTTTTCTGCGTCCCCATCATGTGCCCGACGATGCAGACTCATACACAAGCTTGATTCAGTAATATTTCTGTTTTAGTCACATGGACTGTAAATAAGGCCATTCTACAGCAGAGCATCGACGCATTGTCTCGTCACGGCAGTCTCTGCTTCTAAATAATTTTTTTTTCCTCTTGGAAGGAAAAAAAGAAACGAAAAGCTTTGCTCTCTTCTGATTCTGCTACCAGTCGTCATCTCTGAGCGCGTACCCGTCCCCCCCTGAAGGGAGCCTGTAAAAGCCTCCCTAAGTGTTGCGTGTCGTTTTGTTAAAACATCATGGAAATGTGCAAATATGAATCATTGTTTTCCTTTTTTTGTTTTTTTTTCAAGTCCCACAAGCTCTTACTTTTTCCTTCTCCAGCTCACATCCGATGAGATATTCAGAACAAGGCTTGAGTCCCTATCAATCATTCTGACCTAAATTCCAGGAGAAACGGGCCTCAGGTGGAAAGAAATACCAGAATTAACCTCTAAGCGCACCGGGCTGTGTATGTTTTGGTCAGATTTCTTGGAGTTAAAAAAAAAATTCAGAGCGCTTCAGAAGGTTTCCATGTCTTATAAAATTACTATCAAGAGATGCAAACCATTTCTATCAGATATCAGTATTCCTCAGAGCCTCATTGCTAGTGTCATTGCATTTCGGATTTTCCTCTCAAGCCTCCTGGCCCGCTGCTTATTTTAAGGTGTCTGTCGAGGTGTATAGGAGCACATGCTACACGTGCACCTAAATAAAAAACTTACCACTGTATAACAAATAGATTTACTTTTGCAGAAAGGATTCTCTTATAAACCGCAAACAGAAAGGGACCATTTATTTCACAAAGGCTCATTCATTCATTTCTCCCTGGAGCGGGAAAAAAAAAAAAGGTGGCATTCGGCCCGCGGGGACCGGGAGGGGGGACTGTTTGCTCTCACTGGCGGCCGCACTCTGAAAGTCATTCATCAGAACCATTTCCCCTTTCCTAAACTCTCCCCAGCCCAGCTGTCACGATACTGCCGAGATGAATTAGCTATGTCATCCTGTGTTTCCCTGCGCTGGCGGGGATACTCTGACTGCCCCCCTGGGTTGTAAATATGAATCTCCCACATCTAATACTCATACAGTACGGTTTCTGGATTCATTTTGAGATTAGTGAATTGATGTTACAGGGGCATGGGGGGTAAAGAGGGAGCGCCATGAAGCTAAAGTAAAAGATCAGGCCTTTGACATTATCTGACTTTGTTACAGAAAGCTTATTTTTCTTCGAATTCCTCGATTTGGAATGCCGAGCGGGCGTTCAACTGTTTTCAGGTGAACTTGCAAAAAAAAAAAAACTGAGTTCAGAGGTTTTACATGTTGGCTCGAATTGTTTTAAAGCTCCTATTATGAGCAAATATTCAAATTTTAGTTTGGCCCATTGAAATCTCATTGATCTGTTCTCCAGCCCCAAAGAACATACTGTACTGTACTGAAATGTTTTTATGGGTTTATTTTAGGCCAAAATACAGAAAGGAATTAAAGATTATCTGAATTATTGCTGTGTCTCTGGTGTTTGTTCTCTTCTTGCCTTGAAGAGGAAAACTAACAATTCTCCTATGAATCCGTTGTCAATCCATTCTGGTCAATGTAGAATTTTACACTTTAACAATCTTAAACGTACCCTCTTTGTAGCTTATGTTGCCAGAAGGAGCATCTTTGCGTTTATCTCGCCACCATTTGGTTACAAGTTGTACTGCTATGTAATTTTGACAAGACAAATTGTGACAATCTACTAGTCCCCTGTTAATTTACCTACTTAATGGGTCTCCTCGGTCATCATTGCAAACGTTGCCCAACTGATAATTTAGTCAGGAGCCACTGACACAGCTAAGGAGACATGTCGTACAGAGAATTACAACCATTCACTTTCATTTACACTTCATATAGAGACATTTACTCATACTCCTATATGACACCTGTCATATAGAAACATAGAACATCTGGGCAATTTCAGGTCTCCAATGAACCTCCTGGATATTTTTTGCATCATTGGAGGAACTCAACCAGACATGATGAGATCAAGCAAACCCCCGCGCTACCCATACATTTTATATGTTGGATGTTTATACTGAAATAGAAGATGCAAAGCACAAAAAAAAATTGAAAGGATTTTACGTGATTGCTTCAGCGTCTCGTTAAATTGGTGGTAAATCATGTTACTCAATTCTTGCTATATTTTACCGTTTTGGAAAACAAAATTTTTCAAAGAAACTACTGAATTATGCTAAAAGAGCCAGTGAAAGAGTGATCTATTTCTGCATTAAACATCCATTTATACCTTACAACAAACCAAAATGCCTCACTGTGACGATCTGTTGTTTGCAGTTTTCGATAAGGCTGGAAAGTCCCGAATAAATGAACCAAGGACGTGTCCATGGCCTCTGAGAAGTTGTCAATACTGTTGAGCCACTCTTTCACCGATCATTAAAAATGAATTGTTTCTTAAATGTTATTGAATAATTTCCGCTAAGAAAATGGGTCTGTTTACAGAAGACCTGACTCAACGCTTCAAACTGGTCAAGGAAAACTCCCAGTGCCTGTCGTGAGAGACACCAAGCTCCATTGCAAAGCGTAAATTTATCACCTGAGCAACATCTTTATATTCTCAAATGTTGGCAATGCAGACGCGGAGCCACCTGCATATTGTCTCCCCTCGCCCCTATTTACGCCACCGCCTTCGTCCGCATCCAAATCTTAAAGGCCGCGCCGACTTCCAATTTGTTTTCGGTATTGATTTCAAGATGGAACCGATTACATTTTAGACCTTTAAATCCAATCTGGACCTCTACATTCCCCGAGATCCTCTGGGCAGAGGGTCTTTGTCTGTTCAAGAATGGGGATGCAGAAGTCCACCGTTATTGTTGAATACAATAGTTTTAATTTTTAAATTTTACCGTTTTTTTTTTTACCCTTGTCTAATATTGTTTGTTACTTTAACACAGTTGAGTTTTCCATTCATTGTATTACAATTTAGTCATGTTTTTAAAGGTGCTAATTTATTGAAGATGCATGTGTTCGCAGCAATGTTCATCATTCATTGATCAGTCTCAAAAATAATAAGCCGTAAATCATGAATCATGAGGAATATTGATGTCGGAATTTTTTTCAAGATCTATCGTCTTCCGCTTTCTAGGATGGAAAACATGCAGAAAATGACATCCTTAGAATAGATTTTTTTAAAAATGTAAATAAAAATTGAATGTCAAATTAACAACACCGGACTCAATGGGAGTCAAATCTCGCCAATTCAAATTCCGACATCTTCTCAAGTCGATAAGCGACTGGAGAATTTCCATTTCAAGTCTCGCATTTGCAATCTTCTGCTCATCGTACTGCAACGCGCGGCATTAATTTGTAGTTCCTCAGGCGAGTTAATGTTTAGACCCTAATTAGTGTACAGCTTTGAAGAGTAGCATTTATATTCCGATAAACATGACCAATTATTTGAGCTTCTCTGGGCAGTTTAGTTATTATAACGTTGCAATAATTTGAAAATCCTGCATTCCGGCAAATCGCATTAGATGATCATCGCATAAATATCCCAGGTCATTTATTTCAAACATTTACACCCGCGTTTTTGTTTGTTTAAACTGCAACCAACGTCGCAAGACTCTTTCCGTGCTCGCAAGTGAGGCCGATTCCTGAATTTCAGCTATAAAGGTGGCGCTCATTCCCCGTAGTATTTAATTCAACCTGTGAGCCCAGGAGATTGAGTGGCCATTTTGAAAAGTGTCTTCAATGGCACTTGTCCCTTACAGCAGATCATGTACACAATTATCCTCAAAATTGTCCCTCTAAATCACCACCTGCTCCTCTGTCGGAGCCCCGTCGCAAAAGTCTGCAGCTACAACGCGTGCCCCAGCCCAATTTCTCAACCCCTTTCTCCACTCAATCTATCACCGCCTCCCTCCTTGTCGTCAGCCCCTCCCGTCTTTGCCCGTTCACTCCCGGATGCCAACACTCCCAGTGGGAGACAGATAAGAGTCGGCAGCGGGAAAGAGGTGCAGGGAGAATATGGAGATCACGGGGGTTCAGAAGCCTGCACTCTGGCAACAACAAGAGGAGGAAGCGAGGAGGGAATGAGCTGTCAGTGCAGTCAAGTCGCGGCTCGGTTCGATCCACTCAGACATTCGTTTCTTCTTCTTACAGAAGGATTAAAAACATATCTTTAATTTTAAGTTTTTTTAAATTCTAATTTAAATATCTTTTTTCTAAAATTTTTGTATTATTTTTGGTATATACTTTGCCAATGGAAACAGATTTATTTTCTCCGATTTTATTTTTAAGTAAAATGCACACTGTTGTCGTCTTTCCTCAGGATGTTGTCGCCTCATACATTTAGACATTTGCCACATACGGACTCAGAAGACTTAAAGGTATTTTAATAAGACCCGTTGCTCTACGGCATATTTTTATTTTCAATTTTGGTTAAATTCCAATGTAGATATCTTTTTTCAAATGTTTTGTTAAATTTTTAGTATATATTTTGTCAAAGGAAACAGATTTATTTTCTCCTTTTTTTTTTTTTTTTTTACCGGTGGTCAAATAGAGCTTTGAAACAGATTCCTAGACCTGGTTAAATCTATATTGCCTCGTTCCATTTTTCAGCTCCAGAATAAACAGTGTCTTATTTCCACAGAACATTGTCACATCGTACAGTCTGACATTCCCCTAATTATAGAATCAGAAGAATTAAATGAGTATTTTAATAAAGCCCACTGTTCCATGGCCTAAATTTAATATAAAATTTTGGTTAAATTCTAACTTAGATATCCACTTTCAAATATTTGTGTTTAATTTTCATTAAATACTTCGCCGACAGGGACAGATTTATTTTCTAGTATCATTTTATTTTCTTTGGTAAAAAGCAGCTTTTATGCAGTTTCATGAGCCAGGTTTAATCTTCAGTCTGCTTCATATTGCCTCGTTTCTTTGTTCAGCTCCAGAATATTTTCCCCCATGCCACATTATATTATCAGAAGAATTAAAAGCATATATTAAATTTGAAATTCTGGTTTAATTATAATTTATTTACAGATATCGATGTTTGATTTTGATTATATAGCTCGCCAAGAGAAACTCTTATTTTCTCCTTTTTTATTTCCACCAACTTCATTAAATATTTGTTGCCTCATTACATTTTTCAGCCACTGAATACATACCATTGTCATCTTTTCACAGTGTCACAGATATTCGTCATGTTATAGAATCAGAAGAATAAAAAGAATATATTTAATTTTGAATTTTGGTTAAAATTTTGGTAATATATCTCGCTGACAGAAACAGATTTATTGTCCCCCCCTTTTTTTTTCTTAGGTCAAATGCAACTTTCACACAGGTTCCTAAACCTGGTGAAATCTTTATTGCCTCGCCTTATTGTCGTCATCTTTTCATAGTATTTCATCGCTCGGTACACTGGAACAGTAACAGCAGAAGCGAAGTTTGTCTACAGACGGGAAGCTGGGCCTGGAATGTAATTGAGCTTCGGCTCCGTCTCAGTGTGCAGCCAAAATGACAATCCCATCTACCGACGAGTGAATCAATACCCAGAGAACTCTGTCTGAGTAACTGGTGCGCGTCAAACACGAGGCTGACACCGTTTTCCTCCTCCTTTTGTTATTTTCAAATCATATTTGACAAAAGTGTGCCCTTTGTTTTGAAAGGTTTTTCTCTTTCTATTAGCCACTCCCCCAAAGGTGCAGTCCTCTCCGGCTCGTTGTGATGACTGATCACGTATGATGTGGAATTGCAGGCTTCCATGTTTTTTTTTCTTTTTTTTTTTTTTGTTTGTTTGTTTTTTTTGCACCTTCATTCATCTTCAGGTGGCTTTTTAAGACTTCGCTTCTTGAATGGTGTCAAAATGAAAGAATTTTTCTCATTTTCCCCTCGCAGGGAAAAAAAAGAAATCCTGCCGAAAACATCAGTCTCTTGATTACTTTCATTCGCATTAGCTCTTAGCCATCGATCCATTAATATCCCCCGGTAATAGCCTGCAATAGCTCGAGGTGAAGGCAGACTGAGGATGTCGAGTGAGAGCGTTTCCGTAATTCTATCCCTTTTGTTTCATCTGTAGCCTTGCAGAGAGATCTGAAGTCAAAAATGCTTCTCCAAATTGGAGCTCTCCATGCTGTCAGTCTGTTACTAAAACCCGTCAGATTACTGTCGAACGGCTCTCGGGCTTATCTCCGTCACATCCCTGATGTCTTTTAAAGGGTTGGTTTTTCTGCACTTGCGTGTCATGGAACTCCTCTCCATTATAATTTTAGTTGCTTTAAAAGTCACTTTTTTGGAATTAAAATAAGTGGATTGATTTTCATCAAAAGCATTGTAAAGTAGGGTTTTATATATGTATGCTTAAATATATGTTTAGAATTTTAAAAAGGCAAAAAGGGCACATATAAGAAATAGAACTAGATTTAATGTCAGACTGAGATGGTCAGGTGTCGGACTGAGATGGTTGGGTCGTGTGCAGAGGAGGGATAGTGAATATATTGGAAGACAGATGCTGGAATCGGAGCTGCCAGGCAGGAGGTCTAGAGGAAGACAAAAAGAAGATTTTTGGACATAATGAGAGGGGATATGAAGGTAGTTGGTGTGAGAAAGGACGATACAGAGAACAGGATTGGAGAAGGTCGATTCGCTGTGGCGACCCCTGAAGGGAAAAGCCAAAAGGAAAAGAAGAAGAAGAGCTAGATTTCATCTGTTTTTGTCAGCTGACCTTCTGCTCGAGGAATCAGAACTCCCCTAGCAGTTTTGAATACTTTGTTTGTGTTCTTGTGCACACAAATACAAACAGAGACAACAAATAGCAGCCTTCACCAGACTCTTGGACCATCTGATGTCTCACACCTTTCTATCAAAATATCCCTTGCCCTCCGAACGCGCCGCCCCTCCTAGCTGACATACAAGAAGACCCGCATCGACCCTGACGAGCATCATTCGTGTCCATGGCAACCCCAGAAGGGCCTCTCATGACCATCAAGCTGTGCAGAATGTTCTCCAAATATTCATACGGGATTCTTGCAAACAATTTAAAAACCTTGGTAACAGTTCACATTCACATTTTCCAGCTAAGGAAAAAAAAAATGAAAGGAGAAAAAGCAAATTTTAATTTATAATTTTTAAATTAATTAATTAATTTTTGCAGTTGTTACATTAAAAAGTTCCTGGAAAAGTTCTTGAAAGCCCTGGTTTGGTGAAATCGGTCTCAGTTGTGCCTTTTTACTGATTCTTTCATACATGGGCTCGGACTTATCCACGGTGCTGAAATGTCTCACCCAGGGCTCCGGTACTGTCCGTGGTGCTGAATGGCACCGGCGATTGCAACCTCAAAACTTTGAAGTACTTTCAAACTCATTCAGTTACAATGTAAATTAAGCACATTTTCATTAAATGGGACATTTCATCTGTTGCTAATCACCAAAAAGGACGTATTCAAGCCTTTTGATCGAGTTATATAACACCCATACTGAGTTCTTTCCTCCATAGAAAGTGAACATGTGTCCATTTTCTGATACTGAATCATTTCATTTTGCAATGGAGAGTTACCAAGAGCGTTTATTCTAACAGTGTATTAATCACCATTTAAGTATATAATTCACTTCCATTTATACCACGCACCACTATTTCTATTGATCTACCAAAATTATTTAAGATGGCTTGATGTTGTTAAGAAACTCACATGAAAATGCGTCTTTTTGTGATAAAAATACACAATATATTATGATAAAATGCACTCACCACAAATAATTAGTTTGATTGACTTTTACATCATATATTCAATCCATGACTTCTAAATGTTATTGAGAATTTTTACAGTGCAGAGGCATTCGCCCACGGCTGTCAGGAAGATTCCCAGTGTTTCCTGTTTTTTTACAGCCTTTTTTCCAGGGTTGTTGCAGTCAGGCTCCTACCTACTTTGAAGATAAGATAAGATAAGATAAGATAAGATAAGATAAGATAAGATAAGATAAGATAAGATAAGATAAGATAGACTTGATGATCCCAAGATGGGGAAATTCAATTATCACAGCAGCATTCCAGTGGGAAAAAGTGGGAATAATAATAATAGAATAAAATATTCAAACAAGGAAATAGATACAAATGAACAAGACCGTGTACAATATACCCAATAAAATACAAAATATAAAAATATTAAAAGAAACAAAAGAAATGCCCTGTGCAGAGAATGGTCATGGAAATAAGAGGTGTACAGTGGGAGATGTGGGTAGTAAAAATGAAATTATAATGAATACCGTGTCCTGGAGAATGTACAAAAATCATAAAGATATAAATATTGCATGGGTAAGTACAGATGGAAGTGGTAAGGTAGTGCCAAAATATTGGTGAGGTCTGCAAAGAGCATCAACACTGTGTTGGGTTTAAAGAAATGTTGGAAAAGGGTTAGCGCCTTGGTGTTACCATCCACAGCTACCTAGTAGCTAGTTATTTTGTGTGTTGAAAAGACCACAATTTTTTAACACCCTTGCAAAAGTCCATCGCGGACAGAATGGTTGACAGGGGTCGTCTAACAGGGGTCGTTGGGGAACTAACTTCATGTGCCTTTTGCACATGAACTTAGCTTTGCATGACTTCTTTTACAAGATTAAGGATTGGATTGAGGGAGTTTGACCAATCAGTAGGTTGGCTGGGGTTTTTTAGACTCACCCACTTCCAGTGTTTTCCCTCCTTTCATTCTCTATTTTCAACAAGGTACTAATAAAGGAAATTTAAAAGACATTTTATAATGGGATTCTTCTTCAGTTCCTCCCTGCCTGCCCGCCCAATTAAATTTGGGTTTTTAAAGTCCAATCAATTAGACAGGATTGCATTGAGTAAGGATATATGTGTGTGGTCCCTTTTATCCCTGTTCGAACTCATAATGGTTTCATTAGCAAAACACTAAAATCACAGTTTCAGAGCAGCAGGCATTTGTTATTCCATTGTTACACCTGAATTGGCATTGTGATCTTCTGTCAGGCAAGCGCATCATTATCCCTTCACCCTGATGGATTGGCTTGTTTTGCAGACACTCTCATGATGAGCTAACCCATGGGAAGCAGGTTTAACAATTACTTTGTGTCAAAACTGTCGGGATCAACCTCAGGTGAATTGAGGCGCAGAGCACCTTTTTCTATATATATGAATGACACATAATCTGAAGTCATAGCAAAGGTTTATTTTTAAAGTCACTGTCAAAAAACTGTTGGTTTTTTTTTCCCCCCTCCTTGAGTTGGAGTTCCACTGTGTAGCATGATATATGCGCTGAGCCTGACAGCTATTTTTCCACCTTCATTGAAGAAAGTAAAAGTTGTTAGTGCTCGCTGATTCCTTGTGTCGCAAAAGTTTGGAAGACAGTGCTGATGTTGTATTTCTTAGACACCAGTGGGATGTGGAAACGTGACGCCTCCGATGCATTAACACCGACAGTGGTCGAGGTACAATGGGAAACTTTTTTTTGTGTGTGCAACAGTTACATTTGTGTGTGCGATGAAAATAAAATATATAGTGCTTTTTCCTTTAATTCTGGAATTTTCAATGGTGGAAAAAGTATCAGGCAGTCTTTTAAGAATTTTGTTGCTTTTCTACTTTTCTGCATGAATCATGCCAGGCATACTCAATTTGTACTGTATGCGCTTAAAATCCTTACACTTCTCTCTTGTCTATCCCTTCTCGCTCCCCATTGTCCTATCTACGGGACGCAGTGTTCACCACAGGACGCATAATTCGTCAATAACGCTGCACAAGAACTCATGAATATGTGATGGCGCTATATCACGTAGAAGCCATCACGGGACCACAGCTGAGAAATCTTCCCCAAAGACACCCTCACTCAACTCGACATGAGCAGCCACCGAAGCATGGGCTCCGTCCTTAAGGCGCATTACATCACAAAATGCGGCATGATAGTATGAAGCCGGCTATCGGGTGGAAACTGGAAAAGGATCTAGGTCTTGACAAAATCTGGTGCCAAGCCCAGAGAACCGCGGAGAAGTGTAAAGGTAAATCCAGTCTCCTGGCGTGGGAGCTTTCCATGCGTGTTTTAATTTGTACTTCAAAACATGGAGAGATTTAACTGAATGCTTGATTCTGTCCATGATATCCTGCAGGGCTCTGATCTATGGGCAGGTTTTTCACATTTGAATACAACCACATAGCGAGTGATACATCCTCCAACCCAGCAGTTCTGATGATTTTGTGATTCCTTTTTTTCGCTAAACAGAGCCAATGTTGTTACTCAAGTGGATTTTTTTTTTATTTCACTGAAATATTATTTACTCTCATACATTCTTTTGCAAAGAGATTCGGGTTTAATTAACGCAGTGGTTGTTGGAGTGATGAGGTTTGGGACCTTCCAACCGGGAATTACTGGGCACAGATGGTGGGATCGCGAGATTATTTTTCCGAAAGCAAAGTTTTAAAGTAACTAAAAATAAAGAATACAGGACTGTCTCAGAAAATTTTAATATTGTGAAAGAGTTCTTTATCTTCTGTAATGCAATTAAAAAAAACACTTTTTCATGATATTCTAATATTTTGAGATAGGATTTTTGAGTTTTCTTAAGATGTAAGCCATGATCAGCAATATTAAAATGATAAAAGGCTTGCAATATTTCAGTTGATTTGTAATGAATCAGAATGTATGACGTTTTTGTTTTTGTAATTGCATTACAGAAGATAAAAAACTTTATCACAATATTCTAATTTTCTGACACAGTCCTGTAATCTAAACTTGGTGAGAATGTTACAGAGTCCCTTTGGGGATATAGAGGGAAAAAGGATGAAGGTTAAAAACAAAATATTATTTTTTTGTAAGATATTGTAAAACTGTTTACGTGAAGAACAATTTATCTTCCAGGTCATCCATGGTCAGAGCGG
This sequence comes from Fistularia commersonii, assembly GCF_037954325.1. Taxonomy (NCBI): domain Eukaryota; kingdom Metazoa; phylum Chordata; class Actinopteri; order Syngnathiformes; family Fistulariidae; genus Fistularia; species Fistularia commersonii. The sequence goes on from NC_141290.1 coordinate 11,801,302, forward strand.
AAACACGACAGACAAAACAATGGAGTGGGAGAAGTTTTTTGCACTTTATTTAACCGGTGATGAATTAGTTGTGGTAGCTGTTTGTAAAAAGAGGTGGGCATAACATTAATTCAGTAACTTAATATAACAACACAGAGTTTAAGCTCAGCTAATCTCATTATGTTCTAACCAGAGCATCAAACATTAAATTACGCTAGTCCTGCAACTCTAACTTAATGGTGTTAGGGTAAACATTTTTTTACCCCTCAAACTTGTTCCCCCAATGTCCTCTATGGGGCTTTAAAGAACATGTCTAGATGAGAGAAATTGCTAACATTTTGTATAAAAAAAACAAAAAATAATAATATTCTGAATTATTATTAGATATTATTATTATAATTACGTATAATACATGTAAATACAATTAATTATAATCAAAAATTGTTCTTAATAATCAAACAAGATAATAATAATAATAATAATAATAGTCGTAATAATAATAATAATGTGTTACTTGAAAATCAGCTGATTAGTGGAGGAACAGAAATTTTTTTTCAACGATTTGTTTTTCAGGACCTTGAGTTTTAATAACTCTTCCAGTATTGAAATCCATGAGTCATGAATCAGTCCTATGTGGGTGGGTGATTTAACAAGCAACAGCCTGCTTTGGAATTAGTAGCGCAGAGAGGCTTCTGTTCTGCAGAGCCAGACCCGCAAAGGAAAGGGGTGATTAGAGCGGCGGATGCATGGCCGGACAGCAGGTTACATGTTCTGTCCAAGACATAACTCAACCGCAGCAGTTCCGTAAGATCAACCTCACGTTGACTCACTCGAGAATGCTGTGGAGCAGCTACAAGAAGCACAGATTGAATTTTGTTTTACAGGATATTTCTAGTATATGTCCTCGGTTAAATAAATCTAAAAAGACATATAGTGCAATCACAAATTCATAAAGAAGAGACGGTGATGCCTCTGATAACATGTCGGGCGGTTGCTGTACCTTAGTTGAAATACGGTTGATATTCTTTGAATGGTCTCTCCGACATGGAACGCATTAAAATTTCATAATGTTTGGATGAACACAAAAATTATGGAAGCTTTTGGGGTTGCTTTACGCAAATCTAATTTGACGCTTGTTGACGTTATGTGGCAAAAACTAACGGATGACCTCGGAATAAACCCCCCCGCTTCCCCAGACCCTTTTACATCATTTACTTTGATATACAATCCAACCCGAGCATCTTCGGCTAAAATAAAGCAAATTACACACTTTGTATTCAACTAACGCAGATGTTTGCTTTCCATGATGTCAGTATGCATGGGCAGTTTTCATTGTGCACTTAAGGACTTCTAAATTTGCTCATACAGCGCTGTCGGTGCAGATCATCGACTCGGACGCGTCTCCAGCATCTCTTGACTTTTTCGTGTTTATCGCGTCGTTTGATCGTGCTGTCAATAACGTAGCCAAAGTCTCCAGACTCCATCAGTTACACCACCACGGCACACGAAACCTGAATTATCCTTGAAGGGAGCAAAAGACCAGACGTGAAAAATTGATTCACTAAGTACACCTCGCTCCTGCTCCTCCTCTGCTCTCATTCACACCATTTCCTTCACACCTCCTCGAGTCATGCAACAGTCTGTACACACACACACACACACAAGCGACTGCATACACGCTGTGGCCAAAAATCAAGAGGTTGAGAAATCCCGGTGTTCTGCTTTTACTTGGAATTTTTTACACAGTGTGGATGTCAACCAAGCATGAACGGCCACTTAACCTGCACACACCCAACCAGAGCATGGGGGTCTCTCCGATGTGCATTCATTGGTTGCCCCCCCAACCTTCAGTTTTGTTTTTCCTCTTTCTTTTTCCCCACTAGACGATACAACCTATCACCCGAGTGCTTCTCCCGCTGTGTCGACCCCCACCCCTTCCCCCTTCCATCTTCTTGTCTTCACATGGACTGCTAATATGCCCGGTTCCCTTCCTGCTGCTGCCGCTGCAATGGACTTCCCCTCCGCTCAAAGTGTTTGTTTGGACTTTCTCTGTAAGGATTTTACGCATCTCGGCTGAGTATAATGCAGAGCGGCGGCAGATGTGAGGTTCAAAAAGAAAATGAGGGGGAAGCAAGGTGGGGGGAGGGGGAGCAGATTATTTAAAACCCATAAGCCCCTCAATCATGACATTTGGTGAATTCGGAGCAAACAATGGAAGACTTTGAATTTTTTCTGTCAGGCCACCCAAAGATTCAGTGTGTCATATTTATTGTATCATTTAAAGCTATTATTTGTTTTCACCCACAGCCTTTTAATATAATTTAAACCATCTGTTGGGCGTATGGCCTGTGTTTTGTTATTTTATTGGTTTTATCTGATTGATTTTTTTTTTTTTTTTTTTTTGGTTATTATCTCCTTTGCCTGTCTTTCATATTTTATTTTATTGTATTTTGTTTTCAGCAGCTCCCATGCAATGCAAGGACACGCTGATCACCGTCATCCACATTGGTATTTTCTGAAAGCGTTTTTCAAAGCTCCTTAATTTGTTTTCAAACTGGGGCACAGACTGGCAGGCCAAAGAGAGATATTTTGGACTTCGAACAAGAAATGTCTGGTGTAAAAAGCCCAAAAAGTGGATTTATGCAGCCGCACCTTTGTAATACAAGCAACCACCTATTTCCAATCATTACAACCGGGGGTAAATTATTTTCAACATTTATTTTGAGGAATAAGTGACATACAAGATGTTGGTATCGAGGGCAGTGATGAAGATGTGGCATTTGCAAGGGGATCGGAGAAAGAGAGTCATTTGAATGCAAAGAACATTCACTTTATCTGCTGAAGCACCGACTGCTCTCCTCGTTCGTTCCTCCGCGTGCGATTAAATATTCACCTCCAAGGGGCTGGAGGTGACCTGTTAAGTACAAACGCCGGGATGTATCAAATGCACGTTAAACGGCTCGTTCAACTTGAATATTCGATTTGCATGTTATTTACACTTATTTACACGCCCACTCGCTCGGACAGGTTTTGTTGTTTTCTTTTTTTAGCGACAAATCTCACGGAGCCGAACAGGAAAAGGATAAAATATTCTAGCATGCTTACATTTGAAGCTGACTAAATAAGAAGACTTTGAAAAACTGGTGGAAAATTATCATCTCACACCTGTTCACATCTAAAGACAAGTTTTTCATCGCAGCCTAGTCCCAGAATGAGATTTTACAATGACCATGAATCTTGCAGGGTCAATATTTACAAGACAACAACTCGATTCTTAAAGCTAATTTTTTTTCCAACCGTGCAGTATTTTCACCAGGTATTTGCAGAGCCTCCGCTATTTTGCTCCATGGCTTTTCCATCTCCAACTCTCCGTTGATACATTGGAGAGCTGACATCGTACAAGCCGAGCTGTTCTGCCCACAGCTCCGCCATCCTCTCCTCTTTCTTGACAGTCCGTATTGATCGGGACGTACTTCGACGTTCCCGATCATCCGCACCGCTGACAAATACCGCTCTGGTGACTGTTTGTCTACCACGTTTCCTGTTTTGTCCAAGCTCATCTATTGATTGTTGTGAGTTGTGTTACATCATCATAAATAAAGACTGAAAGACTTGCGATAATATCATGTTTGATATTGTTATAAACCCAAGACTAGAAAAAGACTGATCTGAAACAGCTCCGTTTACCACCTTATCAATCAAGATGACAGGAGCATGCCGCAACCCCAATACAACTCCTAAAATATACCTCAGTTTTTAGTCTGCGACCATGAAAATCTTTTGTAAGTCCAGCATTAAAATTGACTAAATGTGACAAGGACTCACGCACAGTCGATGTGGAATGTCAAGCGTTGCTCAAAAAAAAAGTAATACTGGGGAAAGAGGTCAATTGGTCAATACCAAATACAAATGACGACTGAATTCTCCCTGACCGTGACATCTTGTCAGATCCTGCAGGTGCTGAGGTGTTCACTGAGTCTGGAGACGCACAGCGAAGGGGGAATAATAAATCTGTGTATCTGGCGTTGGTTTTTTTAATCCACGTCTGTCAATTTTCATTTCTGAGAGCGCTTTAAGTGCCGCTTCGTCACCAGCCGCCCCGGCTCCGGAGGAAGCCCCGGCATGTTTTCCTTTGTTTTTGATAAATCGTTGAACTGTTGCCCGCCTGCTTTTTGCAGTTTGCTTTTGGGTCCTTTTTTTCCCCTCATCCTTCCCAGCCTCTGACAGATGGCGTTTGCCGCTTGCTTTGTTGTCGCTCGTCCCAAAAGCGTGTTTCCACATGTTGTTTTTTTTTTTTTTTTTTCATAAAGCTTAGAGGGTTTTTTTCTTTTTGTTTTTAGAATTTCAGTACACGGTTTACAGTAATCCATCCTCAGCACCTTGACCACTGTTTTCCTCTTTTGTGCAACTTTCACTAAACACATCAGAACACATTTAGATCATAAACCTACTGGTTTTACAAATCCGAGTGTCACCTAAATGTCAAGCGCTTGCATCTGCAATGTTTTTCAAATTCATCCGGTGAAAAGGGGAATAAAAGGCCCGGCATTACCTTTCATGATATTCTTTCTTTCCTCTTGGCTGCTCCCTTCAGGGGAGCCAATCATCTTCCTCCATCTGAACCTTTTCTCTCCCCCTTCTTTCACTCTATCCATGAGGGGACCAAATTTAAAAAAAAATTGTACAAGTCGAGGGTCAGACTTGATGGCAGTGTTTATTGAAAACTCATAGAAATTATCTTATTGCACATATTGCACCTGGAAATAACAAAACCTATTGCTGGTAAAACAACATGAACCATCACATAAATAAAATCAGTCAAATTTATTTCTTATGGCTCCATCTGCACCTTCCCAAGAGTAAATCCAAGCAAAAATATTTTTCCTTATAATTTCCTTAAAAAGAAAATTCAAATAAGCAGAAAAATTAGTAAAATGTAAAATTAGTAAAAAACTGAAAATGTGACAAAGCTCAATTTGCTGTTCTGTGATGCTCACTAGCCCAAACTAGCCATCATCCTTTCGTTATAGCCACACTGTCTCAGCACAGACGACACACCCCGCCCTTTACACCCACAGACAAACCCTTTTGCAGGCGAGATGTAATTGAAAGTCGCCATAGTTGAGAAGTTTCACAAGGCTGCTGATTTGCAAGTGTATTTGCAGTCCCTATGTCCTCTTGTAAGTCGCTTTGGATAAAAGCGTCTGCCAAATGCAATGTAATGTAATGTAATGCTGATGAACGATTGGTGCGCCAATGCACTTGCAATGCATTGTGGGACTTGTAGTATTACGGTGACAGGCCGGCTCTAATACTCTAAAATCTTCTTGTCTGGCAACTGGACTTGAATTTCTTCACTTTCACCCCTCATCAGAGAGGCTTATTCAACTCTGAAGAATGAAGGGTGGAACGTCTTCAAGTGAAGAAGTTCAGTTGCTTCGACGAGAAGATTTTGACAAGAATTCACCATGACCTGGATGGCTGATAAGAAATAATTTACCATGGGCTTTGAGTCTGTTTTTTTTTGCTCTCATACCTCAACGTCCTTCCGCCTGGATCTCCGCCATCCCCTCTTTTGTTCAAACCCCCTCAGTGTGACTTTATCGCCAGAACATCTAACATGTGCCGTCCCCTCTGATGGACCTGTTCCCGATCCTGTCCGTCCCCTTCAGTTCCAAAAAGAACCTCAACGTCCCGGTCTCCTCCGCCTGCAGCTCTGCTTCCTTGTCTTTTCCTCAATGGCACGGAACAAATGCAAGTTCTGAGGATAGTTTGTGGTGCACGTGCACGCGCATGTACTTATGAGTGTGCGTACGTGTGTGTGACAGACTTGAAAAGAGAGACAAATGTTCTGCACCAAATGAGGGCAATGGTTTTCATCCAGCAAATCAGAAGCGTGTGTCAAAGTGTGTGTGTGTGTGTGTGTGTGTGTGTGTGTGTGTGTGTGTGTGTGAGAGAGAGCTTGGGACAAGGGTGTTCTAAGGTTAAAAAAGTGTGTGTGTGTGTGTGTGTGTGCGTGTGTGTGTGTGTGTAGGACCAAGACTAAACATTTCTCACTCCCCATACCGACTCATTGGAGGATCGGCATGTGACGGTATGCGCCCACACAGAAAGAAATTGAAAATAAAAAATCTGCTTTTACTTTTATTTATATTTAGATACGGATGTGCACGCTCTGAGGGAAAATTCTCTATTCGTCACACGCTTCATGCACTTGGGATGACAACGTGTTCGAGAAGACTAATAATTACGACCAGTGTGATTTTTAACGAAGTCCACGCAAGCTCAATATGTTTATCACCATGTTTTTAGTCTGGAAACGTGTTTTCCCCTCATGATGATATTCTCACGTTGCCGTCCTCAGTTTATCCAGAGAAGTATTGATAATTAAATAAAAACAAACCTACTGTCCTAACCCGATGCAACCAGTGCGGGAAAATGTAAACATCCACAGAAATGTATTCGAATTGTAAACAATGCGTGCAAGATGTGCAAGTGAAAGTGCGTGTATTTTGAGCGTGCAACTCACAAAGTGCGTGTGCAGAGAGATCAAATACACATTTCAGTAGCACGGACAGTTGCGTGCAGCGGATGCGTAAAGCGCAGAATTGCAGAATGTCATGAGTTAATACGTGTTTGTTGACTGACAGTCCTGTCAGTCGTTCGAGAGTCTAATGTTGTTTTTATTTTGTTTTGGTTTTTTTTTTTTGCTTTTGCGCACAACTTCTCCCCGCGGGCACGCTCACGATGTTTCGGGTGGGTGCGCAGGGTGGTTGGGTGGGTGGGGACAACCGCTCCGCATCACCGCCACAAGCTGCTGCTCGACGCCCGGAGCTGGCGAGCACTGAGCGCTCTGTCTCTCTCTCCCTCTCTCACACACGCACACGCACGCTTCCGTCTCTCCATCCCTCAGCCGTCCGAGCGCGCACAGGCGACTCGGGCGTCGGTTCGGCGCGGAGCGGAAACAAGACGCGCTCCGCGCCGCTTCCCTCCTTCCCCACCCGGTCGAGATGTGCCAGTGCGACTCATCCGGGTCCAAACCGGGACCGGCACCGGGACCGGGCTCTCTCTCCGACGCCGGCAAGCTCTTCCTCAAGCACACCACCTTGCACGGGTTGAGGCACGTCTTCCTCAGCGGCTCGTACCCGCGGCGACTCGCCTGGCTGCTGGCGTTCCTGGCCGCCGTGGCACTGCTCTTCACCTGGTCCTCCAACCGGGTCCGGTACCTGCTGTCGTCGCCGGTTTACACCAAGGCGCACATGGTGTACGCCAAGAGGCTGGTCTTCCCCGCCGTGACTATCTGCAACCAGAACCTTCTGCTGCCGCGGCGCATGAAGAAGACGGACATCTTCAGCGCCGGGAGGTGGCTGGGGCTCCTGGGAAGGAACTGGCAGGTGTCCGCCGCGGCGCGGGAGGCGCTGGCCCCGGTGCGCGGCGGCGGCGGCGGCGGTGGTGGTGGTGAAGGCGAGCCGCCCTGGCCGCTGTTGTCGCGCATCCTGGACTTCAACCACTTCTTGCCGCCGCCGCGGGAGTCCCAGCCGTCCATGAGGCAGCTGCTGGACCGCCTGGGACACCAGTTGGAGGAGATGCTCCTCTACTGCCGATACCAGGGGGAGCTCTGCGGCCCGCGCAATTTCAGCACCGTGAGTGTGTCCGGAAAGTTTTGATTTTTCCTGAGTCAGATGTGGAATCGAATGCCACCCACACATCTTCTTCTTTTCCTCTCGGCTTTTCCCTTCAGGGGTCACCGCAGCGAATCGACCTTCTCCATCTAACCCTGTCCTCTGTATCTTCCTCTCACACCAACTAACTTCACATCCTCTCTCAATACGTCCATAAATCTTCTCTCTGGTCTTCCTCTGGACCTCACAGCTCCAATCTAAACATCCTTCTACGTCAATCCCTCCTCCGTACATGACCGAACCGTCCCAGTCTGGCCAGCCCAGACTTTCCCCCCAAAACATCTAACATGTGCTGTCCCCTCTGATAGACTCATTCCTCATCCTGTCCATCCTGGTCACTCCCAAAGAGAACCTCAACATCTTCATCTCTGCGACATCCAGCTCTGCTTCCTGTCTCTCCCTCAATGCCGCTGTCAATGCCACCCATGCATCTAAAAGACTTGGGAAAGACTCAACTGTAAAACTACCATCTCATATCTTAACACTATTTTTTAGAGTTTTAAGGCTGTAAGTTTTGCAGGGTCACTATTCACACGACTACAACTAGATTCTCTCAGCATTTTTTTTCCCACCGTGCAATGTTGTCACCCGGTCTTTGCAGTACTTCTGCTATTTCAGTCCATTGCTTCTCCTTCTCCGTTCGGTCCAAGCTGTTCTGGACAATCGATACCGAACAGAATGTTGTTCGTCATTCCCGTTCGTTCGCACCTCCCGTCAAATAACGCCTCTGCCGCCAATCCCTCTCCGGTGACTGTTTGTTTACCACGTTTCCTGTTTCTGGTTTTGTTTGCTATTGGTTGTTGATTGTGTTACGTCATGGTTGATGTTGTCTTAAGCCCAAGACTGGGGTAAAAAAACTCCTTGTACTTACCAACCGAGATGACAGGAGTGCACCGTGACTCCAGGAAAACTCAGATTTCCTTCCAGGACAGTGAAAATCATTATGGGTACGCCCGGCATAAGTCATTTCCCTTCGGTATCATTTATGCGTGGATAAAAGCTGCTTTGTACCATAATTAATTGAATTTCGAGCCTGCGTATGATCACCAAATCGTACGAGATGCTGCTCATCCACACAGCAACCCTGGTAGCGCACAGCAGTCGTTATTTATTTTTTGTTTTTTGTTCATGCACGCTTATTCAACCTCAGAGTCTCAGATTCAAGGCTGAAGCGCTTAATCCATCCCTGTCGGTCCGCATCTGGTTTTCAAAACATCCATCCATCCGTTATCGAGACAGCTTAGAGTCGTGAGGATGCTGGAGGCTATCCCAGCTGTGATTGGACGAGAGGCTGGGATTCACGGCCTGTCCCGGTTGCCAGTCGATCTCATTCGCATGTCGTAGAGACATAAATAGTCATTCACGCATCATATATAGTAGAGACAAACAATCATTTGTTCTCTCATTCACACATATGGGCGAATTTTTTATTCAATTTAAACCAGTCCATCGCCGGGCCACAATATAATAACATACAACTATTCACCCTCTCATTCATGTGTCACATTGATAGAATAGAAGAGAATAGCCTTGTTATCGTCATTTCATTTCAGAAACACAAGGCAATGGGAAATGGAAAAATGCAGCAATATGCTACACAATATAATGCTAAATAATGAATAAAAAGCGATATGATAAAGTGAGATGTGCGACTGAAGCAATCAGTAGTGCTCTCGTAAACAGAGTGCTGAGATGAGGTATGTTGCTCTTGTCGTACATTGCACATAAGTAGGTATAGATGGAGATATAAATAAATATAAATATAAATATAATTATAGCCACTGCTCCCTCTAAGCCGCGCGTTTGCGCACTGCTCCAGCATTCTCCGCGCAGAGCAAATCTATGCCTCGCACAAAATAAAATCCAAGCTGAACTGTAAATAAAATGAATGTGTTTAATTTATTTAAAGTTCGGCTTTGTTGTGCGCGGAGAACGCTGGAGCAGTGCGCGATTGCGCAAACCAGCGGCTTAGAGGGAACAGTAACTATAACTAATAATGTATCTTCTTCTCATTTCGGCTTTTCCCTTCAGCGGTTGCCACAGTGAATCAACCTTCTCCATCTAACCCTATTCTCTGTATCCTCCTCTCCCATACTCACTACCTTCATATCCTCTCTCACTACGTCCATAAATCTTCTCCTTGGTCTTCCACGAGACCTCCTGCCTGGCAGCTCCAATTCCAGCACCCATCTATCAATATATTCACTATCCCTTCCTGCACATGACTGAAGCATCTCAGTCTGGCTTCTGTAACGTGCTGTTCCTCTGATAGACTCTAATCCTAACCATCCTGGTCACTCCCAAAGAGAACCTTAGCATCTTTAAATAAAAATATATAAATGTCCATTATATAGAGACATGCAACCGTTCAGTCTTTCATTCACACATCAGTGAACCCCCTGCATGTAATTGGACTGCGGGAGGAAACCGGAGAAGCAGGAGCAAACCCGCGCAGACACGAGGAGAAAGAAAAGACCCCCCTGTGGGAATCACACCTTTGACTCCTTCGTGCTGGAAGGCCCTCACTATGTAGTCCCAGTCCCGGCGGCTCCCACTGTCCCCCTATCCGTCTCCAAAGATCTATATGCACGCACAGTATTGTTCTCACGAGGGGTCAATCTGGCCACTAATGAAGACCTTTGATTCATTATGCACTGCTCCACAACCCTCACGCCCACTGACGGAGTGCAGTTAGCCTCGACGACGCCAGCGAACGGCAACTCCATCGATCGCATCCCATCATGGGGAGGCAGCCCTTCTTTTCTCCCACTTCATTAACCAAATTTGTTTTCAGTTTTGCAGCGTCGGGAGGAGTTTGCTGTTGGAGGGAGAGGGAAGAAGAAAAAAAAAAAAATCCGCAAGTCATTTAGAGCAGACATGTCCAAAGGTTATTACATGTCCAGGGATGCAGACATATCATTTGAAGCCGCTTCTCTCAGCCTCATTGAACCTTATCGAACGCTTCATGTATTACTCCAAATTAAAAATGACAGTGAATCCGAAGCCGCGTAGCAAGTTATCACAATCAAACACATTTCTTCCCCGCTTTTAAGAATTTTTAAAAGAGCTAGCCATACAGCGGCGATCTGTTTCTAATAAAATGAATAAATACCGAGGAGAACTAACTTTTCTGGAGGGGAGGGGGGGGTATACGCACCGGCGCATAGATAATCGATGATTCCCCGCTCGGCCCCGGGGCAGGCGAGACAAGCTGTCGGCATGAGTCAGACCAATAGAGTCAGTCACACTTGAGAAGTAGGGTTTGCAGGGTGGGGGGGCAGATTGTCTGTACACAATGGGATGTATTGACTTTCTTGCACGAACCCCCCCTCCGTCTCCTCTCCCCCCAACATGCTGCCGGGTTTCCTTTTTTCCAAACTATAAATTCGCTCGGTTGCTCGGTCCATCCGTCTGCGTGGCGGCTTCAGCCATCTTTATCTGCTCTCGGGCAACGCGCATGTATAATTCCCATCTGGCCCGCCCCCCCCCCCCCCCCCCCCCCCCCCCCCCTCCGGCTCGCTTGGTTCCCAGGCGCAGATTCCATCTCCGTCCGAGAGCAGGCGTTCGGCCTCCACCCGTCCCCCGTGCACGCCGCCTCTCCCGGGTCTCTGAGATATGGCCGGATTTCAATAAGCTGTGTTTTTGCTTCGGTTTTTCTGTTTCCCATCTGACGGATGGTTTTCTTTCTGGATTAATTATGCAGCGTTAGTAGACATTTAACCTAATGCAGTCTCAGGGCGGCACGGGCCAGCGTCTCCCTGAGGCAGCCTCAGGGGGGCAAGGCCCAGTGTCTCTGCATAAAACTTTTGCAAAAAGCGAACATGCGAATCAAACCTAATAATCTCATACCGGATTGGTCGAGGCCTGGGTTAACAACAACCGCCACTGGTACAGATGACCTGCAGGGTACCAGTGGAAATTGGTCTACTGGCGGTCAAAGAAGGAGAGGAGGAGGGCGAAAAGAGAATGGAAATTGGTAAAGACTTAGATGGACATGCTGGTGCAGGCAAAAGAGGGGATGAAGAAGCGATGGACAGATTTGGTAAACAGGATGGATACACAAAGGGACAGATGGTGGTAGACTTTGCAAAAATGCTGGAAATGGCTGTCGTGAACACTTTTTCTAGAAAAGACAGGAACATCGGGTAACTTATAAGAGCAGAGGAAGGAGCACGCAGGTAGACTACATCTCGTATAGATGAGGTAACCTGAAAGAGATCAGTGACTGCAAATTAGTTGTAGGTGAGAGTGTAGCCAGATAGCATAGGATGGGGATTTGTAGGATGACTCAGGTGACAAGGAAGCTTATGAGGACAAAGACAGAGCAGAGGACAAAGTGGTGGAAGCTGAAAAGGGGGAGGGTTGTATGGTTTTCAGGGAGGAGTTGAGAAAGGATCTGGGATCTGGGTGGTCAGGGAGAGATTCCAGATGTTTGGACAACAACAGCTAGAGTTATCAGGGAGACAGGTAGGAGCGTACTTGGTGTATCATCTGGAAGGAAAGTAGATAAGGAGATTTGGTGGTGTAATGAGAAAGTGCAGGAGTATATACAGAGAAAGCGGTTAGCAAGGAAGAAGTGGGACACTGAGGGAACTGAAGAGAACAGACAGCAGTACGGGGAGATACAGCGTAAGGTAAAGAGGGTGGTATTGACGGTGGCATTGAGGGAGAGACAGGAAGCAGAGCTGGATGTCGCAGAGATGAAGATGTTGAGGTTCTCTTTGGGAGTGACAGGGATGGATAGGATCAGGGATGAGTATATCAGAGGAACAGCACATGTTAGTTGTTTTGGAGAGAAGGTCAGAGAAGCCAGACTGAGATGGTTCGGTCATGTACAGAGGAGGGATATTGAATATATTGGTGGACAGATACTGGAATTGGAGCTGCATGACAGGAAGTCTAGAGGGAGACGTAGTGAGAGAGGATATGAAGGTAGTTGGTGTGAGAGAGGAGGATAGGAAAGGAGAACAGGGTTCGATGGAGAAGGTTGATTCGCTGTGGGGACCCCTGAAGGGAAAAGCGGAAAGAAGAAGAAGAAGTAGACACTTAACTAGGCATAACTTGATTTTTTTGCCCATCGTCTGATATGCCAATATAGTTCACATGGTATTGATACTCCTACAATGCATTAGGACAAATAAAAAAGGCTGCATCTGGGCTTGTCATCTTCTTGTCTTATTTTTTATACTGAGATTTCATTAATCAGTATGAATTATTCCATTCGGCTCATATCACAACCTTCCAGCGAGCACGGAAGTGTAATTTATTTTTGGACAGACACAAAATACGCGTTGGGCAGCTCAGCGGCACAATGATAGGAAGGTCTGTGGTTCGATTCCGTGTGGAGTTTGCGTGTTCTCCTTGTTTCTGCATGGGTTTCCTCCAGATTCTTAGGTTTCCTCCCACAGTCCAAAAACATGCTCTTGGTTCATTTAGGGACCTTAAATTGCCCAGACGTGTGAATAAGTGAATTAATGAATAAATTCATGAAAACAGGGGGTCAGAGCCCAGTAACCACTCAGTTGTTACATCCTACTGGAAGTTGCGTTTTCTGCTGACGTGCAAAAAGCAGACAAACGACTCATTTTAAACGATGGGCTGATATTCAGTGAAGCTGATATCAGTTGATTAAAAGCAACGCGCTCAGCCCTGATCCCAACCTTGGCAGAAGGATGCACACATCCTTTTTACTTTTAAAAGAAAAAAATACACAGGCACCAGCACTTGCTCGATTTTGGTTTGTACAAATATACAAAGCTTTCAATTAAACCAGAAATTTGTTTATAAAATAGTAAAAGATCTACTGTCTGCCATCCATTTTGTAGAGCAGACAATGGCACTCGCTGTATACCTGATTCTTTTTATTCTTTTGTTTAATTTTTGGTCGTTTTGCATCAGAAAATATAACAATTCTGATGAAGACCTTATAACCTCTGCTTTCTGCCCCTCATTGAATTTCCCGCGACTTTTGTTGCCGTGAAATACCAGGCCGCAATTAGTTTTCCTGAATGCGTAAATGCACGCTACAAATTGCGCCGGTGCACTCCTGCCTCTTCACATCGGGTTTCTGTGAAAATCCACCCAGCTCTCCCCACTCCTCTCCCCCTGGTATCGAAACCGTAAATGTATTATTACGCACACTAGAAGTCTTAAAAATGCAACCGTGTAGGAACGAAAAGAAAGATGTATCTTTGACTGGAGGGGAGTGACGGCTGCCTCAAGACTTGCATATTTGGAACATCACTTAAACTTGTATTTGAGGGGATGTGCTCTATTTTTTTAATTCTGTTTTTCCCCCAATCTAAACCAACGGTGTGATATGTTCCCATTAAATCGGAATAATCAGGAGGGAAAACTACATTTCACTATATCCTAACCACCTGGAACATTGACAATCGAGAACTGCTTTGCTTGACCTGGTTCAGATCGCCAATATGTGTGCGCGTTTAAAGGATTGTACCTAATGTCGGTATACCCTATTGGCTTGGAGTTTATTTTTATTTTTTTTCATCTGAGGTCTATACGGCCTACTTTTAGATCTCCCTCAATCTGGAGTTTTCAATTCCCATTGACTTTCCAAGGTAGATAAAGGTTGTGAAAAAAATAATCAAGCCAGCCTGATATTTCAAATCATGAGCTAAATGAGTGTGCAGAGAGCCGAGGCTTTTCGCTGCTACTGTTGCATTTGGAAAAATTGAATCCTTGTTGTCTCCACTCTCAAGTACCGCACATAGCATGCATACACTTGTACACACACTGGGCTCCGAAGCCACGGGATTAACTCTGTAGTTTTGGGTTGAATAAATCCTTTGATTTTTTTCCATCGAACTTCCAACAGAGGTGTTATGGCTCTTTGCTGATTTTCTGTCTCGCGTTGGATGCAGAAGCAGATCTGTGTGCCGTGGCTTATCCTGACCGATCGCGCAGATTTATGAAATCGATACCAGTGAAAGTCACTGGTTACCTTATTAGTTAATAGGTGAAAGAACTGCTGGAAATTGAACCGGAAGGAACCGTGGGGTTGGATGTTACGGTGGTTTGCGGCCTAATGGCTAGATGGTCCGTGGCGGCTTTTCTCCGTGGAGTTTGCACGATCTCCCCGTGTCTGCGTGGGTTTCTTCCAAGTTCACCTGAAGTCCAAAAACATGCGGCTCTACCATGAATGAGGAAATGAATGGTTGGATGTCTCCATATAATGTTTGAATTAAAGGATAAATGGTATTATCTTCAACCTTTCTAAAATTATTGTCTATGTAATTTTGTGGACTTTTTTGCCCAAATCAACACCGTATTCAACATGTGGTTAATTTTTTTTGTGTTTTCTAAGAAACTTGAAATGACGTAGGCGATTATTATAAAAAGGCGACAATGCATCTCTATACGTGACCTGTGATTGACAGACGACCAATACTGTCTCACCCAATGACAGCTGGGATTGGCTCCAGTCAGCTGAATTGAAATTAAGACCAAATTTAGAATGCAGGAAAGCAAAAAACATTCAAACATATAAATATTTATATCCATATAAAATCCCGCTCCATAATATTACTGCTCCCTGAAACATTATTAGCATTTTATTTTACAAGTCGCTATGATGCACCTGCTGGCATTTAGAGGTGAAGAAAAACACAACCAGCAAATAAACCATCGCTCTGTATGAAATCTGTTGATAAATAATTTAGTAAATTAAGACAGCTGCCCCCTAACACCCCTATAAAGGGAGCTTTCGGGGATTACAGCGGCATCACAAGGCCCTTGGACATTGTTCAGCCGCTAACGAGGAACAAGCGGCGTGATGGAATCTTGTCAAAAGAACCCCTCGGTTAAAATTGTTTTTGGTTTACTTTTCCGTGTCAAGTCATCAATTAGCCCTTCAATCCTCGGCATGTGTGAGGAATTCCTGTTTACGAGAGGCCAGAGGATAAAATCGACTTGGATCCGGCATAACACAGATTCGTTACGCGATTTTCAGTATCCGTAAACTAAGTCTCTGTAATGTGACATTTAAGGCCATCTTTACATAAAAAACATTTACATATTTTACATTAGTTTTATTAAGTGTTCCATATATGCTCGAGCATTTTGTACACTGCTTTTGTGCGGGTATATTTACGTATTTTTTTCATATATATTTTTTTCCTTTTCAGTGTTCGAGAGATGTTTTCAGAACACGCATTTTTCCACATGTTCTAAATCGGTGAAAAGTTCATGGACATCGATTCATATCCTGGATGCACGCGTTGATATGATGCATCTGATTATCCTTCCCCCAAAAAACCACATGATAACACATCAATAAATCTCATAGCCTCAACTTAATCCCACGCTCAAGTTTCTGCGCTGAAGTATATCTGCTTTTTTTTTCTTCCTCTCCCCCTCAATCCATGTATCGTACGAGTGTTGACAGAAACCAGAAACTACATGGTGTCGCTCCATCATCTACAGAGTTAGATTGAAACCATCTCCGAAAGGTGTGGCTGCCTTAACTGTCATAACATTCAAACACCTTCCCACTCGGTGTCGACCTTGAAATCAATGGAGAGGAGAGGAAGCGGTTCTCCGGTAACGTCGGGGAACAGCGTATGCATCCTTGTCACATTGTCGTCTGAATGATAGCTGAGGGCCATCTCGACACTCTCAGGCTGTCTGTCAGTGAATAATTTATTTGAACACTGTGACATTTCTGCGCCCTGCCAGAACTAAAGTGGGTGATGAATCTTGATTTCCATTTGAATATTCCATTTCTGTGTTCTAACCAGGGGGGCAGGGGCCATCCCGTGCGCCCTGGGAAAACTTGGGAAGCGGCTCACCAATTTCTTCCAGTAATGCAAGAAACATTGGATGCATTGAAAAATATAGAATTTTCCTGGAAAGTTATTCATACGCGTCACGGTCGCGGTCGCCATTGGAGGGTAGAGCTTATCAACAGTCCTCGTTGGGGGAAAAAAAAAAGCAAAAAGGAATAAAAGTTATTTTTAAAATGAAGTTCATTCGCTGTGACGGATCCTGTTTGTCTACCGAAACATCTGTACAATTCGGAATAATGAAAAATAGGACAAAAATGGTCAGCCCGCAAGGCGCAAAGGTTCAATTGTCATAGGGGAGGCCCTTCTGTGTGGAGGTTATATTTTCTCATTTCTGTGTCTGTATGGGTTTTTATACGGGTTTTTTCAGTTTCCTCCCACATTCCAAAAACATGCAGGAGATTCATTGGAAAGCCAATGTGTGAAGGAGAGAGTGAATTGTTGTGCATCTCTATAGAAGGTGTGGAGGAGATCGAATTGTTATATGTCGTCATGTGACGTGTGAATTAGCGAGTGAATGATTATCCCTCTATATGATGAGTAAATGAATGAGTGAATTGTTGTAGGTCTCCATTTGACATGTGAATGAGCGAGTGAATGGTTATTTCTCTGTGATGCATGAATGAGTGAATGAATTATCATGTCTCTATATGATGTGGAAATGACAGAGTGAATTGTTTAAATCTTTATGATGTGGGAATGAGAGTCAATCATATTGACGCATGAGTGAGAGGTTGAACATCTTTATGTTTCTCTATGATGCATGAATGAGTGAGTAAATGTTGTACATCTCTGTATAATCTGCGGATGAGATGATGAATGGTTAGATATCTATATTACATTACATTACATTTGGCAGACGCTTTTATCCAAAGCGACTTACAATAGAGGACATAAGCACTGCAAATAACACTTGCAAATACAAGATGCACAGGAAATATACAGAACAATAAGCTGGGGTTAGTTGTTTTTTTTGTTTTTTTTTAAGACAAAAACGTACACATACGTACACACACACACACACACACACACACACACTGCATAGCCTAACTGGTGCCTAACCTGAACTGAGGCAGCTCAAGCATCAGCGCAGTAAATAGTCCTGCAAGTGCAGTAAATAGTCCTGCAAGCACAGTAAATAGTCCTGAATAGTCTATATCTTACCGGGTCAATGGTTATATGTCTGTATGGGGCCCTGAGATCAACTGGTGACTACTCCAGGGTGAACCTCACCTCTCACTCAATAATAGCTGGGAAACACTCCAGATACGCTGAGTGTAAGATAAGCGTTATAGATTTATGAATGAATGAATGAATATCGGCCTCCGAGACTGGCCTTTTCTTCCGCGCAGGGAAAATATTTTCCCGCGTCCGGCCAAGGTTGAAAATGTCCCAAATCAAAAACATATGGAAGCTGCAGGTTCAATAGTTGAACTGTGCCCAAAATGAATGTGATACCAAGCTGAAGTCCTTTAAAAAGCTGCTTAGGCAGGATAAATATTGACTCAACCCTAATGCTAAATTGACTGGAGCTCCACACTGAACATTTTGCATGATTATCAGTCTGCGGAGCCAAACGCAGGTGGCTCGGCTCAATGTAAAACTAATTACTTTTGAGAAGTACTTTGAATGCTGAGCTCTAGTGGTTGAAATGATACACTTTCAGTCTCTGCGAGTTTTGCTTTTTTTTCCCCCAAACTAATCCAATTAGTGTGGGGGAAACTCGCTTTTTGGATTTGGCTCAAACTAAACGGGAGCTGCCATGACATAGATGATAGACAGACAGGAGGAAGCATGCTGAGAAAAGAAAAAAGAACTAAAAGCTACTGAGCTTAATGAAGATCCTGATTCCCCAAGGTCACCGGCAGCATCCGGCGCTGTTTCTCTTCACTCAATACAACCCGAACAATCTCCTGGTTACCAGAGCAACTCTGCCTACAGGCGCCCTGTAGTCAATCACCAGATGCAGAAAAGCAGGAGTGGCTTACGCTTACACTCAATAGTATACACACACACAAACACACACCTGTAGTCATTCTCGCATATTCTCAAAACATCGTGCGCGTGTGTGTGCGTGTGTGCTCAACTACCTCCGGTGCATGCATGAAACAGATTTTCACGCAACCACAATCTGATTGCTTTACTCTCGATCACCATCTGGAAGCCACTTTTCTTTCTCCTTCCATGAATGTCCACAGGTGGCGGCGGACAAATTTGCTACTCTGGCATTCATTTTTTTTTTTTTTTTTCACAGGGGAGTTTTATTTGCTTAACATTTACACCTAAAAACATCTGCGCCTACAAGAGACTTATACATGGCTTCCTGCGGTTTCTGTATATTGGTAATATTATTTTGTGGAATAGTTTCTGGGTTTGATAGAGGGTTGAGGGGAGGGCTATGCCATGCATTTCCTAGCCCTTATATTCCAAAGAGTTATAGTTGAGAGTGATCAGATTATAGTGCGAGGGCCCCCCAAGACGTAAGTGGATTCCAGCGGCATTTTATTTGATGTTGGTAGAACTCCTGCACATATAGGGCCATCAGATTTTGACTCAGTTTTGCCGCTTATGCACTCGAAAGGTCGTATCTCATATTGTGGCTGTTTCAGACAGCTTTTTTTCCTTTTATTGCATTTCACCACTCTTTGTTTCCAAAGCGCACGTATATCGGGACTCCGCGCTGCAACACGGCGTCAGACACGTACCATCCTTCCCCAGCCAGTTCGCTGAGCAGACGGACTGACTTTCCTTCCAGAGATATCTCTAATATTGCCTGGGTCATGGATGTGGTGCAATTTGACAGATGGTTACAAAGAACTTGTGTCTCACTCGTAAGTCACCTTTATAAAAGTGCCTCTTTCGAAGGTTGTTGTGATGCAGTCACTGGGAATAAAGCATCTCTCAGCAAGGGGAAAAAAACAAACCTTTTCCACAAACTGGCTTGGGATTAATTCCCTCTCTGCAATTTCTTGCTTATTTTTAGCCAATTCCTTGCTGTTCTATTATTTTTTCAAGGTTATGTCTTTGTAACTCGCTTGTGGTATTGTATTTTTTCTTTTTCTGAAAGACAGCCAGCTGCAATTTAGCCAAATAACATAACCATTTAAACCAAAGCCGTCCAAAACAAGACAGAAAAATGCACCAGGTGATTCTACGCGTTCGGTTAAAAAGTTTTTAGGAGAGCATTTCAATACAAGGAATATCTATGGCAAAGAGAGCAGCACCGTGGAGATTGGTGACAATTCCGAATTCTGTGAAGTCAATTTAATTGCAGGCTACCAACTTTCCAATAAGAGGTTAATTGTGAATGAGTTTGCCGACACAACGGGTTTGATTTTGATTCCCGTCCATGCAGGTGCATTTCGTCATTTTCGTTATTTAATTAAACCTCCTTTCGTTCACTGGCAATCATGTTTTTGTCAACAGGTCACAGCTTCCCACTGAGCTTTTCTCCTGCAGCTGGGACCCATGTGCAATTCCCATCAGCCAGCGAAGCAGCACCCTTTTGGCATGCAGTTGAAATGCAGACATATCTGGGTTGCACTGTTTTAATTTAGATAATATTTGCATTTCAGTGCAGTTGTGCGTGTTTGTGCGTGGGGGTGGGTGGGTTTGTGTCGTTTGTTTCTTTTCAATGCGCTTTGAATGTAAAGAAGATGATTAAGCGTGATGATCCGACCAAAATGACTAAAATGTACCCATGTACTGATTGTGCGACTTGTAATAGCGGGCAATATTTTAATGTCCATATTTAACAGTCCATTTATTTCATCCTTAAAGTAAATGAGCTTTGAGTTCAGACAAATATGCTTTTGTCACATGTCACAACCGATTTATCAGAAATCTAGTCAGCCGCTTGGAGGTTTTAACAGTTTTATTTTTAACCTTAAAAGAATCCAACAATGCGTTGCTTTTATTTAATCTTGCACAGTTCCTTTTTTTTATCCAAATTCTCATGGTTTTTTTTTTTTGTTTGTTTTTTCACAGATATTTACACGCTATGGAAAATGCTACACATTCAATTCTGGCAAGGACGGGCGACCCCTGCTGGTGACGATGAAGGGCGGGATGGGCAATGGGCTGGAGCTGATGCTGGACATCCAGCAGGATGAATACCTGCCTGTGTGGGGGGAAACTGGTAAGTGGCTGCACAATATATAGACATACAGTAATACACTACTCGTTGGTGCTGGAGGAAGTATCCGTATTTTCTGTTGTTTTTTTTTTTTTTTTCGTCTGCTTGTCAATCGGTAGTGTCGGCTGATCACAATTCCTGGGCCTCGCAATGTGACGGGCAGAAGAGGTGGTTTCTACTGCCAAAATGCAATGTTTTCCTTTTTTTTCCATCACAGCAGCCATTTTTGTAGTTTTTAACTAATAAGGTGCAAATTAGCTATTACAGCTAAAAATCATTCTGCACTTCTGCAAACAGGACTGTAAGTGCCAACAGATGCAAGGATACTAATCCTCATCAGTGAGGCTTTTTGTTTCATGATGGGTATTTAATATATTTGTGCCCATGCTAAATAATCCACAATTTTAGACATAGCACGGCTATCTGGCTGCCGTATTAAAATCTTTTGGCTAGTTTTCGGCACCTGTTGGGCCTTGTCACTTAGCATAGGGAGAAATATGCTTATACTATCTGCATAACAGTTCCACGACCAAATTGCAAAGAATGGCGCCAGTCCCCAAACAGAGGTAGGTGGCGCTATTTGCAGCGGGAACAGATGAGAGCTCGGTATTAATACTGCCAGTTAAAGTTTCAAAGCACGATCCTTATATATTCTTGCACTTTTTCACACTCCTACAGCAGAAAGATTCCTTCTGAGGCAATTGTCACATTTTCAGCGACATGCTACGTTTGATGAAAGAGAATACCTGATCTTTTCGCTAAAAGGAAGGCATATTAATAATAATGTGATTCATATTTGATTTTTTTTCCCCCACCTCTGAAGAAGCCCTCATATAAATCCGAGAATATTTGATTTAATGAGAGTTTTCCTTTTCCCCCTTCTGACACCTTCCTAAGACATTGAAACTGTGACACACCGGAGAAAAAAATCCAAATCGGATTATCTGACCCCTGTAGTGTAAAAGTCGTGACAGGAGCAATATATTGCTCTTTATCCAATAGACTTGTTGAGCACGCGAGTGCCAACAAACATCATTGGAATTAAATGATAATCCGCTTTCAATAAGGCAGCAGACAATATGGCAGCATTTATTGGGCCTACTTTTATGTTATTCAACAAAGTCCCGTAAAACTGTGTAGGATTGCAAGTCCCCGCCGTTTTACCGAATCAAACGTCAGCCCACGGTGTCTCACAGGAAAACCTACACAGGGATTACCTTCTAATCCCTGTTTTGGAATACCGGCGAGGCTGCGTAACACTTGGTGCAGGCCCCTGTGGTGTCACTGTATCAGCCAAGATTCTATGTATGGTCCAATAATGTAGCATTAGCACTAAGCTTTCTGGAAATCTTTTGTCTATTTTCGTTAATTAGCAGCGACATTGATCCTGCAAATACAAAGCAATCACCAGAAATGCTTTTTTGTGACATGAATATTTCATCGCCTAATCTCTAAAGATGTAAACGAACACTGTTGTCACGTAACTGCATCACTTGTCAGCGCAGCAGCTTTTTCTGTGTACATCAAAAAACGAGCAGAGCCGCCTTCCGGATCCGGTCGCCGTGGAGGCTACAGGCTCCTCCATTCACGGCTGAGACCTTATCATAGCAGCCCAGCTTCACAGATGACACTCCCGGAAACCCTGCAACTTTGTTTTTAATGCAGCTACATATGGCGCAGAGTGTCAGTTTCAATATTGCATATGCTTGAGGAAATGCGTGGCGTGCCGCTCGGCATCATCACAGAAACACCGAGATCATGATCATCATGAAACATGAAGTTGGAAGCGGGGAGTTGTGATCCAACTGTAATCGTTGATTCCATCCTGCATCCACTCCATGCCTCAATGTTTCAGTCATATAAATATGCAATGTTGTTATGTAAGACTTTTTCAATTATTGAGTTGTTCAACAACTGGAGATATGGTAGGAATTATTTCTTTTTCACTTCATTACCTTTAATATTCCACTCTTCAGCAATTTAAGACAGTTAAGACAGTTAAGAGCTAGGTGTCGACTGTGACGTTCCTCAAATAAATACCAAATCTGTTCGCTGCGAAATGACATCTGAATGTCAACCTCATATTAAACACATTTAACTATGAAAAATGAGTTGACTTTTATTGGGGTGATGTCACGGAAGAAGTGGCGTGTCTGTCACCGACATCGGCCATTCATCAGAAACGCTCCTCCAAAAAAAAAAAGAAAACAGGACAACAGTCAGCATTTTTTCCGGTGTTTTTTGACAGCCGATTGGCTTTGAAATATTGCCGAGAATAACGGAACGGCAAGATGAGGAGCCGCAAGCGGGTGACGGAGTGAAACCTCTGAGTCAAGCAACCAATTCCTCTGGTCGTGGCCTGCTTTCTAAGGCACTCATGCAAAAAAACACCGCCAAAAACGTGATCGCTGTTGTCAATTCCGCCAGAAGCCTGTGTAAAATTGGTAGCTTTTTTTTTTAAATTGTCTTTGTACAATTACAAAAAATCTGTAACAACGCTGGACGGTTTTTGAATCCATTGAGGTTTTCTGCAATTTACTGCCCCCTGCACTGCTGTGGGTTCTAATTGGAAAATGTTGAGGGCTATCAGTGGAAATTTGGTGAAATAAACTGTGCCAGCCACCAAAAGCAATTACAGCCCTCGCCTTTTTTTTTTCCTCGAACAACATAGTTGTCTGTCGTTGATTAACTTGCTAATTAAAGCAGCAGGTATCTTTTCTGATGAAACGCACCATGGGTCGAAACGACCCTGAACACATCACCCCTGTTTGTTCTACGTCCTTTTTCCATCTCATGTATATGATATCAAAAAAAAAAAAAAAAAAAACAGCTCAAAAATGACTTGAATTGCAAATTGATGAACTTACATCCTCAATGTCAGTTTTTGTTTTTTTTTTCCCCTTGAAGTTTAGAGAAGAGGTTAAGATGTACTTTCGCAATCTACCTTGCCAAGCAGGTGGCCAATTTCATAACCATCCCACCTTCGAATGACCAATTACACCTTAGTTGATAATCGGGTGAAGACTTTTGAATAAAACATGCTTTCCATTATGTATTATCCATGCTGATGATAATGGTAATTATGATGATGATCTGCTTATGTTATTAATAGGCATGCTGATGTCCAGTGTGGCGTCTTGGGCTCCTACACAAACACTCAGATAATAAGGTCTTATTGCAATAAAACACACATACACACCCCGCTGAAGAGATAAGTAGAATAAGACGGGAACATGAGGGAGCTCTTAGGGTGAACTCATGCCAGCTTTGTCTTTTTTCTTTCCCCCACGACGCAACTCCTCAGGTGTTGGCGAATAGCAGAACTGAGCTCCAAAACACAAAGCCTTTTGCGGTGGGCCTGCAAAGCCGATGAGGGTGCAGCAGAGCGGAACACGTCGGCCGTCATTACCGAAATGCAAACAAAGGAGGCACCGCGCCGCAAATATGTATATTTTACAATCCACCAGGTCGGGTGCAGCACGTAGCCAGACTACAGGAAAGCCAGAACCACTATACAGGCAGCAAACCTAGTCTTGCACAATAACACAAAGCAGCATCTACAAGTGATCACCAGAGATGGTTCTCAAAAGTGTCTCCAATGCACGAAAACACTTGCACCGTGAAAATTAATATCCAGAAAGGGAAACAATTAGTTTATCGGAAATCAGAGCATCTGTGCCGAAAGGCTTATGCCTAGTCCGTCAACGAAATGGTTCACTAAAGTTCAAAACATGATGTCAATAACTCATTTGCTTCAAGTAATGGACAAAAGAAAACACAAAGAAAAAGAGAGAGGGAAAACTTTGTTAGTATTCAGTAGGGTACCGGGCTCGAGGCAATTTCAAATGCTAAAGTCATGAAAAGTCAGCAGACTAAGGGTACTGTTCACTGCCAAACTCAAAAGCATCCCTAAACCACGGGAAAAAAAACAAACAAGCACTCTGAAGTAACCCCATCAGGATGCTGGGGCGCGTATACATATACATACATATAATACATATACATATGCATATACCTACATTAGAGCCTGGGCTTATGAACGCCTCAAATTACAAACAAATCGGCCGATGAAATTAGCTTTCCGTTGAATTTTTAGCCGTGAACAAGCCTCGATGCACGAACACAAACAAACAAACTTGCTGGCTTTCCGCCGTGTTGCAGCGTAGCTGCAATCATGCGGACCTCTCCGTATTATTCACATCATTCATCGTTGCGCTTTCCTGTCTTGCTTTTTTTGTGCTTTTTTTCCGTAAATTAGCCTTCAGTGTGGCTCCCAAAATACTTGAAAGTTCTAGCGATTCTAGTGTTCAGAAGAAGCTTATAATTACAGTCGATCTGAAGAAGGAAATAATAGCTAAACGTGATAGCGGTGTTCGTGTTACGGATCTTGCGAAGCTCTACAACATGGCTAAGTCAACAATCTGTACAGTCAAGAAGAAACAAAGATGCGCAAAAAACGGCTGATGTGGATAAAGGGAGGCCTGTGTTAGCAAAGCAAAGTTATAGTTACTTTGAATTAATAATGGACAGCTTGCTGGAGATAGCGTTCACGAGGGTCTTGTATGCCAGAAGGCTTTACTTTTACTTGTGCTGGCAAGAAGAGAAAAAACACCAGAAATGCAGTCATGATTAAGGTTACCTTTTTGCCCTAAATAAACCCATAAAAAAGTTTCAAAAGAGCAGGAGTTAACCGATCATTTGTATTTCATTTCATTTATTGAAACATGTATTTCGTTCAGAAACATTGCAGCGCAGAGCCAAAGAGTGAAGCCAAAGTTCAACTGCACACTAAATACAGATTAAAAGAAACAATAAATGGCAAAATCTTAAATAATAATAAAATGCATTTTATTATTTTCTTCATGATAATAAGTGATAATATCACCCATCATGAATGAGTCGTACTTGGGCTTACCGTGCAAGATCCAAACATTTATATGGGTGATTTTCGATTGTCCCGCTGACTCCTGAAACTAACATGTACATTTCAATAATACAGAAAAAATCTTGATAGATAGATAAACATTATTGGTTGTAGAGAACAATCGAGAGTGCAGAAAAGAAGTGAAGAAACGCGTTCAAGCAGGCTGGAACAGATGGAGAGAGGTGTCCGGTGGGATAACAGATATCAGTCGGAATGAAAGGAATCAGCCATGTTGTCCATTTCAGAGACAGAAGCATTGAGGAAAAGACAGGAAGCAGTTGCAGGTAGCAGAGATGAAGATGTTTAGGTTCTGTTAGGGAGAGAGCAAGATGGACAGGATCAGGAAAGAGTCTGTCAGTGGTTCTGGAGAAAGAAGTCCGACATAGTTTGGACATATGCAGAGATAGTGAAGATCTGGCCAGATCTTCAAGACTAGAAGAAGCCCGAATAGCTATATAGAAGGAGAACAGGAGGTTAGTTGGGGTGAGAGAAGAGGATGCAGAGAATAGGGTTAGATAGAGGAAGATGATACGCTGTGGCGAACCCCTGAAGGGAGCGGCGTCCGAAAGGAAAAGAAGAATTTATTGTTTCAAAGAAAAAAAAAAAAAAAGAATTTATGAAACCAAATGTGGATTCTGGTGTATTTCCATGTGGAAGCACATGTTATATATTAGGGTATCGCATTGTGTTCTAGTGAGTCTTTTCAGGCCAACTAAACAAAAACAAATCAATAATGGCGGAAACAGTTTGGTTATGAGTTTGGATTTTTTTTTTTATATGCACATAAGCTCAACTAAAGTGACTGGATCACCCTGCTCTTGAGAGGATTAGTTCACTTCCTGTATTGGATCGCCGCATGAAAAGAAACAATTGGTACTGCCCCTCGGGGAGTTGTCAAGGGCTAGTGTATCAGGCCTTGTCCAAAAAACAAACAACTGATGCGCTCCTAAAAGTATTGAACCAGCTCTGCAAGGCCAGAGAAGATCCAGAGGAGCGTAACATCCCTCCCGTCAAAATCTGGACTCTGTCAATCACTCGGCTATTGGTTACCAGCGCCAACGATCACCCAACTGGTACCGACCAGAGCAGTTAAATCTGTGTCAGGCAAGATCAACATTTTTACAAATAAATTCATAGAAGGTCTCCTTTCGAACCCCAACCACCACCTTTTTATTGTCGCTGACATTCTGCTTTAATACCCGTTTCCAGAGCCGGCTCACGCTATCTTTGCCCACTATGCACACACTCTAATCTTCATTCAAGTCCGCAACCAGCAACTGTCTGATCGTCTGCATCTCCCTCTCTCGCTCCTCCGTGCGCTGCAGGCAATGGGGAGATTGTAAACAATAAAGTTGAAGTGTGCGCTGCCTGGCGAAAGCACACAGTGACGCTATTTATATGTCAACCGGGGCATCCCTTTTATGCATTATATGATCCATAAAAAATTTTTTTTTTATCACAGCATATACCGGCAAGCTGCCCCAACACCGGTGTTCTTTATATGCTTCGCATTTTATATCTCTGCTATTTGATTACGACATTTCTATGTATGGTGCCTCTGAAATCGACAGCAGTTTGCGGCACATAAAAACTATACTTAAACATTTGTTATTACAACACTCACTACATCACACTTTTTCATGCTTGATTATTCCTAAGTCTGCACATTGGTGTAATATGATTGCCATCTCAGTGGGGACACAGTTAGAATTATTTCTAAATATGAGAGGATGTAAATGAACATTTTTACATAACAGTTTAGAAGCACAAATGCCTTTTTTTGTTTTATTCAGTTATACACAGACCACATTAGCAAAATTTGACCATTGTATTTAACCCATCATGGATTAACCATGAGCAGAAGGCAGCTAAGGGACAGCGCCAGGGGAGCAGTTGGTCAACAACACTTAAACAGGCTTGGAGAAACCGGGAATCAAACCAGGAATGTTCAGTTCCACAGACGGTCGCTCTAACCCCCTGAAAATACCTTTGAAATACCAAAGGTATTTTTAAAAAAAATCAAAAAAATAATATTAATAGTAATTATTCTTTGGCTTTCACATTGGTCTAATGTGATCTCCATCTCAGTGGGACATGCAGACATAATTAAAATCATTTTTGAAAATAAAAGGATGAGAACATTTTTATTGTAACGGTTTCAAGGGTATTTTCATAAAAAAATAATTTTAGTAATAATAAAAATTCCCTTTCATTCCCTCTTCGCACATGTTCCAGCAATGTGGTGCGTCAGGTGATTTTTTTTTGTATGAGACCTTGCTTGTACTGCTGCATCACTGAATCAGACGTTTGCTTGCAAAAGAACAAAAGACAAAGGGAAGACAGCGACGCAAAACTGTTTGTTGCTAAGAGACTTGGGTCATCACCGATCAACAGAACACAGACACACACAGTGTTGTCACATGTCAGTATATTCACCGAAGTGTCACCCCATGTGAAGAAATACAAATACATTGTAATGTGTCATTTTTTTAAACGAATAGCATAAAGCATCAGCCCTTACTGTCTATGGGGTGTGGAAAAATGTTTAAATGCATAAATGGTAACTTCAGACCTTTAATATCCTTTTATCTTTTATAATATTGATATAAAAAGAAAATGTGCGTATGAAACAGTTCTGTTGAGACATTTCATTGGAATCCTCTATTAAAAGTGGGAGCCATATGAATGAAGCTATTTTCACCATTAATCTGTAAACCTTTTGCATTGATTTGTTCAAGGTATATTTTGTGAGGATGAATACACAAGGCAGGAGCGGAACTGTGTCTGGATCAGTGCTCAGTGAGAACAACGCCGGATTCTTCAAGCAATTTTTACACTTGTCATTGTAAAACGAACACTAGAAGGAAAGCATTGAACCCCCTCGTGTTCTCATGATCACCGCCTGGGTTCTAAACAAGGGCAGCGAAAAGTCACATAATTTCATTGTGGGTCAGAAACAGCAGTAAACATGGCATTTACAAAGTCGCTTACAAAGTCTTTTTCATGATGTTTTTCTGATTGATTTTAACTAACATTAACATGCAACTTTAACCTTACCTGATGCTCAGGCTTTGCTCTTGTGGTCCGATTTCGAGTCACGAAAAATTTGTACAAGACTCTTACATATTTTACGTGTGTTGACTTGCATATTTTCTAAATCACATCAAACTCAATACCCACAGGCCAAATATGACCCGCCACATCACTTTATGTCACCCGCGAGAACATCTTAAAAGCTCTGATTGTCTTAAAATAAGTCAAATGGGTGTATTGACCATAAACTTAATTTCCCACAATTCATGCCGATCATGTTCCCTCCAAAATAATGGCACCCTGCCATTAGATTGCAGTGTATCCACATCAATGCAATTTTTAACAAGTGGAATTGAGAAATATAAATGATCCCTAAATGTCCAGGAAGAGAAAAGTTGATGGTTTTGAATGAAGTAAATGAAGTTATAACTATGTCATAACTTGGATAGTTTGATCATTCATCAATGGAGTAATGTGAGTTTCTTAATCTGACAATATTTGTGTTGAAACAGAGCAACATAAACATAGCGTAACGTCAACATAATTTTTTTTTGAATGAGTAATTTATCATGAAGGAGTAGTTACATTTATTTGACATTACATTTGGTTGCATTTAGTTACATCTATACTGTTACCATTACATGTGGCCCTTTTAGGTCAACCGTCATGCTGATGTGGTCCTCGCTAAAAATGAGTTTGACACCCCTGTTCTAAATGACGGTTATTATCTTTCTTTGAGATAAAAATAATGCAGCTTCTTAATTCAAACTTATTATTTTTAGCTGAATGGTAAATGCGGGAAACCATCTGCATTTCACAGTGGTAGGAATGTACCAAATCGCCACGCCACGCCTGACCACGCCTCATTTATAGAAGTGATGTACCTTTGAACACACAGATGGGCGACCTGCTGGGCGGGGAAATGGCAAACTGGAAAACCCCAACAGCAACTGCTCTACCCTCAAAATGACCCGGCACTGTATGTGATACAATAACAATAATTTGTATTTTTCATGGCGTTTTTTTTTCCTTTATTGGTTTTCTATGAAGATGTAAAGCATACACTAATAGCAGGTGGAGAATACTTAATGTGTGAACCCCGGTCCGAATGCAATTAGGTTAAAAAGTGAATCCCCAAGAGACCGAATCGGCAGATGGCTACTCCCGAGTTCAGCCTCCTGGAGAATTCCTTCAAGGGCGGAGAGAGAGCGTTATACTCCGGCTGGGGACGACCGGAGCGACCTAACGAGGTGTAATTTACTAGATTAAAATAACCATCAAGCAGAACAGGATCCGCTATAAACCTTGATAAAGGAACCGTAAAATTTTATAAGATCCTACTATTACCCCGAGTGTGTTGCATCAGCCATCAGGAGTGTAATTTTCTGTGTTGTCAAAGTGCGGGGGGGAAAAAAAAAGCCATTGGGCTCCGTGAGCTAATCGCACAGAAATGATACCTTTCCGTAATGATACAGGAGGAGGCGGAGCCGTCACTGTTTTAAACGTTAGGCAAAGTCTGACGAGACCGTTTTTTTAATTTTATTTTTATTTCACTTTTTTAGCCTTCTTAATAAAACGTCAGGCGCTATCCTGCTCAGCCTGCTATTTGTTTTCTTTACAATTTCCGTCTTCCTTCAATCTGATTGATTTATTGCAGCGGGTGTTCTTCATCCTCAGAGACAATCCGTTCGATACTTTTTTTTTGTTTCACTGAACAAGTAAATACATATACTTTTGATCCAATACAGCATGTGTCAAGGATGTTTTCTTTTTTTTTCATTACATTGATATTTGTTGGTTTAATCTTTAACTTGTTTTCGTACAGATTAGAGGGTGTGTACTTATTTACAGCATGTGTTAATTTTCCTCCTGAGCAAGTCCGTCGCTCAGCCCGGGACCTTTTCCCTACTCCCGTCTTTAATGAAAACATGGCTTGAAAATTCAGTTCCATTAAATGTTTAGAATTTAGTGCCCCGTTTTACCCGTTACCGCCTAAGATGAGATGGCAGCTCATTTACAATGAGGTATAGTAAAAATCTCTTTTCCTTGGATCGCTGAGTGGAGTGTAGGTGGAGAAGGACAAAGCGCTCCAACTGCAATATTCGTGAACGAAGGAAGCTGTGTCCTTCGACAAAGTTGAAAAATGCATTCCATTTAGGTTTGTTTTAGCACGGTCATAAGAGCATCCTTGGTTCTGTTGACATCCTTTAGTAAAACTCTGTCACTTCTAAGTAGTTTGACGTTTTTTGGTGAATGCTGGATTTCTTAAGACTCTCTTCATTAACAGGGTTAATCGTATTGTTTCAGTGCTTCACACTCTCTCCATCTGTGCCTATTTATTTCGTTCCACACGGATTTTCCACTTTGATGCTGTAGACATTATCAACCATATTTATGTCTGGCACGCAGAGCGGGGCAGGTGTTCAGTTGAGGCCGGTTTCCAGCTGGCACCATTGCCACGTTCTTGCCCGAGTTGTCGAGATTGCGAGTTTGCTTGAGGCCATCTGTGCACCCCTGGATGTGTTAGTCCCGTTGGCTCATCTCCGGTGTATTCAAGTTGGGTTTTTTTTGAGGAGTCTGAAGTTGGAAATTCATAACCTCTGTGGGCAGAATTTCGAGGCACAGCTAGTGTGTCGAGAGGATCTGGTTTGGTGACCTCAGGATGGGGCCCGAGCCTTTTGCAGATGATATGATCTCCAGCGGCTGGAAATCGGAGGCCACGGTCCTCAGACAGAAAAAGGTGGAGTGCCCTCTCTGAGTCGGGGATGAGAGCCTACCCCAAGGAGTTCAAGGATCTTGGGGCCTTGTGCAGAAGGAATGGAAGATCAGCAGGCGTAATGTTGCAGTGTCAGATATTGTGCTGACAGATTGAAGAAGGTGCCGAGCCAAAAGGCGAAACTCGCGATTTATTACCCGATCCACCCTTACCTATGGTCATGAGCTGTGGGTAGTGACAGGAAGAATGTAATCACAGATACAAGCTGTTTTATGAGTTTCCTCCGCAGTGTGTCCGAGCTGTCCTATAGAGATAGGGTGAGAAGTTCAAACCAGGGGCTCAGAAAAGAGAAGATCCATATCCAGAGAAGCTAGATGTGGTGGCTCTTGCATCTAGTCAGGGTTCCTCCTGGACGCCTCTGGTGAGGTGTTCCAGGTAAGTCCCACCGGTAGGAGGCCCCAGGGAAGACCAATGACTTGCTAAAGATACTTTGTCTCTCAGCTGGCCTGGAGCTAGGATTCCCCCCCCCAACAAAGTGGCAATGAAGGGGGAAATTTGGATGGCTCTGCTTTGGCTACTACCCCAATGACCCGATCCCAGGTAAGCAGCAGAAGACCCAAAAACCAAAGGTTTTGCACTGTGACTGACTTCGACATTAACACTAATCAGTTAGACCTCAGCCTCATTTCTGAAAGACTTGATGCCCTTCCCAATATGTGCCATCAAAAAGTTCAGTTCCTGAAAAAGGGCGCTCTTCTCAGTCACACCGACAGCAAACCTCACCACTGTCTCACAGCTTGCTACCTTTCCTGCACCACCCTAACATACTTCACTTCCTACGTCCTCCTACAGTACCAAGACCCCAAAAAAGGGAACAGCTATGAAGACCTTGGTACAGTACCCTAAGGATTCTGCATTTGTGTTACGTGTACCAAAAAGACATTCCAACAATTTCAGATTCATGACTTGGTCAACTTGTCTCGTTTGATTTAGGATTCGATGGGTAATCCTACTTGAAGGTACAGGGCCGTAAAATAGTAAAGTACCCTAAGAATTCTGCAGTGGTGCTACATGTGTAACCAAAACAAATTTCAATTCAAAGACTACAATTCAAGACTCACGACTTGATGGACTTGTTTTTTTCTGGATGTAGGATTCAGTGGATGATCCTACTTGAAGTCCGAGGACCATAAAAACTTCACAGGAGTTGCAGAAGCGCCACAATCTTACTTGAGTGTGTGTGTGTTGTGGGGTGGGTGAATGGGTGAATGCAATCCAGTATAAAGCGCTTCGAAACGGCAAGGAGTGAAAACGGACTACAAATGGAGATCATTTATTTGTTGCATTCCAAGAGTCATGCAAACAGGCAAAATAATCATATTATCATCTAATAACAGGATGAACTGGCTCGCAATGCATATTTGTTGAATGATGATGACATTTTGTGTGCGTGTGTGTGTCACAGATGTGTTTCATCATTCATTAGAAGGCTCTGCTACATTTGATTCATGAGAACTGCTGGCGTATGTCTGGTGAGGTGATCACGCACATTATCCCTCTTGACATTAATGCCTTCATCCGTCTCATCAACAGACGAGACTTCATTTGAAGCTGGGATCAAAGTTCAGATCCATACCCAGGAAGAGCCGCCGTTCATAGACCAGCTGGGTTTCGGAGTGGCGCCGGGGTTCCAGACCTTCGTCTCCTGTCAAGAACAGCGGGTGAGTCCAGGGAATGACAAAAAAAGAAAAAATGAAACGGCTGATGGATATCTCAGCACATGCCGTCAGGGGGGATATGCGAGTTAGCATTTGTCTTCTAATCAAATTCCATAGGCGTTATTTTTGGAAATCAAATTATCTCCAGTGCTGTCAAATGCATGATCGTACAATACAAATAACTCTGTGTTTCTCACTTGCTTTGGTTTATGCAACAAGATACACTGAATGCTATCAACAGATCAGTTTTGTAAGTCGGCATTGTTTCAAGCTGCACACTTTAATTCACGTGACATCGCCGGGCTTGATCAGACTCCACTCCATGTCACCTGCTGATTCACATCCGTTTCTAGAATATTTTTGCTGCCTGTCAGGCTTTTCTGATTATTTCACTGCCCTCCTCATTTTCAAGTGGATTAAGAGAGCTTTACAGCTCGCGGTCACTATTGCGAGCATTTGATATTGAGATTTGGGGGGTAAGAAGGATAGCGATGCGCAGATACCCTTGGACAAAATGACCAATTTCATTTAACAATGAATCTGTTGATTAAGCATGATGTCGTCGTTCACGTTATTATAACAAATACAACAAAAGTATGAGTCAACATTTTATTTATATCCATTTCCAAGAATTAATAAGATCACCAAGCTGGTCATGAAAAGCCTGTAGAAAGTGTTAGAAAAACTGAAATACAGCAACCCGAAGGCTAAGTGAGAGCTCTGCCTCTGCAGCACTACGCTGTTTGGGTCCTTCCTCTCCTCCTCTCTTTTGAAGGATGTTATCACAAAAGAGGTTGAAAAACATCATTTCAGGTTGGGAGTCGGTTGTGTTTCACATGAGAGGCGAAAAAGTCAGCGGCAGTTCTAAGGACGGTTACATTCGTCCACCCTTTAATATGATTAAGCTTAAAAGAAAAATAATGTTCTCTCGGCTGGAACTCGAACACTGAGCCACTTGTATTCTTTACACGCGGCTCCAAGGACTTAGATCCCATGTGCGGCCCAGATAGTTACACACTTGGAAGCCTTAACTTTATCCTGAAACTCACATTCCCATCAGTTTGCATACGGGAGCTTATGTGGGTTAGTCCTCCGCCCTGTGAATAATTCGGTGGATGCAACCCAGCACCCGCAGATAAATCAGTTACTCTGACCCTAATATCCTACAGAACTATGCATAATGAATGGGTGAGAGAAAGGGATGGGTTTGGGAGGGATGTGGGTCTCTCTGTGTATGCACATCTGGTGAGTCTGCTCCAGTGTGAGCGGGTCGCCGTTGTACTTGCTCAAGGCGGTTTAAGACCGCTCCTCTTTGTGTTACTCCACTTCTTAGTCAATTATTCATGAACTTTCTGTCCGGCAACTATTCCCCCTGCTGGAGTTCTTCTGCTCTTCATCTTACTTTTCCAGCGTTTCTGTGAATTAAGATTCAAATCTTACAAGTGTGTATGTTTGCCCCAGCTAAGTCATGTGTAACAACCTATTTGGTTCTACGGTAAATAATTGCAGTTCCACTCCAAAATGCGTGTTATGGCATATAAATACAGTAATTAGAGTCCCTGCCAACTGCT
The DNA here is from genome assembly GCF_037954325.1 of Fistularia commersonii. Classification (NCBI taxonomy): domain Eukaryota; kingdom Metazoa; phylum Chordata; class Actinopteri; order Syngnathiformes; family Fistulariidae; genus Fistularia; species Fistularia commersonii. Next base: position 11,835,864 of record NC_141290.1, read on the forward strand.
TTCTCTCCATCATAATGAATTCAACAGTATATGTGACTAGTATTCATGTCTTATGTCAAAAGACGGATGTCTCAATATTTGCTTACAAGACATTTGCAATATCTATATCCTGGTAGCTTCTTGTGTATTTGTTCGTGTGTGTGTGGACTAGGGCTAGTTCCCAAAATGCATTTGGAGTCTCGTTCATGGGCTCGCCTTTAAAAATCGGGATATTCAGTAAATTCACAGAAAATGTACTCTCTGAATGCAGAAACAGCCTCCTGGTGACAAATTCCAGGCATACATTATTCTGTAAAGTGAAGCTCAGAAATTCAACTGTAGCAACAAAAGGAAAACACAGCATTGACTGGAGGGGGACTTTGAATTAATAATACAACTGAAATTTCCATATCAATAAGATTTCAGATTTCTATACAGTAGAGGTTGGCAAAATCCACTTTTGTGCATCATTAAATAGACTTGCGTCTATAATCAAATGCATTTATTTACATGATATTAACTGTAAAAACAAAAACACACACACACACTCACACAATATGCAGCTACCGTTCCTCCAAAGGGGTAGAAAATGAGCATGCAAGGGAACATCTGCAAGTTGTTGTTTTTTTATATCCGCCTCATGTACACGCAGGTGCAGCATCAACACGTATGTTCAAAAAAAAAGACGAGAGGGTGAGGTGGAGATGTAAGAGACCGGCGAATTTGCATGTAAAGACAGTGTCTGTTTCGAAGCATTAATAGCATGAGGCGCCTGACTATGAATAGATCCCATCAATTTAGCTCGGTGAGCACAGTGTGTACATTTGCATCAGCCACGCGTGTCGTTCGTGCCACGGTCATTATCTTTGCCCAGGACAGGATTAGCGGCGAAATGTTCCAATATTTGTTTAAAGGCTTTTAAGTTTTAAATAACATTTTTTTTTTTCCCTAAAGTTAGGAATTTGCACATTGATTACCTTTTAACGACACAATCATCTCATCTTAATAGGTCCCGGTTAAAGTCCAACAGGGGGGCTTTCAGTGTGGGGTTTGTATATTCTCTCCGATCTCCGGCTTCCTCTCACAGTCCGAAAAAAACATGAAGCAAATTCAGTGGAGACTATAAACTGGCCAGACGTATGAACAAAAGGGTGAATGGTTGTGCGTCTCTATACTGTATGTGGCCCTGTGAACCCCACCTCACCCCCAATGACAGTATAGATAATGAATGCATGAATTAATGAATTTAAATCTGTTTTTTGATTTTTTTCGTTTGAATTCACAAGAATTTTTCTTGATTTGTCATCCTGGCAAGTGACACTAAGGAAGGTTTAATTCCAATGGTGAAAACAGCCTTTGCCATTCTTTTCAGTATTAACTGTTTGTTGCAGGTTCCATCATCATACTAATAAATTATAAAAGGGCTTCAGCGGGAGACAGAGCTCCTTCTGGTAGCTACAGGCAGGTTTTTATTGACAGCTCGAGGTTGTTGGCCTCGGGTCTATGCTAAGATTACCGCCATTGTTTTTGAGCTCATCAGCAGAGTTAAGAAGACAAGAGGACAGGTTAGAGTTGCAAAAAGCAATTGGTTAGGGACATGATCACATGTGAGGATATTATGAGTAGAGCCCTGTATTTGACGGTTGAATAAATACAGAATACCGGTGTAATATACACACCACACATAGGTACATATAAGTGTGTGTGTGTGTGTGTGTGTGTGTGTGTGTGTGTGTGTGTGTGTGTGTGTGTGTGTGTGTGTGTGTGCGCGCACATACGTATACCCGTGTTTATGTGCATACACTTCCATATTTATATATGGGTGTATATATGTGCGTTTAATTGTATGAATGTATAAACATGTGTATATATTTGTACATGTAAATATATACATACGTGTGTATACATATATACATCTATACACTAAATGTGTTAATATAAATATATATATATGTGTGTGTGTGTGTGTGTACAGTGTATTTAGATATTATATATGTATGTATGTATGTGTGTATATACACAAATATATGCATACATACATTAATACGTATTTACCATATGGCCAAAATTATTCGCTCACATGCCTTCACTCGCATATGAAATTAAGTGACGTCTCCGTCCTAATCCATAGTGTTCAATATGATGTTGGTCCACCCTTTGCAGCTATATCAGCTTCATCTCCACAAGGTTCAGTAGTGTGTTTATGGGAATTTATGGGAATTTTTGACCATTATTCCAGAAGTGCATTTGTGAGGTCACACACTGATGTTTGATGAGAAAGCCTGGTTCTTAGTCTCCTCTCAAATTCATCCCAAAGGTGTTCTCTCGGGTTCGGTTCAGGACTCTGTGCAGGCCAGTCAAGGTCATCCACACCAGACTCTGTCATCCATGTCTTTATGGACCTTGTTTTGTGCACTGGTGCACAATCATTTAGGAAAAGGGAGGGGCCAGCTCCAAACTGTTCTCACAAAGTTGGGAGCATGGACTTGTCCAAAATATCTTGGTACGCTGACACTTTCAAAGTTCCTTTCACTGGAACTAAGGGGCCAAGCCCAGCTCCTGAAAAATGACCCAACACCATAATCCCTCCTCCACCAAACTTCACACGTGGCACAATGCGGTCAGACATGTATCATTCTCCTGGCAAGCAGCAAATATAGACTCATGAATCAGATTACTAGATGGAGAAGTGTGATTCGTCACACCTGAGAACACATCTCCAGCGTGCTTTACACCATCCAACACTTTGTATTGCACTTGGTGATGTGTGGTTTGGATGCAGCTGCTCGGCCATGGAAACCTATGAAGTTTTTACCGTGGACTGTTCTTGAGCTATTCCGGCCACATGAACTTTGGAGCTCTGTAGCGATTGAGTCTGCAGAAAGTTGGCGGCCTCTTCACATTATGCGCCTCAGCATCCACTGGTAGGTCATATAACTGACTGCTCCGTCAGTTATGTGACCTACCACTTCTTGGCTGAGTTGCTGTCATTCACAAAACCGTCCATTTCTTATACTACAGCTGACAGGTGACTGTGGAATATTTTGGAGCGAGGAAATTTCACAACTAGATTTGTTTTACAGGTGACATCCTATCACAGTTCCACTCTGGAATTCACTAAGCTAAAGGCAACCCATTCTTTCACAAATGTTTGTAAATAACAGTGCAGGCCTAGGTGCTTGACTTTATTCACCTGTGGCCATGGAAGTGATTGGAACAACAGATTCTGATTATTTGGATGGGTGAGTGAATACTTTTGGACATATGGTGTGTATATATATATATATATATACATATACATACATGACAGATTCAATCCCAGCAGAGGACATTATATTTCAACAAATTAACCAAAACAGTATATGTATTTATTTACTTCAGTTTTAACATTTTTTGCTGGGTAGGGATCCGTCATCTGTCAGAATGAGCAAACGACATGAAATTCAACCCAAACACCGGGATATTATCAAAAAATTAAACAAACAGACAAATAATATGAATGCATTTGGTCAAGATCCAGCACTGCTTTTATCATTCCATAAAAACATTCAAAACATGACAACACCCTGGTTTATTCTAAAATTTGAGATACATCTCCAACTTGGCATGCAGGCCAAATGAGCCGATTGGATGGAAAAGGTCTCCCGTATAGGTCGTCGTCTTACATGTACATACTGAAAGAATAATAATGGTTGTGTTTTTTTAATTTTTTTTTCAATTTTGCCTGCGTGAGCAATAATTATAGTGTACAGGCTAGGGGGAATGAGTTGCATGCATAAATACTAACGGTCAAAATGGCAGCCACCTTTTAAAAAAGGGGGTGGGGGACTCCATTAATCAAGCTGTCCCAGAGTAATCCCAATTAAACTCATTGGTAAGGTCTTACATCACATATTGAAAGTCCGTGCCAAGTTTCACTCACACCAGATTAAGAGCGAGGCTTATTAGCTGCGCCATCACCTCTTTTTATAGGCTTGTCATTAACTGCAGTCGATGTATTTACTTTTGCCAAATATGATTAAATTTGACTTTTATTTCGTAATGGAGCTCTATGATGTTTTTGATACACTTTGGCCAAATTTAGATTATTATAGAGTTTTTAATGGGGCTTTATGAGGTAAAAAGGAAGGATTTTATATTGTTTATTTTAAAATATGGCAAATGTTATTCATCTCCTGTCAGTGAAAACAGGTCAGCATTCTGGGTTACTTGGAGATGCTTTTTGAGATTTTACTATTTTAGCCTTTTTAAGAGCCCTGATTTAATAGAGGCGGACGATGAAGTAATCCAGCCCGGACAAGGAGTCATCCCATTTTTTTCACAACGTTACATCTGTCAAAGTTGGTTGGCGGCCAAGCCAATACAATTTAAAAATGCTGTTATCCGATGATGTTCGGGTGAAGATGCGTCAGAAGTTTGAGGAGATCGAAGGCTTCATCGGTGCAGTAAATGTTACTGGAGGGGTGTTGGCTGCGTGAAAGTGAGAGTCTGAATCACCGCCTACAGATATTGACTGAATACAACATATGTAGAAGGGGAATAACATTAGTCTGTGGATTAAATCTCATTGAGCTGAATGATACTTGCAAGCTTGGAGCCTCTCGTTCGCAAAAGTCAAACTGATCTTGTGAATCTGTCTTAAAGCAGTGACATGATGAGGGGATCCGTGGTGTCAGAATTTGCATCGAAAACAGAACAAGATGAGTTCTGGGACAACTCCAGCACAGTCATTCGTCAGATGTCATCTTTTTTTTTTTCTGCCAGCTTTTCACTCCAGGACCCAGACTGAAAACTGTTGCTTAAAATGTCACAGAAGATAGCAGGGTAAGAGTCCACCATCAACTTAAACACCTGGATAAAGATGGGTTTTGTTTGGATTTTTTTTTTTTTCGATTCTAAGGAGAGGTATAACTTCAGTAACCTTAAAAGACTCCAGTACATGGCTTCTAAATAAAAGCCGATGCATTAGATCTAGTAAAAAAGTGCAAACTAATGGTAAATCATGCTCAAGCAGCTGACTTACAGCGCGGTTTAAGAGACAAGTTGATGGTTCGGATGTAGAAATCGATTAGGTTAGCTCTGAAAGGTCGATGGGGAGTAAGAACACTCGAGTATAAATTAGGCTTTAGTGCCTCCAGGGTTTGGTTGTTTGAATATAAATCTCTTCCTGCTGAGGGGCGGAGACGATTTGTTTTGTCCCTAATTGTACGAATTTTATCATTAAGGAAGCTCATACGGCCATTACTCGCAAGAGCTGTAGAAATACATGGATCAATAAGGTTATGCGTCTGTCGGCCGCCCCGCTGATGAAAGGATATGTGGGTTGTACCGGTTATCCTTTTTAGATTAAGCCTGGTTCATCCGCACAGAGTAAAATGTCACATCATTTCATACCTTTGCGCCGTGCGTCGCTCTGTGATGGTTCGGGAGTCATACCGCTGCGCTTACCTCTTATTTTATTGTTCTATCACCGGAGGCTGGGTTCGAATCTGGTGTCAATCACCGTCTGCCTGAAGCACTGTCATCAAGTAAGATCAATGCCTGGGGGGACTCTTGTTAGCGCCGAACTCATCAATCAAAATAGACTTCGATAATGATGAAATGGTGTCCTTAAATTTAGCTATGGCCCAAAATTAAACAAAAAGCACCGATGCGTCGTCCAGACTCAAAGGTGATGGAAGGTCTGACAGAAGAGGGTGCTGAGGAAATGTCAGATACCAAAATAAGGGGGGGAGAGTGATTAAATAATGAATTTACATTTATGTACGCCTAATACAGTATGAGTATAATGCCCTCAAGAAATGTCATAGTTCAAGAGAAAGAGGCTGCCTTTTAATTGAATGCAAATGACAAAAGAGGTGCTATCTTGCACAATGAAATGCCAAATGTCTGCGCAACTGTGTGAGAATCACCTGAAAAAGGAAAATATTTTACTTTAATGCCTTTATCATGGATTTCCACATGAAAATTCAAGTCAACTGCGAGGTGTGGGGAGCGTCTGTATATGAACTGCTAAAGGCACAGCGTGGAAGACAAAGTGCTAACAGACACCGGGTACTGAGTTGATTTTTATCAGGCTGAACAAAAAAATAATGTCTGCGAGGAATGTATATATTAATATGGCCGTGGGCCGTTGATACATTTAGACTAAAGTATCGGTCGGGGAACTGGCCAAGTTTCACCAAGTCGACATAAATCACAATAATGTGATAGTAGTTTATTAATCCTGCTTTAGATAGCAAGGGTCAGATGCTGGAGATTTATCTGTCCGGGTTCTTTTGCACTGTAATATGAAAGAATTAAACTCTCGCAAGTTGCTGTTATTAACCGCTCTTCTGTTTGTACTTGATTTAATTTATTTTCGCTGGTTAGAAGGGCGAAAACCCTCCCGGTGTACATACATCTTAAAGAAAGACCTCCAAGTCTGGTTCCCACGTTTTCGTTCCGCTAATAAACCCAAAAACATGAAACAAGATGAGAACCTCAGCATGACGGCATCATCTCGGTAAGATGATTTTGTAGTTGTTTTTTATTTTAAATCTTTTAATAATGTGACAGTTTGTCACACACTTTGAAGCCATATTGCTAGTAGATTACTACTAGAATCTTATGTTTTCTCCCTCTGCAAACGCGACAGCAAGACATTTCCCTTGATGCTTCATGAAAAATTAAAAAAAAAAAGTGCCTCAAGTTCATACCACCAACTGGGGAGCATCCTCACGAGACGCGCCGCCACCCTGGAAGTTTAACACGGTGTGAAAGCGCCAGCTTTCCACCCTGCATGGTGTCATCCAGATCTGCTTCGTCACTGTCTCGGGAATACGCATCGATAACGTTATTATTTCTGAGTGATGAATCTTTGCATCTCATTCCACTGAATAGATTCAAAGTCTTTGACAACCTAGTGATTTTTTTTTTTTTTTCTTTTTTTTTTTACTTTCCAACTAGCTCTTTTCTGCCTGCGCTTTATTTATTTATCAAATCTGGCAAACTCATTTTTCATTAATCTAATGCTGTTTGCTCACATTTATTCAACTCGCTGCTTCGTCAGTCCCGCGTAAAACTGTCAGGGGCGCTTTCATCCGCCAACCAAAGCGTTACTCTCACTTAAGAAAATAAATAAATAAACGAATAGAAGAAAGAGTGAAGAAAAAAAAAAGAAATTATGCAATTTCTGTTCCACCTAACAGACAAAAAAAATCAAAATTCTTGCAGCAGTCACTGTTATCCACGCTTGCAGAATTAATCCTTTGCATAACAGTGATGATATTCCCACAAGGTGGCCATATGGTTCCTCTAGTTAGCGTGAACTATATTGTGATGTGGTGAATATATGCACGTTTCATTTCAGCCGTCGTTTTCTCTTCATGAAGGTTGTATTTTTGACAAGGGCCAGACAAACCATCACTCTTCTGTGAAAAGAAGATTATTCTTTGTCTGGTTTTCTTTAATTGTGTCCTGTGCGAGTGTACCTACCGTTGCTGCATTTTCATTGCATTGGATTATTAATAGTACCCAAATTCACTACACGTCATAGATGGCTGCCTCTAGTGCTTCGGTACAAAATTGTAAAAATGCCAGTCCCTAAATCACACGAGTGGCCATTAATTCATCGCTCTGAGCATTCAGTGATTCAAGGTTTAAACTGATGAGACAGAACTACAGAGGCTGGTTTATAACCTCCTATTCCTTTTTTAGACAGCTGAGCTGTAATTGATTTCTTACATTTAATATTTGCAGTTTTAAAAACTGCTTTCCCCTGGCTTGCTTTTTTTTCTAAGCTTTCTCCTATATATGGGTGAATTATGCTATGCATGCCTCCCGTTTGGCCTTTTTTTTATTCAATTTGTTTTCCTTCCCTCTCCATTTGAGGCATAAATGATGTCAGACCAATTGTGATCTTTTGGCCATAATAATTTTATTATCTTTATCCGCATTTGTATTTCACAGGTGCGCGTACATCAGCTACGTTTTTCAAATATTGGTGGTCTTAGACCAGGGTTGGGCAATTATTTTGACTGGCGGAACACATTTCTTATTTCATTTTTATGCACTGGCCAACTAGGTATCATGTAAATTGAACAAAATGAATATTAAAATATTTTAGTTTTTGGCATTTTATTTCAACTTTAAAATCATTCATTATCATACAACTGTACCGACATTATTTTTTATGTAATCACCCATACAAAATTAAACAAAAAGAAAAAATAAGGAGCTTCTAAATTTAATATTGATTGAAAATACTTTATTAAAATATTCAAAGAAAATAGTTGGGGGACCGGATAAAAAAGCATAACGGGCCAGATGTGGCCCAGGTCTGTCTGAGCCCAAAGTAGTACTATCACATGAAAACAAACAGCAAAACGTCTTATTAAGAATAAACATGACATCACATATTGATTTGTCTTTGGGGGCAAATTGCTGATCCAAAATTATGACAAGCAATGGCATACCATGTACATCTCTTGTTGGGTATATATATATGTATGTGTGTGTCTGTGTGTGTGTGTATGTGTGTGTATATATGTATGTGTGTTCATATATATATATATATATATGTATATATATATACATATATATATATATAAGCGTCCTTCTGCACACTAAACCATCAAAGTTGTCTTCTTCAGTGTCGAAGTTGAACGGACTCAGAATTTCCAGGTCATTTCATTGGTCCAATGTGACGAGGATAATTACTTTAGCGGCGTGAGGCTCGTTAGCCGCCCCCCCAAAAACAAAATCCATATATTATCCGCATCGTTGTTTAAGTAAAAAAATAGTCGCGGTTTATCGTCTGGAAATTACGGTATACATTATACACATATACATATATACACACGAATATACACACACACACAGATATATATATATATATATATATATATATATATATGTATATATATATATTATGTATGTAGGGTGCACGGTTCACCATCCTGACTGGATGATGGTGTTTTAGTCCTCGGATTAGAAGGAGGAAACATTGGGCCAAGCTGCAAAGCCGTTTGGAGTGTTTTACAGAACAGTATCACATCTCTGCTGTGTGGCAGGTGCTGTGCCGTCCCTGCATGAGGACCAGGTAGTAGAATGACGGCATGGAAGAAGGACTAGCTACAAGGGAAAGCGTAGGAAAGACTCTCTCACAATAACTATTCAAGTCAGAGATTAAACTTCTCTTTCAAATACCATACAGTAAATGCATTACACACTCTTTTGTAGACGGAGAGAAAAGGTCAAAACATGGTATTAGGAGGACAGACACACAAAAGACAGTCAGCTTACATGGTTATGCTCTGTTGTGTCTCTCCCTCTCTCTGTCTTGCTCAGCTGACGTACCTGCCGCCGCCGTGGGGAGACTGCAAGGCCACAGCCTTGGATTCCGACTTCTTCAGCACCTACAGCATCACCGCCTGCCGGATCGACTGTGAGACACGGTACCTGGTAGAGAACTGCAACTGCAGGATGGTCCACATGCCTGGTACGTGCCCAGACGCTTTATTTACAGTTACGGTGACAAGGACGTGAAGATTAAGTCAACTAGAGATGCGGCAGTCTCTCAAGAACGGCAATTTAATTTACTCGTCCAGCGCCGCTTCCACGTTCCTCGTCGGGTCTTTACAAACCGGCTTGCCACGTCGAGCATGAAATGTAATTCATCCCATTACAATGCCGACCGTAACATCTCGGGAGCGACCACAGTCAACACGCCTTAATTGCATTTGTTTTTGCTCCACCTCGCCCCCCTCGATCCCTCCCCGCCCCATCCGTCTCTCTCGTCAGCCCGGTCTGAGACAGATTTGAGTGAGAACCGCTGCATAGAAAGCTTGGCGATATCTAGGAAACGGCTGATATTCTCCTCACCAGGAGAGCGGAACAACTTCACAGTTTTTCGCTTTGTGCTTCAGACCGATTGCATTTGACATGTTCTCTCTGCCTCATTTGTCCAAAATCTGTTTGGCATCTCGGTAAGAAGTAAATTTGCCACATGGGAAAGCTTGTGATTTTGCCTTTGTTAACCCCTACTTTCAACTGCCTTTAAGTCTCTCTTCACTCCTGTGTTTGCGATAGCCCGCCTGTGTGCTAACAGGCGATTAGTGTTTGATCAATGTTGCGTGTCTGCGGGTAAAAAAAACCTAGGCCACCTCAATCACTCCCTGCCCCATATTTGTCTTTCTTATCTTGTGGCTCCGAGACAGAGTTGAATGAGAAAGTAAATGACAGAAGCTCAGAAATCTTGTCGTCTATATATTTTCTTCATCTTTATGTATGGCAGATAGAGGTGTGGCTGCGGGAGAAAGCAAAACTGACAGACGCAAAGATGACAGAATTAAAGTGGTCACATCAAGCAGCAAATGTCAAATTAATGCTGACAGTTATGAGGTTTGATCCGATCGGAGTTGGTCTTAAGCAGAGGGATGACAGTCTGAGACAAAATAATTGATTTGATAAACGGAAGATGGATATTCCTATTATTCCAGCGCATCGGAAACTCCTTAGTTTTTTGTTCCCTACTAAGGAGATCTTGTCTTTCCTGTGTCCTTAGGAGATGCCCCATATTGCACCCCAGAGCAGTACAAGGAGTGTGCAGATCCCGCCTTGGGTAAGAGATAGCCAGCGCATCGTGCATGTGTCCGTGCACGCCTGTGTGTATTATATACGCTGACGTCTGCGCCTGACCCGCCGCACAGAGCCCCTGATCAGAGCTGATAACAGATAATAGCGTTCCCTTGGTCTGATGGGAGCCATTCTCGAATTCCGAACCTAAGGCCCAGCAGTGAGCCGCTCCCTTTTCACACTCCACTGTCTCTACATCAAAAGATTGTTTTTTTTTTCCCAGTCCTTTTGTATTTTTGCTTGTTTCCTTATTGCCTTGCAATCCCTTCACTCTTTCATGACACTTTCTTGGGTGTCTTTTATCTTCGGCATTTCTTTTCGAGTTCTGTGTTCTCTGCCCCCCAGTTTTTATTTCATAAGATTCACAAAATGTTCCCTGACATTTTGTTCACCGCCAACACCATACTTGTCATCCCGGCTCTTCTATCTATCAATCTTTCCTACCGACTTCTCACTTCCTTAGACTTTCTTGTCGAGAGAGACAACGACTACTGTGTTTGCGAGACGCCCTGCAACTTAACACGTTACGGAAAAGAGATGTCCTTTGTCAAGATCCCCAGCAAGGCGTCGGCAAAGTACCTGGCCAAGAAATTCAACAAGACGGAGCAGTACATTGCGTGAGTTGTCCTCTTTCTCTGTCCCGTGATGAGCTTGGATTGTAACCCAGTTTCGGTGGATCTATTTCTACTTGCGAAGCAGCCCACAATGAGCCTCTTGAAAAGTCAACCTCCCAAATATTGTGGAAATCAAGTTTGGGAGTATTTAGATATTCTATGATGGTGTTCGAATACAGGACTGTCTCAGAAAATGAGAATATTGTGATAAAGTTCTTTATCTTCTGTAATGCAATTACAAAAACAAAAATGTCATACATTCTGGATTCATTACCAATCAACTGAAATATTGCAAGCCTTTTATTATTATAAAATTGCTGATTATGGCTTACATCTTAAGAAAACTCGAAAATCCTGTCTCAAAATATTAGAATATAATGAAAAAGTCATTTTTGTTTTTTTAATTGCATTACAGAAGATAAAGAACTTTATCACAATATTCTAATTTTCTGAGACAGTCCTGTATATACCTTTCGTATTCCTTTTTTTGTTCTTGAATCTTTCTTGATCTTTCTTAGAGCCCGGCAATTTGGGGGGGTTTTCATGTAAGGCTAAAAAGAACTGAAGGCTTTGGGCACAGCTAAGTTTGATTTGATATCCAGGTGTTGAGAGTTTCTCTTTCAAAAGCACCCAAAAAGATCCAACATAGTTCAGGGGAACAAAGAGGAAGCGCTAACACTCGAATCTTTTATCTTTCTTTCCCGGAGGAGCTGTTGAGAAAATAATTACACCAGATGTAGTCAGGGCTCTTCAAAACCTTTCGCTATATTACGCAGAACCTTTTTTTTCTTGAAACCCCTCTAGATTTGAGTCTGGCCATTCCATTTTATGCATTTTTGAATGATTTTAATTTGATGAATGTCCATACATATAGAATTCGGTTGCACGGAAGCATCGCAGCAAGAAAGTCCCAGGTTTCGATTCAGAGAGGTCTTTCTGTGTTTTGTGTTCTCCCTATGTATGCATGGGTTTCGTCTGGTTTCCTCCCACAGTCCAAAAACATGCAATAAACATGGAAACCCTAAACTGCCCAGATTTGTGAATGAGAGAGTGAATGGTTGTATGTCTTTATTTGTGACCCGGTTACGGACTGATGCGTCTTGCTCAATGAGAGCTGAGTTAGACTGAGCTGAGAGCTGAGTTAGACTTAAGACCAGATTAAGTGTATACTTCATATCAAGAACGATACGAGATTTGTCACCAAGCAATAACGTCGTAAACAAAATTATCCTGCCCAAGGTTTTTTTTTTTGTTTTTTTTTTTAAAGGTGCAAATGTATACCTTTGTTATAAGCTTGGCATAAACCTGCCACTTAAACTTGATTTATACTTCTGCTTTAGATAGATACAGACACTGTGCTGTTAAGTTAAAATTTGGTAATGAAAGATTCTTAATGATAGAATCTGTTATATAAAATGGATGAATGTTGAGTTGGTGTTTAGGGTTAAAAAAAACTTTTCTTTGATTATTGTGTTTGTAGGGTATATACCTAAAAAAACAAAAAAAAAGTTTTCTGGAGAACGTCTTGTGTAAGTCAGACATATTTGCAATTTTAAATTGAAAATGTAAAGTATGTTGACGTTCTGACACACATTTCACCTGTAACAAATATTGCACCTTCCCGCGATCTGAAAATTACCGTAGGCCAGATTGCAGGGTTGATTAAATTTTGATTAATTGAACAGCCTAAGTGGCAGGGCAGTTAGATCTCCCCTGGGTGTCCCGTTATGTCGGCTGAACACTGTAAAATTAATGCCTTCTACAGGATTCAACCTGCCTTATAGTTGAGAACCAGATGAACAGAGCGAGGATAAAAAGTCGTCAGTACACGGCTTCATTGATTGTGTGCCAACGGTACCGACCAGTTGTATTACTGGTTAACTCGCTGAAGAATGAGAGTACCAGACAGTGAGAAAACGTCATCGCAGTTGCCCGTTGGTGTTCCACAACGCAAGCCCCAAATTAGGAGATTGCCCTCGGGAGTCAAAAAAAAAAACACGCAGATCAGAATTCCCGAACCTTAAGAACATAGTTTTCAGCTTCCACCGTGTACGTCGAAATACCTCGGAGAACCTTTGACTGAAACGGCTTACGCTGTGACTTTATAACTACAACTCCCCTTGCCTCTAGTGGTTTTCTCTTGGCTCTCAAGTTTCATGTCATTGTTCAAAAACATGCTGTATTTTAATTGAAGACTTTAAAATTTCCCAAGGTGTGAAAAGCAGTATGAATTATTAATGTTATATATAATAGGTTTTTTAAGGGGTTCCTCAGGGATCCATTCTTGGACCACTTCTCTTCTACATTCCCTGCCACCACTAGGTCTGTAAATTCCTTAATATCAATACCCACACAAGATACTACTGCTCGCCTTTTAAAAATAGTTTAAGACCAATAAAATAATCTATAGAGTAGTGTTTCTTATCATGCGTTTAGCAATAGTCAAACTTGTCTCCAATCATACGTTACAGAAGTAGTCGAAAAAAAAACGCGGATGTATGAAAGGCACATTCAAAAGCTGTGCTTCAGCATGGTTTGCCCATTAACCAGATGATAAAATCCTCTGGTTTCCCTCGTGTTCAATCACATAAATGGTCCCAACATCAGCGCAAACATGATTTTCTATGGCTCTTCAGAGCTTACCAGCAGTCTGTGCAGGAGGCCGGGCCCGCTCTCATCCCCATGTGGAACCATATGCAAAGGACCTTGGAATGCTGTCAGAGCAGAATGCTGCTGTGAGCAGTTTAACTGGTTCCCTGAAGCGAATACATATTTCCCTCATCCTGGCCCGACTCCACTGGCTCCCTGTCAGTTTTAAGAGTTCCTTTTAAAATTTTATTACGCTTTTTTTCAGCTCACCTCCTTACTTATCTGACATTCAAATTCCTTTTTTCCCCACTCGACCATCACTCAGGTCCTCAAACAACGACACAGCCCCTTTTAGAGCCCACCTGAGGGCCCGCCTCTGTTTTCTGTGAACACAAATGTTCTGCGGCTTAAATTGCATTTTTTTAAACTTGCTTTTTATCCTTAATACATACTTCTTTTGTTTCATACCCCTGAATTTTCTCATGTTTATTTTTTTCTTAGGCTGTCTGCAGTTTTGTGATCGATTATTATTGTATCAATCATTTATTTATGTTGTTTTCTTGGTTTTTGTTTTTTTTTTTTTTTGCTTTTTTTTCTGAAGCCCATCTTGTTGTGATGGACCTTGCACATACTCAGTGTAGAGAAATGAATGAATGGTCGAAATGTCAGCATTATTCACATTTAAAAAATGTTATAAAAAATGTTAAATTGGTGGACTTGTTCACTATCATGTCTGTAGTTACAAGCAAAGTATGAATGGATATCATTTCTTTTGAGACTAAAAATGGCACATCATCAATACACACCTCGTCAAAGCAAAACAAACCATGTAAATATTCAGAGAAGTACATTTTTAATACGCTCTATGGCATCTATATTGATCGTTATATTTAAACAGTTGTAGTCATTGATCTACATTACTCTGCCTGAAAAGCAATAAGATGTATGATGTATTTTCTGTGGTGTTTTTTTTCTGCAGATTTAATACAGTCTGTGCATTCAAAACGCAACCTGGAAGATTATCTGTCACAGTTAGCGCGGAATGAGCAGATGTTGTGTGTTCATTTTGCAGAACTCCGACTCCCTGATATCATTTGTCATCTGTGTGGCTTCTTTTTTTTCTTTCTGCGAGGACTGACAGATCACTGTGTCTCAACTGCAGTTTTTGGCATTTAAAAAATAACTGCCCAGGGTGCTAAAAAGGCAAAGTTTCCATTTCGATCTTGTTTTCCACTAGAGTTGTGATGTCTTACATCACTGAGGATAATCAGGAATAATAATAAAAGCCTTGATTGCTTCTAGCTTTTATTCGTGTCTTTTCAGCACATGGACATTAACACAGAATTGACTCATAACAACGCTTTTATTCATCTTGGTACGCCTCAACTGGCGGGGATTATTTCAGGACAGGAAGTTATTCTCTCAGCTTGCAGCATCTGCTCTGTTATCTGAAAGAAGCTGCAGACTCACCAGTCGTCCTCTCAGGACGCTGAGGACGCTGGTGCTTTATTTGAACTTCTTGTCTTTTGCAGTGACAACATTCTGGTTCTGGATATCTTCTTTGAGGCTCTGAACTACGAAACCATTGAACAGAAGAAAGCCTATGAACTGGCGGGCCTCCTGGGTAAGGAGATGGCTGTCGAGGATTTTTCCCAGCACGAGATAATATGCATTATGTAACGTGACAAGATGCTTTTTATCCGGAGTGACAGTCGCAAAAGTGCCCGCGATGTTATAGTAGGTGTTCGGTTCCCAGAAGATACAGTACTGTCTTTTCAATCTCCTTTTGCCTTTTGACTCCACATTTCACGATGTACATTTCTAGCTTTGTTACAGTTACCACTTCTCAGGCTTAAATAAAGATTAACAGTTGGTTAGAACTGCATTTCTCAAGAGGAATTGACTTTTTTGGGCCCACCTTGATCATTTAACCCTTTCTTTCCAGGTGACATTGGGGGTCAGATGGGTCTGTTCATTGGTGCAAGCATCCTTACAATTCTTGAGCTCTTTGACTATCTTTATGAGGTAAGTCACCTTTTTTGTGCTAAATATTTAATGTTTACTTATCATATTTCTCGTGCATCATTTTATACACAGATCAGATGTATATGCTAAAAAAAGAGAAGGTTCTCTGCAGTAGGACATGTTTTACCTAGCAAGATTTAAACCATTTCCATCACGACACATACATCTTAGCTCGACAAATGCTTAATACTTTAACATTTCATGTATTCTGCATTAGTCGGAATAACTTTGTCCCTCCTCATGCTAATAGCTCAATTAGAAATGGCCTTTTACGTCTCTGACGTGCAGATGACACATGCAGGATCGATATTGTATCATTAATAGATACATAAAATTGATCACATTTGAATTTCTGCCTCACAGATGCTTTCAAACTCCAAAGTGCATTGGTTAGTCCCGGGCCCCAAATTTTTTTTCTTTTTTGTAGCTCTTTATAATGTTAAAAAAAAAACAGAGCAATTGTGTTTTTACCACGTGGGGTCAGTAATGTGTGTCCTGGCCTTTTTTTTTCCCTCTTTTCAGGTAATCAAGTACAAGCTGTGCCGGTGTGTGAAAAAGAAACACAAAGGCCGCAAGAATAACGACCGCGGAGCTGTGCTGAGCCTGGATGATGTGAAACGCCATGTCAGTTCACCGCCGCTGAGTATCCTCACAATGCCGCATCGCTTTGACAGGGACACTCTCTCTCTTTCTCCCCTGCCTCTGCTGGTCTTCGCTACAGCCAGATTGAGAGCGAGGGGAGATGAAACAGTTGTCGTGGGTGGAAGAGCAAAGGAGAGACCGGAGAAAGAGAGATAAAGGAAGCAAGGGAGGGAAAGACCCTAAGAGATGCGAAGGAGTGAGCGTTACAAAAAAAAAAAAAAAAATGGGGGGGCGAGCAGAGCGGTAAGGCAGAAAGTGGTTTAGATTTAATTAAAGCTGTGGGACAGAGCCAGCAGGGACGGGTTTGCCGTTAGAGCCCGGAGAAGGTGTGACAGCTCACTTATTTCCTGGTGCCAATGAAGTCACTTCACTTTAATTTTAAATCTGAGCAAAGACCGGATGCTTCCCGCCCCGTGTGATCGTCAGCCTGACTTTCTTTTCCATATATTTTCATTACTTTCATCATCCCTTTTTTTCAACTCCTGAGTATCAAGAATGTATTCCCTCTCTCCCCCTGCCCAGGTTTGTTGCTTACAGTCATTTTTCCTTTCTGACTGTGTTTAATTTTTGCATTTTTTAAGCACCTTTTAAAAAAAAAACATTTTCTGTATTCATATTCATGACCTCGATATTGATAGGAGCTGTACGGGGATCCAAAACAAGTTATTGACCATAAGTGAAGGGCAAAGGATATAAATTTGGAATTAGTATGAATCGCTGGTAATAATCTTCCATCATCCACTGCTGCTGCTTTTAAGTCATTAAATCATAAACTTAACACAGGAGGATCTGTTGATTTCCGGCCAGTGTCAGGCTCGGGGCTCTCGTTGGGATATTGTAATGGTCATGGAGCAAAATTCCAAATAGTCAGTTAGTATTAGGGTTCTAAGTTCTAAGCGATCCCTCATCCACCATATAAGATAAAACAAACTTTTTATTTCGTCACAGCAGCATAACAGTTATAGTGTCAATAAATATGTATATGAATATAAATAGAAAGACCATTAGACGATAGAAAAAGACATCCACAAATTAACAGACAGCAGAGAGAAAAGCACCAACAACAACATCAAGGATAAGAATGGACAACAGAATGGGGAGAAAAAAAACAGCAAGGGGGAAAATAGACAGCCAAAACAACAACAAGGATAGGAACATAAATGGAGTGACAATAGCGGTGACAAAAAAATAAACCAAAGTAAGCAAGAATCGAATGGGCTGAGACCAACAAGGATAAAAATAAACAACAGAGTTAGGGCATGACACGTATACATATATATATATCTGAACATTTGAACAGGATCAGAGCAAGTCATTATGGATCCCCATCATCTCACCTCATCCCAGAGTCCTCATTTACCAGAGAGACCCAATGCAGAATTCATTATGTATTTTTCTATTGTAAGTCTGTTGACTCTTTTCGTCCCTGCCTATAGTTGCTTTCCCCCCCCCCCCCCCCCCCCCCCCCACCCTTCTTTCATCTTATCACACAACGTTTTCTTTCACAGGCTCCCTGTGAGAACCTGCATACACCATCAACATATTCTGGCAATATGCTACCTCATCACCCAGGCCAGGGGAACTTTGAAGACTTCACTTGCTGAGCGGAGCCTGGGTGAAGAATCGATGTGCGTGTTATGCAACCAAAGTCAACCATCCAGCAAGACTATCCACAGCAGTGCGAGAAACTGATACAGTCTGGCGGAGGCACTTTTTCCACACAGAAAACAAAAAAAGAGAAAAAAAGGACAAATTATAAAAGGCAAAAAAACTCACCGCAGTTCACATGGAGAGTACATTCCTAACATTGACATATCTGTAAATTTTTCCAGAGAGCATTCCATGCAGGACTCCCTGTCTATGTGTTTCACTCTGGAAATACTGCCGTAAGGAAGCTCGTGGAGGAGCCTTGCCAACGCAGACCGGGAAAAATGTACAGTTAGGCCATCATATATAGTAGAAAAAAAAAGAACCCCTATGCCTTTATATAAAACAGCATCACGCCATGGTGTCAAAGAGGGACAAATGTTTATACCGCTTTCTCCACTGTACATGTAGCAACATCTGTATCTGTTGCAGCGCTCCGTTTAAAAAACAACCGCCAGGCTCGGTGTAGTTTGTACCAGAATGTATCTATGTTCGCAGTGAGTGTTGTCAGGATCGCAGGGGGGGTGACAGCTCAGGTTTACAGTGACAGTTTCAGGTTCTCATCATATAAGTGCATGCACGTGTTTGTCCAATGCATGTTTTTTTTTTTCGTCATTATCTTTTCCGATTCATTAATCATTTATATATACTTTTGGAATATGTATCTCTATGAATATAACTACAAAGTTTGCCTCAATTACATTGAGCAAGAAAAAAATCATTGTGCGCGAGAATATGCGCTTGCTCGCAATATCAACAACAGACATGAACTATCGTTTTTACTGTAATATCGGGTCGTTCATTTCTTTAATGTTAAAACTTTATCTGACCATTATTTTTGAGTACTTACTTTTACTTACTCTTGAATTATTATCTTTTTATGAATCACTTAACAATATGGTTTTCAAAATATATTTCAATCAGTAGTACACAAAGACATTTTGCAAAAAAAAGCAAGAAAAACTTAAAAAATTGAAGTATGACTGAAAATTACATATCTATATATATGTGTGTTTATATATATATATACACATATATATATATACATATATACATACATATATTAAAAAATCTAATTTTGGAAATATTTCATCTAGAAGGTCAAATCAGTTTTACCATTTAACATTTGTCTATGAATGCTTGTGAACGGTATCTGAGTGAGATTTAAATAGAGAAAATTCTTGATTGATTTGACTTCTGTGTCAAGCACGTCGATTTTTCCGTATTAAATCTGATATCAGGATATATCAAGATATTAAGGGGGGGGTTGTAATTTAAAAATGATTCAATTCCCCCCCACAATTCTGCTTTGGCCAAGTTAAACAAGGACAAGGGATTGCGTAACAGGGCGTACGTAGCCGGGCCCTGTGTGTTTGTTGATAGCTGAAGTAAATGAGCTGCACCCTGATGTAATTTCTCATGTTTGTTTTTCATTTTCACATATTCATTCAGCATTCACGCAGCTCCATTTCATCTTACCTTGACTGCGGGATGAGGTGAGAATTGGTTCTCAGAGAGACTCCTGCTGAACCCCTTTGGATTTTAGTGGGGCTATTAAATCTTTTCTGTATCTGTAGATTGTGTTCTTGTTGCAAAAGTCTTTTTCAAAGCACAATAACGCCAGTATGTAGAGGTGATGTGAACGAAATTGTACTATTATTCTTGATATATTGTCATATTATTAATATCGTGTTGATCTGAATGTTTTTGGTTGCTTGTTTTTTTTTCTTTCATAAACATATTTGATATTGCCTGATAATCCTGTCTCCATCTCATAGGTATTAGGCTGTTCTATTTAGTTATCAAAGCATAAATAAAATGTAAATATCATTTTTGAAATTGTTATTCAAAGGAAATTTTGTTCTCGTCACTGATTATTCTGCTCCGGGGACTTTTTTTTTCAGTTTTGGTTGAATTCATGAATACGAGCAGCGCTACGACTCCTAATACGCTCCACATTTTCAGTCATGAATGGCTCCCAGTAAATCCAATAACCATTCTTTTAAATCTTTTCAAATAAATATATGCTATCTTGTATTTTTCCCCAATAAAACATTCCCTTGGAATAAAATAGATATTAAGGAAGGGATTTGGGTGATGGAGCTTGCTATCAAAGTAAATACCTTATCTACTTCAAGCATTTATTTGTGCTGCAGTTTGGAGCAGTCAGATACAGCAGTGGTATCTTGCAGCTCCGTGTAATTGCAGTTTCGGCTGATGTATGACAATAGGATGGACGAGAAATATCCTGCTCGGCCAAATCAAGTTTTATCAAGCTTGCCAGTCCGCGCTACCATTCTACTGTAAGTTTGTCGACTGATGTTTTATTGGAAAAGCAACATGGTGATTTATGTGCCACCGAAAGGAACACATCTCCAGAATATTCAAATGAACTCATTGTCTACTCAGAACTGATGATGAGAGGCGATGGAGTGAGTTTCTCAGTTCGACAAAACACCATCACAGGAATATTGAGTTTTAGCTTCTTTGTCAAACCGCCGCAGTAAACTGTGAGCTATCTGAGACTAATATAATACAATAAAAACAAAGACATGGTGTGTTTTTGTCTGGAAATTGGTAGGCCTTTACTGTAATAACTGCCTAATTTAATGCATTTTAATATATCAATATTTCATTTTCCAGTATATATTGTTAGACCACTTGTTTGCAAATGTGTCGCCATCCCTGCCAGTTATAAGTGGCAGAAGGATGCAGTTTTCTCTCAAGCTCTAGGAGAGTTCTGCAAGAACCCAGTGCACTCTTGTCGCAAGGTCGATTAGATAATGATTGACTTCTGTTTTTTAAATTGTTATTTTTGGACCAACTGTTCCTCACAACAATCTGCAATCTCATATGACCGGACAGCTAGTTGACACAAGAGTAATTCGAGGACTGGAGGTTTTACGTTTGTGCTGTATAATTTTTTCATAAGTACATTTCTTTTAGCGGGAAATCAACATAGGCGAACATCAAATGTGCGTGTTGATTCATTATTTATTATTCAAGAGAGAAACCACAGCTGGTCGCCGCGCTTATCACATGGAGGACTGACGCCTCCCGGGGATGCAACTACATCTGATGAAGGTGTTCCTAATTTGAATGTCTGACACATGAGACACCCCCATCGTCGTCACCCCCCGTGGTTTTGTTGTTTACTGTTGTACCTGCCAAGAAGACAAATTAATCAGGAAATAAAAGATTATCTTGTTCATTTCCTCTTGGCATTAGTGTCTTTTGAGGGAGGCCAGAAAGGTTGAGAAGGTATGAAAGCTGCTGACCAGAGACAGCTGAAAAAAAATAAATCTGACAGTTGGTGGAAACCGGAAATACCAAGAGGGATTTCGAAGGGAAACCTGAGACGGTTCCCAGGTATTTTGGATTTGGCAGGAGCTATCTAATTTATGTTGTCAACGCCGTCTTCCCCCCCGACTGAAGGTAAATCGCTCCCCTCCTGATAAATATCATCATAAATGCTCACACCTTTTTCTTTCCTGGCCAATCCAGCATTAACGTTCCTGTAATGGAGTCTTTCCTAAACTCCTCGCTTTTCCTTAAATGACTGTAATACCCTGAGCTAATCATGCCGGACAGCTGAGTCGGTTTCTAGTCAGAGAACAGATGGAGAATGTTTCCGTGTGCAAGTAACTTGTAATGAATGATGAATTTAGTATGTATTTTTAGATGAAAATCTTTCAGCACCACTGACCTTTTGTTTTGAAGATTTAAAAATGTGGTCAAACATGTGCAGAAGTTTTTTCCCTGATATGGACTATTACCGATTTGTCCACGTATACTGAGAAAACGTGGGTTTCTTTGTCTAATGCACTGGTTACAAAGACGATGTGCTTAAAAGCCTCATTTTAGATTTTTACCCAACTAATGGAAAATGTTTTTTGACGGCCATGTCTACGACTTTATTTTGGAAATAAATGACAACGAGATGGCATTATAATCAAGTTATCACCAAGCCCTACATCATGTTGTGGCGAACTGTAATTCATATTTAGAAGCGCCATCAAACAGTCTGATGAGAATTCTAAAATAACATCCTAAAGAGAGTACCTGTTTTAAAGGTTATTTTCAATCAATCTGCCACAAAAACAGGGAACTTTTGTTTATTTTAATCAAATTCCAATTAAATTAACTTAATTTAATTTTTTGCTGCATTTACTCATCAAATATAGGCATGCATACTAACTACAGCTCCAACTATGTATCTGTCTAATATCACCTAGTTAACAAATTTCAAGGGTGTGTTAAATGCACAGTTGATATCTGCATTTTGTGCTTAACCTCAAACACATTCCACATTCCGCCCACCAGGTCACGTCAGCTCACGTTTCAAAAAAATCAAGGATTCAAAGTCTTTATCGTCATGTGCACAATAAATAAACATGTTTCCCAGTATAATGTAATTCTTACTTTGCTGTCCACAGTGGGTTAGTACATAGAAAAGACGTAGGTCAATTATAAGGACACTTGATAAATAAGCGATAAACAATAGACAGTGAATGTGTTGCAACACAGAGACCATGACCCATATGTGCCTCATTCAGAAAGTACCACGTGAGCCTATATGGATATATAAATACATTTATACCCATCCATTATCTACCGCTTTTTATGCACTTAAGGTCAAAGGGATGCTGGAGCCTATGCCAGCTGTCACTGGGCGAGAAGCAGAACACACCCTGGCGCAGTCGCCAGTTGATCGCAGAGACAAATATAGAGCAAGATACATCTGGACCATTTTTCCAAATTATGCCGATGAGTCGCCTACATGTTTTTGGACTGTGGGAGGAAACCCACACAGAAAACACGCAAACTTCGCGCCACCGTGCCGCCGTAACTTTATATAAAATACACATATTCTCACATATACCGACATATGCCATCATGATCAGTGACAGATCCCAAAACCAATATGATTTGAGGCCTCATAGTGTTGATAATTTATATTGCTTGATTTAAAAAATGTTTATTTCATTATTTTTATATTCATTTTTTGTCAGATTCGAGTATGACGATGGAGAGCAACGGACGGCAGTGCAACGTTTCTCCGAGACAAAGGTATTTGGTGAAATACTGCTCCTCATCACCATTTTAGCGCTGTTAACCGATGTTGATGTATTCTGCTCAAATCAGCGTTGGTACCTAAGACTTGTACAGCTGCTATCGCTCCCTTTTGGCTTGTTCCATTACAGCCTGTTCTCTCCCTCTCATACACATCGGCAGGGAAATTCATAGTGAGAGATTGCTTTTTTTCTAATCTACAAACACTAACCGCTACCAGTAACTCAGTGAACGCTCTCAACACCCTGTGTGCCTGGTGTATAAAAAAGGGACTTTTCAAACCAACATTCACAGTCCGACTTGTCCCTCTTTCTCTCTCTTGCCAGCATGTTAGATTAGTCATGTTCTTCGGATAAATCTATCCTGTCATATCTCTCGACGCAATTAGGATTCTCGGCCGCTTGACACAGATAAGGCCTCAGCCCCGTCTCCGCTGGGCTCCACGTTACATTCAGTTCGTTAAGAGGATTAATAATTATGGGGCAGTCAAGTTTCTCAGTGAAGAAAGGGGGGCTGTATTAGATTTCAGACCCAGGTCCGTGTGATGCGTCCCTCGGTTTTGTGTGAACCAGAACATTATCTGTGTGCCGTCCGGGGCTGTGAAAGATGAACTCAATCAGTCATCTTACCCACACATAAAAAATCATTTTGGAGATGAAACATAAATGACACTCATGAGCCACATCAATGAGGAGTTTGCCACACTGTGTTCAGAATATAATATAATTCCCTCCTTGCTCTTCAGCTCCCCCTTCCACCTGAGCACTTAAGTTGTTTTGGCTCCATACTAATTGTGAATGAGGTTTAAAAAAACATCATGCTTTTTTAGGTGACTTGCAGGACTGCTACTGCTTCACACTTTGCTGCTGTTAACTTGTTCATCCAGAAAATGTTTCATATTTTTTCTGCCTGGTCACATCACTCTGCATATGGGGGTAAAAAGAAAATGAACTGCATTCTAAAGAATTGTTAACATATCAAACCAACATGACAAGGAGCTGATGTGAAACCAGTGGTCAAAGAAAGTAGTTTATATAACAGACAAAGGGGGACATTTTCTATTCGATTCATTCAGTCCCACACATATTTGACTGAAAGCACAATTAAATGATTTCTTATTTTGCAGAAGAGAAAGTTGAGATATGATTATTTCATTTATTTTAACCAAATTTTTAGTCTTTTTTATGTTTTCATTACCCATTCTTATCTAAATAACTGAGGTATAACCTTACTCATCATTTTTGGTTAAAATTCCTCTAAAGAAAGTTTTGTGAAAACTTTGAATGTGATTTGTTATTTAAGCTACCCATTGATAAAATGAAATAGAACTGGAGAGCGAAGACTTCCCGGAGGTCTATGTGCTATTCCCAGAGAAATTAATGAGTACCAACAGATAACAATCACTGCTTGATTAGTGTTTTAATGAAAACTGAAATCAGCTAATTCTGATTTACATATCTGTGGCGCCATTAATGACAGCAGCCTTCACTTCATACAAGTCTCATTCCATTTAAATGAACATGTGAGGCAGGATTCAACTTGTTTCTTCAAAGCTTGCCATTAATACAGAGGTTGGATCTGTAAAATTGTCTGTGAAATGTTTGGTGAACCAGAAATACCAGTCAAATTGGCTGAGGTGACTCAGGAGTAAACTTGACCTGTAGTTAGAGGATGTTGTGGTGAACCCAACTACAATTTGATTGCCTTGAAGACTATGACTTCTGTCCCCTTTTATTTTTCCAGGGTCACTGCAGTATACATATGAGAGAACTTTCATCTCTCTAGTTTCCTTGCTGAAAGTTATGGTCTCACTCAATCCTGATGTAAATGCAGGTCACGCATGTAACATGAAGTGCTGGGAGTAAGTAAACTGTGTGTAATTAAATGAAAAGCTACATTATATGAAAGGATGTAGTTTCTCATGGTGTTCCAAACTACAGTGCCATACTAGAGACTTTCAGTGTGAGTAGTTTTTGGGCCTCTATTGCAACATTTGTAATATTCTGTGAGATGGCTTTGACCCCCAATATTAAAAGGGTTCTTTCTTGGATCAAACAAAACACCTGTTTGAGAAAATTACTTGAAAAGACAAACTTCCTGGAATTTCTGTTTCAATTCCTACGTTTTTAGTCTTTTGAGTAGTTTTTTGCCATAAGGTCAAATAATGTCATAGTACTAAGGCAAATCTTTATTTAACTATTATCATTAGTGCTGCTGTTTCACGGTTTTCAAATGTAACTGATTCATGTGCTCGAGAACTTCCTTGAAAAGACAAACTTCTTGCAATTCCTGTTTCAATTCCTACTTTTTTAGTCTTTTGAATATTTATTTGCAATAAGGTAAAGTCAAAATGGCGTCAGTTGGCTGTCGGTGGCATCATCATGAGCAATAATTCTCCATATGTGAAATAGTTCCATTGTCTTCTGTGCAATAAATGTTTTACCGTACAACAACCCCTACTTACACACATAATTACTACATGTAATCATATACATGTACTTGTAAATACCCCTATATATATGTTACATATATGTTACATACCTTTAACTTTATTTTCATTTATTTATTTCGATCTTTAATGTTCCTTTTATTTATTTATTTTTATTTGTTATGTTATTAATCATTTCTATATGGAGTTCTTTTTTGATTCTTCCACACTTGACTGTAGCAGGAGCTCAATTCAAACGAAAAGCAATCGCCCCCTGGGGAAGTCAATAAAAGAATTCTCATTATGATTCTGATTAGCGCTGCTGTTTCACTAAGGTTTTAAAATGTAACTGATTCAAGTGTTTTTTTTTTTCCAGCTGGGGTCAAATGTAGAATAATCATCAATTACTTTTTTACTGACTTAAAATACAATTAGTAGTGACAAGCAACTGCCACTGATGAGACTGTAACTTGTAAGTTCTTATTAGCTTCTTTACAAATGTTATTTTTATTGAGTGTTTGTATTGCATTTCGGTGGAAGCAAACTTAGAAAAAATAATGAATAAATGAATAAATAAATAATATCACGGGGGATCTCGCCGTTGTTTTGATGCAGAATCAGAGACAGGCAGCGGGAGGTGCTGTCGAAAAGAGATCTCGGTCTGAGACGCTGCGCTAGGTCTCACTCTCGCGATACTTGATCACTGAGCACATCCACTGGCGGCGACGTCCGGACGGGAGATGGCGGCCAGAGGGGGGTTTCAGTCAGAACCAACGAGAGGCGGTGGCGGATCAATGGGACCTGGACCTCCGGTACCGGGCGCAGGCCCAGGCATGGGCCCCGGGACACCTTCTGGAAGAATGGGACCTTCGCCAGCCGCGCAGAACCACATGTACCGCTCCCCGATGCCAGGGCCTGGGTACCCGGTGAGCTAACGTTGTCGCTCTATCTTTCCTGCAGAAGCTAGCATGATTGCTAGAACAAAGCCACCATGGCTTTGTTACTGCCGGCTAACGTTACTCGTCACTTTAGGCGCCGGTTGAAGTTAATACTATTTGGCAATAGGGCGGAAAAGTGGTTACTTCTTAGAGATATTCAACGGCTCACTTCAGCAAACGTCCGGGGACTTGTTTTTTCCAGTGTGCTAGTCGTCCCGCCTGCTACTATTTAGCCAATTTTACTGTAACCAAATAGCTAAATGTGCTAACCTCTCCATGCTAGGTTAACTGAAAACTGTGAGGTTTCCTGCCTGGGTTTGGGGGTTTCAATGAATTTCACAAACGTTTAACGTTAAACAAATGTTGGTGGAACTTGACGTAAAGATTTACTACCCGGTTACGTGTCTGTTGTAGTTCAACGCATCTTAGCCTCCATTGAATGATTTCGCCTAGACTCTAAAATCGCTAGCCTAGCTTTCCGCTACTGTGGACAAAAAATGTGGAAAGAGCGATAACAGAAGCGGCTCAAGGTTGGACTCCTTTCTGTGAAGTAAACAAAATGCTGTAAGTTGCTATCGTCCAGCCTATCGAGTCTGAGTATGCTCTACTGTTTGAAGCAGAGCCTGTCCCGAACGGCTCTCACAGTAAGTCAACTTTGATTCATTGCCATGCTACTTTCCACCGTACAACCGGCAATCATTTGCATACGTTCATTTATATACTCGATTTTAATTGTATTTTTTTTTACATACAGTGGGGAGAACAAGCATTTTTTTCAGCTTTTCCCACTTGCAAAGCATGTAGAGGTCTGTAATTTTTATCATTGTTATTCTTTAACTGTGAGAGGAATCTGTAACACATCCAGAACAACACTTTGTATGATTTAAGTAATTGATTTGCATTTTATTGCATGACATAGTAGGATTTGTGGCTATCGCAGACCTATTAGCTCTTTTTTTTGAAGCCCTCCTGTTCTCCACTTGTATTAACTTCACCAGTTTGAACTGGTTTCAATGGCCAGAGAGCTGTGTAAAGACACCAGGGATAAAATTTTAGACCTTCACAAGGCTGAGATGGGCGACAAGACAATAGGTAAGCAGCTCGGTGAGAAGGCAACAACTGTTGGCGCAATTATTAGAAAGTTGAAGAAGTTCAAGATGACTCTTAATCGCCCTTAGTCAGGGGCTACATGCAAGATCTCATTTTGTGGCGTATCAATGATCATGAGGAAAGTTAGAGATCAGCCCAGAAGTACACTGCTAGACCAGGTCAATAGCTTGAAGAGAGCTGGGACCACAGTATCAAAGAAAACCCTTAGTAACATCCTACGCCTTCATGGATAAAACTCCTGCAGCACATGCAACGTCCCCCTGCTCAAGCCAGCACATGTCCGGGCCTGTCTGAGGTTTTTCAGTGACCATCTGGATGATCCAGAGGAAGAATGGAAGAAGTGCATGTGGTCTGATGAGACAAAAATAGAGCTTTTTGGTCTAAACTCCACTCGTCATGTTTGGAGGAAGAAGATGGATGGACACAACTCCAAGAGCACCACCCCAACCGTGAAGCATGGAGGTGGAAACATTCTTTGGGGAAGTTTTTCTGCAAAGGGGACAGGAGGACTGCACTGAATTGAGGGGAGGATGGATGGGGCCATGTATCACAAGATCTTGTCTAACAACCTCCTTCCCTTAGTAAGAGCCCTGAAGATGGGCCATGGCTGGGTCTTCCAGCATGAAAACGACCCTTCACTCACAGTTGACAAGTACCTATGATAGAAATTACAGACCGCAGCATGCTTTGCAAGTGGGAAAAGTTGAAAAATCAGCAGAGTATTAAATACTTGTTTTCTCCACTGTATTTTGCAGGTCTAGTTCAACTTCTCTAGATTGTTTCAAACTTTTAAAATGTTGACTGTACTGTAGGTACTCCAATACTATTTGGAATCACAACTTCAAATGGTCTTTAACCATTTTTTTAAGTCAGTTTTATTGTCTATTTCCTCTCATGCATTGGACATACTGAGGAATTAAGATGTTTTTCACGATCCCACAGTGACATGAAATTAACAAAATAATAATAATAATAATGATGATAATAGAGTGAACATTAGCATTAAAGTGCACAATTACATTTACATGTTACTTGTGAAGATTAAACAATCAGGTATGAATTAGAAAGTGCATGCAGATACTGACTGACATTTGACCGCATGAGAGAGTAGCAGCAGGATTTTTGTTTTTGTGTATAGTTTAGTTTTTAATTTGAGAAGTTTCCTTTAAATCCATTGGCTCACAATAAATTCAGGCTGTTAATGGTTGTAGTGATTTCTAGTTTTGAGCTCTTTTTTTTTTTAATATATATATAGATACTTTGTTATAACATAAAATTATAGTTACATTTGTTAGAATTTCAGTGATTGAAACTGCACCCCCATCATACATTTCCTGACAAAATTCCCAGTGTCTAGTCTTAAACTCCTCACTGAATGTCACACTTTTACAAGGCATAAGAGTTAATCGGGTTCCCACGAGTCCTGGAAAAGATTCTAGGAAAATATTGGCCCATTTTCCATGGAAAAGCCCAAGTTGTTCTGAAATATCATTTCTCCTCCCTCTGCTATGAGGGAACAAAATGGGTTAAGTTATACGCATCACGTCTCTAGTCACGCTATCTTCAAGTGGGCAACATTTACACAGCACTTATCTGCTTCTAGACGATGCTAGTTAGGACTCCTTATTTCCACAGAGCCGTCTCAAATGAAGATAGCGATAGATGAAGTTTGTAGCTAGTGTTACCTGCTAGCAGTAGTACGGGTTCATATACACAATTCAGTGTGCCACTCTACAAAGAGCACTACTACAACGCATGGTGACACATAAGTGTATGGTGTGATCTGATGCAGCTCGGAATGTCTTGGAAAATAATTTCAAGAAACGAGTGGGAACTGTGGTTAATAGCAAGTATACTCTAAAACAACAGAAATGGAAAATAATAATAGCTGCTAACTTGCCCTTGCAAATGTGAGTGGATACATTGCTTGTGTTTGACAATGTTTGCCACACCCTCACTGAGAAAGGCCACTGCTGTTTACATGAAATGTAATTCACTTGAATTTTAAAATCAAACATAATCCTTTGCTCTTGTTAAGAACCTAAATGTATATATAATTTTCAAAACTGGAAAAATCCTCTGAGGTATATAGAAATAGCTATAGATATTTTTTAATCATCCTAATAATATTTGTTGTGTTAATATCTCAGTGCCATCTGCCATCATTGACAATGCGTGCTGAGATCAAAGACTTTTGTCACCGTATTTTTCTGACCATAAGTCACACTTTTCTATTGTTTGGCTGGTCCTGTGACTTGTACTCAGGTGCGACTTATATATTACAATATATGCGATAATTTCACGTTTGTTATTTTCACACTGACGGCGGCAAGAGTGCACACTAGGCTGAAGTGCCAGTATCTGCTACTTATCATCAACTTATAAAGACAACTGAGAGACTGAATTCAAATACCCCCATAAGGAAAGTCATATTCTGCAGATTAAGAGCTGCAAGTGACAAAATATACAGCTGAAAATGTTGTCAAGCAGTAGAAAGAAAGTTTGGAGTGAGTGAGAAACTAGTGAGGGACTGGCGAAAAGCAGAGGATACTCCTCACTGCAATGAAGACAACAAAAAAGCTAATCGAGGGCTAAACGCTGGATGGCCACAGCTAAAGGAACAGGTTTCCCAAATGGGTGCTTGAACAACGTGTTGCCAATAGAAGCTTGTCAATGGTGCAGTTATGTCTCCACGCCTAGGCAGTTACCAAGGCAATGAATATAAATTACTTTAAGGAAGGACCTTCTTGGTGTTACCGCTTCATGCTACACAACCACCTCTCTATGACAGCATGGACAACGATGTCCTAAAAACAGCCAGCAGAAGAGGAAGAGGTGCACTGTCTACCTCCAGAGTTGTTGGACTTGCTCAGAAGTGACACCAAGCATGAAAAATTAAATGGATTTAGTTTGGTGTGAGATCGAGATTTTTTTAAACTTGTCATGTTATAGTTATCTGAAGAACTGTTAATGTTATGTTAACATGCCAGACACCTTTGAAGCCTGTTGGTCTCTATTCTACTGTCATTACTATTGTAATGACCTTGCGGCTCTGTTTAAAGGAATATTCAGAGTCGTGCAATTTCCTACTGGCTGTGAATGTGTTTTGGGATGAGAGAGAGTGCTGAGATGGAGAAGATTTAGTAGAGCCGCTGTTGCTTAATTTTTATAATTGTTCCAATAAAGATGAGGTTTAACCAGTAAATCGTCGGGCATGTCCGCTCAGTCATTAAACCGTAACTTACTTTTCAAGGTGAAATGTTTGTTCCTGGTCTCTGATTTTATCAAATGCATTTCCCCCCAAAAATGTGACTTATAGTCCAGTGCGACTTGTATGTTTTTTGTCTGCTCCATTATAAATTTGGCTGGTGTGTCTTATAGTCTTAGAGTGTCTTAGAGTGGATAATTATCTTTACAATTACATTGTCATCTCTGCAGTCTGATCTTTTTAAAGTCAAAGATTTCATTAACCAAATTTAGATTGCTTTATCTTTTATAATAAATCCAGATCAACACTTTTAGGGAATATAAGCCTGATATTTTGAATCACAATATGTTTGGCCACACAAAAGTTTAATGCACTCGGCATGAATTTCCATATTTTTATTCAATTCTTGATAGAAAAATGTCCACGGCTGTTGCTTAGCTACAGGTAACTAGTAGCACAGTTCAGTGAAAGGATGTAACTTTTATTTTTCCACCAAGGTCCTATGCCTTTCACTCATACAGGCAGCCTTCGCAGCATTGTCAGAGTGGCTTTCTTGGTTGTTCTCAGGTAACCCAAGGTTGTACAGCTGTAATGTGTAGCTGAGTGTGGGCAGTTCCTTTCTGCACACTCTGCACTGTGTGGAAAAAGGCAGAGCACATTAGACATTCACCAATGCTCATATTGTTGACAAGTCACTGTCTATTACTAGTCCTCTCTTCCTCCACCGTGAGCTGAAAGGCAGACTGTTTCCTTCATCTTTTTTTCGTCATTTATTGGATTGCCTGCCTGAAGCTGCAATCAAGTGATTTGTCATTTGTCCGCTCTTCTCAACCACTGCACACATGCTGTCAGATACAAGAAGTCGTCTTTTTGAGTTCTTAGTGCTTGGCTTGGTGAGTTGGCAGTTGCGGTTGCTCTGTATTGATTGATTTTTTTTTTTTTGCATGCGATTTGGTGGAATGCCATTCTTGTAACAACTGACAGGCTCCAAATATCACTGTATGGGAATTTGATGATCTGGACAACTTTGTGGAGTCATTTTTTGCCCATTTTGAGTCTGTGATGGTTTACCTGGGGCTTTTCCTGTGTTAAGACATCACTAAATCAGGATTGTAATTCTTCAATAGAACATCCAATTCTAATTTATTGAGATTGCTGTTTCAACTCCTGTTTGTAGTTGTATTTTATATTTCACCTTTTGAGACTTTGGTTTTCAAAAGGGATGACTTTTTTGTTTAGTTTCATGGCACAGAATTAGCAGTTACCACAGTGATCATGAATATGTGTAATTGGTATAATGGGAACTGTCTCTTAAGCACCATTCTCCAAAATCCATTAGAAGATAAATCCCGTTAGCTATGTGTCACAAGTAGAAGCTCGATGGATTCTGCTATGTGTAAAATAAGTTGATGATGCAGTATGTCAAAATTGGTAATTACATCCTTTCAGCATTCATTTTATCTGGTACCTGAAATTCTGTTTTTTGCATATCACTCATTGTTGATTTCATAACTAAAATTTTCACCTTTCGGTAGTGATTTGGTAAATGGCATTACTGATCACGTAATATGCACCCCTTTTTCCACTGTTACTAATGGGCTGCTGTGCTTTTTTGAAGATAAATGTGAACTGTTGACATATTCAGGCAAAAAACTCTTTATGCCCTCAGGATTAGAATGGAGGTCCTGCTTCTGTTTAGCTGTTGCTATGGCGAATTGTGCTATCGGAGCCCCACTGATTACAGTTTTTCCGTTTTGTAACTCACTGTGCAGAGGCTTAAAGAGTCAATTTGCAGAGTGTTCAGCTGTTCTGGAACTGAAATTCTGGCTTAAAGGGCGAGAGGGTTACTCAGTTCTGACTTTAGGCTTTATGCTAAGCTAGGCTAACTTCACTTTATGGAGTTTCACAGTTATGACTTGAGTGGTTTTGTCAAGTGTTTTGTTTTGTTTTTTTCTCCCCCCAATAATTTGAATTGTTACTTTTTATTGTCATTTTTGTATACAGAGACCGGGTATGCCCCCCTCAAGCCGTATGAACCCACAGGGACCAGCCATGGGCCCCCCAGGATACGGCAGCAGCCCCGTGTCTCGACCTGGGATGCCCGGCGTGATGGACCCTTCCCGTAAGAGGCCAGCCCCCCAACAGATCCAACAGGTTCAGCAGCAGAACCGCAATCAGCAGTAAGTTCTCCCCTGAAGCAAACACTGGCGGCTTATTAAAAACCATATCAAATTAATGATAAATTTCATTATCTTCTGTTCAGAAGTTTCCTTGGTCTTAAAAAAAAGGGGCGTCTTTTAAATTTGGCTAAAGAAATAGACGTATTTAGAAAAGAGAAATCTTAATGTGTATTTTGTATTAACCAGAAAATTAAGAAATCTCAGAACAGATGGAAAACTGATGAAAGCATGGTCTTTCTACAGTGCCGTGCTTCATGTTTACCTCTTACCCTATCAGAAAGTTAATTTACATGATAAATTAGTTAGCTGAAGAACAAAATAACAAAATCTTGGGAAAAACACATTTTCTCAGACTTGTTCTTAAGATCAGCTCCCTGAGCTCCCACAGATAATTTCAACAAATTGGGGAAAATAAGTTTGGAGGAAATCCCCAATTAAAACAAGTTAAAACCAGCCCATGTCGTGACAAGCTTCAATGCATGGTAAAGTGTTTAGTCAGTTTAATTTTGGTTTACTGTGCTCATCACCAAAATGATTCTGCTGACCCTCATTGCAGTAAATGTCATAGAACAGAAAGATTTGTTAATAGAATTTTATAAAAGTGCTCCCCTACCAGAGGTGTCTTAAAAACATTAACACCGTTTTTAATGTGCCTCCACTTTGCTGCTGCATGTGTGCATCCCAGTGACAGCACGGAATTTCAAGACCGAGTTGGTCAACTTGCTGTTATATGTTTTCATGGTAGCACCACTGGCTTGCAGTAAAATCAATGTTATTTTATTTTTACAGCACCAAGAAGAAGAAGATGGCTGATAAAATTCTACCTCAGAGGGTGAGTGTAATGACATGGAAAATCTTTCATTATTCCCTACATTAGCCATGACCCTTTAGGGTTCTTATATTGACTGTTTAATTTTTGTTGTACAGTGGTATCATTTGGTTTTGTATGAAAACTCTTGAAATGAACAAAAATGACTCTTTACGATACTTTCATCCTTTTGCAGTACTCCATTTTGCCCTCTCATCTTGAACTGCGGTTGTCTCATAAATGTTGAAATTATAATGTAGCCATTACATTATATGCGGCACATGACTGGAATCACAAGTCAGGAAAATAGCACTGTAATTGCTGATGAATGCTGTTTTATGAAAACTTGATGAAAGCTGTCTGTTGCATGTGAAATAGCTGAGCCGTTAATCTTCGCGGTATCCCCCATTCGTTCCCAGATCAGAGAATTGGTCCCAGAGTCTCAGGCTTACATGGATCTACTGGCTTTTGAGAGGAAGCTGGATCAGACCATCATGCGCAAGAGGCTGGATATTCAGGAGGCCCTCAAGAGGCCAATTAAGGTATTGTTGCTTCTTTTCTTATCTCAACTCGTACATTAATTGTTGTCGTGTGCTAAGTATTTCATCACCATCCATCATCTTTAAATCAGTTCCCCAGTATTTACAATTACATTTAGTTGTTTTTAGGGTCTATGATAAGTTTGCTTGATCGATATAAATTGTTAAGAGTTCCAGTGCAGTTGGCGTGGGGTCGATTTTCAGGGCCAGAGCAAAGAGCCAGACATCAACTGATGAAGATGGCTAAATTAAGACAAATTAAGACATTTGTTTCTAGTTGATTACAAATAATGTGTCTTGTTTCCAAGCTGCTAACTGTGCTGGTTGACTAAATACGTATTGATGTTGGATAGTATACCTAGCAGAATTTGTTTTTTCTTTGTACCGATGGAAGATCTGTGGGGTTTTGTTGCCAAATAACGTTTCTGTTAATTGTCTTGCAGCAAAAAAGAAAGCTTCGGATCTTCATATCTAACACTTTCAATCCTGCAAAGCCTGACGCTGAGGACGGAGAGGGCACTGTTGCCTCATGGGAGCTTCGTGTTGAAGGACGTCTACTGGAAGATGTAAGCCTCACAAATATTGCTTTTGGATTGAATCTCTGGGCTACTTTTAGCCTATAGCCATACCTGCCCAGTCCAGCCCAGTTGCGGTAGGAGGCAGTAGACATTGTTCCTGTTGTTACTAAATCCATTGCTTTTGATATGGATGGTGTTTTGTGTCCAAGTCAGTCAGTTTGTTCATATATTTTCAAATTAGACCTGATACTAGTCACAGTTGTCTTCATGTCCGTACGTTCATGAAGACCTGAAGACCGAAAGTTCGTAATTCCACCTGCGGGTGATGTCTGGAGCCCTCACCTGATTTTTGGTCACTTTAATCAATTATTTAATCGTAGAACCAGATAAATCCATAACACAAGACTGTGATGAATTTTAAATTATTTTATTGTGTGTACATTTTATTTGGGAGAAATATGTACCAACGAGAGAGGGAAAACTATTATGCATATCAGAGTTTCGGCACTAATTTAACGACAAATTGTGTAAATAGTTCAAAAAAACTGAGGACTGAAGCCATGTTTTCAAAAAGGCTGGTGTCTATAAAATGGGGCTTGGTCATGAATAATTTTATTAATAATACTTAATTTTAAAAATAGTAATTCTTCACAGTTTTTGTGGAAAAACAACTTTTATAATAATCTCTTTTTTCAGACGGCTGTCTCCAAGTATGAAGCCACGAAACAAAAAAGAAAGTTCTCCTCCTTCTTCAAATCCCTGGTGATCGAGTTGGATAAGGACCTTTATGGACCAGATAATCATCTTGTGGAGGTGTGAATACATTTGTATTTGCCAACATTTCAAAGTATTGAAATATTTACAGAATTTGAATAGGATTCTTAATTTTGATCAACTATCCTGCATTCTACTTACATTGTTTTTGCTTTTTTTCCTTTTAAAAATGTATTCTGACATTCTCAAGTGCATTTAGATTTGTTCTTTGAAAAGTGAAATTGTTAAGCCGCGTGCGTGCGTAAGTGTGTGTATAAAATTCTTTATTGTTTGTTTTTTTCTACCATTCCAGTGGCATAGAACCGCCACTACCCAGGAGACTGATGGTTTCCAGGTGAAGCGGCCAGGCGATGTGGGTGTTCGCTGCACTGTGTTGCTTATGCTTGACTACCAGGTATGCTGATCCGGGGCCTCCTCGAGTTTTCTGTAGACTCTTTCAAAGGATTGGCATGACCTCCCCCCCTTTTTTCTCCCCTCCGATATTTCTATTTATCAAACAGCCCCCACAGTTCAAGCTGGACCCCCGGCTGGCTCGAATGCTGGGCATCCACACCCAGACCAGGCCCGTCATCATCCAGGCTCTGTGGCAGTACGTCAAGACCCATAAGCTTCAAGACCCACATGAACGAGAATTCATCAACTGTGACAAATACCTGCAGCAGGTCAGAACAAGCTTTGAGTTACACATATCATCAATGACTGAAGGATGCTATTGATGCATAGAAATCAGAATAGACATTGACAGCCACACAATTGTCCTGGAGGATTTCCCGCTCTTGACGTCGCACAGATCATTCCTCTCCCACTTAAGTCCTAATTTGGAGTCACTGCCCCTGAGTGTTCCCCACTTTGCTTACATAAACAGGACACTGGACCGTCGCTGGTCAATGCAAAAACAAAGACAAATTCAGGTCAATTTGTTCTTGTCGAGGTTGTATTTTTTTGAACCAAAAAATGTAAAACTCTATATTGTCATGGTGTTTTTTTAAACGTTTTTAATCCATGTTTAGTTTTGCCTTTCTAGGAATCAAATTTTAAAAATTCTATATCAAACATAGATGATAGTGAGAAAAACCCAATAACGTGAGAAAATCTGACACACCACCATTGAGTTTGCTGCAGTGTTTTTTTCTTTGAGGTAATAAATAAGTCGTTTCATCCTTGACAAAACTGACGTAGTTTCTCTAAACCCTGCAGCAAACAAAATAGTTTTGTACACAAAGCACTGTGTGCACATTCCAAACCCCCGAATCTTTTCACACCGGATTTTGTCCTTGTACCTGCTGCAGTAAAAAGAGCTTGCTTAAATTTTGCAGATATTTGAGACCCAGCGGATGAAGTTCTCTGAAATCCCACAGCGATTGCATGCACTCCTGATGCCACCGGAGCCCATCATCATTAATCATGTGATCAGGTAAGTTGGCCAATGCAGTTATAAAACACACTGCTATGGCCCTGCAAATTACATATGCAGAGAATTGCAATCAATGTAATGGGTGCTTTGCATGCCATCTTGACTCGGTTACTTTTT
This sequence comes from Fistularia commersonii, assembly GCF_037954325.1. Classification (NCBI taxonomy): domain Eukaryota; kingdom Metazoa; phylum Chordata; class Actinopteri; order Syngnathiformes; family Fistulariidae; genus Fistularia; species Fistularia commersonii. The sequence goes on from NC_141290.1 coordinate 11,873,084, forward strand.
GATTGTATTACCTGGTGTAGATCAGTGGTCCCCAACCACCGGTCCTGGTACCAATTAACAGTTTTTTCATGAGACCTTCGGGATCTTATTTTGAAAAATGACCGTTTCCGCCTTTGCCTTACTGCCGCACTTAATATTATAACTGCCGAATATAAAGTGTAATATTATTCAGATTAATTACTGTGAACTGACCAAAGTTTTTATCATTTGAACCCCTGCACCTCTAACTGGTCCGTGGGAACATTTACATGCATAAAACCAGTCCCTGGCACAAAAAAGGTTAGGGACCACAGATGATAATGTAAAAACTGGTGAATCCACTGTGCTCCCATCATCAGTGTGGATCCCAATGACCAAAAGAAGACTGCTTGCTATGATATTGATGTGGAGGTGGATGATACACTGAAGACCCAGATGAACTCTTTCCTGCTCTCCACAGCCAGTCAGCAGGAAATAGCCGGGCTGGACAACAAGGTACATACTGTGGCCCATTGGCTGTTCTTTCAAAGGATGTAACTCTCTTTTTTTTTTCCCTGGGAGATAAAGACTCTTGTTGGGGATTTGATCCCTTTCACATTCAAATTTCCCCTGGAAAGCTGGACTTATGTCAGCTACTCACTCCATCTGACAAGGTTTTAGGAAAAAGCACCACGCTCATAATGTGACTTGAAATTCAGCAGTCACTAACAAAATGGGCTTTATGAATTCTCTGAATTCTCTGAAAATCATGTTGCAACCAAATCTTGAGATTGAATAAAGCTGTATGTTCTGGACCATAATGGTCTTGAAACAGCCAGGTAACCCTGCGGCGAACGCCAAAACATTGACCAGCATACTAATGACACCTGCTCTCAGTTGCTCCATGTGCATGATTGCATTTTACTAGTGAATTTTAAGGGTCAGTCAGGTCTTCGTGACCTCCAACGGACTGGCCTTAATATATAGATAAAGCTTACAACCATTCTTTAGCTATCTAAATACAAACATGAGATTGACAGGTGCCATTAATTTTCATTTTTGAGTTGACCGCTTGGGATGCAGTCTGTTCCCCTCAGCCTGACCCCTGCCCTGCTTTGTTCACACATGCCGATTGTGTAATAATTGTTTAGCGATCAAGGCACTGAGGCAACTATAAGCAAGGAACAGGCTTTTGGTTCAGGAAGTGCATACTTTCTATTTGTTGCTGTTGTATTGACTAGTTCCCTTCTTATGGGACTGGTTGCATGAGAGGAACTGGTCCTCGGGTGAATCATTCCCGGTTTCTTTACCTGCGCAGATTTTAGCAATAGTCTTGTATACTTAGCCGCTCGACTGATGTCTAGCTTGTGGAAGAATACAGAAAGAGCAGAGTTCTGGAGTGGGTACCCAATCAGTTGGACTCACAGGCTCCTCTCAGGACACTTATTTCAATTCCGCGCAGATGGGCCAAGAAAATCATTTTTTGACATCTCCTTCCCCTTTCATAGTTCTTTTGAGGTGATGCCATACGGGGGGGAGGTTTGGAGTCCCCTGTGCAAACAGATGCTACTGTCAGAAGTCCTTTCCTCCCGCTGTCATTGCAAAACTCAGTAGCAACTAACTTTGAACTTCCTTAATGGATTCATCACACAGCACTTTATGTTTGAAATTGAATTCACAGTGCCGACCGACTGACTGCTTACTGATTTTTAACCGATAATATTACAAACAGCATTTGGGGTGATTATCATATGAATAGTTTTTTTTTTTAATTTTTAAGCGACGTTACCTTTGGCTAATGATAAACTGTCATGATTTATGGAAAATAAAGCCTTTCTTTAATCTCAAATTATACAGATTTTGACCGACCATAGCATCAGATTTGCACCCTTTACCAGCCTGAGTTGATTGTTGTTGTGTTCTTTTTTTTTTCGTTTGTTTTGTTTTTTTTTCCCACAGATCCACGAAACCATTGAGACCATTAACCAGCTGAAGACCCAGAGGGAATTCATGCTGAGTTTTGCTAGAGATCCTCAGGGCTTTATCAATGATTGGCTGCAGTCCCAGTGCAGAGACCTCAAGGTGAGTGCTTCCACCATCATCATTGGTATGAAATTGGCAATTGGCATTCCACTCCAACAATCAAAATCAGTTTGAAGAATAACTGAAAAATTAACCTGGAAAATCTATAAGCACATATTGCCTTATGATTTCAGTACATTTATTTTCCCATTAACAAGTAATTGTTAATTAGAATTAATCAAGGATTAATCAAGTCGTACAACAAAAATATAAATAAATCTCAACTTTCACTGTTGTTACATAGTGATACAGCAAAAATTAGATCAGAAATCACAAAAACACCCAACTGATAAATTATCATTTCAATCAGTGGAAATGTAATCACCACACCATTACCACCACCTTCTCACAAATAGGCAAATGTTTCCCTTCATTCTTAATTAACAGAAAAACTGAGCTAGTTTAACTAGAAACAATAAAATAAAGATCGATTCCTGGTTGATTTGGTGGTTCAGAAATATCTCAAACTGAAAAATTAGCTTAATAATGTTAGATCTCTCTTGGGTTTGGGGTGTCACATTGAGGGAAGGTACAAGTTCGGACTAGAAAGAGAAGTTGTTTCCAAAAATCTCAAGGATGTCATGCTCAGGAGCTCCTCTACAAACACAAACCCCTGGCACTCCCTCGGGTGTAACCTTGGAGGGGAGTGAGCAGTGCAGCAGGTGCAGCAAGAAACATTCAATAACGTGGCCGAACGCACGCTCCCCTCCTTCTTACCACTTAGGGAGCCGATCAACTGCAAACCTGCTCTCCCCACCTGCAGTATTTCCTCCGATTAATTTGACACTCACTTGCTGTGCCTGGTTTGTGATTGCAGTCCCACTAGAATCTTCCAAGGTCAAGATTCAGGCTGATAGACCTTTTTGAAGGTGGTGGGGTTTTTTTTGTTCTTTTTCAAATCCCATTCTTCTCTCTCACCAGACCATGACTGATGTGGTAGGAAACCCAGAAGAAGAGCGGCGGGCCGAGTTCTACTACCAGCCGTGGGCACAGGAGGCAGTGTGTCGCTACTTCTACTCTAAGGTTATCTTTTCCTGCTTGTTTTTTTTCAATTCCTTTTCCGTCTCTGGGTTTGGTCTGTTTCTATGCAATGACATATTTCGGGAGTGTTTCTCAAGCCTGCTTTCCTTTGAATGATACCCGTGGCAAGAGTTAAGACCCAGGAGTCTGTCTGCACAGCAAAGCTGCACTGTCTCCGCTGAGTGAATGAGCGAGCAGATTGTAGCACATCTTTATTCTAGCCATAGTGGAATTCGTGCAGGCGAAGCAGAACACTTTTCTTGTTGACTTCACACTGCAATTTAGACACTCAAGGAGCGATATGTCCCCCCTGCACCAAGGAGGAAAATATCTCAGCTCAAACAGGGAACCAACTCTGCACGAGGAGCCGGCGCAAAAATTCAGTTTGGTGAATGATGTTCCTGCAACAGAACATCACTCTGGACTGCCCGCTGGCTGGGATTTTCGCAGTCCCTCAGAGATATCGAAAACTCATAGTCCCAGGTGTCAGCTGATAATGAAATGTAGCGCAGTGTTATATCCTTTTTTTGCATCTAACTCTGTTTTGTCCCAGCTTAAATCACCTCTTGCCTCTGTTTTATTTATTATAAAGAAAAGCATTGCTTGCATGTTACAGTGAAACTCACCGTTGATCCTCCAGCAAATGTTTTTCCTAATTGATTTCCGTACGATTTTTTGGCTCAGATTTCCACTTCATTTTCCAAAAATTCTAAAAAGGGTCATATTTGTGCCTATTTCTATTCACTACAGTCAAGCGCAATTGGCTTGAGGGTATTTACTGCACAGTGGAACTTCGAATTAACAAGATTATCAACTTACAAGTTTTCCAAAATAAGAGCCTTATTTTCCTCTATGACATGAGTCGAGATTTGAGGTATGAGGGAGTAGGATGAGTGTTTGATACCACGGTCTGTGAAATGCATTTAAAGACAGTCCACCTCTTGGTAGCCCATCAAAAGTCATGGAAAAATATGAGCATGGTGTGCGCGTTGTCGACTTGTCCACAAAGAGATGGAGACGTTGTTGGCAAAATACTGTGAGACGTCACGACACAATTCTAGGTTTTTGATGCATACATCGGGAATTGTCAATGGACACGACATCTGAAGACGTTTGTATCCAGTTAGGGATTGTTTGATCATTTTAGAAAGAGGACCAGCAATCACTCTGTCGCTGAATGCTGCTTAGTGGTAAAGTGTAACGTGATTTGCAAGTCATAATTAGCAAGAAATTGTAGCAGTGGGTGTGTAGTGCGTAAGTTAAGCAACAGAGCACTACATGAAAAGTCCCACAACCTTCTCCCCCGCGCCAGCATCTTTGTCAGATCAATAAGGTAAAACACTTTTCAACCAAAATTCAACATCATAAAACAATTTTTTTTCTGATTCTCATTTATTATGTATCATTATTTTTTATACATCATTTGTTATTCATGAAGTAAATTTTTCCTATTTTGAACATGTAACCAAACAGGGGGCTGGGACATATAATAGCATTTTATTTCATTTCAATAGGGACATTTAATTTGACATACGAGCGAAGTGAGTTTTGAGTTAAACCCATTAAACCCATAAGTCAAGGTTCCACTGTGTCTGCCAATATCTCTTACTGGGGTACAGACCAACCATTTAACTACATGGCAGAAATTAGGTGCAGTTTCGCATACTGTACAGCAATAGTTTGTGTTCTCATGTTTTTCATGGCTGCCAATTTGATTGTCAGCCATTGACCCGCTATCTGTAGTTATTTGTGGCATCTCTTTCAGTTGTACACAAACATGCTGTTGTGGGAAAACCCCAACTTTAGCCGTCTTCCTCCGTGAAACACTCTGTTTGAAGCTTGCTGCTGTTCTGAATGTCCTTAACGAAATGAAATCTTCACCGTGTGAAATTTCCTTGCAGGTCCAACAGAGGCGGCAGGAGCTGGAGCAGGCGCTTGGCATCAGGAACACCTAAAGAAGCCGATAGGCAAGAGATGAGCTGTTCTTCGAGAGAAGTAGATACTAGATGGCTTCAGTTCTCAGTTAGGATGTCACCCTTTTTAACTTCAACCGCAGCTCAACTACTCTAGCAGTTAGGCTGCTACTTCCTCCTTTTTTTTCCCCCCCTTCACCCCGTCACACATTTGCTCCTTGAGTGCAATGGATTTCGTCTTGCATGTCTAAGCCTTTTACTTGGAAACATTCCTTTCATTTTGTTATATTGTGCTCACACAAAAGTAGAGATTATACACAAATGAAAGGCTGAGGGCAGATTGTATCCAGCAACTTAATGTATTTTTGTCCCCTCAGCTAAAATTCTATAGAATCAGCAAGAATGTGTTGACTGACATTTTTTCTTTTTTTTTCCCCCCTGATTTGGAAAGTAAATATACAGTTGGGTTTTGTTTTTTTTTCCTCCAGCCGCTGGATGCTAGACCGTTCGATATTGGTTGTGATCGTGTTTGTAATCGATTCTCCCCATTTAGTTTCAACATTTTGTGCCACAATCTGGTATAAGAGAGTGAGACATATTTGAAAAGTATACATTGTCGTAGCTAAAAAGGTTTTGTTAAGAGTGCCATTATTCCTTCTTTTTTTTTTTAAATCATTGATCATTGTTTTGAAAAATGTATTATATCAGTACTTGTCTTGTCAACTAGTACAGATTATAAAGGAAGTAGCTAGTATGAGTACCTCTAGTCTATGTAGTTTTGTAAATACTGAGCAGACAAAAAAATCTGATGGATGTGAAGTAAAAATTGTCTCATCCTGGCAAGACCTTTTTCTTAACTTTTGTCAGGTGGTTGAAAACGATATTTATATTAACCCACCGGGAACCCTTCAGCCCGGCCAATGTACTCCACAAAACAACGCTGTAACTTAGAGCGCTGCTTGGTATCCATGATGCCTGGCTCCTGGGAAGGGTTGACGAACCTTTCACTGCGGCATGCGGACGGCGTTGTTTCCCCCCGTGCCGAACGAAGACGTAATCTTCTTGGTTTATTGTTTTCCCCGTTTTAAGTTAAGTGACTCACGGCTGAGAAGTGCTCGCACGTGTCCATTTAATGAACCTCAAGAATACACTAAGGTTGGTTTGGGCAGTTGGTTTGATTTGGAAGGATGTTGGGAACCTGGATTTTAACAAAAAAAAGGCATAGTGGGGGGTGAGCGGGTGGGACAATTATTATCCAATCTGCAACCTTTTTGATGGACCAAACCTATTTTTCTGTATGTTATGTTATAATAAAGGATCTGTAAAGCTGTGCAGTCTCCCTCTCTGTTTATTTACAAATCAGAAACCTGGTTTTACAAGGATTATAATGTAGTTGCTATTTACTTTTAGTTTTGAATCTAACATTCTTTGGTATACACGTGAGGAAAATATTATAAATTCATTTCTTAAACTTTGGATAATAAACCTACCCACTTCTATCACAGATAAAGAAAGAACTGACAGTGTTTAACTTGGATGAATTCTTTATTAGGGATCCAATGCAACACGACAGGGAATAAGATCACAAAAGCAATTTCAGCAATTGGATCAATTTATTCATGGGGACCTTTTTCTGTTATATGTGCAGAAGGAATAAGAATTCACAAAAAAATCCACATTCTAGATTGTATTAAGACATATCCATGTCCCAGTGGCTGCCAGGTGCTCAGGAATGTGAAATGTGATTACATCTGGGCTACATTCAGCTTGCGAGAACCAAATCTTGTGAAATGCCATTTATCTTTCAAACTCGGTGTAACTTTTTATTTCCCAGCTTTTAAATGAAAAAGCTTATTTTCACCGGTTCCTTTGGAATTTTAGGTTAAGAAAAATGCCTTCATCTTCATCATCTTGAAAATTAAACGCGTAAAATACTTAACATTTCAGTGATAAAAGGGGGGGTTGTTAATTCAGCGCAAGTTATTTATCATTTTCTAGGGGAAAAACTTCCTTTCTTGGGACCCTGGGGGACCAGCGGAGACGCCTTAGGAGGGTCATTGTCATCAAAACAGGAATCCCCGGGCGATGACAGGAGGGGAGGGGTGTGTGTGCGTATGTGTGTGTGTGTTTGTATGTCGTCAGCCGTGTGTCGGGTACAAATAGACTGCAGCCTGTCATCTGGGCGCGGCAGCAGCTTCGTCTTGGAGGTCGGAGGGGGAGAACTCACGATGGCAGCGGCGAAGAAGGTGTGTGTGATCGGCTCCGGCAACTGGTAAGATCAAGATCTTCCTCCAGAAGAGCAAACTTTTTTTTTTTGAATTTCGTTTTCACCGCTCGATGAACTTGTTAAAAGTGTTAAGATCTTGCTCTCCAACTGTCCTGCTGCTTTACTGAACCATCCGGAAGGAGGGGGGGCGGCGAAGAGAGATAGTGTGTATGTGTGTGTGTGTGTGTGTGTGTGTGTGTGTGTGTGTGTGTGTGTGTGTGTGTGTGTGTGTGTGTGTGTGTGTGTGTGTGTGTGTGTGTGTTTTGGATGGGGGGCAGACTGTCCGATTTCTCCAATGGTCCTTTAACGGGACAATAGTGTGAGGGAAAGAGCAGGTGGCTGTCGTTCTTACGTCACCTGGAGTATTTCTGTCTGGGAACGCGGTTGGAAAAAAAAACAACAAAAATAAAACGTGTGAAATCACTGGATTCCTCCATTGTCGGAGGCGCAAGTGTCAAATTGGAAATTACAATTTCTCTTTGTCATTGGTTCTAATTGTCATTTAAATCTTAGATTATCTGATGCAGAAAGCCACAGATTACAGAGTCCGTAAGACCCCTAACCTTTTCCTATCACGGAATTGGAAACCAAGCCCTTAGTTTGCTGTAGTTTGCTGGATGCATGTAAAATTGGGGGTTATTTAAGGCCACCGTATATATATATGTGTATATATATATATATATATATATATATACACATATATATATATATATGTATTAGACCTTAAAATACACCTGGTGGTGCAACCTGGACAACTTTATTTGCCTAATATTTGCCTAATAACATAATAACAAAATTTTCTTCACTTCTTTGGACTAATAAGTCCTTTCACTTCTTCACTTCTTTGGACTAATAAGTGGAGAAAAGGACGTTTATCAAAATGGTTTCTCCATTAAAAAAGCCAAGATATATTAATGGCTCGTTGGTGGTTCAATTCCCGGGTTCTCCTTTCTGCATGTCAAAGTATCACTGTATCACACTGAATCCCGAGTTGCTCCTGACGGCCTGGCTAGTGAGTGTGTGTTAGAATGGGCAAATGTTATCCAGTCTACAGCACTTTGAAACCACAAGTTGTGAAAGAGCTTTTATTGAATATAAAGTATATTTTAAATATCTATAGCTATGAGGCTTTATAAAGTGCAGTAGTGAAACTGACCTGGGGGCTTTACAGAAGTGCAAAAGGTGTTCATATAAATAGAAAGTAATTGGAAAGGTATGCGAGAGTGCAGAGACATGATATGCAAACAATATCTTTATTTCACAGTGGAAGGGCTCCAAACGTCTCCTGCTTAACTGTGTGTTTGTTACCCGGAAGTGTCGGGTTTCCTCATCTCACCCTGCACTTGACGATTACCACAAAATATTTTGGACGTCGGTTTCCTAAACTGAGCCTAGATTAAAACCAGTCAAACAAATTTTCCTAGTTCCCAAACTGTAATCTGCAGGTACTTTTATTTGACGTGACGAGAAACAATGCTCAGGATTGTGAGGAACATCTTCTCGATTCTTCTGTATTTCCAGTAAATGCGGAGAAATTTCCAAAGCTTCGATTTTGACTAGAGACATGAAGGAAAACTTATTTTGTCCGCAGAGGGACTTCAATTTAGAGTATTCCACTGGAATAGAGCAATGGATATTCGCTTGTAACCACAAAGTCCAAAATGCCACATGAGGAGGAGGCACTAATAGATAATTCACAGAAAGGTTAAAAGAACCACAGGGGAAAGCATGGTGAAGTAAAAGTACTATAAGTATGACAAATACTCCAAAGCATAAAGTTCTCCATTGGTCCATTGGTGTATTCTGTGCGCCGAAACACAAGCGTCTCAGCTCTCCGTGTCCACAGGGGCTCCGCCATTGCCAAGATCGTGGGCGCCAATGCGGCCAAGTACGACAAGTTCGTGACCACGGTGAACATGTGGGTGTTTGAGGAGGAGGTGGGCGGCCGCAAACTCACGGAAATAATCAACACTGACCATGAAAATGTCAAGTATCTGCCCGGTCACAAGCTGCCCCCTAATGTGGTGAGCGTCCGTGATGAATATTATGAATATGAATATATGGTTATCTCCACAGTTGTGTTCAGTAAGATTTCTCTCTCTCCTACGGCATCAGTTGGCTGTTCCAGACTTGGCGGAATCGGTGAAAGGAGCCGACATTCTGATCTTCGTGGTCCCGCACCAGTTCATCGTCAGGGTGTGCGACACAATCAAAGATCACATCAAGAAGGACGCTGTGGGGATGTCGCTCATCAAGGTAGGACTTGACACATGCACTGTTTATGATGCGCTGAAAAGAATGCGCGGGGCTTGTCTCATTGGGCGAGACAGAGCGGCCAGGCGTGAGTTCGACGGTCGTCTGTGGCCTCCAGGGCGTGGATGCGGGTCCAGAAGGCCTGAAGCTGATCTCCGAGGTCATCCGAGCGAAGCTGGGGATCAGCATGACGGTTCTCATGGGAGCCAACATTGCCAACGAGGTGGCGGAGGAGAAGTTCTGTGAGACCACCATCGGTACGACCGTGTTTGATACCGACATGGGTTTACCTTTTTTCATTATGCAAACGTAAACTTTCGTTTCAAAATAAATAACTGAAAATTTGAAAAAAAAAAAAAAAAAAAAAAGCTAAAAAATACTTATCTTAAACTGTAAATAAGAAAACTACTCATAATATTTTTTAACAAATATTCTCAATAATACTTTATTGTATCAACACATCTCCATGTAATTTCTCCCGAATTCCCCCATGGGGATCCATAAAGTATTTTCTTAACTGCATTCATTTATTACCAATAGAATTAAATAACATTTTTACTCTATCATCGGTCAAAGGGTGCAAGAACAAGGATCATGGGCCCATGCTGAAGGACCTCATGCAGACCACCAACTTCCGTGTGACGGTGGTTGCGGAGTCGGATGTGGTGGAGATCTGCGGAGCGCTCAAGGTCAGCTGCTGCCTGCCCGGACACAAACTAATGGTGGCAGCTTAATGCTTTTAACAGTATTTAAAAAAAAAAAACGGTAACAAAATGCTTATATTGATAGTGTGAAAAGCCGAATGGGTCGGTTATCCCATTTCATGAAATTATTTCCTTCTCCTATCGGTTTTAAATCTTGCAAAGCTGATGGAAGTGATATTTTGTGGGCTATAACTTCACAGAAAAATACCATTTAAATGTAGAGGTCGATATCCACTTATAGTGCGGCTTTACTCCACAGAATATCGTTGCTGTCGGTGCAGGCTTCTGCGATGGCCTGGGCTTCGGTGACAACACCAAGGCGGCCGTGATCCGCCTTGGCCTGATGGAGATGATTGCCTTCGCCAGGGTTTTCTGCACGGAGTGTCCCGTCTCCCCCGCCACCTTCCTGGAGAGCTGCGGCGTCGCCGACCTCATCACTACCTGCTACGGTGGCCGAAACCGCAAGATCGGAGAGGCGTTTGCCAAAACGGGCAAAGTATGAGAGAGTGGTTTGATACACCTCTACTTCTTTTGGATGTAACCTTGACTACACTTCTAACTAATCATGTTTTTTTTCCAGACTATTGAGCAGTTAGAGAATGAGCTGCTGAACGGTCAGAAGCTTCAAGGTCCAGCCACAGCAACTGAAGTCCACCAGATCCTGAAACAGAAAAACATGGTGGAGAAGTGAGTCTATCTTATTTATTTTGATTTTTAAAATGTATCTCTTTCTTGTTTTTTTAACGAGGACTTGCACAGGGAATAAGCCCCCTCTTCTTATATCTGCTTTTTTGGAAAAAAATTTGATTTATTCTCTATTAAAATGAATCAGCCGTTGCTTTGGGGATGAAAACCATGAGAATTGATGGGAAGAACAAATTTTTACGATGTTGCTGGGATTTTCTGGGCCTCCGGTCCCTTTAGCGGGCACCGGGCCCCGGATGAGTCATTCGGCTGCTACATTCAATTTAGCAAAATGAAGGTGGTCTTGATCTCCTCAGTCGTAAACATTACAGGGAATCAAATAAGCACATTCACCATCATGTCAGATGTCTGCTCATTCGTAACGCATTATTTTAATTTCCCTGCAGATTTCCTCTTTTCACCGCCGTTTACCAGATCTGCTTTAATGGTCACCCGGTCAAAGAATTCATCAGCTGCCTGCAGAACCACCCGGAGCACATGTGAGAGCATCGGCCTCGGGGACCGATGGACATATTTCAGCAAAGACTGAAGAGAACACCGGGGACTGAGACATAACCCGGATTAGTACAGAGGAGGTGAATGAGGTGAAGGTTCCGACTCCCAAAGCACTGCTGCATAGGTCTATGTTACATTAAAGGGACAGTTAACACAGACAGTCATAGATATCTATATTTTTATGGAGTAAAACAGAATGGCGGACGATTAAAAATCCTTTCATTTGAGAGGAAAAATTGCTTTAGCATTTTATGAGGGTGAACTGTCCCTATCTTTTAACAGTTTATTTCAGGTTACTTTTTGTCAACGTGCAGTCCAAAAATACTGCAGAAATCACAAATATACTTCAAGTTTTACCGCTTCTGATTATTTTCCACTACTTGCCATAAAGGGCAAGACCCCCTTTTTCTTTTTTTCTTTCTTTTTTCTTTTTTTTTAAGGAAAAAGTGCCTTAACATGGACTTTATTTGACATGTTTTTCATGTTTAATCAACTACTGGATACACTGTGACGAGCTTCCTCTCAATATGTAACCGCTTACTTGACGGGATGTGTTGAGGAATAAATTATGCATCTCATCTACTTTTATTCTGTTTTTTTGTTCACTTTAATGAATTATAGAAAAAAAAAATCGTTATAATTGTGCAGTCTCTTGAAGTAGTGCAATGCCTCCAGGATCCCTGCAGCACAGTCACACACCCCGCTTCTTTGCTGTAACCAGAACCGAGCTGGTGTCAGGATGCCACTCTAAACTCTTCACCTTTACCATTTCCTAAGGTGTCTGGTTCAACCTTTCACAAACTGCAGGTCCAACACAAACGTGGTAATGGCAGTCAGGACGCACCCGTTTGCTCAACACGTTCCTTTTGCCATTTTTCTTTATGTCCCCTTGATTGATTTTTTTTTTTTTTTTTAATCATCCCATTGCAGATTGTTTGCAGCCATATGTCACCGTATGGTGATGGATCCGGCCACTTTTAATTCCCTCTAATATAATGTTGTCAAGGCTATCAACTCAGCCCGCTAAAAAAGACAGGAGGATATGGTCATCTCGTTCCTCTGACACTGAACATTCAAACTTGTATCATCAACCTGAAAACCCACGTGTGCATTAAACCGCTCTTTCAGGAACCATTTATCCCTCAAATGTCTACATTTCCTCATTTTCACAAGCTCTGCTGCTCTGGAGTGTAGTCGACCATGACGTTACATAATTTACCACTTATTTAAAATTGGACTCACTCACTGGAATCCTTTGCATAGTTATTGAGTCAACTGCCCTGTGAGATTTCTAATAATAACATCCTCCAAAGGGGCAAATGTCCATCTATAATTAGATGGTAGTGCAGCTGCCACAGCCCAGCTTATTAATGCAGATGGGGTGCCCCTCATTGAAATATTATATTTCTATGGTATAAGACTTATGAATAAACATATTTTTGCAAGGTAGCATATTTTTAATAGTAGCAATTTAAAAATGGGTGATTATAGGAGGAATTTCATTTTTTATTAGGATTATTTTCTTTTTCTTTGTCAGCATTTGGGCCCATTAAGGAGTTAAATAACAACGCCTAAGATCTAATTGGAAATGGTGTTGGATAGTTCTCAAGTTTGGAGCTGCGGTACCTTAATTGTCCACTTGGTGGTGCTGTCACGCAAATCAAGAGCGCATCACTGCCCACAGCCTAGTTGTTACACGCTTGGGATCATAGATCAGCGGGGAAAAACAACTTATATTTTGCGAAATACAAAAAAAAGGTTATCTAAAAGGTCTGGGGACGAAGCAAGCACGTTGGCCATCCACCAGCTCCCCTCACTTCCTCAATTCCGCTCCTCGTCTCAGAGCGGCAGCCAAGATCTGTCAAGTTTATGTTGATGGACAGAAAACATAGGAAAATTTCAACTATTACTTTCAAAGTTAAAGGGAACGAAAATGAAAAGTCGGCTGCTATGTCCAAATTCAAGTCCGAACAATGACAATCAAACCACGATTGCCTTTTTTTGTTTTGTTTTGTTTAGTTTTTCTCTGTTGAGGGACACTGGAGTTGACAGATGAAATCAAAATATAGATAATACAGGCGAAGTTCTGAGGATTGACAAAGGGGACTCCAGGATAGTTTTATGTAATTACCTCTAGATAATATCTTCCATTTTAGTTATTTAGTGCTGATTATTTATACAGTTTTATCAAAATGTACAGATTATTTCTCTTGAGATAGTAGATACTTTTTCTAGGTGTGCATGATAAGAAAATTGGTCTCCCCTTGCGAATGACACACACACACACACACACACACACACACACACACACACACACACACACACACTTATACAGTCCATTTTTCTAGAGGTAGTACATACTTTTCCCAGGTACACATGATAAGAAAATTAGACACTGACTTATACAGACTGTAACTGTAGAGTGTATTATATCGAAATGTTACACAGCTTTAAAAATTAATTCGTCTGAGTAAACAGTCTGAAATGTACTTGGATGGCTTTGCAACACAGATGATTGCTTGGTAGGGTTTCAAGACAAATATATCATTTAGTTTTGAAAAGTTTCTCAATAATCTGGTATAAATTAGAATTTGAATTTCTCTGGGAGAAAAAGTCTTGATTCACGAAAATAAAAAAAGGTCTCAAGAAACAAGGAAATCAAGTAGTTTGATATGAAGACTGTTCAAATGCTTTTAATTTTGAAATTCTTCCCGGAAGTCTAATACTTGCTTCTTGACTCTGGTGCGGTAAAGTTGAGTGTAGCAAATCATCATTCGGCGGCCCCGGGTGGAGGGAGACGTTCAACAAGTTCCTCTTAGCTTCCCTCTCTTTAAAAAAACACAAACAAACATTAAAAAAACTATATTTTTTCTCGGAAATACCCACAGTGGAACATGGCTGCCTTTTCAGCCTGGTTTTGGAACGAGAGGTTTTGGCTGCCACACAACGTAACCTGGGCGGATTTGGCAGAGCAGCCTCCCGGGGTGGAGTATCCCAAAGCCGGACACTTGTTTACAGCCTTGCCGCTAGCTTTGGGAATTTTCGCCGTTCGGATAATGTTTGAGAGGTTCGTATTGTCTCGTAAGTGAACGGGAAATAACCCCACCCCATAAAATATGTTTTACTTGAAAAAAGAGGAAAAGTTTTTTTTTTTCTTTCTTTAATTAACAGTCGAGATTTGGCTGCTGCCGAGTGATGGGTAGCTAGCAGGAGGAAGCACCAGTAGTGTTTATCACCTCGTTTGCCCGGCAGTTAATTTCCTCATCTTTTCTAGTTTCACTACCTTAGAGGACTCTGAACCTCCCACCACCACGCCACAACACACACCTTTATATTAAGTTCTGGTTAAAACGTTGCATCCTCCTGCAAAACGTTTGACTATATATGTGTGTTTGCATGACCTTTAACATGCCCCCCCCGGCTGATCTCCATATAATATTTAGTTCCTCACTTTAGGATTGATGTGAGGAAAAAGCAATGGACTTTTCAAAAGTCAGGGGGCTAAGGGTTGGGGGGGAGAGGGGTGATGTTTTCCCTCAGGTTTCACAAGATCTTCTCAATATCTCCCATTAACCGTGATGGGCCCGCAAGGTGCAGTTGCGTTTGTCAGATCTCATTTCAAGAAAGTTGTGTGTAAAGGGTTGTGGTAATTGACCCTGTTCAATGTGCGCTCTAGACAGTGGGCTGGCAGGAAAAACCCACGCCCACCAGCGGGTTTGGGTCACAGTCACGTGTTGCTGCATTGCTAGATACAATGCAATTTTTTTTTCACGTGTAGACCCACCTCTCAGCTTCACACTATGTCAGAAAACACTGTTCACATCAGTTTATATTTGATGAGTTGTTGTTTTTTTTAAAGAAAAGTAGTGCCATCTGATGGACTTATAGCCATTGATCATATAGATTAATTTTTTTTTTTTTTTTTTTTTTTTTTGTGCGCAGACTGTGTCAACCCAAGCCTCCATAGATATCTGCATTTTGACTCCCAACTTATACAGTTTCTGCTTTTTACAGTGCCCCGATTGCTTGACAGGGGTTGCAATGTTCGCTGGGATAGTGGTTGGGTGGGGTTTTCTGGAGACCTTAGCAAAAGGGGAATAGAAAACAGGGTTTTTGTTTCACCAACATCCTTAAGACGGCTGTAAATCTGTTGAAGGAGAGAATGAAGAGCAGGGATTTGTTCTTAAAGTCTTGGGCATTGAGAAAAAAAAAAGCTCATTCTTGCACTGATGATTATCAGGACGATGGCAGGCTTCTTGTTTGCTGTGGTGAAGTCAGTCAGAGGTCAGGTACAGTGTCGGGAAAAATGTGATACCACGCACTGAATGTGCGTTCATACCAGATGAATACCAAACGGTGTGTGTGGTTTGACCAAGATTTGGGAAATATGAGCATGTGTACTCTGTAACTGTGGAGTTTTTATTGTAATCCAATATCCCTGGTGCTACAATAAAAGGCCACCAACTCTTGCTGATACTATTCAACTCTTAATGTTTTCATAATTTTCTGCTTTGAATTCCTATTAAGTTATCAGCAGGTTCAGTGGTCATCTAAGCTTATCTGCTTGTCACACATATACTTTATTGGTATGAGGGTATATTTGCACAGATACTGTATGAAAACCATCACACGCAAATGCTTTGTTGTTCGCCAGCTTCCACTTTCTGTTCACTTACCATATAGAAGTGAGGCCATTGAGCCAAATCTGACCCTTGTGAGATGGGTTTTATGTCAATTCAAACATCTTGGAGCAAGCCACTGTAAGCGGTAGAGAAATTAATTTTCCGGGCCTTTTTTTGAAAGCAGAGGATGTTGGTTGGTCGACAGGCTGTCCGGCATGGTCAGGGCGCTTTTGACAAACTGTGGCTCAGAAGACACTCATGAGGAAGACAGTCATTTGACCCAGTTTTCCCTTGCCCGGACGCGTGTCACTGGGGTGTATCCCTGGAGCCAGGCCCGGGGGCGGAGCTCGGGGTGAGCACCTGGTGGCTGAACCCTCACCCATGGGGCTTAGCCGGGCACAGCCTGAGGCAATGAGATGGGTCCCTCTTTCCCTGGGCTGACCACCCACAGGAAGGGCCTAGTGGGTCGGGTGCAGTGTGACCCAGGTGGTAGCTGGAGCGCGGGACATTTCCAGTCTGATCCTCGTCTGCAGAAGCTGGCTCTTGGAACATGGAATGCTACCTCAGTGGATGAGGAACGCCCCCCCCCCCCCCGATCTGAACCCGAGTAGTGTTTCGTTATTGGACTTCTGTGCTCGGCACGGATTGTCCATAACAAACACTATGTACACAAACGTAACGTGAGGGTCTGCTGGGAACATCTAGAGCTTCAGAGTCCCCTCTCAGCAGGAGTTTCAACTCCCACCTCCGGCAGAACTACAACCACGTCCCTAGGGAGGATTCCATTGTCGGACCAGAGCTGTAGCCAGTGCCTGTTGGGCGGCAACCCTCCATCCCACTGGTGGACTCCAGCAGTGAGGGATGCCGGCAAACTGAAGAAAGAGTCCCATTGGGCTTTTCTGGCCTGTGGGGCTCCGGAGGCAGCTGACCTGTGCCGGCAGGCCACGTCGCATGTGGCTTGGCTTTGGTGGTTGCCGAGGCAAAAATTCGGGTGTGGGAGGAGTTCGGAGAGACCATGGAGAACAATTTCCGGTGGGCGTTGAGGAGATTCTTGTCCACCATCTGGTGGCTCAGGAGGGGGAAGCAGTGCTATGTCAACACTGGTTACAGTGAGAATGGGGCGCTGCTGGGCTCAACTTGAGATGTTGTGGATCGGAGGCAGGAATACTTCCGAGACCTCCTCAGCCCCGTTGAATTCCCCTTTTTTAACAAGGGGGTTCACCACCGGTGATCTGGAGAAGGCATTCGACTGTGTCCCATGGGCATTCCCGTTGGGGGGTGCTTCAGGAGTATGGAGTACCAGTCCTGCCATACTAGCTGTTCAGTCCCTGTATGATCGGTGTCGGAGCTTGGTCCGCATTGCCGGTTGTAAGTTAGACCCATTTATGGTGAGAGTTGGACTCTGCCTTTGTCACCGATTCTGTCCATAGCTTTTATGGACAGAATTTGTATGCGCAGCCAGGGCGTCGAGGGGATCTGGTTTGGTTGCCGCAGGATTAAGTCTCTGCTTTTTGCAGATGATGAGTTTCTGTTTCCCTCTTCAAGCCATGATCTCCAGCTCTCACTGGAACGGTTAGCAGCCGATTGTGAAGCGGCCAGGATGAGAATCAGCACCTCCAAATCCGAGACTATGGTGCTCAACCGGAAGCGGGTGTAATGTCCACTCCAGGTTGGGGAAGAGGTCCTGCCCCAAGTGGAGGAGTTCAAGTATCTTGGGGTCTTGTTGACGAGTGAGGGAAGGATGGAGCAGGAGATTAACCGGCAGATTGGTGCGGCGTCTGCAGTGATTGGGCTCTATACCGGTCTGTCGTGGCAAGAAGGAGCTGAGCCAAAAGGCAAAGCTCTCAGTTTACCCGTCGATCTACGTTCCCACCCTCACCTATGGTCACGGGCTGAGGGTAGTGACCAAAAGAACGAGATCGTGGAGAAGTTCGGTCATCTGAGAGGAGCTCTGACAGCCACTGTACAGCCACTGCTCCTCCACATAGAGAGGAATCAGATGAGGTGGCTTGTGCATTTTATCAGGATGTATCCTGGATGCCTCCTGGGGGAGGTATTTCGGGCATATCCATTTGGGAGGAGACCACAGTGAAGACCCAGGACACGCTGGACGGACTATGTCTCCAGGCTGGCCTTTGGGTTTCCCCAGAGGAGCTTGGACCATGTGGCGGGGGAGAGGGAGGTCTGGGCCTCACTGTTTTTGCTGTTGCCCCCACAAACCAGCTCCTAATAAGCAGGGGAAGATGGATGGATGGATGGATGGATAAAACAATCAGCTCTCTTGAGCTGCTTGCAGCCTATGATACATTCAAGTACCACTTGGATATATAGGTTTTCTAGATATTTTGCCGCTGTCAAGTAAAAAATGCTGTTGTCACATCAAATGTCTGCAATTTAATTTCAGACAATTATTTTGTTGTTACCCACAGGTTGTCACCGAACTGGTTTCAGAAAGCCGCGCTTGTCACAGATCAGTAGAAATCCATGATGTTGTAAATATACAAGCACAAGTATTTGAATGGAACATTTGCGGAATGCCTCCTTAGTACCTGTGGCCTTACCCAGCCTCAAATACCCTAAATTGTTATGTATGAAAATGACAAAATGACATGATAAATATTTGCAAAAGAGGATGTTGGAGGACAACGCTGGATATCTGATGGGGAATATTCACACTGAACGTTACTTAGATAAGATAAGATAAACTTTATTGATCCCCATAGGGGGAATTTCTTTGTCCGCGCAGTGAACGGACATGTGGAAAAGGTGATTTTTAATCCCAGTTATTGATACAATATTAGCAGCTGTCAACCTGCTTCCTCCTGCCACTGACTCCGTCTTGGAGAGGACCAAATAATAGGGTCCAAATTTGACTTGATCATCGTGATGTCACGGGGTTTAGACTCCATCCCTCTGGGCTTTCGAGAGCAGATTTTCTACCCGACACCTGGCCCATCCTAATATGTCATCAGGCCAAGTCTGTTCAACCCAGTTGCGGTTTAGTAGTTTTTTTGTGTGTGTGTAACTCTCACACACTGGAGGCCTCGTAGGAGAGCGGCTGAGGAATTTGTCAGGACATCTGTGTCCTTTTGCTGTCTCTGTCCAGCACGTGACGTTAGGCGACATTATCACACACCCTCCTCCCACCTTGCCTAATGACTCCATTCATTTTTCCCGGGAAAAAAAAAGAAAAGTCACGCCACAGTCTGTTGCCACTCTCTTCTCTGCAGAAGCCAAACAGGCCACAATGTTCTTACCAAGATATTGCACGTTCTGAAATGCTCCTCCCGCAAAGCTGGTAGCAGCAATACCGTCCGCTATTTTAATACTCATGTAACTTTTTCTGTAATAGGGATAAGGCTTTAACTGTATGTAAGTGGCTCCAGAGCAACATACTTATTTGCCGGCTGATGCTTGGAAATGACTAATTTAATGCCTGTTGCAATTAAAGATCTTTGTATCAGGAAGATCAGCTCTGAAGGTTTGAAAGCCTAGCAGGAAATCTAAAGTCATTTGGGCACTCCATTTTTACTTTTTGAGATTTTTTTTTTTTTTTCCTATACTCTTGGTATGACACCACTGTGAAAGACTAAACCTTGAAATGTTCAAAACCAACAGGTACTCCCTCATTCATTGTGGTATACTGGTCTTTTCAGCCATAAGCTGGCTTTGACTCATCACGTTTCCTCTGAGAATGAAGGAACATGGCAGGTTATCTTGCTGGCTGTTGAGGCTCAGAAATCTATAGTGTGTGTTTATAAAAATAAAAACCACACACTTCAAATACGTGCCCATTTACTTGCCTTCTGTCATTCTGTGCAAATATTTGTAACAGCAGAGAGGAACTTTTCTTTCTCCTCAAAAGGCACAGGTCCGTTTTTACCCCGCTCTCGCTCATTACTATTTCAGGATCCCTCTTACCTGGAGGCAGTTCCTTTTTGTGACGCCCGTCCTCAGTTCAACGCGGCACGCCTCCTCCATACTAGTTCCTTCTTGTCCGGTCTTGATCATTGCTTTGCCCGAGGCGATTACTTCATATGAGCAGGAGCAGGGCATATTTTTGCATGCATCCCAAGATCCCCTTTCCCGGGTCCGCCATTTTTGGGAATTTCAAACTGAGTTGTGTGTGTGCCTGTTTGTGATTATAAGTGCTATCTTACCGCTTGATCCACCCCGTATGTGCTGTCTGTCAGAGCCCTTCAGGACGTGGTTGTGCTGCAAGTGAAATGTTGGTTTAACAAAGCTATAACTGTCCATTCCTTGACATACTCTGCTGCTAATTTCAGAATACATTGTAGCTTCACAAGTGCAGTGTAAGTCGCGGTTATCTTCATCACTGTGCTATGAATAGCTTGATACCTCAGCTGAGGGCCCTAGGACTGGAAAGTTTTTTGTTTTTTTGTTTCCCAGCGCAGCGTCAAGGTCGCGATGCAATCCTCTCTCCTCATAGACATCACATATACAAGCTTCTGTGTTTACGCCCCCCCCTGCTCCTGGGTCCGGCTCTCTGCAAATGGGGGGGAGGGAAGGCTTTGTGTACGCATGAGTGCAAGGGTCCTGAGGAGGAGCAGGGATGTTTTGACATTTGACAAAAATAGACAATCCTCTCGCTTCTGCCTCCCGCTGCTGCTGCTGCTGGAAAGCTGATGTGATGGCAGGCTTGGGCCTGTAACCTCGGAAAGTGTGTTTTTACAGCGAGTTGCGACAGGAGAAGCGTGCGTTGGCAATATGGTGATACTACAGGAAACACCATTTTAGGAATGCAAATGAAAACGTGATAGTCGAATAATGTCAAAAGGAATTTGTCTTTACTGTTTAGTACCTTCCCCCTGGTTCTGTTTCCTCTTTGTTTAATGGAGGTATTTATCATCTGGCAGTAACATCTATTGTGAAATTTGGAAACAAAGGACAAAGTACCGGTATTTAAATTTGGGACTCGCGCTGTCCATCGTTACTGCTGGCTACAAAACCAAGTCTGGCTTACCATCTGCAGGCCACTGGCTCAGTGTGAACACAGCATAAACACCTCAGCAACGGCTCCTCGCTGGCCAACTATCGGTGCTCGGTCATATTTGGCCACACCGAAAACAGGCCGGAAGCTCATTCAGCATTTTCTCACAATGAACTGTCTTGTTTCACATTATAGTTTACTATAGTTTTACTTTGTTTTAATATTTTATGTCTTTCGTAAACCACCATATCAGTGCAGGACAGTGTGGCCCGCTCTGGATCCCACTTCAAGCCAGTGGGACCTGCAGTAAATCCTTCAGGAAGTGAGTGAGGGGTTCAGAGACCTGCAACCATAAATGGTCAGATAGTCCCAGTCAAAAGTTGCAAATCGGGTATCTGTCAAATATAGCTTTTGAAGCACCACATGCCCCAGGTGCACGAGAACACATCCGACATCTTAATGCTGAACTTAACTGGTCCCTGCAGGCATTATTCTTATGTTCTCATCGTTTGACCCTTTATCATAAAACTTCTCATTGAATATTTTCAAGTTTTCTTTTTTTTTGTGTGAAGTGAAACTGCCCTTTTATAGGTCACTTACACAACTTTGGAAAAAATATCCAATATAAGTAATTGATAATAATACTATTATTAGGATATGAAGGTAGTTGGTGTGAGAGAGGAGGATACAGAGAATGGGTTAGATGGAGAACGTCGATTCGCTTTGGTAACCCCTGAATGGAGGAGGAGAATATTATTATTATTAATATTAATATCAATATTAATGTTAATGTTAATATTAATATCATATATTAGGCATTGTTAGTATAAAATTGGCAGATATAAGGAGCTGTAAAAATTACTCCACACCCCCAACACACACAAACATACTTTCTTAAGCATATTTTTCACCGCTCTAATCTCCACACCATCGGGAGAAGTGAGTTGCAAATCTGGTTTGTGGTGATACTGGAGAACAAGGAAGGCAAGAAGTGCGAGGGGCACTTAAAAGAATGCTTTCTCTTTTGTACATGTCTTTTCTTTTTTTACCCTCGTGTTGCACAATAATGTGGAAAACCCAGATTAAATTTCAGGCTAAATGCAGCCCCAGGTGATATTTTATTGTTTTTGCATCTTTCCTAGGTATGGAGCTGTGAGCGCAGGCCGGTTTTGATATTTTTGCTCAGGCTTAGTTAAATAAACAGCTGATGAGAGTTTATTTTCTAAAGAGGTGACGACGACTCTTGAGGTTCTTGGGTGACAGATGATGTTTGGATTAAATGATGAGTTTTCCCATGCCAAACTGCGCATATGAACAAAACATTTTTGTTATATTTCTGTCCTACATCATATTTCTATTAATGAGCATAAATTTAATCTCAGATATTTTTAAAGTATCTTTGAAAAAAAATGGCTTCCTCAGTTTAATTCATTGATGAAGTTCACCACCAGAACACAACAAGGTCTAAATGAAAACTCCTCTTTTGTTTTTCCAATTGTTTGTTAACCTTGATCTCCGATTGGATTAGTTAAACACATCCTCTAACTGTGTTTGAATTGGATTTCATGAGTCAGCGAACGCCAAGAGGGCTTTACTATTCAGTGAGTTTGCAGATATAAATAGATTATGGGGATTCAAAACAGAGTTGTTAGATTCAGTAAACCTGTTTTTTTAATTTTTGTTATTTTTTGATGACTAAAATCTTTGAGTCTTGCAAATCCTAAAGTATGGGGGGTTTAGAGGAAACTGTCCCTCTTCTCCTTTTGAGATTCTGACTGGTTGAAATCAAATTTGTATTAATTTATTTAAGCTCTTCTTATGCATTTATATTTATATATAATTTATATATCTTTTATTTATATTAACATTAATTGTTATTGCTGCGCTGCTGTGACAATCGAATTTCCCATATGGGGATCAATAAATTATTATTATCTATTATCTAATCACTCCACTTTGACCCACTCCACACAATTGGGCGTACTGCTCTCTGCAGCACATCGCTACCCGTATTCTACAGTCATGGCCAAAAGTTTTGAGAATGACACTTTCACAAAGTCTGTTCCTTCAGGGTTTTTAGGTGTTTGCCAGATGTTTCTATAGTTGTGCCATTCTCAAAACTTTTGGCCATGACTGTACTAATATTCTCCTTTTGATTTAAGTGGCTGGGTCATTCCCGGAGAGCTGTCTCCAATCATATGTAGTTTAAACTCTCAAAGGTACCTCCGCATAGAAATCAGTTATTATACTTTGTTTTAATTTTGGACTTCCTGTTTGAGTTTCTGCGCTTGAAGACATACCATGCATCTTTCAAATGCTGTTCAACTGAACGTGGATGACGCCCCCTACCCCCTTCAGCTTTCTGTGTATCTAGATTACTTTTTTACCCTCACAGGTCAGTGAGTAGCATGAGGGGTGCAACTACATTTATTTTATAGATTTGACGGTGATATTTAATTCAATTTTTATGTAGGATGTTCCCCATACTGTGCGTTTCAAACAGATTTCCTGCTTACAATCGCATTTTCAGTCACCAGCTGTGAAAGGTTGTTTTCAGAACTGTAATTGATTAAAACATATCTAAAGTCTTCTGTGTCAAAGGAGTGACTGACCAACCTGGCTTTTAATGAGCATTAAAAAAGAATTCCTATCAGTGCTTAAATGTGAAGTAGCTTGGGGGTGAAAAAAACATTGGGGAAAACCTAATGAAAATCGCATAAAAAACCTAATGAAAATCGCATAAAATGTTTATTCAGTTTTTATTTTGAATGCTTATATTTATGTTATATTTATATTTATATATGTTTATATTTTCAAAATGTTTTCCTTTCTCGTAATATTTATCATTTTATTAGGCCTTATACTTGAGTCTTACTTAGGGCATACTATCAAGAAATGCCCTTGGCATCACCAGAACCTCTGCACGCTGCTGGTTGACGGTTTAGCGCAGGAATCCTGTTTGGGTGGATACACTGGAGTTTATCCGCACATCGTTTGTGTCGGAAAGCCTTTTAAGCAGATAGTAATCAGGGCCGCTGTCACCTACAGTGGGTAATTCAGGGCGATAAACCTGGATAGTGCACGTACACGCATTTTAAGAGGTATCAGTTCGTCCCTGAGCATGCTTGGAGTGCTCACTACATCTGGTCAGATGAACATCAGTCCAGCCAAACTCTTAATTTCCTTCCCCGCTCAACACGACAGCTAGGTCACAATCCGAATCCACTGGCAGGGTAGACTTAAGGTCACTGTGTTCCCATCAGGACGGAACCACTGGGGAATTTGAAGCAGTTTGTTGCCTGGTAGTTTGAAATTCATGTTGTGCGTGTCTTGCCCTCAGATTTCCGGAAGGAGCAGTTAACATCCAATCTGAAAGCTCTAACCGCAAGAGGAACCCCCCCACACGCCTCTGATTTCTTGACCTCTGTCACAGATTTATTGCTGGTACCTGTGCGAGGAGCCTCCATATTCACCCGGGTGTCGGCCGAAGAGCTCAGCCCAATGCAGTGCTGGAGAAAGTTTTCACATCAATCACAAAGGTTTGTTTTCCTTATTTTCACAAGCGTATTGTTCTGTTATCTAATTCTGTTATCTACTACAGTGCGGAAATAGTTCCGCACTTTAGATGAACCTTTTTTACATTTTCAGCTATTCTGTTAATTTTTATTTTTAAAATGCTTACCATCACCAAGATTTGCCCCCTCTCTCATCCCATCAACTCACCCTCACCCTCACCCATTCATGCTACATTAAAAAATATTCTCCATCATATCAGTTCCAAAATGTTGATTTGTTGTCATCTAGAAAATATTTTAACATGCCAAAACTCATTTTATTTATTCATGTACCGTAATTTCTGGACCATTGAGCACACCTGAATCCCCATCAACTAAAAATAAATCAGTTACTATATGTGTACATATATAGGCTGCACTTGTCTATAAGCTGCGGGTGTCCATGTTGCAACATGAAGTATTTACACAGAAAGATGTTGCACAGACACATTTGTTTTAATTTTTTATTAAATACATCTACCAATACTTACTTGTTTTTTTTTCCCTAAACAGTGCCTGTAACATGGCAGATGAAAAAGATTAATAATAAATAACACAAGGAAAAGTCCATCCATCCATTTTCTGACTACCACTTTGTCATACCCAAGCTGATCGCTATCTTCGTCTTCCTCCTGCATGCTAAATCCATTAATATCGTCTTCTTTAGTGTTGGAATTGCACAGCATCAGAATTTCACAGTAATTTCATTGGTCTGATGTGACAAGGCTAAATATTTTGACGGTATGGATTTTGTTACCCCCCAAAAAAACATAAATAAACTGCAGTGTTCAAAGCATGTGAAAAATGTAGTGGCTTATAGTTTGGAAATGATGGTATTCATTCATTCATTTATTATATTCCGCTTATCCTGCACTCAGGGTTATGGGGATGCTAGAGTGTTATTTTGTTTTATGATATTTTATTTTTTTTAATTTAATAGAATTTTATTTTATATTTTTTATTTAATGCTAAATCCTCATTTTCTTATATCCTCCCGTTTTAAGCACCAAATAGGACAAGTTCTACAGCTTTTCAGAGAGACTGTTTTACAGGCCAGTCAATAAGGGGAATGGAAACTTATTATTCTTTTTTTAAATCATATTGTTGTTACTAACAGTGCAATAACAAGTGTTAGATTTTTTTTGGGTCAACTCCGATTCCGTTGTAGGAAAAGGCCTGTGGTGCAGTAGCAGCGGCTACCTCATAATATCAAGTGGGGCCATTTTTGTCAGAAATTGTCCGACTTGCCTGGAAAGTAAACAAAAGTCCCACATTTTGTATTTAATGTTTATTGTGAGGTTTTATCTTTTACACATTGTCTAAGTGAGGCCCCTATTTTATCTAAAAGGAAAAAAAGATAATATTGATAATGATTTGCAATGACCTGAATGTTTAGATGACGAGATGTTATTTTTTAATGTGTGTATTATATTAATAGTATTATATGTTAATAATACTAGTTATATATTTATAGCATTATATTTTATGATATTATTTTCCTTAACCTCTTAAGTCTGAATAAACATTCCCAGATGAGCAGAATGGCTCTTTTGTAAGTTTGCAAAAGAATATTGGAACATATTTTACTGTCATCAACACAATTAATTGAATTTACGGTTTTACCCTTAGAGAATAGTTAAAAGTTGGTCTCCAGGGTGGTTGTTATGGGGGAAAAAATTGTATTTTTGATATTCAGCCTCTTCCTGTTTCCTGATATGCATCCAGTATGCATACAGTACATTTCACCTCATATGAAGTATGACATCTTAGAACTTGCTTATTTTGGGAGGATTTCTGTATAAGTTGTTGCAAATTTTTTCGTTACGGCCACTCTATTCCCCGCAGATAGTTAAGCCATTCTCACTGACTCTCTCGAATGTCCCGCTGATTTTTAAAGTGGATTTTCCAGGGATAATCTCTGATCTCAATCACTGTGGCGTTTCTCTGGATTAATTTTTGGAAAAAATTAAATTCGATTTGCTGAGAAAGGGAAGTCGTTGTCAAATTAGAAATATAAGAAAATTCACTAAATTCGCAAAACACTCAAAATCCCTGGAAAAAAAGTTATTTACTGGCCAGAAAAAAACAAAAATCAAGGATGCAAAATCTCAGTCAACAGTGTTTTTAGCTCAGCACCAACATTATTAAGTGGGCTTTTTTCAATCTAATTCTGTTTTTCCCTGTGATCCCCTCACAGAGTCCTGACTCCTTGCATCTGGACGGCCTTTCCAAACAGCTGGACTGGGAAGTGCGAAAGGTCCAGCGCTGGTTCAGGCACCGCAGGAACCAGGACAAGCCCAGCACACACACTAAGTTCTGCGAGAGCATGTAGGTTAAGTGTCTGAGGTCTTCACCTTTGACCTCTTTCTATTTCCTTTCTCTCTCCGAAGACCATTTTTGGCCATTAAGGAGGAGAAAAGAAAAGTTTTCAAGAAAAGAAGAAGGCAATGCAAGAGCTAATACAGATATTTAAAAGATCTGCTATTCTCGTAAATCTGCCATTTTGCATCTTCGCTCATTCCTATCTCCTTCCAGGTGGAGGTTTACATTTTATTTGTGCATATTTATCTATGGCTTCCAGTTTCTGATGCAGGTGAGCCCCATTTCCTCTTCAGCATTGGTCTCAGCTATTCATGAATGTGGATGTATGTGTGCGCCGACCTCATGTTGTGCTAATTGTCGCAGACCCCCTGGCTGACCGACACACGGCACTGCTGGTACGGTTACCCCTATCAGGTAAGCCACAGCCGTTGTAATCCGTTGCTAAAATGTCCATTGAAATCTCAACCAAACGGAGGATGGTGGATAGAATTTCCAGGGGGGCTATGGAGCCAATGCGTCCAATCATCCATTTTCTTTTGTGACTGATAATTTCTATAGTGTGATCACTCACGGTAAAAATAATGTGCGCCATTAGAGGAGCAAGTCTTTTCTATCCCTATATTTTTAACAAAAAAAAAGAAATAAAGAAAAGGGTTTTCTAGTCCTCTTTGAATTGGTATTGATACTTCTGCCTGTGCTGGGGTTGGCGTCACAGGCAAAATCATACAGTCAAAAAGTTGCTCTTCAATATGACAGTGCTTGAAATTATATGCAAATTTTTAAGAATCCATGTCTGTTTAGTCGAAGAGATAGCAGCCTTTTACGACAAATTGGATTTCCTTGTGGAATCTCTCTGACTCACAACTGAAAATAAAACTCACAGGTTGCTGAAAGACACCCAGTTATTTCAATTTCAGTTTGTTTCCAAAAAAAGGAAACTCCAAGGCTGTTCAGTTGATTTTCGCTCAATCCTTCATTTTCTTTCAATTTCACAAGAGTGGAAACAACGCCAGTGTCCCCCAAAAGTCGTTCTGAAGGCAAAGTCTCCTTCAATGTTTCTCAGAGCCCAGGAATACTTTTTACCCCCAAATGTCCAAAACTTTCCAAAACTGTCGGAGGAAAGTAAAGACTCCAGAACATAACCCCAAAGCACTGCTTTTTTCGTTTTGTAAGTTGGTCACAGTCTCGATCAAGGCTTAGTCACGTTATAGACGTGACACGTGCTAGAGCTTCTCATGACTATTGCATAAGCAAACGAGGTCGCCACGGTGACCCACTGAGCCTGGATGTTGGTTGCGGCCGTTCACAACATTGCCGCGAAGCAATCATCACATGCGCAAGATTCGCCGCGGGGTCAAGAAAAAGTATTTCTCATGATCACCTCAGCAGCGCCTTTAGACCAAACCACTGACTCTGCCTCCCCTCAGGCCATGACCCCGGGACTGTACCACTACTACGTGACGGAGCTGGCTTTCTATTGGTCGCTCATGTTCTCCCAGTTTACGGACATTAAGAGGAAGGTGAGAGTCACATCACGGGCCTTGTGTGTTTGGTTAGACCGCACCAGATCCCAATTCTGATTTTAAAAAAACTTCTTCATTTGTTCCTCATTTGACAGCTGCAGTGTGTGTGTGTGTGTGTGTGTGTGTGTGTGTGTGTGTGTGTGTGTGTGTGTGTGTGTGTGTGTGTGTGTGTGTGTGTGTGTGTGTGTGTGTGTGGGTGTGTGTGTGTGTGTGTGTGTGGGTGGGTGTGTGTCCAGGCGCGTGCACATAATATAGGCCTCGCTTTGGTCGCCTCACATTCAGAATGAACTCTGTTAGAAGCTCTCGGAGTCGTGTCATCTCGGGATCACATGTTCATTTGTTTTTTCTTTTTGATTTCTCGTTGGAAGGGGGCGGCTGCACTCTGGTCTGTGAAGGCATTGTACTTCCAGCACGAGGGTGCCCGCCGTCATGTGACTGCGGGATAGTTCAGGACTAAATCTGTTCTAATTAGAGAAATTCCTCCGAGTAGCAGAGTGCTAAGAGTTGGGAGTTTTGTTTTGTGGCATTTCACTTCATTTCATTTCCCCTTGCACGAAGCAGCAGCATTGTTTTTCATTCAATAATGACTAGCTTATGGTCTTATATTAACCTTATTCAGTTGGTCTGATTAATGTATTTGTGTTTTTGCCCACGATCCTCTATTCTCACAGACTAACGTCTTATTTCTTGTAATAATACAATGACCTAAATATTCATGTTACATATGACCAATCATCAAATTTCATCAAAGTAAAACTGAAAGATCAATTGCTTTAGTGAGAGGTTTAAATAGACATATATATGTGTGTGTGTGTGTGTGTGTGTGTGTGTGTGTGTGTGTGTGTGTGTGTACACGTATACAGTGTAGAGAACAAGTATTTGATACACCGCTGATTTTTCATCTTTTCCTACTTGCAACGTATGCAGAGGTCTGTAATTTTTTTCATAGTTACTCTTCAACTGTGAGTGACGAAATCTAAAACAAAAATCCAGAAAACACATTATATTATCTTTAAGTAATTAATTTGCATTTTATTGCATGACATAAGTATTTGATCACCTACCAGCCAGTAAGAATTGTGGCCACTTGGTGAGAAGGCAACAGCTGTTGGCACAATTATTAGAAAAATGAAGAAGTTCATGATAATGGTCAATTTCCCTCGGTGGGGCTCAATGAAAGATGTTCCCTCGCGGGGCATCAATGATCATGAGGAAGGTGAAGTATTAGCCCAGAACCACACGGCTGGACCTGGTCAATGACCCGAAGAGAGCTGGAACCACAGTCTCGAAGAAAACCATTAGTAAACTTTACGTTGTGATAGATTAAAATCCTGAAGTGCAAGCAAGGTCCCCCTGCTCAAGCTAGCACATGTCCAGGTCCGTCTGAAGTTTGCCAATGACCATCTGGATGATCCAGAGGAGGAATGGAAGGTCATGTAATCTGATGAGACAAAAAGATTTTTTTGGTCTCAACTCCACTCACTGTGTTTGGAGGAAGAAGAAGGATGGATACAACTCCAAGAGCACCATCCCAACCGTGAAGCATGGTGGTGGAAACATTCTTTGGGGATGCTTTTCTGCAAAGGGGACAGGACGACTGCACCGTAATTGAGGGGAGGATGGATGGGGCCATGTATCGCAAGATCTTGGCCAACAATCTCCTTCCCTCAGCCTTGAAGGTGGGCCATGGCTGGGTCTTCCAGCAAGACAATGACCCGAAAAATAGAAAATCAAATCTTAGAGGGAGCTGAAAGTCCGTATTGCCATATTGCCCAGCAACTGCCCCGAAACCTGAAGGATCTGGAGATCTATATGGAGGGGTGGGCTATAATCCCTGCTGCAGTGTGCAAACCTGGTCAAGAACGTGTGTGTGTGTGTGTGTGTGTGTGTGTGTGTGTGTGTGTGTGTGTGTGTGTGTAAGTAAAAGTAGAGGGCTGAAAATTGGAAAACTAGCCTATTTCTCTTTATTGAGATCTGCGTGTTTGTGCTACTCTCTGTTTCTTTCTGTTTCAACTGTTGACCGCAGAGAAAGAAATGCGTCAAAGGGAAGTAGACTCAGATGTCTGGAGTTAAATTCATGATCAAATATGTATTTTATTTGTCTGAGTCTGTTGCTGACATTCACATGTTGTCACTTGTCGGTCAATTTAGTATTGGAATCTAAAATATGAATGGCAAGGCTGATATTTGAAAAGAAAGTACATAAGCACTGCAACTAATGTTTTCTTTCATAATTGAAGGTGCTCAGCTTCAAAGAGCTTTTTGAGATTCGATGGCACCTGGCATATAGTTTATAGTAAGTAGTTTACACAAATGTGCCATTTGACTCTATGAAACTATATATTAGCAAAATTAAACATTCTTTTGGCTCAAAATATTTCCGTTATGTGAGAACCAGATATTGCAGTGACACAGTCACAGGCTCTCATGCTTCAGTGCAATGAAATCAACCCGCTCCTGTCGGCCTGGGCAACAGAACTGTCAGGTGCAAATGTTCACTGCGGCCACCAGTACTTCCTGGTGATTTGCCTCACTTCTTTAGAACAGGATTTGCCGCTTTCAGACAAAGAAAACACCTTTATTCAAACAGATTGCAATGAGATCATCTAGCTAACGTTATACATCATTACCTCCGCGGGATATTTCTGTTTATAGGTAATTGATTTAGGTCCACTCTAAAGATGAGAATAAACCGCTTGTAACAAGGTCCTCAATTAATACTTCCTCCCTCAGATGTTAGTTTCACCCTCAGAATTTGTCTTTTTGCATATTAAATCCTCCTCACTGTGAAATTGTCTCTACAGAACAAAAGGTTCCTGTGTTCTCTTCTTCCTCGATATATATATATAAAAGAAGTAAATACATGAATAGAAATATAAAATACATGACTCCCCCAGAGCCTTTGCTTTTCACATGACCTGTCTCATTTTTTTTTTTTTGTTGCTAATCTTTAACATGTAATCTTGCTTGTCATGTGATCACGTCCTGAAGTCTTTTCTCACGTGTTTTTATTTTTACCTTTAAAAATTCAGCTCATTAACACACCGTGCACCTGCTTGTGCTTTTGTCTTGCCTTCGATCGCAGGACTTCTTGATCATGTTCGTCCACCACCTGGCCACGGTGGGCCTGATCAGCTTCTCCTACGTCAACAACATGGCTCGGGTGGGGAGTCTGGTGATGTGCGTCCATGATTCCTCTGACTTCCTGCTTGAGGTTCGTCCTGCTGGGTTTGTCTCAGAAAAATAGGTTGTTTCCTTTGACTCACTCTGTTTTTATTTCCAACAGGCAGCCAAGTTGGCCAACTATGCGAAATACCAGCGCCTCTGTGATTTCCTCTTCATCGTGTTCAGTGTGGCGTTCTTCATTACGAGACTTGTTATATATCCAATATGGTGAGTCAGCTCTTGATACCTGCAATGCCCGAATTGGCAGTTCAGCAAAACAATTTCAAAAAAGTTTTTTTTTGGTGTTTTTCCTGGGAAGTTCCATTTTTGCAGTTTTTCCTTCATTTATTATTTATTTTTGAACGTATTGATTTTTTTAAACAGCTTAGGTTTGCATTTTAGGCAGTTGTTTCAGCAAGGGAATGTATTTTTTAGAAATAATTCAATCATATTTTTATGTTTTTTGTAATTTAGGTGAAATCTCTTTTTAGAAAAATCTGATAATTATCACTTGTGTTATCATAATATTTAACAGATAACCAATGTAACTAATTTACAGTTGATTGTTTTAAAAAAATATTTTTTCTCATATACAATTCTTTGAATTGATCATGAATGATAATTTATGAATGCATTACATATCAGCACAATTTTCATCATGCAAAATTTTTCTGGGATCACTTAGCCTGTACTATCCAACGAGGCCTTTTCCAGCCCCGCCTCTGCGTTGACCCCATGACTCGTATCACCTCCGACCAGGCGCAACGACATCCCCGCCGTGAGGGAGAAGACAGCGGCTGTTTCTCAACTGCGCCCCGGACATTCGGCCTCAAGAGAGAAACACACAATCGTAACCTGAGCAGCGAGATTCAGTGTCTCCAACGCGGACGAGCGATATAGCTAGCGTTGCCAGGGCGGGGAGCTGGCTTGAAATCCATACGCTGCACCGGGGGAGATGGAGCTGATGACAGCCTCCCGTCACTCACCGGGGGGGTTTCTCAGCCCCATCATGAACAGAGCCACGGTTTATACTTAAAGATTTCCTACCCTGTTTTTCGTTTTTCAGGATTCTTAACTCCACAATGTTCGAAAGCTGGGTCATAGTTGGGCCGTTTCCTTCCTGGTGGCTCTTCAACTCTTTACTGCTGGTGCTCCAAGTGCTGCATATCATCTGGTCCTACCTCATAGCCCGGATAGCTGTAAAAGCCATGCTGCGAGGCAAGGTGGGTCACCAGGGAGACCAAAGTCACCCCCTCCTCCCCCCATGGAGTTTGACATGGCTCCGATGGATCTAAAGGGGCTGGAATAAAAGGCTGCTGTTTATAATTTATACCATTGTAATTTGAAGCAGAGACAGTAAGAGTGTGTATCAGGGAACCTGATCCTGAAACAACGTACTACTAAGTTTTAGGTCATTTCTTCAAGATTTCAGATTTCATGCAACCCAGTGTAGCGGTTTTCCAGGAGTTCATATCTTTCCGGTTCATCTGATATTTTGAAAACGATCAGGAGTATTTTTGTCAAAAATGGCTACTGAGTAAATGTTCATATGTATATTTTTCAGACAGAAAAAAAAGAGTAATGTCTTGTTAATCTTGAGATAAGATAAGATATACTTTATTGAGTATAATGAGCAGAGGCGGGCTGGAAATTATTTTGTCACAGCAGCATAACAATCACAGTATCAGTAAAGATGGGTATAAATATAGAGAGACAATTAAAAGATAGCAAAAGACATTCACAAATAGACAGCGGAGTGAACAACTACAAGGATAGGAACAGAAAATCAGATTGGAGAGAAAAAAAAAAGACAGCAAGGTTGAGAACAAAACCATCACGACAACAATAAGGACAAGAACATAAACAGAGTGACAATAGCAATGACAAAGGGCCATTCTCAGCATTATCTTTTCAGTGCTATCTAATCCATAGTCTGTGGTTCACATCCCCTACCTGATAGTCCCTGGTATATATAGTATTTGTCGCATTTTTACAAGTATTTAGATTACCTTAAGCACTTGGGTTGGGAACTGCATGGCAGCTTTAAAGACAGGAGTCTGGGGATTCAGTCAACTCACTATTCGCTTCACGACATATTCAAGGAAAGAAATGGAAACAAATTTAAATTTTCTCATGGATTTTATATATATATATATATATATATATATATATATATATATATAGACACACACACACACACACCTCCAAAAGTGAAACACTGCAAGTCCTTATTTCACTGCAGAAAAATAATGGATATTTCATTATCCTTCCTATTTCCTGGGTGTGGGCACAGTAGTGAGCCCCCTGCCCCCCTCACTCGGTGTGTTGTGTGACGTTTTCAAACGTCCAATCATTGTTGTAGGTCAGCTTTACCCGAACGTGCTGACCCCGAGACTGCCAAGGAGGCCTCTGTTCAGGCATCTGTTTGTCATCAGGGATATTTAGAAAGTGCGGCGTGATGCCGCAGTAGCCCTCGATGAGTTTGCCGCCTCCAGCTGTCCTGACTCTGTCTTTCTCTCTGCAGACGCTGTTTGTTTCCTCCTTCTCTGGAATGAGAGAGGGAGATCCCGTATTTCTGTCTGTCTTTGTCCTCTGATTCTTCCTCCTGCTCCTTCTCCTCGTCCCCCGTCGCCACCACACTCATTTCTCTGCTCGTTCTGTCCGTTTGACAGCTTTACCTCCCCGCTTCTTGCTGTAAGTCTCTCTCCGGTCAGAATTTCCTTTTTTGTTTATTTTTTGCATGTTGTGACGTCATCTTCCATCTTCATCCCCATTCATTGTTTTCAGTTCTTTTAGCCATAAAGTTCAACACCAATTAGGACATGGAGACAGTCAGGTGTCTCACAACCCCACCTTGTGGTTGAAATTTGCTTTTGACGGGACATTTTAGAAGGCGTATAAATATAAAAAACTATTTTCAAATAAATGATGATCGAATGCAATAAGAAGAGAGTAAAATCACAGTGAAACTTCAGGACAAAAATAGGCGATGATTTTAAAATATTCTTTCAATTTATTTCCCAGATTTTTCTTCCCCTTTTCGATCAGATGGTTATTATATCGATTGCATTATATATTATGTCTAAATGAAAATGTGCGAACTGCTGATTTTAAGGCCTTTCTCATCTGATCTGCCAAAATTCACCCGAGGTTGCACTTTGTTATGGAGGTCTTTGAGAAAATTATAACTGCCTAAATTAAAAATTTAGATTCTCTGTAGGGATAGTTTTTCATTTCCTATTTACATTTTGTCGATAACAATCCAGTGTCTTTCACTCCCTCTGCCACACAGGTGTGCAACGACGTCCGCAGTGACATTGAGAGCAGCTCGGAAGAAGAGATGGTTGTCCCCGCCGACGACTTAAAGACGTCCACACAGACTCCCAGGGGGGAGAACGGCACCAACGGCCACTGTGCCACTACCAGACCCCGGTTTCAGAACCACAGTGCCTGGTGACACCAAGGCTGCCCCCCCCCACCCCCCACCCCAGTTCATTCCTCATTCCAGCCAGGTCGAGACATTCCCCCATGACGTGCAAGGATCGTGTCACAGACCCCTCGTTGGTGAACTGACGACAGACACAGAGACACAAGTTGACCCGCAACAGCCCGGGGGGGGTCGTGTGTAGAAATCCGCAGTGGATGTTACTTACATGGCCTCCTTCCTTCAAAACCGCGGGATGTTATTTTGTGCTGAGTTTTCATTGAGTTCCCATGTTCTCTCCCCAGTTTTATTGGTCGGATGAACTTTCGGTTTTCCAAAGGACTAGATTCATGCTGGATCACAGCGGGCGGGGAAACCACTTCTGCTACCAGACATGTCTTTAAGCCATGTGTGAAATGTGTCTTGCGACAAAAAGTAGGAAAACCTGTGACAAGAACTACTCCAAAGTTGTTTTTGCCCTTTGTAATTTAATGTGAATTTGTCCTTTAAATTGTTTTTTTGTTGTTTTTACTGAGTTATTTGTTTTTTTTAATACTTCTGCGACCAAAATGTTTGAATGTGTTTACCACTGCCGATAGAGATATGCAGAAATGAGGACTATACTGAATGTTTATTACTTGAGTGCCTTTTGACAGGTTATTTCCAAATATATTCTGTTGTTGAAGGATAATTATCTTATGGCAGTTTTGTCTTGAAACAGTGTTGCACTATGTTGTGGTTAAAGGCATTTAATATGATTCAAACAGTGGCATTTATTTTGACTTGCGAACACAGACTTTGCACAGGCTCTGGTTCCACATGATATCCTCTACGAATTTTCCCCATTTTTTCCTCCGTATCCTGAAACTGAAAAAGTCCACACAAGAATGTACATCTTCATAATTTAGGGCTGGACAAAAAAAAAAATCAGTTCTTCAGTCTTTTATGACTTCAAGATCCTGGTTTTCTGCCGCCAGTTTTAGCTGCTGCTGCCTCTGCATGTAGCGATATCCCCTCATGGTGCACAGGTAGCCCCCGTAGACCGTCAGCAGCATCATGGAGGCAGAAAATGCCCGATAGCCAATGTCAGCCAGGCGCTTTCCAGAAACCATGACGAGGGTCCTAAGTTAAAAACAAAGACTTACTTTCAGGGTAAGTATGAAGTCAAGTAGGATTTCATTTGTATAGTGCAAAATCCCAACATGCTTTTTTGATCATACTTTCTGCAGTGAGCAGATGTGCACCAGGCTCTTTAATTAAAACGATTGACAGAAACCTAACATTCAATTTTAATTAATCTCATATGAGGTCTAAAAATATGTATGGAATACAGATGTTCCTGGAGAAATTAGTATTGAACCATGGAGGAAGGATTGAGTTAAAAGTAAGTTTATAGTACATCACATAACATAAAAAAGAAATGAATACACTTTTAAGGAAGCTGATATTTTCCAAAAATTAAACAGCATGTTAATTCCTGTTGGAGGCTGCAGAAGGCCCTGTGACTTATTGAATGAGAGAAAAATGTTCACGACTTCTGAAAATTAGTGGTAAATCTCCACGATAGGAATTGTTCAGGAACAAAAATCAAAATCCCCAGTCCTCCTTTTTTTGATGATCATATAAACCTGCTTTTAAAAGAAATCAACACCACTCATTAATTCAATAAACCTTCCTGAAAAGGGGAAGGTTTATTGCATGAATGTTATGGATTAGTTAATGTGTGACCTGGAAAATGAGACCATATAAATCGTCTCAACTTGAAGTTGAGTCAGATATAATTTATCTTGCACCAAATCACAAGAGTTGTCTGATGACCCTATCCATGTCAAGTACAGTCTGGATCACACTTTAGAATGACTTACGAAAACACAACATTTCCCCATGAAAAAGCACTTACAGTGTCAGGGGGAAAGTGGGCAGCCTTCTGCCTCGACCAGTTAGCATTGAGAATGAGTGGTTTGCACAAAACACACACATGAGTAGCGGCTAGCAAAGTACGTCCTATTGAACAATTGGTCAACTTGTGCTCAAACACGTTTGTAGCACTTCATACAACTTTATAATTTGCTTCTTTTTGTGAGAAACGAAGAAAACTTAGGGCAACAGGTAATGACACCTTTCACTACCGAAAGTGTGACAAGGCAGAGGTTGGCGATGCTAGTTTTTACGTCTGACTCGAGATAAACGATAAAGACGCTCCATCGACCTTAAAACGCATCACTTCCTCTTTTAAATTGCGAGTCGTGAACTATCTTACCGTTCACGTTGAAGATCCTGGGCGCACTTCGAAAACCGTTCAATGTCAGTAGGTGAGTATGGGATGGTAGCTGACGCTAACCTTTGGTTCCGTAAGCTACGGAAGCGCAGAGTACCGTTTTCTATTCGTTGGACGAATTCCGGTGAGAGACGTATTAGACGCCCCCTCGTGGCCCGGGGTGGAACACACCTTAATAAGTAGCTCCGTGGTTAGCTTATGTTAGCAGCGCCGCAGCTAATATTTCGCTGTCGTACTCCTTTTAATTTAACACTTTAACTAATGTATTCGGTGAAGTCCGCTCGTTTGCTCCAGTCTGGAAATGTTAACCGTTAGCTAAATAATAAAAGAGGGCGTGTAATGACGCAGTTATAGCCACGCCCGGAAGGAAGCCGTGTGTAGGTACAATGGCCACATGTGAAAGCGTCGAGGTGGACGTCGACGAAAACCCCGGAGAATTCAAAGATCCCGGCGCCGCCCCTTTTGGCAACTTTATCAACTATTATACGTTTAACCCACCGGAGAACCGACTCGGTTTGATTCCTGCGACACTCCTACAGGATTTGGGCTACAGCGACCAAAAGACAACACTGGTGCTGGACGTGGGATGTAATTCTGGGGTACGCTTTCGAGACTCCGATACTTGTAAATGACTTATTTTCCCAGTGAGAGTTTTGACTCCCTCGCAAAAGGGAGAGAAAGTTATTGTATATGAGTGAATGTTTTTATTATTATTTAATACCCACGAATTGGTTGAAAATTCACACGTACGTAAATTCACATGTTCTGCAGTGTTTTGGATGACTCGTTGCTTCCCTCGTGTGGTCATGGCCAGAAATGCACAAAAGCGCAGAACTCAATATTGAATTGAAAATACATGTAATTATTCAAAAATATTTTTTTTATTCCGATCGTTTTTTTCCAAAGAAATTAAAATGTATACATTTTTCTTAAGTTTTATGACAAAAAAAAATGATGGCTTTTTTGTAAATTGAATGTTATGCACAAATGTGTCTCAATTGAGTCCTTGTATTTTTCAATCAAAAATAAAGTGTTAAAGCCAATTTGAAAAATAAACATCTCGATGAAGGCTTGGCACTGTGGTTCAGCCTCACAGCCTTGTTCAGTTCTGACAGTGACCCTTTTTTATGTGGAGTTTGCATGTTCTCTCCATGTCTGTGTTAGTCTCTTGGCTGCCACTGATAATTCTTCAATTTATGCTTTTTACCTGCAGGCCCATGGAGTCTCCATTTCCCTTGTCATGACATCTGTTTGCTTTTTTCCCCTGTGTGCATCAGGAATTAAGTGTAGCCTTTTATAAGCACCTGGTGAAGAAACATGTGAGTGAAGAATCAGATGGGGCCAACGTTCATCTCTTGGGTTTTGACTTGGACGAGAGCCTGATTCAGCGGGCTCAGCAGACCAACCCCCTGCCGGGATGCATCTCCTTCATCCCTCTGGATATTACCGAAGACCCCGCCTTGCTGAATGACTTTCTCCGCCAGCATGGCTGCTCCCGCTTCCACCTGTGTCTCTGTCTGGCTGTCACCATGTGGGTGCATTTAAACCATGGAGACTCGGGTCTGCTGCAGCTGCTCTCTCGCCTCGCTTCCGTCAGCCAGCACCTCCTGCTGGAGGCGCAGCCCTGGAAGTGCTACCGCTCCGCAGCCCGGCGGCTCAGGAAGCTCGGACGTTCAGACTTCGACCACTTTAAGACCCTGGAGATCCGCGGGGACATGAGCGAACGGGCCACGGAGCATCTGGAGAGACATTGTGACATGAAGCTCATCCAGAGTTTCGGGAACACAGCGTGGGACAGGAAACTGCTGCTTTTTAAAAAAAAAGATTAGGTAATTTGAGTGGACTGAACTTTTTTTCATTAAATACATATTTTTATCTCTGCTTTTTTTTCAAGACTATTTTGGGCATTTTTTAAATTTTATTTTTATTATTGTTATTATTATTATTATAGTATTTATTATATTATACTTCATTTGATAATTATCAGAGAAGTTATTTACTTTATTAGACTATAAAAATCATTTTTAAAATAAATGAAAGTAATTTATATTTTTAATTACTGGCATACCAAAGTGATCTCATTGCTATTACAGGCTCTGGACCAATGCAAACTCACCTGTGAGCAGCCATCAGTGATTTTCACAACGAAGCAGAAAAGTTTACTTTATTCTTTTAGGAAAAAAATCTGTTTTTCGTAAACTTTTCTCACATTTCTAAACCAATTGTATCAAAAAATAAAAAAAAATTGCTGCCATTTCTTCTGAAAGAAAGTGCTCCTCTGAATTTCCGATCATAAAATAATACATTTATAAATTGCTTTCCAAAGTGCTGTATAGAGAAGAAACAAGTGTAAAATTAAAAACTAGAATCAAGCAGTTAATACATAACCACTTTAGTTTTGAAAAACAAACAAAAAAAGTTTATACTTTGGCTTGTTAATTTAAATAAAGTGAAGTTAACACTCATGCTGTAAAAGCTGCAGAGAAAAAAAGCTGCATTTCCGTACCTTTGATCCAAGATACATGGATGTTGAAAAACAGGCTTTTGGATATTGTGAAATTACTGTCTTGTCGGTGGAAATGAAAGGGCATGTTGAGGTCGTCACACAAGCGCGTGCGGGCGCACACACACACACACACACACACACACACACACACACACACACACACACACACACACACACACACACACACACACACACACACACACACACACACACACACACACACACGGTTCCTTGTGAAAGAGGCCAAAAGCATTTTCGCTAATCACTGAAAATTTTTTTATTTGGGAAATTAGCCAAAAGTATCACAAATTAACCAGGAATAAAATACAAAACAAGCTCATTTTTAGCATTTTAATTACAGAGTACTAAAAATAACATTACATAAAATGTCTTTTCAAAAGAAACCATTGAATATTACAAAGGTTGTAAATTTTTGTAGTTAGGATATAAAATCTTTCAACAGTGGTGCATAATTGAGAAGAAAAATAATTTCATAAAATGTATATATTAACTGTTCTACTACTTAAAAAAAATGAGATGGACACAAATCGCAGACAGACGAGATGAGTGGGCACTGCCTTTACCGCAGTGAGCTCTCCTTTCCAAGGAAGAAAGACTTGAGATGCACAGCACACGCCACAGTCAGTTTAAATTCTCAAGTTACGTCTATGTTAAAAAAAAAAAAAAAATTACCATTTACAACAGAAGAACAAAAAAAGTGACTTGGTGAGTGCTCCCATTATCCACACACGCGTCGAAGGGGTAAAAAAAACCCTACTAAACTGGCCTTGGTTCCGTTAACACATACTGTATCCACAGGTTTGAGCTGCTGTACAAAAAAGAAAAAAAAAAGGTTGCAGAAATTCTGACAAACCTCATTCTTAAGAAAAAAAAAAGTAATTCCACCAAGACAGGTAAATAATCATTCTTCTATCCTACTGTACAACTGGTAGGCCAGACCCATTGAAAGCTACCATGGTCACATAATTCAATATTAGGTCAACCTTAAGGAATTGGAATACACTGTACACAAACAGGAGGTTTGGGGGAGGGCATGCATAATCCAACAGTGTGCTTGCTTCCTTCCTCCTCTGAGTTTTTCTTTGTTGCGTCCTCAGGAGCCCTTGTTTTAGATGTTTCGGGTGAGTATGCTCAAAGAAAAACAAAAAAAAAATATTCTGATCCCCGTTCGGCGTCCCTCCAAATGCACGACACACACACTGGCCAGCCATGTCCATGTGGAGGTATTTCATTCGTCTCCCGCTGCATGTGGAGACGCGTTGTGTCACATTTTTTGGTAAGGAGAACATACCAGGAGGCGGGGAATGGTGGAAGAAAAAATGCTGATATGGTTTGAATTGAGGGCGAACGACGAGTGGCAGGGGTTGGGGTCGCCGTTCCTTTTGTGCAGTAGTGGTTTCAGTGGCCATGAGAAGACCGGGTGGGGAAACGGCGGGTGAGAAGGGTGAGTCCGGAGAGCAACCCAGACAAAAAACAAGACGGGAGGCATGTGAGGAGGAAACAAGGCGAGACGCACCAGCAGAGCTACTCTGTTAGGTCGGTCTGTCGCTGAAGACCGCACTTTCTTTTTTTTTTTTGTTAATCTCCATCCCGTCTGAGATCCGGGAGCTGCTGCTTTGTCAAGTAAGCTAATGCTGTTTAGGTTCATGAGTTCCCCCTGAGTTAGTGCACACGTCAGAATCAGGCAGCGCTCGTCGCCTGTTTGTTCATTAGGGAAAATAAAAAAACAAAACAAAAAAAAAAAAAAACGAGAAGAAGCAGTAAGGGGAAAAAAAAAAAAGGAAATCGGCAAATTTCATAATCAGACTTAGAATTCGCTTTGGAGAGATCCTGTTGTAGTTTTTTTTTTTGTTTGTTTTTTTTTGTTTTTTTTACAAGTCGTGACTGGTGAAAGATCGAGTCAAAAGTCGTTAGTGGGGAAGGAGGGCAGGGGGTGGGGGCATACGACTCCCACGTGGCGGTGCGGCGAAAGTTTTTGAGTCCTGCTCATTTTCTGAAACCTCTGAGAAGTATGCATGTTTGACATTTCGCTCCCCACCGGAGCATGGCTTGGTTCGCCCAAGTACACACACAACGGTGTCTCCTGATCGAGGAAAAAAAAAAAAACGAAAAACAAACAAACATCCGACATGATTCAAAAGTGATCGCCGTTGAAGCTCTGCCCAGCGGGTCGGCTGTCGGTTCTGGTCAGGTGCTGGTGTTGCGGTTACGCCGACTGTGCGTCAGTCAGACATACAGGCAGACAGGCAGGCAGGCTGAGGGGGTCTGAAGGTGGGGACAGGGAGCTGAGGTTAGATCAAGGGCGCCGTGTCCATCAAGCCTTTGTTGGGGTCGAGGCTGGCGAAGAAGCGGACATCCCGGTCCTTGTCGGATTGCAGAGCCATTACGGTCTCTTCCAGCTCGTCAGAGTAGGCACAGCACGGCTCCTTGAAGTATGCTGGAAACAAGCATAAAACAGTTATAATACAGAAAAGTCATATCTTAAGGACATAATGTAAGGAAGACGAATTTGCATTCAGGAGGTGAATTTTCATACATGAACCTTGTACATATCAGCACTTTTTAAATTTTGCTACGAGTTTTGCTCGTCAGCCGAGTCAATCATTTATTAGTTTCCGTACAAAGTAAAATCGGCAAATTAACTTAAATTATGCAACCTGCTTAATCTTAAACTGTACGCAAACACTAAGAAAGGCTTAAAACATCCAGCTAGGAATTTGAAACGTGTTGAGAGAATTTGACAGTTTACCTATAGATTCCCCAAGAGTTACACAGTATCACCTCAACTTCCAAGTTTAATTTGCTCCATGACAGAGCTCGAAGCTAAATTTGCTCATTTACCAAAGTCAATTTTACCACTGAAATGAACTAAAATGCCATTATTTTGTTACTCCTTATATAAGAAAAGTGTACTTTATAAATACCAAATAATCGATAAAAATGATACATTATAAAAGAATGTGCAGAAATATACTCGTGGCCTTGGCGGAGGAGGTCGGGGAGTTTTTCATTTCGTGCTCTAAATGCAGCTTCACAGACGACGGCAGTGTCAAACACTGATACTGCTCATTTGTAAACCAGATCTTGGCTCGTTTCAGAAAGCAAAAAAAAAATAAAAATCAACTCTTATCTTGAGAAAATAAATCATAAGCAAAGGTTTCACTGGTAGTAAAATGTATGTTAGACTCTTCAAGTTTGAGTATATGTTGTTGTGCTTGATCACAATTGGAAAAAATCTTGAAAATTTTCATAGTGTTAACATTATTTGAGCCTGAATTTATTATTCAAAGCTATGAACTTTGGTGCCCTACTTTGCCAAGAATGAGAAACGGACGTCCCATAGTTGCATTCTACCTTTCTCCATGACACTCTGTCGCAGGGCCTTGGCTACAAGTACTCGAACGTTGGCCACCGGGTCCGAGGAGAGGCTCAGCAGGCTGGGTAGGAGGTGCTGGCTGAACTGCTCCATGGGCATGCAGTCCTCCTCCACCACGGCCTGAAGAAGAAGGAGGAGGAAACGACAGACAGGCGGGTGAAACACGGGAAATCTAGGGAAATCTACCATCAGATTTAGAAGTTGACAAACAGGTCCCTGACAGGCCAGTTCCCAACTGTGGCGGTGCTTTTTTTTTTTTTTTTTTAACTACATCACTAAGTCTCTTTGTCAAACGTGTACGTTTTGTTCCTCTGCCTCCTTCCTGAACAAAATAAATCAACAGCAGTGAGTGGAGGGGACAAGGGGGGGGGGGGGGGGGGGGGGGGGGGCTGACAAACGTGGAAACAGCTCAGTTTCAATGGTCCCTGCTGAGTTGACAGGACGGAAGCTGTACTGACCTGGCAGATGAAGGCGAAGGCCTGCCGTCCCACCCACTTCGGGCAGTGACAGAATCTGACGGTGAGCTCGTTGATGAAGTTCAGACCCAGATCGTCCGCCCCGCTTGCATAGAGCTTCTGGAGGATCTCGACAACCTGAGGACAAATGCTTGATCAGTGGCCAAGAGGGGAAAAACGCGTTCGAAACTTGCTGTTGGATTAGGGCTTGGCACGCACCAGTTTGTAGGAGATCCACCTGACCTCTGACACTTTGTCAGAGCAGAGCGTGAGCGCGATCTGCCTGAGGTAGTCGTACACATCGTAATGGCTGTACAACTCGATGATCAAGATCAACTGCCTGGAAGGGAATACAGAGAGAAATATATCGATTTGTGTACGTGCATGGAGACAAATGCCTCAAGAAAAATTAGAGCTAAATTAAATATAGCAAAGTCAGACGATCATCGATACAGAGCAGGAAAGCGTGATATTGACTCCGACCAAAAGAATGTACACATAACTGAAATAGACTGATTAATTAAAAGAAAAAAAAACATTTGAGATAAATCAAATAATGAAAACAAAAGACTCCCTTCACACATTGCTTTGGCTTTTCTTTTTACCCCCCCACCAGATGTCCAATAACAGTTACAGAAGGGAAACTGTCATTGGGATCTAAAAAGAAAAAAAAAATGTTCCTTTGTTTTTTTTTATCCAGAGTGTCAGGGGAGAAGGGGACATACTCTGCCAGCTCATATCGGAACCTCCAGTTGCGACTGTTGTCCGTTACCATGAACTCCTGCAGCTGGTACAGATACTCTCTCCTCTTGTCTGCGTGTAACAGCTGCAAAAAGACACACAGGCACCATATAAGAGGGCAGTTCCTATAGTTTCCTGTCAGGAACCCTGCGTGCTTTTCTTTGTGCTCATGTTGCCAGGCAATCTGTCCGGAGCAATTTTGTTTAGTATTTTCAAGCGCTGATAGTTGCAAAGGTTGATCACATGCCGAGCAAAACGACAGCAAAAATCTCACCTTGAGGAAATCGTAGAGGTGTTTGAGGACGCCGATGCGGACCTCGTCCAGGTCTTTGAGGAAACCGTTGAAGATGGGCACAAGGTCTGCTGCCGTCAGTTGGTCGCCTAGGATAACCGCCAGTTCGTGGATGGAGAAGGCCAGCGTACGCCGTAC
The DNA here is from genome assembly GCF_037954325.1 of Fistularia commersonii. NCBI lineage: Eukaryota > Metazoa > Chordata > Actinopteri > Syngnathiformes > Fistulariidae > Fistularia > Fistularia commersonii. Next base: position 11,917,848 of record NC_141290.1, read on the forward strand.
TTTCCACTGAGAGAGGGAGAGTAGAAGGCAAGTAAAATAATAGTTACGAATATATCTATATACAGTAGCCTCTTATCTGTTGCGGGGGGGTTACGCTCCTGAACCAGCCTCGTTAAATGAAAATCTCATTTTAAGATATTTCACACAAACACAACACTGCAGAGTAACGCTGGGAATGAAGATCGCACATCGATGTGAAATGAACAAGGCTAGATGCTGAATGCATGCTATGCACAGGAGATGCATAGAATGATGCTACGGTCATTGAGCCAATCAGAGCCCAGGATACAGAACACCATGCTTTGGTTGGTCGTCAACCTACAAAACACTTATTTTACTATAAAAATAATTAGAATAATTAATTTATAAAAACTTATTCATACCGCAAAAACCCATGGTACAGCCAATAATCATCCATATAGAATTAGATATAAAAAGTTAAAAATCTGCGATATAGTGAGGCTGCAAAATGGCAGGACACACACGCACACATGCACACACACACAGGATTTGATCAAATCCATGAAGAATCAATTAGCAAAACATCTGGATAACTAAAGCTAAAAATCTGGGTGGGGAAAAAAAAAAAAACAACCGTACAGATATTTGTAAGATTTGGAGTTTATTTGGAATTTTGAAACGCAGAGGTTAGCGCTTCTGCCACACAGCAAAAGGGTCCCTGGTTCAATCCCGACCGGAGGGCTTTCTACGTAGTTTGCATGTTCTCCATGTGACTCATATTATTACCTTCACATATTTATATTTTATTTTTATTACTGTTATTTTTCACTGGGTCTTAAAATGATTCCATCCAAAAAAATAAATTATCTCAGACATGGATAGTCTGTGCTGGAATGAAGCCACGAAGCAATATTTCACTTTTAGACTCTACTTTTCGACATCAGCCACGTTAAGTTTTCGAGAAAAGTAAATCTATATTACTGTTCAAGCCAAAAGAAATAACTCGGTAGGGCACAGAGAGCGACTTTGGGGTTCGGTTTTTGAACGTGTGCAACAGGCGTCACAAAAAGATTGTGACACTCCATGTGAGTTTAAGGACTTGGCACAGGGCTCACAGTACCTCACTAAAACATTGAATAAATCCTGTGACTGGTTTTCTGGCGTAAAAAAACAAAAACAAACTTCGTCACCACAGCTGTTTTACTGAAATTACGCAACAGTTAGAACTGGATCATGTCCTCATCAGACCTGGAACTCAGATGCTTCCCTGGAACTGAGACGCTTTCAACACATTTGGGACAGGTCTCTCAGCCCGGGGTTTGGACTTGTCAAGGAACTTAAAAATCAGCTAACATTCCAGGTCAAGATGTTTGTACGGCAACGTTTCTGTGTCGCGGCATTTTGAGAGTTCTGCTTATCTTCATGTCCTCCCCCCATTTCAGAATACACGATAATCTTCAATTCCACATGCTTTCCATATTACTGCCCTTACCTGGACGTCAGTGGCAAGAGTCTCGTACGTGTCCTTGAGGCAGTGCCAGTTCTGTCGGCCCAGTGTGAGCGCCACGCCTGGCAGGCTGAAGGCACAGTGTTTTGCGATCTCCGTGTCCACTGTCTGCGCTCGGGCAGGGTCGGTCATCGAGAGGTACTGATCCAACAGCTGCTGAGGGATGACGTTCTGGGAGGTGAGCAGATGAATAGGATTGGTGACCGAAATGCCGTGGGGAAAATCACAAAACAGGAAAATTACGCAAAAGCAATTATCGCCCGGGCGCATGTTTTCAATATTTCCAGGATGTACGGTCGTCGGTGTGACTGACTTGCACTTTAGGCTTGTCTTCATACAATCGATTGTCAGCAGACTCTTCCTTCCCCTCTTCCTCCTCCACACTTTCAATGAGTTCCGACTCCTGGGGGAAAGACATGTCAACACATCAGCGGCACATTCTGACACGACATTTAGTGGTCAGTTAAAAAAAAACAAACAAACCACCAAAAAAAAAACAAACAAACCACCAAAAAAAAAAAAAAAACCTTATTTGCATTCTGGGTAATATCCTTGTTAGGGCTACACTGTCTATCTAAGCTTGTTTACGTTGAAATCAAACATATTATAAAATTTATATTTCAGTAAGATACCATCTAGGTCCATCTCAGTCACCCCAATGTGTAAGAAAAAGTGAGCAAACACCATCTATTATGAAATATAGGTCATGTCCGGAGTAATGTGTTTAGTAAATATAATCACGCTATCTGACTTGGAAACATTTAATTATCTGGGGTGTCTCGTACTAGAACGGGAGAGATTGGAGGAGTCTCTTCCTGGTCCTCCTGTGGCTCTGTTTGCGTCTCTTCGTCTCCTTGCTCCTGGACTGGACATGACTCTGAGGTCGAAAGGGTTTCCACCGTTTGCTCCTCTTCCGTGGGACTCGGTTCAGCTTCTGCCTGGACCTCCACTGACTTACTCTCGACAGAGGGGCTGTCGGCGTTGCCCTCGGGATGCAAATCCGGCTGGGTTAACACCAGGTTATTATCTGACGGGCTGTCGAGCTGGGCGGCCTTCAAGGCCGCTGACAACACCTGGACTTGGGCTGGAGGAGGATCGGACAAGCACAGCTCAAGTTTACATAGTGACGCACAGCCAAAATAAACACACAACCACAGTGGCTGCGAAATGAGCTGAACATCCATTGCTAGCTGGTCACGTCTCACCTTGTACGTCAGGGTCGTCCATGTGAGGCTGCAAACAGTCCAAGACCATCTGGATCTGGTCACTTGTAGTTTTACCAGGGCTGGACTTGGACTCGGGACAATTGTCTTCTGGCGGCTTTCCTTCCTCCTTTTTCTTGTCTTCTGTGTCTCTCACATCCTCCATCGTTTGACAATTTAGCATCTCGAGCTCCCCACTGATGTCTGGTAGAGGAGACCTCCAGTAGTGGAAAGAATTAAAGTTCTCATCGGTCTGTGCGCTTTCTCTTGTGTTCTTGGTGTTGTTAGCGGCTGCCAGGCCATTGTTGCTGTTTCCTATGGTGGAGATGAAGCCTGTGCGCATCTCTCTAGGAGTTGGTGTGTGGTAGTCATCAAAATGCATTTCTTCATTGTCAGCTGTTGACACGTGCTCTGGGGACGGCGTGGCACGGCCGTCCTGATTGGGAGGCGTGTGAGCTATGGCTCTTTCTTTGTGACAGCTGCTAATATCAGAGCAGTTCAGGGAGTTCAAGGAGCAGTCACTGGAACAAAAAAACAACATAACACATTAAATATTTTTGTATGGATATATGAATACATACGGTTTCCTTGTGTGCAGGAAATAGAAGAACATACAAATCCAAAGTGACCTTTAAGACTGATCGTTTTTCTTAAAATATTTAACCAGCAACTCAACTGAAAATGAACTTAGTTCATAAGTAATTAATGGTTAGTTGTAGTCGAAATCCTCTTGTCATGGAAACTAGACTTCAATTTTTTCACTTGAACACATTTCACCCCTCATCCAAAAAGCTTCCTTAGTTCTGAACTTCAGAGATTTATCGATTTCGGTATCTAACTTTTGCTTTAATATGTACTATAAGGAAAAGGGACAGGTTTTTTTTGTCCTAAGATTTCAGATATGATCACACCCCGCTGAGTAACAGTCATGATTCACCAGTGAGATGACGCAAGCTGCGTCTACGCTTGCATGAATGCCAACTCCATCTATTGTTCAATCAATGCAACAAAGCAAATTAGCGCTAATAAAAAAGGATCATCAAATCAACTTTTATTTAAACATAGACTTTAAAAATACCGCCTACAATATATAAATACATAAAAGATCTGCTGGGCAGAAAAGAAAGGCACCGGAGGTGTCGAGCTGAAGGTCAGTGTTGACCCTGCGGTCTTACTTGTCTGATGTACACCGAGGAACTTCTAGCAATGCTCCGTCCTCCCTGAAGTGAAGACCTGTGCTGGTTGGGCTGGCAAAGGTGGAAATGAAACGGCCCAGAGACTGAAAGGCGGCCTGCCGCACCTGAAAAAAAAAAAAAAGAATGCATGTCTGTGACTTCAACCATGCAAAACATATCTTGTGGACATAACGGTGTTTTTAATTGTGTAGTATCCTATAAAAGAGTGGTCAAAATTAAATCCTATATCTTGGGTTGTTGTTACAGTGGACTACTTAACATGATAAAAAGCTGGGTTGCTGCAAACATTGTCAACATGATTCCATCAGTCTAGTCCTGCCTGAAGCGCTTTTTCTTCTCTGATGAGGTTGTTTTAATATCAACTAAGTGAGGAGACTGCAAGGTTTCAAAAAGACTAATGCAATGTTGTTCATGGTATGTTTGCGTTTACAGGTGTGTGTTCAGAACAATACTAATTACAGCTGTCTACAAGCCTGCATCTGTCAAATAGGTTGGAAAGAGAAAAACTAGCCTTGTATGCAAAAGTTGAAAAAAAAGTGTCAGGAAGTATTCAGCATCTCATTTTGCGATCATTAATAAAAAAATTAAAAAAAATCTTTCTCACATACTACAAATCTGTGGAACCATTCTCTCCTCTTTGGGCAAAGATGGTGACAGAGTGAAGAAACTGACTTCTGTATCAACAATCTGTCATAACAAACATGTAAGAAAAAAGTCTGGGTCTCGTAATATTGACAGGAATGTTGCTGTAGTGGTGAAATGAAGAGGAGTGAGAAGAGCCACAAAAACTTCCCCAGAGATACTATATAGAGAGATTTAAAAAAATAAAAAAAAATTAAAATGTGCAGATTCCTCAGCAGTGGTCAGACTACCACCAAAACAGCACCACTCACATGAACAAAGAAGCTTGTAATCAATTGAATTTTATCATATTTAGTATTATTCACGGGTTTCCATATTCCTTCTAGTAAGATTACAACCTTTTGACAAATAATGATGTTCTGGCCATTTTAATGTTATTCCTATACATAAGTTGTTTTTTTTTAATTTGATGAAAGGCAGCATTTTAGGCCAATGTGTCATTCTGCAATATACACACATTTCAAAAAAAGAATAATTTTAAATTAGGATGCCTCGATGTGCTAATAACTGTCAACACCATATAAGGCTAGAATGCTGTCTGCAAGAGCAGATACAATGTATTCACATTACGTTCAACATGTAACAAATTGCGAATAGACATACTCTGTCATGTTTACCATTGTACTCAATACTATAAAGACGTGTTAAATGGATAAATATGCCATTGACCATATACAATTGCAGGAATACAGTCTTCAAAAGTGTATGCTGCCATTTCCGTGTCTTACCCAGCGAGACTGGTCGCTGATGAGGCTGATAAACAGGGGGGACAGTTTTGCACGTCGCACCTCCGGAGAGGTGGAGTTGGAGACCATCATGAAGCACTCGGCGCACGCTTTTCTAATGCCCCATAGGCTGTCTGAACATAGATCGAAGAACTTGGGAATCTGCACAACAAAGCAGGAGAGAATCAGAACCTTGAACCCGCAAATTAGAAAAAACATCTGTCAACAGCAGAGGTGCAAGGAAATTATTGACCGACTTATGGATTCATGGACAGCGACCTGTGACCAACGGTGAAGTTACGCAACCGTCTCACGAACTTGCAAATGTTCTAGAGCATGAAAAGTAAACAAAAGCCCTGAGGGGACTGTCTTTTAAGAAGTCAGTAAAAAGAACAAGCTTGAAAGAAACTAATACTAGGCCATGTTTACATAAAGTAAATGGTGCTGTCATTTTTGGAATGTGCCATTGGGTCAAGGGGATTTCAGAGTACATACCAGTAGTTTTTCTGTGGCCTCCTGACCAACAATAGAACAGAACTCTCCAAAATTGGCAGCACAGACCTGCAATATAACATCGAAAATTTAGTCAGGCCAATAAGGAAAAACCAGAGTGGCAAATAAATGACAAATAACAGAGCTTAAAACAGGGCCTTGTCACTCCATTGCCCTTGGTTGGGAAAACAGGACATGATGACATGATGAAACTGGTGGTTAATTAAGTTTGGCTTGTTTTTAAATTGAGGCATAATGTTTCATTTTTATCCTTGAAAACACCAACTTCTGTATTCAATGATCGATCAAAATAAACAAAAATATCTAACAAAAAAAAAATGAAATTAAGTTTGAACATGAAGGAAAACTGGTGTTTTACCACCTTTTTAAACTTCTAACTTCCCTTCCCTCACTGGCACTGGTGCTGCTGGGGAATTAACATTCCACACAGAAAACAACAGTGCAGTGTGGACCAGGCTGATGCAGAGAACAGAATTAAGGCTGACTTGCACAGCTATTAAATTAATCTTATGAAGCACCCGTGACGTAATTCGAATAGCTAAAACGCTTATTTGTCCTGTCTGGGATGCATTGTAAAACAACCAGGCAGATTCAGGATCTCATGAAAAATTAGACAGTCTCCTTAAGGTTGAGGAAATGAAGTGGTTGGGAACTTGTTTACCTTGCGAACTTGAAAGAGCCTGGCGTCACTGCATAGGTCACAGAAACGTGGCAACAATAGATGCTCCACTGTGTCTTTGCTCAACATGGTGACAACTTTACACATGATCTGTAAGAGAGCGGGTGGTGGAATTACTACGGTCACACGAACATTTGAGGCACTAAAACGAGAACAAAAAGTGCCACTGAAGGATAAAGTCACAGTGTTAAGGAAAGGACTGAGAAAAGGAAATCAGGAAAAATGAGATTGAGGTTAAGTCTGGCCTCAGGAGGCCGTGCCTGAATTAAGAAAATTTGATTTGAATCAGATTAAATGGATTGTGCAATGACATTTGACTTAGTGTTAAGAAACTACAATTTCCACGCTTTAAAAAGAATCTCAGCTGACATCAATCTTAAAACCATACAGTAAATTATACTGGTGGCCTGACTGAATGTGCTGTCTGAACATAAGGTCATAAACAAACCAGTTGTGCTTGTCTGCTTACAATAACATGAAAATTATATAACTCAACCACAAAAGTGTTTTTTTTTTTTTTTTTTTTGTTTTCTTCTCCAATTTGGCTCTCACATTTTAGCGATCATAATAAGTAGCCATGGTCAAATATGGGGGAATACTTACAGCGACTGCCTCAATTTTGTAGTCATCGTCACTGCTCGGTTCCGTGAGGTCAAGCAGAACTGGGCAAACTTTGGTCTCCATATCAGCCTTAGAAATGAGGCCTTGCTCCAACAGGACAAGCAGCGCCGCCTGGCTGGTCTTTCGCACCTGGAAAATGTGTGAGGTTGAGGGAGTTTAAAAAACCTGTTGTGTTTCTGAGAAGATGCTGAACTTTAGAGCACAAAGCAAATACCACAGAAACAAGTACAGTGACTGCTCCTCTTGAAAATTGATCTGAAAGAATAAATGAAAGTGTAGTCAAGAGGAAAATCTGGAGGCCTACCTGGTTATTTGGATCAGTGAGATACCTGACTACAATTGGTACCAGGTATCGTGAAAAAGCAGCAGGAAAATTGGGCCGACTCTCATGTAGAAACATGGCAATGTTTGGGACTTGCTCCATCAGTTCAGCTCTCACTGTGGGCTCTGAGAACATACACACAAAAAATATTTGTCAGCTACAAAACAAAATAAACAATTGTTCCAAAGAACTAACCTTTGACATTTGATTTACTTGATATGATAGAAAGAGTTTTCCAAAGAGAAACATAAAAGTCATGTAAGACCAAGCTAAATAGACACTATGCAAGTGGTCTACCTCCATCTTCTGACATTCTGGCCACCGTCTCCATGACGCTGATGAAGTCATTTTCATTGTCGCTGAACTCTCGAAGCACATCGAGTAGCCCGCGAGCCACGATCTGCCTAGAAAGCAACAGGAGAGCTGTGTTAGGGACTGCTTGCCGATACCTGCGAGGGTACCAAGTAACCATGACAGAACTGTCAAGTACATTACACATACTCTTGCAGAGAAATGCCAACATGACGGCAAAAAGCTGAGTTTGATCAGCACAACATCAGGAAATAAAACAGTTACGTGAGGAAAGTAGGAGTGTTTATGGAAATGTCTTTGAACACATAGCTCATACCAAGAACTATAATTCCCCAAAAAATGAAAATACACATACAGGTTAACACTATGATCAGATAAAACAACAATACCAAATGGCCAAAGAATTCACCCCCATCTTACTCCTTTACATTTCAAGAGATATATATATAATTTTGGCACAATAACACCTCATCTCCTAGTAATGATGTTAGATATTATAGGCAAAAAGAAAAAAAATACAAGTACTTCACGCGAACGTGTAATCATTGTTTAACAGTTCAAACTGATATCTGGTGACACCTGAACAGCATTTCATAAAGGGCACTTTTTTCCACCAGATTCTTCCTCATTGATAAGTCCCACTATGATCCAGATGTTTCAGTGAGTCAAAATACCCTCAAGGAAGAAAATCCTTTGCCATTACTTGTTCAAAGAAGGCCTAGTCTACCATTTTTGCAGATATATTTGAAACCACAATGTCAAAAATATACAGTCCACATTTCCTGCTTATGCTTCTCTATAATAGGTATGCAAAGCTTAGTATAGTCCCTTTAAATAGAATATGCTCAAGAAGAAGACAAAGTTGTTGACAAAAATAAAATAGTCCATGTGTTGCTACATGACCAGCAGAGAAACAGCTTTATGTAGAAAATGTCTCACATAACAGCAGCTTAAATAGAATATTCATTTTTAATTAAAACTGCAGCAGCTCTTGACCTCTAGACCAAGTTGAAAAATTGATGGTCTTTTGTGTGGCATCAACAACTACTTATAAATACAGAAATTTAAAGAGGCAATCGAGCAGCAGAGTGGCAGGTTTGCGTCACCACATAGCTTGACAAAGTATCTCCCAACAAGCTTCCTTTGTTTAGGGCAGCCTTGCGTATCATTCATTGTACCAACATCCTTTTGTCTGTTTTGTGGAGGGCTGCGTTAAGGGCTCCAGCATTGAATTCCACTTACCTGTTGAAGACATTCTCACTGAAGGCATATTTCTCTAGTCTACCCAGAGGTGTTAGGTTGTCTTGTCCTGCATCAAGGAAGGCTGTAATGCGAATACCATCACACTCTGAACCGTAGTCATCAAATCCAACTGCAGGTAGGAAAGAATGTTAATTTTAGAGTTCGCAAAACCAAACCTGACCTCTAAAACAAACATTAGCAATCATATGAAACAAAAAAAAACATAAATGAGTCACACTTCTATGTTGATGGCATTTATTCCAGCAACTGAATCTTAATGATGTTTGTCATCCTCCTTACTTGAGTGATCAATAAAAAAATAAAACAGAAGGGTGCGGCTATTTACCCAGGGCTGAACATTTCACAACTTTCGGGAACCACAAAAACTAAAAATCTCAACCTAACAAATCTTACAGGGATCTGGCAAGATTAATATACCTCTCAATCAAGGTGTAAGGCAGAAATAATTCTCGATTTTTAATGTTTCTGTTTTGAGTACTCACAATCATCCAGATCATCATGCCCATCTTCAAAGTATAAAGATAGACCTGAAAAAACAAACACATTTGCATGACATTGGATTCAAGGTTTCAAAAAATTGATGGTAGCAACCATGAAATCAACATACTTCCATTCTTAAGTAACCCAAAAAACCCTCTTGTTTTACCTTGTACAAGCATTTAATAATGTTGAGTTTATGCCAGGACTACATAGCTGATATTTGGGGCAAATTCTTAACTTAAATAAACATAGCATTTAAATTTGAATTATTCATTCAGTCGTTCATTTACTGTAACAGAGATGCTAGAGCTAATTCTAGCTGGTATTTGGAGAAAGGTGAGGAATCACCTGGACAGCTAGCCTGATTAAGGGACATTGAAAGACCAATTAAGAGACAGACAACTGTTTCCATGTTCGAGTCTACAGGCAATCCAAGAGTTGTAAGTTAACCTACAGCATTTTGGACTGAGGAAGGAAACCAGAGAACTGTAAGAGCCCTAACTGGCACAGGGAGAGATTCACTCCAAAGAGAAAAATTCGAAGCACTGCGCATCCATATTCAGATTAACATATTTTTATGATAATTTTAAATTTGAGAACTCAAAAAACAGAGAGGAGCATAACTTCAAGGCACCAAACAATAGTTTTTGGTGCTGTTTTTCTCTCTTTTTTTTTTTCAAGATTTGTATAACTTCCAAAACAATCTGACATGAGTGACTTTGGAGATCACTGTAGAATTAGGGAATACTGTTCTTACACCAACATTCACGTCTTTTCATAATGGGCAAGGTTTGTAGAAATCTTATACCGCTATTGTGAAAAATTTGTGGCAAACTGTTATCGTTTTCCCTAAGACAATTACTAACCAGTGGCTTTCATTAAGACCTTGACATTACCATTCAGAGTGTGAGATGTTTATACTGAAACTACAAGACAAATGCTAAATGAGATTGGTAAATGATACATAATGAAACAGTCTGTTATAAAGACACATACTGCTCTACCTTTCACTGCAGTAACACACAGAGAAGTATTCAAGTTAACACGCAATTGTGCTTTTAAAAAATAAATTAATTGAGTGATTATTGTACAAAGCGAAACAAGAGGAATCCACGGACTCAAACATTTAGGACAGCAGAACAATCGAAAGGAGTCCCCGAGTAATTCTAGAGCCCCCCGAAATAAGTGCAGATGGACAAACATTGGGTATGAGGACTAAGACCAGTGTTTACAACTGGGCAACGAGGGGAATGTGATCCAAATATTACATGCAATCTATTCTCGAAAACATACGTTAACGCGCTGCTTCAAGAAAAGAGTTTAACCACATGTTTTTTTAATCGAATCGCCTTCAAATAACGTCAGCGTAGAATAACATATGGCCTGTATGATCGAATAAAGGGGGATTTGATCAGCTTATGGAAGAAATTGACTTTAGCACCGAAGCTAACGTTAGCTAGGTCAACTCGCTAGCCTTTGCTATGACAACAGTTCGATGATGAACACGGCTACGACCAATCCCTTGCGTCTAGTCTACGTGAAAACAATTTTATTTTAAAAACTTTGTGAGCATACAGGGACATTTTGCCTTTAAAGGGCGCCGCGGAGTCATCCATTTCGACAACACTGGATAGCTTTTGTTAGCAGGCTGGCTATAATTGCTAAGTTTGCTAACACGGTCTGTCCGTCCCTTGCGCTTGACTTGGCTCGCCTTAGCTAGCACTTCGCTTGTGAGTAGTACAAAAGCCGCCAAGAGGGATTCGCGTCTTCATCTTCTTCCAGCGATTTCTAACACTAATGCAGCAATAAGACTTTGCAAGTAACTCAACATCATCAAAAGAAGTTTAAAAATGCCAAGAGTGTCATTACCTGCCATCTTGAGTCTCGGCTCGGCTCTGCGGGCTGCCGTCCCGTGTGGGCTGTCACCACCGCACAGCTGTCACTCAAACGAGGCAGGAAAGCACTTCCTGAAAGTATTTCCCCAATACTGTATTGACAGATGAAATGTAGTTTTAAACAGTAACCAAAATGATAGTTTATTAAGATGCAAAGATACTCGACATAACTGAAAATAAGCACGGCCTGAACGCTTTGTGTATCTGCCAAAAAAAAAGAAAAAAGTAAAAAAAAAAAATTAAAAAAAAATAAAAAAAAGGGAGCAGGGATAGTCACGTGACCACGTACCATGGTTCAAGATGGCGACGGTAGGCTGTGTGGGCTTCGCTGTTAGCTAAGTACTTGTTTACAATGATCATTATGCGGCAAACACGGGCGTTTTAACGCCAACAGGGAGGGACACTTCCTTTCCTGAGATGCTGCTGCCAGTGACCACTACGAATTAACATTTTTTGTAAACACAGAATTCCTTAAGGAGATTACGAAACAGTCAGAAGACAATATTTGTCAATTGTCATTACAGCAAATTAGCTTTGAGGAAGGAAATCGATATGGCGCTCAGAGAGTTAAAAGTTTGTCTTCTGGGGGTAAGTTAGCATGATTTTCTCAAAAGACACTTGTCCTTGGACCATCCGATTCGCAAGCTACTCATACCTGTGGCATCAAAGGAATCTGCCTTTTCGTAGTTTCGATAGATGGATCTCTTTACACACGATCAGTGACCCAAGTACATGGAGTCTGCTATTATTGATTTTCTGTCCTTAAGTTATTGTATAAATTAACGTCTGCATACGGCAACATGCCTTCCCTGCTCATTGTACCAATGTTAGCCATTTACTTTAGCTGCATGCTAACGACCCTACATCTCCTTAAATTAGTACACCTTTTTAAATGTTAGTCATGCAAAAAAATCTTCAGAAATGTTCTATGTCAGTCCAATGACACAATTTATCTTCAAATTAACTCCTCAGGAGTAATGTTTTTGTCATATTCCCTCCTGTTTTACAAACCAAGTAATTGTTAATGAATGTAAGTAATTGTCCGTAGTGTCCTAAGATGAGAATAATAAAATGATAAAATAATTATAACTGAACATCTAAAACTTGATTATTGTCAATCCAGTAATATTTGTGTTATATGTGATATGTACTGTTGTTCAAACAATGTAATGATGATATTGAAAATATTTTTGGACATCCAAACATTTGTCATATGCTCAACCACAACCTAAGTAAATAAGTGTAAAATGCCAAGAACCTTAAATCTGAAAACTCTTTGATTCAATTTTTTGTCTGTTTGTGATGCCACACCTACAGGGTGGCTTTAATTAATTGAAACATTTTTGCAATTGCAAACTTCAGATGATCTCCAAATTGAAAGTTTACTTCTCTAAAGTTGCATGTCGGTTATTGTAGCAACGCCGTTCATGTTACCCATTGTTAGCAATCAAGGAAGTGAGTCTCTCAATGAAAATTGTTAGGTAATTTATATTACCTTGGCATAACGTGTACAGTTTATATAAAGAGAGAATATGGGAAAACAAGCCACAAAATTCCAAACCATATATTTGAAGATAGTCATGACTCCCATTCAGTCAGACAACTGGCCAAACTTCAGGTCCTGCCATAATTTCAGGACACTTTTTGGCTTTTGTTTTCTGATAATGTAATTTAAAGCTTTGCTAAGATCCACAGGAACACTGTTCGTTCGTCTCTGCAGGATACTGGTGTTGGAAAGTCAAGCATTGTTTGTCGATTTGTGGAGGACAGCTTTGACCCAAACATCATCCCAACTATTGGGTAAGTAACCTTGTTTTTGTCTGTAATTTCCACTGCATAAACTTTCCGGAGGTAATTCCTGTCATGATTTAGCACTCAAGGGATGAATCTGACCTATTTGATTCTGTTTAAAATCAGATGGTTAGTCTACTGACAGTGATTAAATGGTCAGACAGTTGAATTTTTTTTTTTTTTTTAAAAAGGAAAGAAGCCAGAAGTAACCCATTCCAGCTTTTTCAAGTCTTGTCACCAAACTAAATGATTGATTTAATACAGGGGCGCCCAACACATTTTGATCTACTGCTTGATCACAAAGGCAACATGGGTCGATCGCGTAGCCCTGCCTATCAAAATAAACTCTACTGTACAATGTAAAAAATGACAAGACTCTGAGTCGCAGAAAATGCAACTGTACAAGTAGCGTGGATAAATCGCGTGTCATTACAAATAGCTGTTAACCTATCATCCATCCCCACTGCGGCATTGACGTGCTTGATTGACATACAGTACAGCCAATCCGAGACCTCAATACAAATACCGTTCCACCATGACTGATTGATTTGGAAGTGTGTTAGAGGCTGGGCTGCCTGATAGTTGACGGAGTCCATTCAGTGCAAGATGTCATAGTAAGGCAATGGCCAAAATGTACACAATTATATTGTGCCATATATGTTCATGCTGTTATGCAAGGGAAACAATTCATATGCACACGCACACACACACACATACACACACACACACACACACACTACATATATATATATATAAATATACATACACACACACACACACACACACACACATACTCATTGCTGGTAGATCATTTGGACGTGGTCATTTTAAGAGTAGCTCCCAAGCCAAAAAAAGTATGGGCACCCAGGATTTAATACATTTTAGACTGAAGATCTTATCAAATAAGCTGGAGGGGTCTGAATGCGTCATTTTGTGATGATCTTTGTCCTTCGAGTGTTTAAAGATCTAACAGTTGCCAGTACATTAACAAAAGAACTGATTTGAAATTAATCTGAAAATCATCAGTTGTACTTGTGATAATGAATATGACTTTTCTAGATTTTTGTACTATTACCTTATCATGTAATCCCTTCAAATTACAAAGGAATTTCCACATTTTTGAGTGTGTGTGTGTATGTGTGGGGGGGCATGTGTGTTTTTAAATTAAGATTCAAGTGTCATTAAATAAATGGCTTACAACTGGTGACAAGGCTGTTTCTCTCTATCAGGGCGTCTTTCATGACCAAGACAGTGCAACACCAAAACGAGTTACACAAGTTCCTGATCTGGGACACAGCAGGACAGGAGCGGGTTAGTAATATTATGAATATTTTAGAATGTTTTTTTTTTTTTTTTTTTTTTGCTTGTTTCTCTTTTTTAAATAGATTATGACTTTGAGTCAGTTTGAGTACAGAATAATAATCAATGATCATGACTTGATTTATCGGTCTGTTTGAAAGGAAGTGATGAAATTGCATTAGATCCACCCTGGCCCCCCCCTCCTCAGGAAAGTGCAGTTAAGCATTATTTCTGATAGGGGGCAACATTTACTTTTCTATAGGTTGCACTGCCAACTGAACATCACCTTCCCTTTGTGCCCCTGTAGCTGAAAAGGGAGTTTATAATATATCTCTGCTTCTTCTGCGTCATCTTTGCTCTGCCTCTTCTTTTCTATATCTTCCTCTCTACTCTAAACATTATGTCATATAAAGAGTATTACTTCTTTACATGTAGTGTGGCAGCACTTATTACTCGTGGTCTCGAAGTATTTAGCTTTGATGACATTGATGGCTTAAGTATAGGACTTGAGCCATAATTGTGCATTGAAGTGAGAAATGCATTCTTAATATTTCAGTCAAACTTTTAAGATTGAAAACCATCCAAACACCAAATCAAAGTCTGCAGCTTGAGGAACTGCTTTCGCTTTTTACTCCTTCCCTTTACTTCCCATTATCTTAACATGCTTCTCCTTTTCCCCTGCACAATCCCCTGCTGCTGTAATGATTTCTTCCCGCTGTTCTCCTCTCCAGAGAGGTGAGATAAGACGCCGATTGTCTTTTATCCTCCTCCTCCCCATCCTCCTGGGGTCTCTGCTTCTCCATTGCTTCCAGGGGACATAAAAGGAGTCCTGTTTTAAGATGAGATGAGCCAGTGAATTCTATGCAGTTTTTGGCCGCGACAATGTCTTCGTCACTGCCACTACACATCAGGATGTCCCTTTTTTCGATTTCATTTCGTTCAAATAGTAGTGAAATGTTTCCTTGAATTCTTTTGTGTTTACTTTATGTCCATTGTGTTATTCCGTTAGTCCCCCCCTCCCAAACACTTCCCTCTCCCAAGTGTTTCACATCTGTAAGTTGAAAAGTAGTGACATTCCTCTCATGTGCGTGGGTGCTTGTTTTCATACAAAGCTGCTGTGGTATTTTGAAGCCTTTCATGGCCACTTTGCTAACCTCTGCACGGCTTTGGCCAGTTAAATCCGCCGAGTTGAGAGGGGGCGACACAAAACAAGCCCATGCACACGGGTGGGGGTGACAGAGGCACACACGGGAAGCTTTGTGTCCTCTTCATTTCACAATCTGTATGTCTTGACCAGATGAGGCCTAGAGAGCCTGCGTGAGCCCACCTATACACAGCCCGTTCGGGGCCTCTTCCTGTGACTGTTTCTTCTCACCGAAAACAAACAACCCCAGCGCTGCATCGAAGCGGAATGGCAGAATTAATTTTTGTTTTTGCGCCCTGCATGCGGTTTTAGGAATTAATCAACACTTTACTGGGCATTGCTGTGGCTATTTTCTGGACTGTTATGTGGCCAGACACCTGGCTTCACTGTGAGTGCGCTTTGGATTAAGGCAGAGATAGACCACACAAGACTGGCGGTGTTGCAGCTCAACATTAGCCAAAGAAACAGACAGCAATCTCTTCAGTGTCCCTGCCAAATCTCCCAATTTGGAATCCCATTGGTGAACATCTGAGCCAGAAACAACTATAATTATGTGGAATGTGTGCTTTCCTGAGTTAACAGCGTCACCTCAAGATTGATACTTTATCCCATCATGTTATAAAGGAAAATAGAACCGGCGTGAAAGCAGGGTCATTACAAGTGATGATCTTATTGAGATTTTTTTTTTTTGTAAAACAAATATTGGAAAACTTCTGGTTCACGGTTGTGATATTCTTAATTTCTGCAACGAGAAGCAAAAGCTAGCACCTTAAGCTGGAAAGGCCAAAATATTTTCGCAGTTTAAGAACTGTGCATGGGAAACAATCACAACTTTGCAACTTGGAGGCATATTTGTCAAAAGTTAAGGCTCAAATTTGCTGAAGTGTTTGAATTATGAATGCATATTCTCAGCACATCAGCAGTTTTCTATTAGCCTTGAAGATATCAGTGGGTTGCCAAGGCTTTGGGTATTTGATTTTAAGATAATGCCAACAAAAATTGGAAGAAAAAAAAAAAGTCATTACATTTGTAAGGTTTCAAAAAGCTTTTCATTTTAATTTTTTTATTATCAATGTTTTGAAACAGAATTGCTTCCCCTGTCCCTGTAGAACCAAGAAAGTTTGGTCATGAGATGTTAATGCATCTAAATTTTGAGAGCATATTGATTTAAACAGTGAGCAGAGTAAATCTGCAGTTTTACTGTAAAAACACAGATAACCACTAATAATTGTATTTCTATTACTTGGCAATTGACAAGTTCCATGGAAACCTTGACTGCTCACATACCTCTAATTGATGCTGAAGTGTGATTTAACCTCATTGTCCCCTTCAGACTGTGTTATAAAGAGCAGCATTTATTAAAATTCTGTGGCAGCTAAGAGCCCAAACCAGGTTTATACCATGCTTTGGAAAGTATTTTACCGGGAAAAAACACCAAAAAATCTGGCAAAAATCATAAACCTCCGCCTCCCAAGCACGTCGTTAGTAATTTCGCACACGTTTTTTCGATTTAAGCGAGGGCTTTGCGATGCACCGGGTTAAGATCAAATGTATAGTTTTCCATAAATGTCAAAACATTAACAGTCTTTGACACATTCTGCTCATCTTTCTCTTGATGGCTACCACATGTGTGAAGTCTTGGTGGAAAGACTTACTCTCCTTCAATATTGAATTGAACTACTTCGGTTATTCGCTCCTAAAACCGGGTGATATTGTTCTTGTTTTCTTTGCTTTATTTTGATGACGCATTCGAGTTCGTTACAGTTGATTTTACTGTGCCTAATGAAGCTCAGTGACGTAACCACTGTAAGTCGATGCCTGCGTAATGGATTAGCCATAATCTATGAAAAGCCTTGATACTTGCTTGTCGGTCTATGGGGTATAAAAATATATGAGAACAATTAAATGGTAATGATGTTTTTGGTTCCTTTTCCTGGCCGAAAATGGAGAAAAAAAAATGGAGAGACATGCTCTGTACCCCGAACGCCGTGTTCATTTTCACATGGTTTTGATGCCGCAGATCCTGTGATGTCACCAGCTTGTTCTTGTCCAAAACTGAACATCTTGTCTCCTCCCGCTCCCGAAGAAATGGTATTGAGCGTTACTTATCACCGCTGACCCAGCTTTTCCCTGTCTTCACATAGTTTCGCGCTCTGGCACCGATGTACTACAGAGGGTCGGCCGCAGCCATCATTGTTTATGACATCACAAAAGAGGTATTGTTCCCCCTTTTTTTTTCTCTCCTCACCAGCTATATTCCCAGTACAGTGGTTTTGTTTCCTTGTGGGAAATTGGGGTTCTTGTCCGCAACACGAAAAAAAAAAATTGGAAAAAAAAAATGTTGGTGAGCTACTTTACCATGCTTAGAACTCCTCAAGATATAAACTACAAGCAACAGTTGCCTGTGTTTACTTAGTGTAGCTGAAGGAAAGGAACCAGGGGGAAATGCACTTATTAGCAACTCTTAAAAACTCATTCATTAACACAGGGGATTTCATTGTGTGGGATAGGGGCCCCCAAAATGTTTTAGCAGAGGATCCTTGAATCAATGTAAAAGAATACTGCATTATCACAGAATACTTTGAAATGTGAATAATCAAAAATATACTTGACAGATACAACACCGGGCTCCCACGTGTCCTGAAAATAAAGTTAGATTTGCAAAAACCTCATTCTCCATTCCTGGAAAACACTAATGAAATGGAGATAATGTGACATTTTCCTGGAGAATCTTGTGTTATCCATGAAATTATTTGACATGCTCCTATTTTCTCCCCTCTCAGTTTATTCTGCAATTGAGTGGTATCATTGTTTGTCTTCATTGAAAATGAAAGTCATATTTCCACACCTCAAAAAAAGATGTTCTTTTATGCTTATGAGAAAACCAATTAGTTATTCGTTTCAAGAGATCTTTTTCACCTTTCTTTTTGCATGTTACTCTTTAAAAAAATGTTTAAATCTAATCAATGGAATGATTCGTAGATTGAAAATCAATTTTACCTGCTGTCCCAATAAAGACTGACCACTTCTGAAAGAGGGGAAATGTATTGCTTTGGAACAATCCCCATCTGTCAGATCTGATAGAGTGTTGCTGAAAATGTCCAGAAACAGTTCTGGAAAGTGATCTGTAGAAATCTGTGGGAAGGCTTACAGCAGACGTCCAAGCCTGAATTATTAAATGGCAGTATCTTTCGTTTTTAGAAGTTATATCAAACAGCAACATGAGGCTCCCACTGAAGGTGGTGTCTAAGGATTTTTATTTTATGTCAGTTTGTTGGGTCCATAAAAGGACCTAAAAAAGGTAAAAGGAAAAATGCCTACTGCTGTTGGCTACGACTATGATGATTACCTGAAAATGTCCTGTTTTGTCTCAAGCAGAGCAGTCCCATTATAGTCAGATTCCATTTAAAAAAAATCACATTAAAGAGGATGAAAAACCTCGAAAATGGAACCGATCAATTGAGTGTGAAGATAGCTGGCAGCGTATTAAACAGGCCTCTTGACTTTTTAAAGCTCCCGCTATTCACAATTTGGCCCTAAGACTTGGCAAACTTTGTCTTGTCATGCAGATAAAGCCCTTTTGGTTTTTTTTTTATATTTTTATGTAACTTATTTTTAACAAAGTGTATTGTTTACCATAAACCTCTGTTCACCATAAATCTCTGTGCGAGTGAGTAAACATTTCCTAGGATCAATTATTTGATTTAATATCTCTGCATGCTCCTTTTTTATTGTTCATTTTTTTTCAACATTTTTTGCAACCAGGAGTCCTTCCAGACGCTGAAGAACTGGGTCAAAGAGCTTCGCCAGCATGGCCCTCCCAACATAGTGGTCGCCATTGCGGGTAACAAATGTGACCTAGCAGATGCCAGGTGAGGCCGACTTTAAGGTTACTTACGTAATGAGCAAAGCTGGTGTAATGATGGGACATGTGCAATATGGATTGTGCAACATACTGCGCACCTTGTGCAAAAAATATAAATCTCTTTCAGTGCACGGAAATTTCTGACTCATGGCAAAGAATAAGAATGAAAACCTTTTTTTCCACAAACACACAAAATTGCTCCTTGTCCATAATTAATTATAGTCTGTAAAAATTTTAGTAATCATTGTGTACCATATACATCCTTTATATTTTTATGGACTTTTTGAAGCAAGGATGTACATATTTGGTTGACATACTGATGTCATTCATGAAATTGGGCAGTCTCCCATCCATTAGCTGCAGAAAAACTGTGGCGGATGGATGTCTAACCAGGCACATATCAAAACTCTATTTGTCGATACTGCAACAGATACATTTTTTTTCTTTGAATGGTCATAGGGAAGTTGCAGAAAAAGACGCCAAGGACTATGCCGATTCTATTCATGCTGTCTTCGTGGAAACCAGCGCCAAAAATGCCATCAACATCAATGAAGTGTTTATAGAGATAAGTGAGTGTGTTTCATTAAATCAGAAGTAATAACATCAACCAGTATTTTAAAGATATTGGTCATTTTTTTGTCTCAGCAAGCTGAAGGATAACATGATGCTCATTGTTGACCGCTGACAATGATGTAAACTTCAACAAAAGGATGTATATCAGTGCTTCATCAAAAAAATATTAATACAATGTGAAACATGAAAACAAGAGGAATTAGACAGAAGATGTGACAAGACATAAAAATAACTGTTAAAAAAAATAGATTCAAAATTGTAACATTAAAAAATGTTGGTTTAGTTTAAATGAAGTTTTAGTTGTTTATACTACCAGCAGTGTCAACCTCATATGAAAACCAGTTTTTTTAGAAGTCAGTGCTTTACATGTAGTATGATAATATGTGGAGTGCATTGGGAGTAGTGAATATACTCAGATGGTAACATAAGATAAAAAGATCAAAATTGTTACTTAAATCAAAAAAACACATTTTAAAAACTATTTAGTGCTTGTGTAGACTGTTTTTTTACTTTATAAAAGATTTAATTGTATTTACATATTGTATTTAAAGGGTTTCAGTTTATACAGGCATTTTCTTCCTTTCAGTTTGTTTGTTTTTTACCACTGGAGGAATAACTTATGTAATCTATAAACCATTAAGGCCTGATGCTCCAGATGAAAACGCACTTATTTCCGTACAGGTAAGCGCATCCCAGTCGTCGACGCAACAGGAAGCACTTCGGGCAGAGGTTTCAAACTGGGACGACAAGCGTCAGAGTCTCGCAGGACGTGCTGCTGATGAGGCTGGCATCCCCTCTCACGTGACCTGTGACCCCCGAGTAACTTTCGTCCATCGGCCGATCTTTTATGTTCAGCTTCATACACACGCCGGCAGATCATCATGCAGATCATTGTAAATGACTGTCAACCATCACCAGCATTTGAAATTGCACGATAAGAGAAACACATCAGGTTTATAGAGCATTGACAGCATCCATTACCTTCAAACCCGGGTATGTTTATGAAGGGGCCACAAACAATTCTTCTCACCTCTTTAAAGAGTCTTTGGTGCTTCAGAACTTCAAATCAGATTGAAGAACTTCAGGAGAAAATGCAGTCATCCTTTGTCCATGTGCATTATTTTTTGGCCAAAAGCTGAAGGAAAGTGGGTTTGAGTCTCACCAAATAACTTTGATAACTTATTGCCTTTTCTGTGTGTGTGTGTGTTTGTGTGTTTTTTTTAAACAACTAAGTGTTTCTAAGATCTTGTAAGGAATAATTTGGATGCCAACACAATGGATTTACCCTGTTTTATTGACTGATGAGATGATCACAATATTCTGAAAAAGGTTTTCAGTCCAAACGTCTGCCTTTTTTTTTTTTTTTTAATTTTAGATTATTGGTCACTTGGGTTTTTCTTTATGAAATATATTGGTTTGTTTCTGCACTTGTCCATTTTAAGTGTGTGCAATCAATAATTTTTTTATACGACTTTAATGTCAAATATTAGGGTTTTCTTGAAGGATGGAGATATTTGTCAAAAACTGCCACTCTTTTATTTGCAGGCAAACCCAAAAGCTATGAAGTGTTCATGGCTTCTCACATTTATATTTTTGTTGTTTTTTTTCGTTAAAATATAAACTGCAAACCCAAAAACTGAAGGTGTGAGGATACCAACATATTTTTCTATATTGTTGTCAACCTTCAGCTTGTAAGGATATTATGATCATCACTTATCACTTCTGCAACGATTTAGCATTTCAGAAAATGCTGATAATTCTCCCATTAATATGTTGATGAAAGTCCCAGTTGCTAATGTGTGCCACACGGTTAAAAGAGCAGTGGTGTGACTAGAACCCTGGGTTTGACTTGTCACACTGTGCAGCTTCTTGCTTGTTGTATTCCAGTGTTAGTGTGTGGTTTTTGTTTCTGTTTTTTTTTTTTTTTTTTTAAATCCCACTTGAACTGTTTCCTGGCAAGCCCTCTGCCTTTGACTCTAAGGCTGCTACCTTACTGCCGTCTCACAGCAGAGGTTTTGATTGGTCTTGCCAAATTCTTTAATTGCCCCATAAACATTTTTGCACTTGCCCAAATTTTTACTACCTTGTCTATAATAAGAGCGAATAGATCTGTTAACCATACCCTTGTGGGGAAAATCGGGATCTGAATTTGCAAAGTTGGACGTGGCACTATTTCGACATGTTGACCTCTCAGTGAACCTCATCCTTTTTTTTTACTCTTAGCTACTGCACATGTTTCATTCAGGCACAGCAGTTTATGCAGTGAAAGCAGCTTCCACAGACTCCCGTCACCTCCTATTAAAAAAAGAAAAAAGAAATAAAAATATATATATAGCTCTGACACAATACTCAATATGCTTGAAATTGGACTTCTGAAATTCCTGTCTTAATTCAAACCATTATGTTTCTCTAGTTCTCAGTTCTGTCCGGGGTTGCCAAAAATACAGATGTGGGATTAATTATGAACACTGACTAAGTGCTCTTTCTATCTATTAATCATGCATTATAAACAAAGACGTTCTTTTGAGGATTTCCTCAGAGGGTGCAATAGTATATAGAGAAAGGCAAAATGGAAAGAGATGGTCACACAGTGGAGCATCTGCAAAAAATGTGATCCTTTCAACTCAGGCTCACCAGTGGATAATGGTTCATATTTAATTCTGATTCGATGGCTGTTTTGCGGTTTGTCATGTTAATATTGTTATGGGGACGTTCAGTACCATGCAAACCTAAGCTGCAGCCACTGACTTCATGTTACTTCTACCGAGTAGTTGCTATAATTTCTGCGTTTATTTTATTACAAAGGGAATCACAATGGCATTGATAGCAGTACTTTGACTGACTGCATTATTCCACCCATATTAGTGACATTTTATATGCAGACAATTAAATTCTCTGTGAAATCACTTGATGATGAATAGTATTGTAAGTGTGTCAGGTTTCTGCAAGTTCTATCGGTGTTATTTTAGGTCTCGACTGTTTTCTCAGTTCTTATTGTAGTGAGGGACATGGTGCCAACAATGTCAAAGCCATTTTACTGCACCACATATTACTAACCATTTTTTATTGTTGATGTAATATACTGATTTAGAGTGCAAATCACATCATTGCTTTCATATGTTTTGAAGTTTGATAATGGAGGCTGGATTGACGTCAATGAGTTCCTCTTGTCTGCAAACAGAAGGGATGGACTTTACGTGTACCAGTTTTACATTGAAAAATGCCAATAGTCTTGGGCTGGACCTGGGAATATGATTGGTTTATGTTATGTATATTTTTTCAGTGTAAATACTGAACATCATGTTGCACCCAAATCAATGAGGATATTCTATTCGAAGCCGTGGTAGCACAGTAGACCTCTATATCTACAGTAATAACATCAGCACTGTAGTTATCGTATTTAGCTTTTTACTATGATTAATATTGATTGTAACGAAATGCCTGAAGACATTTGTTGCCACTGTATTTCCAAGTGTGTAAAAAGGGAAATGTCAATTGGTTTACTAATAAAAGATTGGCAAGAATATATTCTTTCCTCTTTTGGGGTTCTTTGTGTGTGAGATGGAAAGACGTGCAAGTATTTATGTTATGTAGCCCTGGTATTTTAGAGTATATTGACTATTATCTGTGTTGTCATGTTGACAACCTAGTGCTTGTCTTTGTATGTGGAAATGTGATCCATGCTGATCGAGCAGCACTCTGATGGACAGATACTGATAAAGCCACAAAAGGCCCAAATTTCACCTTGATATACAGTATATACTGGCTTAGCTGAATTTTTTACAGATCAATATTGGCATGTTAAAATCCATCAAATACTGTCTCAACCTACTCTGATATTTCCAGCCTCTGATATGCGGTAACATTTAAATCTAAATGACAATTTCAATATTGAATATTGTATGTTGCTTTAAACCAAAAAACAAACAAAACAATTCACCATGTCAGCAATGGTCAAGTATTATCCCCAAACAATGATGCCTAATCCTGCAAGATGTAAAACAATCGTATTTTCCCATATCTGTATAGCAGACATTAAAAAAATTCCAATCCCCTTGTCAAACAACCAAGCAGACTTATTTCAATCTGTAACTTTTACGATTAAAATGTAATTTCTAGTGCGTCAGTCAAGAAAACAGCAAACCAGCCACACATGCCCAAAGCAATGACTAATTATTTGACGGGAAAATATCTCATTAAAAGAGGAACAGAAGCAATTCTGCTCCTGAAACCCAGGGCAAGATGAAAAATGGAAATTGTAAAAAAAAAAAAGAGATTTTAAATAAGTTTAATGAGCAACTAAATCCCAAAACAGTTGATCAAATGAAATAAAAAGTATTTCTTCAATAATATAAGAGAGGATATTAAATCAAATGATTAAAACCAAAACAAAGATGTACATTTCTAAAAAAAATGTGACTAATCCAGTAGAACATTTTTTGTAACTTAAAACAAATGATTATAATATATAATAAATATGCAAAAAATATAAAAACCAGGTTGAACAGAAAGGTGTTTCTATGCTTTTAAAGATATTAAAATTCTGTCCTTTGCTCAGATCTCAGATCAGCAGCTACAGAGATTTAGGTCAGTATTAAAAACATGCTTTGCTGTAGATTTAAGTTTTGGGGATTTTAGAGGGTTTAAAGAGATAATTAAATTACACTACAGAATGTTTTCCCTCCGCCTGTCCTATGCTTGTCTATTATTGTCCTGTTGTTTGGAGAAAATTACTTTGGCACATATCTTGGAGAAGAAATGGAAAGTACAGCTTTAAACTCAACAGGTTGATCTTTTAAGTACCTTTAAAGAATATTTAAAGATCTTCAAAATACCAGCAATGTTTAAATATAACACACCTGTTTGGAAAAAA
Organism: Fistularia commersonii; assembly: GCF_037954325.1. Taxonomy (NCBI): domain Eukaryota; kingdom Metazoa; phylum Chordata; class Actinopteri; order Syngnathiformes; family Fistulariidae; genus Fistularia; species Fistularia commersonii. The sequence goes on from NC_141290.1 coordinate 11,942,711, forward strand.
GGTGCAAGAGTGGAAAGCAAATCTGTCAGTGAAATAAGCATCTCATTCATGAATGTTTTTTTTTGTTGTTGTTCTTATTTTAAATGAAAACACTGGAATAGTTTGAATTACCCTTACCACCAAGCAATGCCTAACCAAGAAAACATGGGGTATTTCACCATCTAACAGACAGCTGTAACCTCTGTGTTTTTGTAATCTATCAAAAACACATACAGCTAATAACATTAAACATGGCTGCGTACACCAGTTTAGATGTGCAGGTGTGCCAACGCCCCGGTTGCACAAACTGGCTCATTGATCCACTTATTGGAATGTAGCCATCGACGATGTTTAGTGTTTACACCTGTGTTTTTCCTGCTGTGACCACTGGGAACATTTATGAGAAGATTCCAGATGATGCTGTAGCACACTTTATGATTCACATTGTATAAATAGCTGATGCTTTAAATGGATATATTGTGCACTGACTAACCACTCACAAAGTAACTGATCTAAAATACATTCAAGTGTTTGTAGTACAATTCGCTGCCAAAAAGAACTATGGTTAATTTAAGAATGGGTTGGTTTAGTGGGAAAGAAAAACAAACTTGAACCATGAGCACTTAAACAACTTTAAACTTTTTTCATTGCACCTAGGCTTGATGCTGTTTAGTTCACCTATGGTACTAGGATTCTATTTCAAACAGCTTCTTTTGTTGGGCCATCCTTTCTTTTTCAAGTTCTCCTCAAGTTTACGATAAAAATGAAAAGATTATCAAATCACAATTCTTTGTCTTTAATATTTAAAAGTTCCACATCTATATCTAGTCACAATTCCATTTAGAACATCAGTGATTTTTCTACAGCAGTGTTTGGCTGCTAACCTGCTGAAGCCCTAGTGTGGGCCTCAAGCAGGGTACGTGCAAGCCTCTTGAACGTGTCAGGTGTCCGAACTTAGGCAGAGATAAAAGTTTTTGACAATCTTAGAAACAAATTTAAATACTTTTCGCCATTTCCTCTTCATTGATCATTTTCACAACACATTCAATCAGTTAACACGGTTCATATCAGCACAGTAATTATAAAAAAGACCAATATTTTTCTATTGTAGGCGGCACGGTGGTGCAGGGATTAGTGCTTCAGCCTCACAGCACGAAGGATCCTGGGTTTGATTCTGACAAGGGGACCTTTCTGTGTAGAGTTTACATGTTCTCCCTGTGCCTGCCTGGGTTTCCTTTGGTCCAAAAACATGCAGCAGGTTAATAGAGAAAATTGCCCCAAATGAGTGAACGCTTCTTTCTGTGCATATGTGGCCCTGCGATTGACTGGTGACCAGGCCAAAGTGTACCCCGCCTCTCACCCGATGACAGCTGGGATAGTCTCCAGCATCCTCCACGACACTGAGTGCAGGATAAGCGGCAGACGGTGGATGGATGGATGGATGGATGGATTGCTATTGTTTAATTTGCTTTTTTAATCTATTCATTTTGTTTGGGTGGTCAGCATAATATAATTTTTGGCCCAAATAGCTGGTGTACTAAGGAGAAATTTTTATTGAGTTTTGCAGAGATCTTCAAATTGGGATACTACGTTGTAATTTGACCATGAATAATATATAGGAGGTTATTGATATTAAAACACTTTTGAGGTAATTCTGGCAAAGACAAGCTGTACCAGGCAACCCTTGATGGATAGCAACAATTGGAGCTCCTTTTTTTTTGCTTGAGGGTGATAATGAACATGATGTGTTCATTTTGCATGCTCTGTAAGCCATATGAAACTGATTATCACGGTAGTAGATGTACTATAGTTACATGGTTATCGCACATGGTCTGATCAAAGCGTGCATTAGAAATGTTTGGGTATTTTCTTTAAGTATTCGCCCAACGTGGAGCGAGCCTGCACCCAGTCACCCTCCACGTTGGGTGGCTATGCAGAGGCAGTGACGTCACCAGCCTACCTCTCACTCCCTTCCTGCTGCATCACAACAGCCGTCAGTAGCTCGAGTAGCAGAAGTGACCGGAGTCCTGGATATCTGACGCCAATTGATTCACATTTGCCAGACTCAACGACATCCTGAATTAGGGGAAAACCGTCGGGAACTGGTCGCAGTGCGATAACACCGCTCCAGCTGTTGGGATATGGCCAGGCCGGAACAGGTTCTGCTCTTGGAGCCTCAGCACGAACTAAAATTCCGAGGTAAGGGGGGAGGGCCCGCTTGGACCCGGAGGGAGGGAGAGGGGGCTCATTCTATCAGCGGCGTTCGGAGGGGGACACGGTAACCAACTGGGAACTAAGCCTCAGCGCACATTTGGACGACACTGGTCTCAAAACGAACGCATAAGATTACTAACTAAAGCGTAAGACTAACGCATACTAACTGACAACTCCAAAGCTAGCTAGCTGCCTCGCTAGCTGGAATAGCTCCGACGGCTAAAATAGCCAGGCCTTGTCACACAGATTGGGCTTCCAAGGCAGTGTAAAGCATGTAACACGTGTCCAGTAAGAAATAGCAACGGCGGTGACTATATTAAAATTTAATCTTTCTCTGAATACGTAACCTTTCATTATACATAAGGTGCAACATCCGTAGCAGGTGTAGCTAGCTAACATTAGCTCGCCCTCTGATTGGCTGTCTCACCCTTCTGGCTAGCCAGTTGACATTTAATAACTTGACACCTCATAGGACGGGACAACTTTTGCTACAGCCCATCAACCTCTCCACTGTGCCACTGGTTCAAGATCTACTAGGGCAAAAATAAATTTCAGTGATTCTCGGTGTGAATTGTCACGTTTAAAATAAACGCCTGCACTTACTTTATGTAGTTTAGAACAAATTATAGCGGCCTGGTCTAATATTGATTACTGCTACTACTTCTGTGCTGTCAGAGGGTGACATCTCCCAAGTCAGCAGTATCTCTTGAATGGCACATGATCAGACTTTTATGATTAGACCAAAAGACCAAAAAGCGTTTCACAGTGCCACACAAGGTGATTAGTTTTAATAGACTCAAGTTTTAATGTAAAAAAACACAAATTGGTCAGTTGTTGGGTTAATTGCAGTAGTGGATACACTGAAACCTGTATTCTAATATTTTTTATATCATTATGATTGCTAAATTATGGAGAATCACTAAATAAATATTGAGATTGATTGTCTAGTTGAAAAGAATTTTCAATTTACATTTCAAACGTTTAGCTTACTTACTAGTTGCCTTCAGCACTGATTTGGACACCAAAGTGTGTGTATCAACATTGTCTATTCTAAATGCATGCTGGGTAGAATATCTCATTAATTTGACATTTGATATACATCATTATGTAGGTCAGTGAATTTTTGGTAAAATGGTATTTTAAAGTCAGCTGCTCATGTCGTCAAGCTGCATGCTGTGTCAAAACTCGCAGCTTGGCCAATACTTTACTAGCTTTTGTTATGTGATAGGATTACAGAGTAATGGTACAAATAATAGCATTCATTATGCTTATGTTTGAGCCACATGTAGACACACACTCACGCTGTGCTTAATCCACAATGGATCAGTTAATTACTAAAGCGAAAACATATCTGCACATGACCTGCTATATGGAAATAATGGACAAAGCATAGTCAAAATTATGCCATAGTACAATTTTCTTTGCCAAGTTGTTTGTTGAAATTTTGCAAGTCACCTCAGGGCAGATTGTTTTGCTTACAGAACAGCTACTTTAGCATTGTTTGAGATCAGATAATTTACTTCAAACATGTTTTTAGACATTTCACCATCTCCACAGATGCAATACTTGATATAAGCCTATTAAGTAAAGTTGCAATTTTGCATTCAGTGTGAGTTGTTTGACTTTATTCTCAAAAATTGTATTTATATACCTGCATCAAAGTCTCGTAGCAAGATTCGTTGTCTGCAAAGTGAATGAAAAATATTGCCATCCAAAGCTGACAAACAAGGGGACCCAAAGCATTCTTGACATAGAAAACAATATTGTAAATCACATGCCCATACTTATCCCCCAAAGTAATATGTAGGAATGCTGAATGAAACAGCAGGAAAAAGAAAGGAGAGGCTGTGTCCCAAGAAATTCATTATATGATGACGACATAATAGTCAACTCAAGTGGTGAATAGCAAGTCAAGATTTTGAGCCTTGCATATCATAATAGCTTTTCTTCCTTGCTAACAGCTTCAGAGTTGGACAAAAATCTTTGTAAAAGCTCTTCTACTTTAGAGAAAGAATGTGGGGGAGAATATGGTTCACGAGATCTAGATTCTACAACATTGTATCCAAAAGTGGTTACAAATGTGGGAGTGGTACAGGCAAGTCTATGCACCACTCCAGTAGCTCCCAATGTATTTTTCCTAAAACAGAACCTGGCCTCTTCACCTTTAGCTTTGTGGTCTGTCAGTGACTCCCTGGGCTGCCACTAGCAGCACCTATTTTAAAGCAATGAAGATGAATTGAATTCTGGTATAGTAGTAGTTAGAGAGATAGCAGAACACAAGTACACTAGCAACATGTACAATATACAAGGCCATAGTACTAAGTGGGTGGTACTGTGAAAGAAGAGACAGCAAAGTAGTGATTGAATAATTTTTCATCACATTGGGTTTGGAGAATTATTAAAAAGGAATTTTGTTATAGGTTTTAGAACATTTATGATTGTATTTTAAATCATAAATGATGAAGCCCTTGTTGTGCATCTGTCAGCCAAATGATGCATTCACATGAACTTTCATGAACACTTTCTGAACCAGTGTGCGTAAAACTTCCTTCAGAACTGCAGGATAGCAATATGCACAGGTCAACTTAATGCATTGGTAACATAATAATGATCTAAAGGGTGGAATAAAATTAATGATATATTTTGTTATTATTCAAGTTGTGCATGAAGCTGTAAAGACCAACTTTTTTCATTAATTTTTATTGCAAACCTGAAATTCATGTTGAATTACTCCAAAACATAAAAATCTCTCTGTCACATGATATTTTTACCCATTTTTCTCATTGAGATAGTAATAATTCCAAGGACTGTTGCACAACATTTTTTGTTCTCATTCATATCTCCAATGTTTTCTTTTCCTTTCTTGTGTGAAAGAACCATATACGATTTTAGATTCCAGTCGAGAGGGTGTTACAAAATAATTAAATTCCACCATTCTACATTGCCATTTAAGTGTCTTTACCGGCCTCAACTAATTCTACCATCCTTGTGTACTACATTTAATCTTTATTCATCTTTATTCATTCAGTTTTCCTTGGCAATATTATTCATGTTTACAATACATGTATAGATCCCTATTTGCAATCTAGAAAATCAAGAAAATTTGTCATTTCATCTATTGAATCTTAAACCCCAAGAAAGTTTCAGGAAGTAGTAGATCAGTTGCACAGAAGTCTGTGGTGTGTCTTTTTCATTTCCAAGCCTTTAGATATCAAGCCAACCCTGTGAAGGTCTGAATTTCCTCTCTGTCTTTGCTCAGCGGGGAAGGGAAGTGTCAGTTGCTCTGGATGTTTGCTGAGCTGAAACTTTATCTCGAATCTGGCGTTTGTGCTAATTTTGAAGTAGCTCCATGTGAGCTACGGTAAGAGCACCTCTCTAAACTGCATATGTTTTCTTCACCTAGATATTAAAAAAGTAACCTGATAAGAAAACGTTTTCCAAGTTGAGTTGTGGCTTTGTAACAGTAGAATAGAATGATATTTGGATAAGCTGTGTTGGTCAAAAATGACTGGGTTCACTGTCAAATGTCATTCATTCCCTGTTCACTGTCAACACTTTTTGACCTGTTGACGTAGAGGTCACAAGTTGTGCTTTTCTTGAGAATATTTTCACTGCTGCTGCAGCTTTTAAGCATTGCAGTGCTGCAAGTACTGCAAGAACCATGGAACCATAGATTGTACAGTCATTGGGGCCTGTTAGAAAATATCTATCATATATGTGCATATGTATAATCTCTCTCTCTCTCTCTCTCTCTCTCTATAACTTAAAGGTTTGAAAAGAAAATTTAAACCCATTGACGAAATATACAAATACCTATGCTTGAGGAATATTTGTTCAATATGGTTTTTAATGAGTCTATAAATTTTCAACATGAAAGTTGACTCCCATGTGCAAAGTGTGATACTTGAACTGTATCCGCCAGGTTTGGGGAAGTCGTACTGTACATTAATTCGTCATGGCGCCTCACTTGACTATGAATTAGGGCTACTACTCACTAGAGGTACATAAATACAGAAGTGACTTACACCAGTTTTAGCTATCTGGGTACATTTAAGTTTCTGGAGTTCCTTGAGTTTTCTGTCAGTAAAGAAAATGTTGCCAGGAATAACAGGAATAAATTAACAACATGAAACACTGTGGTTTTGTTAAGCTGCTTAAGTGATACACAGATTGAGATTTCTTTGGGGTTTTCTTACAGTATTAAACCAAAAATACTTAAATCCCACATTCTGTTTTCTGTTAATGCTATTACCATTTAAGTGGAAAGAAAACCTCATATCAAAGTGAAATTTTATTCACTTCTTCATGGGGCTGAACCTGCATATTTTGCTACTCCTTCATTATGTAGGTATTCAGTTTTCAGTTTTGGGTATCAGAATATTCTTTTTATATTGCCTTTTATTATAGAAGACTGAATAATGCCTTTTCTCCACTGGTCAAAACACACTTCCAATGACTACTAACATTTGGATTTTGACAAAATCTGGACAAAAGTATTAAAGTAGTCCTAGCCTAGCTTTGCTCTGTCATTGAAAGACTAAAGAATAGAAGTATTGAAATTTGTATTGGACTGTATTTGAGGTAGCAGCTGATGGTGTTGTCATAAGCATGACTGTTATTGCTCATGGGTACAAATGGCACTCTCTTGTGTGTGCAGATGTCTTTGCTCTCTGTAAGCTGAGCCATTTGAGTTCAATGAGCTTTTTGAAAAATACCAACATTTTCTTGGTACACAAAGTGAGAATGTCCTGTGCGGATGAATTAGCACTTTCTTGCCATTGATCGATCAGTTATTCCCCTAGTGTGTCCTAAGCGATTTTTGTTTTCTTTTTTTTAGTTAAAGAAACAAATCTGGCCACTTGGGCCCAGCTCCCCCTCAGAATGCTGAGGTATTTTCACACATCAACTAAACTATGCATTTCTACCAGAATCCCTCAAAATCCAGTGCCAAGCTGTGTTAATGCTGACCTTTGTATACTGAATGAGTGTGTCTATGTGTTGGCCTTTTGTTGTTTTCTATAGAAGTGTTTCTGCAAATCTCTCAGATGTAGCCTCCATCACCAGTGAGCTGCAACTGGTTGTAGCCCAATTGAGTTTAGCAGCACCACTATTTACTTGTACACATTGTGCTTTTATCCTAATTTAAAACAAACAAGTTGCTTGCATTTCCCTTATCCCAAGCTAGGTGTATAACAGACAAAGAATAACAAGTGTTGTTTGGGTGTCATATGGTCCATTACATTTTTACAACCTGTGGGTAGACAGCCTCTGGTGGGTTGAAAGATCTTGCTGTATACATACAGAAGTTTTGGTCTGTTGTCAAAATAAAAATTGAAAGTGCTGTGAGACCAGACCTGTCTAATTGTAGCCGTTTAATGTCTGAATGGATGTAATTCTCTATGTCCAAGGGTTATGTGTAAAAATAATGGAAAAGTTACACAACTACTTGTGATTAGTTTCCGTGCAGCAAATTGATCTAAATTTGCCTTATCTGTTTATTCTACGGTCGGCAGTGCATAGTGTAGGTGAAAACAATATTTCTTTGATGTCTCTTATGAGTAAATATAGATGATTTTTGATATGTTCCAAATATATTACTCCATTTTGTGTGATTTTAGTAATGCACCTGTGTTAATGTGAAAAGATTTAATATTCAGTGCTAATAGTAACGTAAACCTTTTTTTCACTATTTTTTTACTTTGATTCCCACAAATACTGTATACTTGTCTATGCAATCAATATAATATTGTATGGTGGTTAAACATCCTGGTTGACCTTGTTTAATATGAGAGGAAAAAAGAAAGGAAAAATTAAACAGGAAAAAATCTTGGTGCTGACACAGATCATTTTGGGGCTATGAGAGACAAATTGGAATGATTATCTTAAGGACAACTCCCAATCAAAAATACAAAAAAGGCTGCAATTCCTAAACTGGTGGTAAAACTATGTTTATTTAAATGTCAGCTCAAATGAAGAAAATATGTGGCAGAATATCCAAGAAGTGGAGAGTAGATTTAAATTGTTATAATTAAAGTCACGTCCAGTTAGACTTTGATCGACCACATTTGAATGTGTTAGCGTACATGTCACATATTTTGATAAGTTTTCCGACCAGTCTCTCAGTCCTCTAATTTATGTTAACATTCCCATGCTCTTTGGGGTTTTTTGGTTTTGGCTACTTTCCTCTGACTGTATTCTGTATAATGGGATTTTTTGTTCATTCAAATTTTTTAAGTTGTCTGAATATTGGTGCTGTACTTTTGAGTTTTTCAATATTAATGGTACAATATCTGAAAAGTAATTATTCCCACACAGCCACTGTATTAAAGGCAGCCAGCTCCACAGTGTATATTTGTCTTTTCTTCTTTCCATTGACTTTTTAAATTTTTTTTCTTGCTTTGGTAGATTGTATTATGATTCCTTGGACTCTCGTTTGCTTTGATTAGTTTGAACACATTAAAACAGATGTTGCAAATGATGTATCCTTTCTTCCCAGGCCCTTTCTCAGACGTGGTCACCACAAACCTCAAGCTCTCCAACCCTACAGACAAGAATGTGTGTTTTAAGGTGAAGACAACAGCACCACGCCGGTACTGTGTGCGGCCAAATAGTGGAATCATTGATGCAGGCACCTCAATCAACGTCTCAGGTAAAGAACGATGAAGTGAATTATCAAGTTGGACCCAGAGGAAAATATTCTGTGTTTTTTTATTTAACTGCATTCATGTAGAAGGTTTCCTGTTGAATGGCATATTGTATTACATAACACGATATAATGAAAATTAGTCATTCATTGCACTCATTGTTACTATAGTAGTCCCTTTTAAATAACCTCCTAACATTGACTTTTCTACTGAAGTTATTAAAACAAGCTCATTAGAACTGTTCAAGTATTTTGATAAGGTCTGCTCTTGCTACACATACTACTCCTGTGTTATTAGCAAGAATTCCCAGGCTTCTTGCCACCATCCTTCCTGGCAGGCATCATTCCCAGACATCCACTTTGAAGGAGACAGGTACAGGCTAGTGTTTCTGAGCCCTGCCACTTCTGCCATTTACAGCCACAGAATCATTTTACAAGCCGCCCTATCTGGTGTCAACAACTGCAGACCTCGCCTTTGGGGGCGTGGGGGGTGGCAGTCAGCAGTGGGCGACAAATCAGCACAGTCCACACCGTCACTCACCATCATTTTTCAACCTTACTAGGCTGAGAAAGGTCACCGGTTTGAGTCCCGTAAAGATTTTATGAGAATGTAATTCAAAAGTTTTCTTACTCTTCCAGTACATGCCAAATGTTTTCATTTGGAGAGTCCAGAGGTCAACTGCGCGATCAAAGTCTTCACTTGGAGTTTGAGGTTTTAAATTAGATATGCTGCATTAATTTGCTAAAACACTCTGGCTTGTGTAAAGGTTCTTCAAAGATAGAATAAGTGATCTCATATTAGATAATGAAATATTTAACTTCTCACACTCTTTTAATTTATACGCGCTCATTAGAACCCTATTGAGCCCAGGTTTTCTAGTCTGATACTGATACTCAGGGAAAAGGATTCATAAACTGAACTCTATTGACAAATATGCTACTATATGACTTCTAAGGACCATTTAGATAACAAAACTGGCAAAAAAGTGACTAAAGATTAAATAAATCAAAAGATATGTAGCAATCTAATATGTGTGTTATATATGTATATAATGGGTGTACTCTACTTCTTTGATGGTAGTTTTTCATATTCCTTGCAGAAGAAGTTGCAAGTTATGACTATCCAATTCATCCCTGACCATTATTATATAATGTGTAATATATGCATTTCTAATTTGTTATTCGTATCACTTTAACTCTGCAATACATACAGTACATTGCATACTGATCAGAGTTAGTATATGCCAATGAATAGATGATGCTCCGTGTGTGTGTTTGAGTATTATTTTATAGAAATTCATTTCCTATGTATTCTGGTCTGCGCTGAACTTTAGGAAATGTTAGATATAGACAGAAATAGATGAAACAGATTCTTGCCCAGGCTGGAATGAACACCTAACATTATCGTGTCCTCTGTTGGATCACTATTTCCTTATAAGTGCAGTGTATGAGGAAAAGAATCTATCATATTGGGAAAAAAAAACAATATCCGAGAGATAATACTTGTGATATGGCAAAAAATGATAAATAGTAGGGTTGGAGCATCAGACAACAAATAACACCAGTCAGTGACAGTACATTCTCTTCACAGAAACAAATAAAACAAATAAGTTCTTGCTGTTTGTATCTTATTTTGGCACTTAAAGCCAACAAATTTCCTCCCTGAAAAATCCAGTATATGAATACAGAGTGAAAATCAGATTTCTCTTCCTGTGCCATTGCAAAACAAATAACACTCTGGCACCACCAAATGGACTGCATGCGTTATCATTACGAGAAACAGTTTATCTGACGTACTATTGCGTCTGCTGTATTACACTGACCACACTAATCCTTGGCAGAGGTTTTACTACATGTCAAAATTGCCGAATTAGCTCACAGTGACTTCCACCTTTACATTACAAAATCTGATGTAAATGAGTGCTTATTATTTTATCAATAAGTTGATGTAAAACTTTGTCTTTTTTATGTCTAGCAAATATATTGTAATTTATTGTTAATTCATGTTACGTTTAATGCATCATTAGACTTGTATCAAAAAAGAAAGAAGCACAAAGAGCTGTGTAGATGTTCACTTGAAGTGGAGCCAAAGGGAACAGCCAGAGGATACCTACAAACCCATGATGTGTCATTTGCTGGCTTAGCTGAGGATACACTCGCTGCATTCGAGGCTCAACCCAGCTGTAACTGAATATGTCAAACATGGCTTTGACCACAGGAATGTTGCTGAGCTTGATTGGTGTTATGTAGCATCCAGTGGAAAAAATGTGTGCCATGACTGTTTAGAAAAATCCTTGTGTCCACAACCAGTGAGCTTTCTTATGGGAATATGTCAGAATTTTGTCTCACAGGGCATGCTCACATGACAGGGGAAAGCAAAATAATACCACAATATGAAATAACAGTTTATTGCAGTTAACTAAGACCGTTTGATTAGTGTGCCATTAGCTGATTTCACTGGTACTTGACATCTTATTATTCAAACATATCAGTAGCTAATTTGACACACATGATCTCTTCCAATCTTCATCAGCCATTTTAACTATTTTACCTCACACTTGTGTACCACAGCAGAAAAAGCAAACAGTAACAAGGCTTATACTCTTTAGGTATATGTTTGGCAATGCAAACCTATGATCCTTGAAAGGATCATAGGTCCTTTCAAGGATATTTCAAGGATATTTTTTCACAACATAAAGACTGTGTAATTTAGGATGCTGCTTAGAGTGCTGTCTATCTGGGTCAGGCATGTTGCAACCATTTTACAATTGACCCATCAGAAAATAGGAGCCCGCAGCACAATCTGAGTCATTTAATTGTCCTGTCACAACACGGTTTGATTGTTTGATATATACCTACAGAGCTCTACCGTTAATCAGGGTGATGCCTATTATTTTTCAGGAATGCACTTTCGGCATCCTGCTTTGTAAATGCAAGGATGATTAATGTTGGAAATAAAATCCTTGCCATAATTTTCTTTGATATGTCTTGTAACCATATCTATGAACAATACGTCCTTCATTAAAAATGAAACTGAACCATGTTTGGAATTCTGTGAGCGCTTCAAGGTAAGGCGTTACCGGTGATTCTGTTAAGAGAATTTTGTCTCACCAGACATTATCAATTAGTGGCAAGGAAGTATTCTTATGTTCCTTGTCCCTCTAATGTTTCCATTCATCATCAACCAACAGGCTATTTTCATCTGGCCTGATCATGCTGACTCCAAATTATTGTGATTGAACTTCATGAATTATTGGCCAGTGTCAAACAGACCTCTTGCCATTTAAACAAGTGTAATTTTTTTCCTTTTTTTTTTTTTTTTTTAAACTGTATTTTTTTTTTTCAAGTACCATTGAAAGGTTTCTTTCAGCCCATGGTTTGGCTCCTAATGTTATACTGTGTTGCTCAAAGAATTTGCATGCTTTCCTGCCTCCTTTCTCCGGTATTGTCCCCTCGGACCAAAGGTGGATTGCTGTGCAAATTGAGCTTGACTCAAACAGGAGGTTCACAATCTGTTTGTGCCGTCTGTTTCTGGTTTGTGATGTTGAACTGCTGATTTCTGTAACGGTTCTCTACATCTATGATGTTTTCCACTCGAGGGAGAATTGGCATGTGCCATATATGAAAACCATCTTAATGGCTACACCGGCTTTGAAATTAGGAGGTCATTTGTTTCCAGTAAAGCCAATGAGCGCAGGCATTTTAGACATTGTTGGTGCAGATGCCAAAATATTTCTTTAAATTACACCCTTATTTAAAAACTGTCATCAAAGAAGAAAAAAAAGTAGCCGTTTAAGCCATCCCTTCTGAACCCCCCGGCCTCAATGCAGACATAAGAAAGTGATCATTATTACAGCTTTTGAATACGTTTGCAGTCATTGGAATGACATCAAATAGCACCACTGACTAATGTGGTGATGGTCTGAAGTAGTACTCCAACCCCACACCTGCTTTGTATTAGAGAAATTTAAAGTCATTTTAAGAAATAAATACAGAAAAAAAATTGTTTTGAAGCAGTGAGAAAGCTTGCCCCCGGGAGTGTTTGGAGAGCCACCACTGTTTGGCTGTCATGGTAACACAAACAAACAAATCATCTCTGGTACATTTTCTACACAGTTGGGCCGATTTGTGGAACCTCAAAGACCCAGAGATCCTGGTGCACAATTCGACAAATCCATGGGTTTTGTTTTCTGTATCTGAGGACTACACTCAGAGTTGAAAAAGAGAAAAGTGAGCTGACACCTTACCATGGTGGTTTGCGTGTGCCAGGGATCCTGGGAGCTATGTTGTCGTGGGCTTTATGCCCCTGGAAGGGTCACCCAAGGCAAACAGGTCCGAGTTGAGGGACCAGAAAAAGTGTGGCTCTGAAGACCTCTCATGATGAAGACAATCATTGGACCCGGTTTTTCCTTGCTTGGGGATGGGGCTCGATGGCAAGCGCCTGGTGGCCAGACCCTCACCCACAGAAGGGACAGAAGGAGCGACATGGGTCCTTCTTCCTCTGGGCTCACCGCCCAAAGGATGGGCCAAGGGGGTGGGGTGTAGTGTGAGCTGGGCAGTAGCCAGAGCTGGGGACCTTGGCGGTCCAATCCTCGGCTTCAGACGCTGGCTCTTGGAACATGGAATGTCACCTCAATGCACAGCGGGGGTCTGGAACCAGGCCCCTCAAGTGGGTCTGAACTATTTTTTTATTCTGGAGTTTCCCCCAATGAGAGGTGCCGGGCAGGTGTGGGCATATTGATTGCCCCCGTCTTGGCGCCTGCATGTTGGGGTTCAAGGTGGGGGGACTCGGGTTGGAGCTGCTGCTCCTTCGCATAGAGAGGAGCCAGATGCGGTGGCTTGGGCATCTTGTCAGGATGCATCCTGGACACCTCCTGGGGGAAGTATTCCAGGCATGTCCATGTGGGAGGAGACCACGGGGAAGACCCAGAACACGCTGGAGAACCTGTCTCCCAGCTGGCTTGGGAACGCCTTGGAGTCCCCCCAGAGGAGCTGGGCCATGTGGCTTCGGAGAGGGTGATCTGGGCCTTACTGCTGCCCCCGTGACTCGGGGGCACGATGGATGAATGGATGAATGGATGATTAGACAAAAGTTGTAAGTGGTTGGCATACATTTTCAGGTTTTTATTTATTTATGTTTCTTTATTTAGTTAGGGAAACCTTGTAAATCCTCCCAATTTACATTGGGAGAGTCTTTCCATGAGACAGACTTTTTAATGGAATGTACTATTTCATTGTGGTGCAAGTTTTCTGCAGTTGTACATTGAAATATGCAAAAGGCACTTCATTGTATGAAATTACATGAAACTTTTATAAAAATCTCTGCTATGTAGAGATACACACAAAAATTACTCAATCACAGAAAATACCTCTGTAAAAGTCTGTTTTTCACAGTAATACGTGTGAAAATTCAGGCTCCGAATGGCGAAGCGCCTCTGGAAAAAAACTACTGAAGAGATTTCTTTATGAGAAGCAACCTTTTTTCCCCATCACATTTCACTCGATAAACACACAAAGCCGTACTATTATTCTAATGTATCAGTGTGTACTTATGGAGATAAATGATCATTCGTCGATTCCAGGCCTTGGAAGACCCGCAGCATCTCTGTACTAGTTTTCTTAATGAAACATTACCTCCTAAAGAGCTGAGAAGGAATGCTCATTCTCCTCTCCATTCTTGCTTCCTTCCTTCATAAAAATTCAACAAATAAACACAAGAGAAAAGAAACAGCAGTGGTAGCTGACACGGTAAATCCAGGTGCTGAATAATTCTTGTGTTTTAAATCTGACACAAACGACTTGGCCTCAGATTGCAATAACTCACCTTGGCATACCTGCTAACACCAAGAGCCAGGCAGATACCAATGCACTTTTTCCCCTCAGATTCCAACTGTGTGAACCAGATTTTCACCCCATTTATATCAGTAAACATGAAAGTGTCCATTATTGGTCTTGCTCCAATTAATCCTGTTAGAGGCTTGCCATATCCATGTTTTACAAATATCACATTCCTCAGATGTGAAGAATTAATATCTTATCCCTCTCACTGTCTTTCAGTTATGCTCCAGCCTTTTGACTATGATCCCAATGAGAAGAGCAAACACAAGTTCATGGTCCAGTCAATGCTAGCACCCCCGGACATGACGGATATGGAAGGAGTGGTAAGTGTAAATCATCTTTAAGCTGCCTGTTATCTATCGTCCCCGCTAATGTTATATGTAGATGCGGCACAGACTGACACAGGAAGATATTGTACCCAAACTGGACTTTGGTGTAAGCCGAGAGCTCATTGAGTGGGTCACGGCTCATGCTGCAGGGCTAACACACAGTAATTAAAACCACAACGAGAAGCATCAAGCCAAAATATTGTGTTCTCACACTCCTCCGAGCAGGCACTGGCCAACACACGTGCAGTTAATCGACATTAACATGGCAACAAGATAATTCGGTATGAAATTGTTCCTCTCACAGACAGAAAACGAGCGAATCGGTTGTGGAAAAAAAGAGACCCTTCTTAATCCCATTGGGTTTTTTTGGAATAGCCCATTACTGTAACGGAAGTTTGACTGCTTGATCAATGTGGCCATTTGTGTTACGGGACTAAATCTTTCATTTGTATTGACCTCCCTGTATTGATTTCTTTTGGTGAGTGATGTGAAATCTGCCATGTTGCTTAGGCAAACATTGTTATTTTGCCAATGCAGAAGATGCTCCTGTCCACTTATTTTGATAATGTTTTTTGTGTGTGTGCGTGTGTGTGTATGTGTGTGTGTATGTATGTGCGCACATGTGCGTACCCCCCCAGTGGAAGGAAGCTAAGTCAGAAGAGCTGATGGACTCAAAGCTGAGGTGTGTTTTTGACATGCCTGTGGAGAATGAAAAAACGGTAAATATTTTCATTTGCTTCTTTATTTTATCTGCTTCTTTTTCAACTGCAATATTCATGATAATCTCTGCTTCTTAATGTCAAGACGCAAATGCATCTCGTTGTTTTCCTCCAGCCATGTTAGAATCCCCCTTTTACAAATATGGAAAACATATTACTGCAATGTAATATTGTGATGTTGATAGAACTTTACACTGATTTAAACGGACAATTCTAAAATCACAATAGCACTAATTTCATTGATTGATGAATGATTTATGCATTGCATGTGTATTTCAGAGGGAACCTCACGTAGTCAAAATTTCCCCCCACCTCCACTAGCTTGACGTTGTGAATAAACCACACGTTTGGCGTAAGTGTATTAGTCAGCATTAATTGCTGATAGTAACGCACCCTTTGCCTTCAGTATAGTTTTTAGTGTCTGAATGGAATCAGATCTTTGTGGAGTTACTTATATTTAGGAAGCTGATCAAATTTGCCTGCTAATGATAGGGTGGTGTTTATTACTGCTACCTTCGCACATTTGAGCCACGAGATATTCTTCATGACTCCACCTTGGTTGTACTTGACTGCACCTCCTCCCGCTGTTATTTAAAAGTACTTGCAGCTTGTGTATGCTTTTGTAGGTTTTGACCCCTCCTCCCCCACCCCCCATCTTGTCCCACTTCCCCCCCCAAAACCCACCTCTGCCTCCCTGCCACATCGACACTCACAGGCAACAACAGCGCTTGACTGGGCCACTTTGTTCATTCTCACGGTTTACGATTGCTGCAATTGTTCTCAGACCCCACACAGCTGTAGAGAAATTATCTTTCCACGATATGAGCTGATTCCTCGGGCTTCATGCGCTCCAGGAGGGGAAAAAAATGACCCGTGGTAGTTGTTTTCAATTCATCATGAGCCGTGTGATACATACAGATGGCTCCCAGTCAGCAATGTGCACCACAGAGTCTATTAGATAGACATAATGCTGATAGAAACCAGCTTGATCCACTCAGAGAAGGCACCCCTGGGTGATCTTGTTTAAAAACAGAGAAGGGAGGCTTGACAGTCAGCATTTTATGCCTTTTGAGTGTCTATACATGGATATGCACAAAAGTCCGGAAATTCCCTAAATGTGTCCATCCATTTTCAACCGAGTGCCAGACATTTTACAGTATCATCAGTGAATGATTTTAGCGACAGTCTCCTTACTGCATTGTAATTTTCCGCCCGTAACCCACTTTACAGCATGACATGGAGTCCAACAAGATGATGTCGTCCAGCTTGCTGAAGTCAGAGTCCTCCATGCTGACTCCAAAGTCAATGAGCTCCACCCTCGATGACGGTGAGGTAAAGAAAATCATGGAGGAGTGCAAGAGGCTGCAGATGGAGGCTCAGAGGCTACGGGAAGAAAACAAACAGATCCGGGTGAGTTCGATGACCCCATGGTCCAAATTGGTTTTCATTTTGGTTAAAACAAATCTCAACTCGAAAACTTAAAAAAAAAAAATCAATGAAAATCAATCAATACTTTGCTTTGCAGTAAAATCTTGAGCAAGACAATAATATCTTATGATTTTAACCTTTCTCTGACCGTATATCACATTCAATTTTCATATTTCAAATAATTGAAACTCTATCAATCCATTCCAGACCCCTGTTTTTGCTACTTGTTTTTAAATAAGAAAAATGTACTTCATACATAACAAAACATGTATAAAAAAAAAAACAGCAGGAAAGAGGGGCAGTGTAGTGGTTAGCGCTTCTGCCTCTCAGCACGTAAGCCCCTGTCTCTATTTCCACAGAGGGCCTTTCTGTGTGGAATTAGCATGTTTTCCCCTTGTCTGTGTTCCTCTGGGTTCTCTGATTTTTCTCCCACTGTCCAAAAACATACAGGAGGTTACTTGGAATAAATTCTGATGTTTGAATGACAGAGTTAATGGCTGTCTGTCTCTAATTGTGCCCCTTTGATCCACTGGTAACCAGTCCAGGGTGTACGCTGCCTCTCGTCCAATGGTAGCTAGGATAGGCTCCAGCAGCCCTGCAACCCTAAGTGCAGGAAAAGTGGTAGATGATGGAGGGATGGATAATAAAAGAGAATCTTCTTCTTCTCCTCTCGTCTTTTCCCTTCAGGGGTCGCCACAGAGAATCAACCTTCTCCATCTAACCCAATTCTCTGTATCCTCCTCTCTCACACCAGCTACTTTCATATCCTTTCTGACCAAGTCCATAAATCTTCTCTATGGTCTTCCCAGACCACCTCCTCGACCTCCTACCTAGCAGCTCCAATTCCAGCGTCCTTCTACCAATATATTCACTATCCCTCCTGTGTACATGACCAAACTGTCTCAGTCTGGCCTTTCTGACCTTCTCTCCAAAACATCTAACATGCGCTGTTCCTCTGATACTCATTCCTGATCCTATCCATCCTGGTCACTCTCAAGAGAACCTTAGCATCTTCATCTCTGCGACCTTTAGCTCTGTCTCCCGTCTTTTCATCACTGTGAGTGTTTCTAGGGCATACAGCATGGTTGGTTTCACCACTGTCTTGCACACCCTCCCTTTTATTCTGGTTGATAGTCTTCTATCACATAGTACTGCTGACACTTTTCTCCGACCATTCCAACCTACTTGAACCTATTTTCCACACTCTCAGCTGCTCTGGACTGTTGACCCCAAGTACCTGGATTCCTTTAACTTCTTGAAGTTCCTTGTTCTTCAAAATGGGCACCATCACAACTTTTCTCCATTCCTCAGACATCTTTTCACTCTCTAAGATCCTGTTGAATAATCTAGCCAGAAACTCTACCGGTGCCTCTCCCAGACACTGCCTTCCTTGTCACCTGAGTCAAGCCACCATCCTATGCTGTCCGGCGACACTCACCTACAGCTACTTTCAAACACTGATCTCTTTCAGGTCACCTCGTCTATACAAGATGTAGTTTACCTGCGTGCTCCTACCTCCGCTATTATAAGTTACCCTATGTTCTTGTCGTTTTGAGGAAAAAGTGTTCACTACAGCCATTTCCATCCTTTTTGCAAAGTCTTTCACCATTTGTCCCTCTGTGTTCCTATACTGTATACCATGTATCTCTGTATACTATCTTCATCCCCTCTATTGCCTGCACCAACATGCCCATTGAAGTGTGCACCAATTACCACTCTCATCTCTGGGGATATTCTACATCACTTCATCTAACTCATTCCAGAATTTCTACTTCTCATCTAACTCACATCCCCCTGCGGGGCGTAGCCGCTTACAACATTGAACATCACACCTTCAATTTCCATTTTCAGACTCATACGTCGATCTGATATTCTTTTCACCTACAAAAAATTCCTGACAAACCCCTCCCTCAAGGTATCCACCTTCCTTCACCTTCCTAAATGTAATTTTGCACACTACGCTACACTTTATCACTAAGTGAATGCCAGCCCTCTTTTCAAAACGATCAAACCATCCCCGACTAGCTTTGAATGACTCTTCTGATGCCTCGTCTGCTTGACCTTCCCACCATCTGCTGCACCCAATTCCCCTAACATGTCTCCTGCCTTCTCACAGATGATGTTCTCAGTCACAGTATCTTACCAACAACAGCTTGCCCATCCATTTTTGGATGATTCGACATCATGTACACCTTTCTCAAGTTTTTCCATGATTTGCCTGGGCTAGTGGCGGGCAGCACATCAGACTGTTTTTAAATGTCATTTCATGGACAGCGGCAGCCACGTCAATGTCAAACTCTCATCCTGCTTGCTTGTAACTCAGATCTCGGCTCCTGTCATAAAGCAAAAAATCGCCCAAGCGACAACTCGTACCCTGGAAAATTCGTAAGGTAACGCAGTTTTAAGTCAAGGTTCCATTGTGTATTATTTTTATGATTCAACTATATGATGATCAGTGTTAAAATAAGCGTAATTATTAAACTATTTTTGGTTGATGTTTATTGCTATTATTCGTTATTGTCAAACAGTTCCCCGTCGAGCCTAATTCAACAATATTTATTTCCAACCAAAGCCTTACCTTACTGTTGTTCCTCAAATAACTTCTCAAAAACCTATACGTACACAAATGAATACACAAGTGCTCACTCAAGAGGCAAACGGATTGATTACATTTTGCGCAAAAAGCTCTCAGACTTGTTTGTTGGGAAATTGTGTTACACTGTTGACAAGTTACTACTTCATCAACCTTAAATACTTCAAGAATGGAAACGCTGATAGAATTTGGCAGTATTTTACATTATTGGTGAAATGATGTGACATCAACGGGATCCAAATTGTTAGCTAATGGAGCAGAAACACCGAGTGCAGCTGCTCGTATCCACAGTCCGAGCTCCAAGGTAGCAAAATCAATTAATGTGCCATTAATCACTACAGTCAGGCTTTGTAATGGTTAGAGCAGACACAGACACTCGCGCTTGCATGAGAAAAGATGAAAAAGGAGTACATGTGCAATGTGCAAACAGCAAACAGCCAAGAGCAAGTCACCCCCCCAACTCTGCCACCTCCCCTTCAGATTTTTTTTGCCAGAGGCAACGACTGTTGGCTGCTCCTGCAGCTGAGATTAAACTAACAGAGAGCCCCCCCGCCTCCCGCCACCCGCTGCTGGGAAATGAAGTTTGTTAAAGCCTGGCGCCTTTTTGAGGTCATCACAGGATTGGGTCAAAAGAAGATTTAAACAGATCCCATTTCTCAGTGCTAACAAATACTGCCTTATCTCAGCGGCTGAGTGACAACCCCCCCCCACCGATCACCTGTATTTCGATTTTGTGCGCCAACATTTGTTGCATACTTTCATCACTCCCGGGGTAATTATCTTGTACACTCCAGCTGCCTTTTCTGCGCCATGCTTTTGTTCACAATCACCCCTCCCCTCTCTCCCCCCATCCCCAGGAGGACGACGGCCTGCGGATGAGGAAGAGCAACATGGTTTCATCTCAGCACTCTTCCACTGCCATGAAGAAAGACGAGGGCCTGAGCATCCGTACGGTGGCCCTCATCATGCTCTTCTTTGTGGTGGGCGTCATAGTGGGCAAGTTGGTCTTGTAGAGGGCAGCACAGTTCTCTGGTCCGCGGCATGCTTTTTCGGGGGATGAAACAAAACAGGATCTGGGTTTTTGGATCAGAAAATGCCAAATCAGCCGGGTGGGGAGGGGGTGGTACTAGTTTTGATTCAGTCCCATTTATGTAAAAATGTCAAAAGTAACGTATGAGAAACAAAAAAAAGATTCACCTTATGAACAAACCTACTGTTACAGGTCTTGCCTCTATGTTATCATCACATGATCATTCTGGCCCTGAATTTTCATGAACACAAACGACTGGTTCTGTTTGCAGGGGGGAAAACGGAAACAAAATTCCAATTCTAGCAGTTCATACCCAGTGGGTTTTCTAACACCGGCAAGGTCGTGTTGGTGCGATTGAGTCAGTTTGCAATTGTGCGAATGTCATTTTGATGTATTGTTGTTTCTTTTCTAAATGACAGGGGCAAGAGCCTTTGTATACGCAATCGCCACCGCTGTACAGTATATCCAGGTGATCCTTCCAGCTTAACCCCCTTTAAGGAAGGGATTTATCAGAATGATTATCCAGACAGTCGGGGTTACACATAGGGCTACCAAACTGACTCATCCAATCAGAGACGTGGTAAAATCGTATTGTCTTCGATTGTAGAGAAACCTTGACCAGTGTGTGAAGCACTATATCATAGGTGTTTTGTTTTTTTTTCTCTCCTTTGTGTCCGTTTTGTTTTCTCTTTAACTTCTTTCGGTCACCTGTCACTCAATGCTCACTACTGTCCCCCAGCCGTTACACGGGGGACTTTTTTTGATTGCATGCGTTCACCGAGTGTTGCATCTGGACTTCTGAATCTAATTTAATTGCTTTTATAATGATTAGAATAATATATCATTTGGCTGTAAGTTTGCACAACTTTTTTTTTTTTTTTCTGGATCAGTTTTTGTTTTTTTTTCTCTTCTCTGTCTTGCGTTCAGTTTCATCATTTTGATTTCAGTCGTTTCGCTGTTAGGGTATAAAGCATTGAAGGATACCGCAGCTACCTGCAATGAGCTTCGGCTACGGAAGGATTTCCTGGTAAATGTTCACCGTATGAAAGCCTCGCTGTGTGACCTGTTCGGCCAAGCTCTTCCCAGGCCAAGACGGTGGTATATATGCAGAATGTTTGCATACATACAAAGCAGAGAGCATGCATACATGTTATTAGAGATTAGTGAGAGGGTGCATGCACGGGCGGGTGATGTGTTTCCCTGACGACACTGACAACACTGTTCTTGTTTCAGTGTCCTGACAAAAGGGTTGTGTTGTCATGTTTTTCCTACTGAGCCATACATTTGTTAACATTCTGTTTTGCTCGGGGGCAAATGTATGTTGGACATCAACTTAGTGCTCCGAGCTGTTCGGCGCCGACTTTCAACGGTTGGTTGTTGTTTTTGTTTTTTTCACTCCACTGCTGGCATGTGTTCAGTTTTGGTGTTTTTGTTTAGCATTTTATTCATTTGCTCATTGATGTTATATCCTCACTGCATTTGAACTTGGATTTATTTTGCACTTAAACAGTGTATCTCCTTTTGATCTTCCTGCAGCATATGACATTTATTACATTTTTTCTGGAGGGACAGAAAAAAAAGTATACAGTCTAGCTATAGCCTCGAGGGACCACATGATGACATTGTACTGTTCCAGAGCCTATGATTATTTTTGGTCTAAAATAAAAAGGAAATGACAAAAACTCAAATGGTTTGATCTCCAAATTTGCATACGGAGGAAAACAAAAAAAAAAAACAATGTCCATTCTACTTACCTGATGAAGAGCAGAGCCGGTCACATTTTTATGCAATTATATCCTGAAACAAACGCGAAAAAGAGAAAGTGAATCCCCCTTGATAATGAATTCTAAAATGAATGATGAAGAGAAAAAAAAAGATCCTTGTCTTTTGACTTAACTTGGGGAAGATCTGACTGATGGGTAGGACATCTGAGATGTGTGTTTTTACTGTATCTCTGTTAAGTGGTTCCTTTGAGGACGACTTGCTGCTTAGAGGGAGGGCCGAGCAGACCTGAGGTAAACTCTCCGAAGGGGATTTCAGACCTGCATCAAAACAACAAACAAATCACGACAGTTTCCTTCATTCCCAATGATTCCCCACTGGAATATCAGAACATGTCATTCAGTATTCCAGAGGAAAACTTAAGAGCAGTCATTTGATTGAGAATTTAGAACTATACCACCGCCTTGGTCTGATTCAGTAAATTTAACCGATTTGATACTCCATGGAGGATTTAACCAAGACGTATTACATGTAAATACTTTTTGATCCAGGCCTGGTTGTAAAACACACAACACTGACTTGTCCTAGAGTCTCTGACCATCACCCTAAGCAGTCGGGACATTGTTTTTATGTATATAAAGAAATAAGTCTATCTGAGAAGATTAATATACCTAGTCAAGTAGTCTCTCTGGTGTATAAAACAATCCTACCTGGTTGGACTATGTAGCATCTTAATAAATTAAATGAATAAAGCCCCTACAGACCTGTGTGATGTAATTTCCTGTATTGCACTCATGGCTCAAGGCACATTTTGTATTGATCCTCATTTTGTTCAGAAACCCCGCTGCTTATTTTTCATATTACGAAATCTGACGCAGGTAGGTCTTTGATCGCCAGTCACTTGGTCTAAAGTTGGTCAGCGATCAATTTCGCTCGGAAGTCCCAAGACGCGTTTCTGTTCTTCTTCCGACAGCTCAGTGGGAGTTCTCTTTCTTCTTTTGGGCGCTCTACGGAAACATGGAGTTGCAAACACCGAGAACAGATGGTGCGTAGAGGTAGGACATGTCTTGTGCTCAACGGTCGAGAAATGAAAGGGAAAAATTGGATATTCTCAAGAGAAAAAAAGACACGTCATAAATCCTTGATGGATTTATTTCTGCAATTATAGCTTAAAAACTACCTCCTTGAAGTTTGTTACCGCACTGAGTTCTGACTTGATTTGGACTCGGGCGGAAAGTCGAGGGACTAAAATTGGGAAGTGCAAAAAGCCATTCGGTCACGACTGCCCAAGACATGCGCGTTGCCCAAGACAGGTCTATAAGAAACGTAATTCAAAACAGCTTGAGGAAATCTCTTCTTGGCTGCCAATGTTTTTAAACTGCAGAAAAAAAAAATTATACATATATATATATCGTCTTGTGTGATGTTTACTACTTTTTAAAATAGAATTTCAATTATTCATTACCTTCCAGCTGGAAACTAATGAATTACCCTAAAGATTTCTCCTTGCCCATGTTTCTGGAGTGAAATCCGAATGATTCATGCTGTGTTGTTGCATCTGTAACAACCAGACAGTGTTTCTGTCTGCGCCTCGTGTTGGGAGGCAGCAGAAACCACAGTTGGTGTCAGGAAAAAAACCACCGTCGTGCACCTGGTTCACTGCCTCGACTCCTCAGCTGTTTGTTTTGGCAGCGGTGGGACACAGCTGCTCCCGGCGCAGCGGAGACAGACTGGGTGACTTTTTTTTTTTTTTTTTACATTTTCCATGCAGGTAGGAAATAATCAATTTCTGAGGAATGTCTCGAAATGCTGCAAATGAATCGGAATGATTTTGGAGGACCTCTCACCTGGTAGAAGAGGTCAAAGGAATCAAGGAGATCCCATTTTGTGAAAAGCCAGTAGAGACAATTAGAATTGATCAAACAATTTTTAAGACTTCCAACTGTTGTGAAGTCTCAAAAATTCTCTCTAAGTTCCACAATTTTGAAATGTCATCTTAGCACATAAACTGCAATTAGGATAAAGAGAACCCGGGAAGTCAGAATACAATTTACGTCTACAAAAAATATACATATATAGATATCACTTGTGAATAGACTCATGAAACGGCTCATTTGGCTTGTCGCTTTGTCAAAATACTGATCATATCGAAGGGCATTTTATTGCAGAATTTCAAAAGATCCATCACATTGTCGCATATCTTTAACTGGAGCCTGTGTTTTTAGTTAGAAATACTGTTTTCAGTGTGTTCTGAATTTTTCCTGCAGATTTTTTCCCTTAGTTGTTTCATTTTGTGCTCATTGAGCAGCAGCAGGAGACTGATCGAGCTCCCGGGGGAAACCGAGGTGAAAATCCAAGTTTAATTGACCTCAGTAATTGATCACTTTCCAAAAATCTTGGAATTGAATCCGTTTGCCAAAATTAGGTTTTTATTCTGAGCTGTGTTTTTCTCGTTTTTTCTTTTTTTTTTTTAAACATTTCTCCTAATAGTCTCACTAACCCTGCATTTATTTTTTTTATTTATTTATTTTACAACTTGACTGAAAGTTAACACATCAGAATAAATAGTCCTGCCAGCGCTAACCAGAGTAAATGAATATCCTCAGAATACGAACTGAAGACCCAATTAAATTTTCCTGGACTTTTCCATCTCAAAGCCATGCTTCTAATAAGGTTTCGACAACCACAAGCAAACCACGTCAGAGTATGAGCTGTGGCCACCAGACTGTGTGTCTAGTTGATTAAATTTTCTTAAACCATTGCTCCCAAGCTTCCCTGGATCCTGGTTCTCATTGAGGCCCGCGAAACGAACAAACCGGGTGAAAATTAGAAATATTCGGAACGGCTGTTTCCGCTGTTTGATCTGGCATCGCCCATTTTCGAGACAGACAGCAACACATTCAAATGTCTCCCTCATCAACAGGTTTAAAATATTTGGGTCTCTCTGTCATTTTTTTTTTTTTTTTTTTTCATTCCCGAAACCTGAAACTGAATACCCCTCATGGCATCAGTGTTCAGCCTTTTACATGAGCCAAATTTTATGTAAATTTTCTCCTTACAAGACGGCCTTGTAAGCTCACCAGGGAGGTTGGAGACCGGACAGCTGGCAGAGGGCGATGCCGTTTGGAAGAATAGACCGGCGGCGGGAATAACCTTTTCAATCATTTTTGTGATTTTAACCTCAGAACAGAAACACGACCTGATTTAACAACCACCAGAACTGAGGGATAACTCTCGGGGGAGGGCTTCTGTCAAAACGAGTCCCAAAGGCAACAAGTATGTTTAAGGTTTGTCTCCTGCTGGATGTTTGCATGTTACTGTCAGTCAGCGATGTTTTTACGTGTAGCGCGAGCGTCTTGACATTTCGATGGTGGTTTGTTATATTTTTCATTAGTGGAAAGTAGCTTGGACTTTACCTGCCGTCCTTCCATTATATGACATTTTGCACCTCTTATTTCAAACCTCTCTTTAAGGGCTCTGGTTTCCAGATGAAGATTTTACTGGGAAGAAATGTCGATGTTGCGACAGCCTGCGTCATGGATCAATGTTGACATTGAGCTTGTCGTAGGTTTGACGCGAGGAGTATGAGTTACCTCTATTTCATGCATTCACGACAGCCATGTTAAACATAGCCTGGTTTTCAGACATGGAATTACGTTTCCCGGTTGATTTGATGTAATTGGTCCTGACTACCATTCCTGCATTCAAATCTGATTGCGCTTTAGATGGAAAACCACCTATGTTCATCAATTCATTCATTATCTATAACATCTATCTTGCAATCAGGGCCAGAGCCTATCCAAGCTGCCATTGAGCGAGGGGCGGGGTTCCCTCAGGACCGGTCGCCACAGGTCCACATATAGACATACAATCTAATCTACCTGTCATTCTCAAGTTGTCTGAAGACAACCATTCACTCTTTCAAACTTCATATAGAGGAAAAATAAAAATTCATCCTCTCATTATTTTTCTTTAGTTTCTGGATTTTCCCTTCAGGGGTCGCCACAGCGAATCAACCTTCTCCTATTCTCTGTATCCTCTTCTCTCACACCAGTTAATTTCATATCCTCTCTCTATGTCCATAAATCTTCACTTTGGTCCTCTAGAACTCCTGTCTGGCAGTTCCAACCTCAGCACCCTTCTACCAATATACTCACTATCCCTTCTCTTTACATGACCGAACCATGTCAGTCTGGCTTCTCGGACCCTCTCTCCAAAACATCTAACATGTGCCGTCCCTCTGACTCATTCCATTCTCGTCACTCTCAAAGAGAACGTCAACATCTTCTTCTCTGCGACCTCCACCTCTGCTTCCTGTCGTTTCTTCAACACCACTGTCTTCAAACCATACAGCACAGCTGGTCTCACAGCTTTCTTGTGCACCTTTTGTTTCATTTTGGTTGATATTATTCAATCGTGTAGTTCCCGCTCTCATTCATATTATATAAAGAAACAACTTTTTACTCTGTCATTCACAAGTTATATGGAGACGTACAACCATTCACATCTGGGCAAATTAGGATCTCCAATGAACCCTATGCATGTTCATGAACTGTGGGAGGAAATTGGAGAACCTGGAGGAAACCCATGCAGAGGACATGGGGGAACATGCCAACTCCACAAAGAAGGGCGGGATTGAACCAGGGGTCCTTCTCGCTGTGAGGTGCTAACCACTGCACCACTGTGCCACTTACATGTTTCTTCAAGAGGAGGGGACACAGCTGGGATGCGACTATCTTCTGATTCATGGCTGCAGGTGAGACTATCCTGCTCTAGCAAAACAATATGCTCACAGTGGGACTCCCCGTACCATACCAACAATGTCCTGATAGACAATGCCCCGGCTTGGGACAATCTTTGAGGGAAAATTAGAAGTTCTCGCCTCCTCGGTGAGGCCAGATCTGTTTGATAGTTGCTTTGGTATACGAGCGTGAAGTCATTGCAAAAAGGGGGAGGTTTTTTTTTTTCATTATTTTATTTTCTCTTTTGGCATGGGATCAAGGCACCCCGAGATGTGGCTCTGCGGGCAAAACACAAGGTTTCATCTACCCATTCTCGTCGCCAGTATGACACGTTTTTCAATAGAAAGCCATTTGTTTAGACCGTGCCAGACAGCGTATGGCCGATGTTATCTTTTACGAGGGCAGCTGCAACTCATATTTTCACAGAATTTTTTTTTTCTCTGAACAGCGCTTGAAATTTGAATGAGCTTAGAAGTTAACTGTACTACTGCAATGATGTCATGTCACTTTTGTGTGTGTGTGTGTGTGTGTGTGTGTGTGTGTGTGTGTGTATGTGTGTACATTGAGCGCATATGCAAGATTTTTATGTGGGAGGATGGAGATGGGAGAAAAAAAATATGGTGAGAAAAAAAAAACATACCTCTGCTGTGTTTTCTATTGAGTCTGTTTCCAAAAGCAGCGCTGTGTCTTTCTCTTACCAGAACATTTGTCAGACTAAACCACCGAACTGTTTGTGGTTTGGAAACTTGATTTAGCTGAAAGGAAACTCCTTAGGGCTTGTTTTCTTTTTTCCTTTTTTTTTTCTCTCGTCTATAGGAACATTCTTCTCAAAGTCGTATTAAAAGGTTTGGGTTTTGCGCAGATCCAGTTTAGACTGGGCAACAAAAGCACACTAACAAGATTTATGCAGAAAAGCTCCTCTTTAAACCATCATATTAGGGCACTAAGATATCACAAAGTTTTGCCCCCCCCCTTTGTGTCCCAACTAACATCTGTGATTTGTTTTGCTTCTTTCCCCTTCATTGAGTTTCAAATGGTCTCCCTGATCAAAAACACAAAGTAATGCTTAAACTTAAATGAGGTTTCTATTAAGGCTATCATTACGAATCAGGGCTCGGGATTGCTCAAGTGTTGACTGTATCACAGAGTCGAAACAAATCTGTGCTTGAATTTTTAGTCTCTGTAAACCTACAGATCCGCAGCTGTACATTTTTCGATTGTGATGCAAATGAGAAAAGCCTTTTCAGACCCTGGAGTCTTGGCTTGTTTATATACATATATGATTGCCTATACCCAACATATTAGATGTATTGTGTTTTTTTTCTTTCTTCCCTTTTTCAAAAGTCAAACAGAAATGTCTTACAGCTTAAGAACCACGCATAAAAGTCAACGGGCCGGATGCGAAATGGAAACCATCGGGCTTCCGCTCACAGAAATGGGCTAGCTTTATACATGAAACCATAAGTGATAAAATTTAAAAAAAAAAGATTTATTGTTTTCCAAGGGAGGCTGCTTTTTCAGCCCGTTTTAGTGGTATTTGGTTCATCTTTATTATGTATGATTAATCTCTGTTGGCTTCTCCTTGCTGCTAAAACACTGACCATAACTCAAATCCCTGCTCTGGATCCAGGTGTGGTGGACACCTGCGTACTGACGTCACTTTCTCACTTCTTGAAAGAAGAATGTTTGATCGGGAAGGGAGACGCTTGGTGACGGTTTGAGTCCCTTCTATCGGATCTGTTTCGGCTTTGAGCGAAAACAGCAAGAGCTCAGTGCTCACCAGAGTTCTGCTAGAGTTCCACAGGGATCCTTGCCGGGACTGATGTTATTCACTATACAGTTCCCTTCGGCAGTTTCATTTGAAAAAACATCCCATAAATTAAAATTTTACGACTGACGACACCTAATTAAACTCGATGAACCCAGACGATTCCATTCAGCTACCTGAACTCAAAGTTAGGATGTGGAAGACCTGGGTTACTCGCAGCTTCACATTAACTTCAGACAATGTGAAGTTATTGCACTTAAAGCGTCAGAAACACTTCATCACCGCGGCGATGAGCCCCGGGGTTATCAGGATTTGTCTTTCAGTTTTGTCATAAAACTAAACTCCAAGTCTACAATTTTTCACCTTTGCTACACCGCAGATTTCCTGGCACGTAGCCGCGCGGCGACCGACGGCAGGTGGTTTTCATGTTTGCTGCAGCATATACGGCCCATTTGGGACGACTAATAAAGTCAAGCTTAAATTTAAAGTTCCTGTCTTTTATAAGAAAAAGAGATCCAGAAAAGCTAGTCCAAAGTTTTTTGTGACTCCCAGGATGGATTACTGCAAATTCTTATTATCAGGCCACTCCAACGAGACTGAGAAGGGCTCTCTGCATCTGATCCAGAATGTGGCCTGACGGAAAGCTGTAAAACGCGATCGTATTTCACCTGTCTGATCTTCTCTCCGCCGGCTCCCCCCTTTATAAAATAGAGTGTTCAGTGTTGATTCTCACCTGCAAAGCTTCAACTGAGCAGGCGCAAGATCACGTTGTGCCTTTTAATCCCCACAAGAGCTTTGCTGTCCATGAGCTGGGGCCTGCTCGCGGTATGCAGATGCTCCCAAAGTGGGATTTGAGGCAGTGCGTTTTTGGCTTTCGGTTTGCACTGCTATAGAATTGCCCTATTTGGGCCCAGGAGGAGGACAGCCTTTCTTTATTAAGGGGTAAAAATCTACTCCTAAACAAAGTTTCGGATGTGTTCGGCAGAGAGATGCTTTTCACCTTTTACTGCGGCCTCTCCTTCTCCTCCCATGTTTAATCACATCCCATCTATGTATCTTGCTAACTTTTCAGCTCCATCTTCTTTCAGGGTTTGAGCCCTCTCTCACCTTTCCTCCACCTCCC
This sequence comes from Fistularia commersonii, assembly GCF_037954325.1. Classification (NCBI taxonomy): domain Eukaryota; kingdom Metazoa; phylum Chordata; class Actinopteri; order Syngnathiformes; family Fistulariidae; genus Fistularia; species Fistularia commersonii. Next base: position 11,972,839 of record NC_141290.1, read on the forward strand.
TGGAGGTATTTCATCCTCGAGACCTGAGGAGTCTGGATTTGGATGCACCCAACCGCTACTTCAACATCTGGCATAGCTGCTATTATTCAAATTAATGATATTACAGTGAATTACAGAGATCCTTCTCCTCGCGGGTCTCCGAAATCAAGTGATCTCTGGTCACAGGAGACTCCCGTTGCTGAGAGGAGCTCACATGGCTCCAGTGGTGCCCAAAGCTGCATCTACATTCTACTAATTTTCTGGTGTGACCTGTTCAAGTCACGTGACATCTTATGATTTTCTATTTTTTACCTCCAAGCTGGAGGGGGATATGTGATCTAGGGACCCGGTGGTGACATTTACAAGCTGTCCACTGTCTGGATCTATCTCAGTTTTACATTTATTGTCATGCAATATGATTATGGAAATTAATTTGTGAATCACTTCAATATATTAAAAAGCAAACTACAGTAGTATTTCCACGTACGAATTTCTTTTGCCCTTTTAAGTCCATTTGTGAACCAAATACATTTTTCCCTTTGAAATCATTGTAAATCCCATTGATCTCTTCTCCAGACCCCAAAAAACATACCGTACTCTCTTGAAACTTTTTTTATGGGTTGATAAATACAGAAAGGAATTAAAGGTAACCTTAATTATTACTGCGTTTCGGTGTTTCTTCACTTTTTGCCAGGGCTTCTATTCAGCGTTTCCTTCACGAAATCAGCAAAAGTAAAGCCTTCTCACATATGAGACCCTCTCTAACGCTATCTCTGGCAAGCTCTTGAATTAATCCAAACTAATTATAACTGTTTCATCAACCTAGTCATCCCTTAATTCACGGGAGCTTTCTTAAGCAGAACTTTGTTCTTCAGGATTGTACAGATGTCGGACTTAACCATGTTGTAGTGCTTGGTAAGATCTGTAACTCGAACACAGCTCTCACATTTAGCTATTATTTCCTTTGTCTGTAATTCTTAACTTTTAAACACCGCTATCACTAACACTTAAAAAGTCCTTCCTTTTTGTGGAGCCATAATGATGGCTAACTTACTGAAAAAAAAACAACACAAAATAGTGTTATAACGGTGTAACCAGTGTGGAGTACCATGCATGACCGCAACTATGCTACAACACTACTGAATGTCCGGGTGATTGTTTGTTTGTTTTTTTTTTTGTGCGCGGCTCGATTCACAGTTTGATCGAAAACTCTGTTCGTATACCGATTTTGTTTGTAATTAGGGTTGTTCATAAGCTGAGGCACTACTGTGTATATATATATATATATATATATATACACATTTATATACTGCTCAAAAAAATAAAGGGAGCACTTGAACAACACAATGTAACTCCAAGTCAATCACACTTCTGTAAAATCATAGTGTCCACTCAGGAAGCAACACAGATTCATTTTGACTTGTTTTAAGGACATTACATCAAAGTTGGATCAGCCTGGAGTGTGTTTTTACACTTTAATTTTGAGTGTGATTCCTAATCCAGACCTCCATGGGTTAATACATTTGATTTCCATTGATCATTTTTGTGTGATTTTGTTGTCAGCACATTCAGCTGTGTAAAGAGCAAAGTATTTCATAAGAATATTTCATTCATTTAGATCTAGGATGTGTTTTTTAAGTGTTCCCTTTATTTTTTTGAGCAGTGTATATATACATATATATATAGGTCTGGACCACACTCCTTAAGAGGATTCATCGGAACCCAACATTCACCCTCCCTTCTTACATAGACCTAGGAGAACCCAGCTCAATGTGGGCTGCCTTGGGTTTGAAAGAGAAGGACAAAGAGATGGTTCAAAAAGAACCACCAATCATGAAGGGATAAATTTACTGTGCAAAAAATACATCTTAAAAATACACAATTTGCAACAAAATTCGTTTTTTCACATGTATGTCCGAGATATTCATCGCCAAGATTTCAGTAGCAGCAAATGTCAAACTAAATCGTGGGAAATTCTACACATTTTTTTTCCAGCTTATCTCAGTGTATCATTTATATTTTCGAGTTATTTCGGCTTCATGTTACAATTCATTTCGAGAAATCTTGTATGCGGCTCGACAGTCAGATTACTTACAAGATTAAAATAAACATACGAGCATTTTGTGAGATATCTTTTCCATCTGGGGAAGAATATTGGCCCGGGTGGTCGCTTTAATACAAAATAACAATAACAGGCTCGAAACCTGTGCCTGCAGAATTCTGATGTCCTCGCTCTCTCAGACTTTTCACAGATGTTCTGTGGAAGCACTGTTCCGCAGAGTTTTACCTTTGCCTTTGTCGGTTTTAAGTGTTCTTCAGAGAGATATGCGTTGACATTGAAGTCAAACGTCTTGCCTGTTTTTATTTATTAATGTAGACCACCATGACGTCTTTGGTGAATAATTATGAAATGTCCTCTGTCGGCAGGATCGGTTTCCCGCTACGATTGGAATCTCAACTGATGAAGTGAGATTTAATCTCATAGTTCCCGTTGCCGGTTTGAGGCAAGTGTAGTATGTTTTATAGCTTTGATTTACATCTTTTTTTTTCATTCATGTCAAATGGGAAGCATTTAGAATTACGTGAATATTGTCTATCTGATTGCAGACGGAATCGATCCACATATCTTACTCGGAAGACAAGTACATTTTGCAAACCCGCAACAAGCCGGTTGCATCGTCCCGACAGATGTGCAGAGCTCTATTGGTCTCTGCAAACAGTTATAATGATCTACTCTCACCCTTTCCAGAAAGTAATGACGCCTGTGATTCCTTTTTAGTCCACTTCTCATATCAGGGAGGGATTTATGATTTATGTTTTTTTTTTTTCCCCTCTGTGTTTCAATGTATGCACTCATCAGGCAGACAAGCCTGATTGCTAACAGGCTGGCTCTGCACTCCTTCCCTTTCCGACAGTCTCTCTCTGCACTTTGGAGAACAGAAACCACAATGAAAATCTGCGTCCTCTCCCCACAATTTTTTTTTTCATCATCCGTCATCTCCAACACGCAACTCGGGTGCATCCAGAGTCCACTGAGTGACAGAATTAGCACGTTGTTGTCCAGATAAATGACACTTATCCAATCTCCTTTGGCTGGGAGGGGTTTACGGGCTGATATTCCCCATCCAAGTATGAGGGATGACCTAATGGGGCCCTCAGCAGCCATTGCCATCTCACAGGAGTTAATGGGAACAGTGTGTGGCCTTCGGACCTCCTGCTCTCTTGTTCTGTCCCTGAAGCTGAACAGTGTGGAGCCAAAAACACTTATTTAGCCTAAAGCACATATGTTCAGCCTCCTGACCAGTTTCAAGTCAAGATTTTTTTCATGCAGCGCAACAAAGCTGTCTCATGACCATTGGCGGTGTGTTCAAAATCACATTCTACCACTGTTATATCAGTATAGCCGCCTCTGAATGTAATGTCCAATCAGTGTGGAGTACCTCTTTGTGGAGAACCGCCCCTTTTTGGGCGATTTTCCGTCAGGTTGAAATCCTATTAGGTTTTCTCATAGACTCTTATGTGAAATCCCTTTGTTTTTCTTATGTGTTTTGTCATTCTGTAACTTGCAAAGGCCAAGGAAGGGCATCACTTTGATCTAGTCGCATTCATTGTCAAGGTCAGAAGTCAGAAGAATTCAAATGCATTTCCCAAAGAAGTTGTAGACCAAATCCTTAGACCAAATTTAAATAGTAAACAGAGTCTGTGTAATTCTGACAAGACAAATGTAAATTGTCGAGTCAGCTGTTTATTAACCTATTTAATGGAACACCTTAGTCATCGTTGCAGAAGTCCCCCCCCCCCTCACTCCCCCCGAGGAAACATGTGGCCTTTTATCAGTGCAGAAACACATCCCAGCTCAACGCGGATGGCCTTCTGCCTCGACCGGTTCGGCAGGAAAGATTCATAGCAAGGCGGAGGACAGAGATAGAGAGGAAGAGAGCGATAGAGGGTCTTGGGATGGCATATGAGGTTACTGTTGTGATGAAGGGACATGAAATCAGGATAGGAAGAGTGGGAGAAATGATAGAAGTGATATCCCTCTGCAGAGTATAACTAGGGGTTAGCCTAGCGCTAACTATAAGCTTTCTCAAAAAGAAAGGTTTTAGGCCTATCACGATTTTATCACGAGGTGTTTTATTCAGGATTCAGTCGAGGTGTGGTAGACTTGCTGCGGATCAACGCCAACAATTCACCATTTGTTTCGTTACAGTTTATTCAACTTAGTTGATTCAAACATTCATCCAATCTCATATCAGGAGAAAGGAAGCATTGTTCAAAACTGAGTTAATCTCTCATCTCCATTTTTAGTCTGTGGGCAGTGGAGCTCCAGCGAGCAGGTGCCTTGTGAGTTGGTAAAACGCAAAAACAAACTTGAAAAAAACAAATAAAATATGTCATTATTTCTCCTTTTCTCTTCTTGGAAAATGATTATTGATGAGGCATTTAGCTCTGTAAACCTGAATTATGTGATAAAAACAAACTTGGATTTTGTCAGAACTAACAGGGAAAATTGATAAAGACTCGTTATTTTTGGGCGGACTCCTCTTCTAAGCACATTAAGCATTCAACGCTTGTCCAAAATGTGTGTAATATCCATTTAATAAAACAATAATACACATTTTCAGTAATTATGTTGTTTGATAATAATTCTGGTTGGAGATAATCTTTTCTACATGCAGTCTGTCCTTGTTTTGTCTTTACGGTGCTGCTCTTCATCGACCTCTGACCTGCTGTGACGAGGTAATCACATGTTTCAAATATTTTTCTTTTGTTTAATATCCTTTCTCATAGGAAACAAAATCTTTCAAACCAAAATAAGAAAAGAAGATTCACGTAAATGGTGAACTCACGCCGGACATGTATTCAATTAATGATAATACTCGATAGAGCGACGCTGCATGAGTAGAAAAACATTGGTATAATCTTATGACTGTGATATATTTCACCACCTCTACATGATTCAATTTAAATTCGGTGACACGGAGACCTGGGCTGAGCCGAGAGAGCTACGGCTGTGTTGGCAGGTGAGAAGATATTTCTCCGTGACAAGAGCCGCTTCTGCGATTCCAGTCATAACACCGAGATTTCAGCTTTCTGACAACCGCTGCATCTCTTGGCTCATTTACTGTCAGAGTGACGCAAAGATCTATCTCACTGGCGTTGGGCCTGGGCATCATATCTGATATTATGGTATGTTTACAGCCCTGGAATGTCTGCTGCTGCATGCAAATGGTTCTATTTATTTGTTCTTTTACTCATTCATTTCATTTAATCATTTTGTAATTTAATTTATCTTTGTATTTTATTATCTATTTATAAATGTTTCTTTTATTCTTTTTCTTTGATTGATTCAATTGAGTTTATTTATTCATTTGATTTTGAATTAATTGACTAATCTATTTTTCCATTTTTTCTCTTTGTTAGAGTGGCAAAGGAAAAAGACCCTAATCTCCACAATAAAACAAACAAAGAAAAAAAAAAAGAAATATAATGATAACTTGTCACATTTTATAGAAACTTCAACTGTAATTTTAAGCCTTAAAATTACTCACATTTTAACCGCCACCATATCATAAATCATAATTTATTTTCAAAGTTATTTGTTGCAGTTTTAACAAAATGACGAGTTAATGATAAATACATCCAGTTCTTGGGTTTATAATCCAAAATGGAAACGAACCAATAAACAAAATTATATCCGATTGGTTTTCATGGGAAACCGTGCTTGCGTACATTCTCAGAAATGCAGAGAAATAAACAGAATCCGCCGGCATGTTTGGATTTTACCGGACTAATCAAACAAGATGTCGTTATGGGAAGTTAATTTTTTAATACACAGAGAAATCAGTCGCTGCTTAAATGTCAGAACTGCATCAAATATTAGACAAAATATCTCCTTATCAAAAAAGAACAGTATATATGGTGGGAAAAATAAATATTCATTTAATTGGTTTTAAAAGGGGACACAACATTTAACACCACAGTGGCTTTTTGAACCAACGAACATGGCAACGATTAGAATTGTAATTACAAAACTGGCATTTTGGACTGTGTTACCTTCCAGTACAATGAAGAGTAAGGTTCTCTACAAAGTGCATGAGTTGTACCGATTGTCCCTCCCCGAGATCTGCCGGGTACGTTTCTCGAAGCGAAGACTGAACAGCCTTGTTACGTTGATTTGGAATAACGGCATTGCAAGAAAACAGAGTTCGACGAGAAAAATGAGAAAGGAATTGATCCGAGATACAATTTTTATATAGATTTTTTTTTTTATTAATACACGACCTCTCTCGTATATGTTTTTATTTTAGGTAGACGTTGAGATATAGTCAAGAGTCCCCGGAGTGAACCTTAAGGCAGCGTCTGGAAGCTAGCTGGTGATCCAATGCGATAGGTAAACTCCCAGAAAGATTTGAATTCCTTGAACGTCACATGACTTTTCCTGACCGACGCGCATCCCTGGGGCTGACATCTCATTTTCAGAAGAATAACGGGGGGGTAGAGGGGTGGGTGCTGCCAGGAAAAATTGTCCAGCAATGACTTCAGCATTGTGAGAGGCTTGGTTTTGAACTGCGTCCTTAATAAACACAGACCCAGCTGCACAGGGCTGATCCAAGCACCAGTAACACCAGCTGTGTCAGCCTCACTGTTCCATTGGTTACTAACTGGACTTGCTTGCTGTTATAACCTGAGCCGTGGCGATCTGACACCTGAGTTTCCCCCCCGCCGCAGAGTACCAAGGGGGCTTGAAACGAGGTGGGTCTCCTCTGCGGTCTGTCGGGGCTGGAGCCGTCCGTCGGCCTCTCTCCGATGAACAGCAACGGATGTTTCTTGTTGTCCAGCTCCAACTTGAAGAGCTCGTACTCCTTGTGCGGCAGTTTGATGCCCAGCACTGTGCAACCGGCGGTCAGGGTCAGGTCCTGCTCCACGCCGACCTCCCAACGCCCCGCTTGACCGCACTTTCCCGGTCTGGTGCTGTTCAGCAGCTTGGCTGTGTGTTCCTCCTTAGCTGTGACCTTCACCTGGGTGACCTTGAACACATACTCATTGGCTCCGGACACTTTGGCGGACGGGTTTCCCAGGGCGTAGTGTCCGGAGGCCCTCAGGATGAACGTGGACTGGGAGCAAGCGGGGTCGGTGTAGTGGCGGTAGATGCCCTCCCAGGAGTGCAGGTCGGGGTCAAAGGTGAATTCTCGAGTCAGGAAGAGGACGGCAGGACTGGTTTCGCACTGCTGGCTCACCCACTGACCACGCAGGGAAAAGGAAGCCGCCGGGCTGCGGGGCAACTGGGGGGGGCGCTGCTCCGTGGAGCGATACACCAGGGCGCAGACAGGGCACGGGTGCATGTGGTGCTGAAAAGACAAATGGAACCATCGGACCTTCAACAGCTTGTCATAGTGGTTACAGTTTGCGTGTTTGTGAATGATTGGTTAATAATCATTGGTGAAATCGTAACATGCCCATGAAAGCATCACTGCCACTTGGCATTTCATTCTTTGATGGAATATTATTTTTTGAAAACACTGTGGTATTCACATAAAGTATGATAATCAATTTCTCCGAAATTTAGAGAAGTATTTTTCAAAGATCGGGCCAGATGATTTATTCATTTAGAAAAAAATTGCTTAAAGCTTCTCTCACCATGGCATTCTGTAGTGGTTGCTGGTAACCCGTCGGTCTGTAGAAGGTCCTCTGCGTCCAGTCGGTGTGTATATCTCCTAAGAAGAGCTCCTGGATCTTCCCCCCATGGTTATGGTGCCGTGTCTCCACCCTGATCAGATCCATTTCCATCATGGAGAACCCCAGCGCTTCTAGACATGCCCTCCCGGCCCGGGTGTTGTACATGTCGTGCACCTTCCCTGGCACCGCCCGTCCCAGGGCCAGGCTCACGCAGGACGTCGGCAGCCTGGACATCAGCCTCTGCTTGGCCGCCGGGCTGTGAACCACGATGCCCACCTTGCTGAGGTGGTGCTCACTCTCGGTGCCCCCTCCGGTAATCCAGGAGGCCTGGCGTAGACGGAGCTTCCCCCTGACGGTCAGAGAGTAGGCGGGGTCGTCGCAGCCGCTGTCCGTGTAGTAGTGCTGCAGGGCCTGGAAGTGACGCGTGGAGTGAAAGGTGTAGGACCTGATCAGGAACTCTGGACCCGGGCGAACTTCACATCTGAGGAAAGAGAGGTCGGTTTATTCACTATTTGTAGCTTTTTAGTCAATCTGAGAACATATTTCTTGGCGAGCTTATTTATCACAAAGACAGAAGTCCTTACGTTAGAATAAATCGAGTAGAAGAATCCACTGACTATCTACCAAAGTACGGTGATTTATAATTTTAATGTAGTTTTAATCAGCAGCCGTGCAAACCTGGAGATGATGTGTTTCAGAGATTAAGCAATATATTGGAAGAATTTTCCTGGTTTGATTCTGACAGGGCACCTTTTTGTGCGGGGTTTGCATGTTCTCCCCCACATCTACGTGGTTTTCTTTTCGACTTCTCCAGTTTCCTCCCAATGTCCAAAAACATATATAAGTTCGGTGAAGACCCTGAATTGCCCAAATGTGTGAATGAGAGAGTGAACGGTTGTATCTGGATATGATGAATGAATCAGAGAAAATAATTGCATCATGATGACTGAATGGTTGCATGTCTCTGTGGCCTCCGTGATTGGCTGGTGAACCCTACTTCCCCACCCAATCACGGCGGGATAGACTCCAGCCCACCTGAGTGGCGGTAATCGGTATAGATAATGACCAAATGAATAATTCAACCGCTATTAGGAGAAGGAGATCGATATAAATACAGCTAACACAAACAATACCTTAGATCTATAAGCTCAAGCTCAGGATAGGGATGAATTATGCTGTTAAAAAAATTTTGGATGATTTGGATAGTCTTGTTAGTCTCCATCCCAAAGCATCGTGCACACAGATTTAAGGCCATGCAGGATGAGCTCAATCAGATTTTCCTCTTTCATGAGAACCATATCAAGGAATTTTCCCACTGCTGGAATTGATGCGCTACCTTGTCACCGGATTATATATTTTATTTCAGTCGTTTCCGCATTCCTCACTATATACAAATTATAGGACGATGCAAATTCTGAACATTTATAGCTGTAATGTCAGCACAAACACAATTCTCATCAACACAGTTTTTCCTTGCCAATGATATTCAGTTTTTAGGCGCATTATTTGGTGTTCATGGCATGTCCGTAGGAACACACCTTGTTGACACCCATGTTCCGTCCAGTCTCGGGGGCACGTCAGCCGTGATCCTCACTTTGTCCTGCGGATGGCGGTACTGACAGTGAGGCTCCCACAGACGGCTTTCATTGCGGTTATGGGAGGTGAAGGAGGATGTGGGCACCTCCCACAGTTTACTTCCAGTCCCGGCCACAAACATAACTGGAGAGGAAAGGGAAAAAAACAACAACTCATCACGATTATCCAATTAAGTGAACACAGCTTTTCATTATTGGAAACATGAAAACATGAAAAACAAGGTCCCTGGCCACGATCGAGCCTCTTCATTTCGTCAAATGGAGGGAAATATTCTCATGCTTTCCTGGTTTTTATGAAAACTCTATTCTAGATGACTTCAATCTGCTCCAAGGCTGTAATTTTGGTCGTTGTTGTGGGTGGCGGGTGGGTGCCATAGAAACCATACGTAGCTGTGTTTAAGGATGTCGGCCGTAGAAGGTTTTGGCTTGTCGCTCCAACCATTACCGTTCTAGCATTTTTGGTTGGCCGTGGAGGCAGTGGGTTTGTGCGTAGGTGTGTTTTTCGTGAGCCCGCTGAAATGAAAAAATGCGTAGCACGTATTTATGTAAACGTGCTTCCAGGCTTCGGATATAGCAAATAGACAGCAGCGGCCGGCTCGAGCAATAACATCTGCCGATAATAAAGTGAGTGTCAAAAAACAATTAAAATGATGAATGGTCTCGCTCTAGTTTTCCCCAAACACAGAAATGAAGTTAGTCCAACTGAAAGCAATATGGCGTCTATTGATCCGTTGTCCCTCGTCGGCTATAACGGGGCGGACGTTTCAAGCGGGACAAAGGCAAAGAGAATTTTTTTTTCTAATTGCACCCCTGTGGTTGCAATGTGAGAAAAAAAATAGTCACCGAGATCCCTGAGACGTGTGTGTTCTTGCAAGGCTTTTCCGTCCTGTGATCGCGCGTCTGCTCTCTGAATCGGCATCTGCTTTTTTCATTTGTTCCCTTATAGCTCATGGTTTCTTTGCTTTCACAGTGTTCTCAGGGTTGTGTGTTTGTGTGTGTGTGTGTGACGGTCCGTTCGGCTCTCTCGTGGCTTTAGAAATACACGAATGGAGACCTTCACCTGTTGAGCTGCGACTCGGTTCTTGGAGTGTTCACTTTTAAGTCAGCAGATGAGCAACAGATCAGTTGGCTGTCTCGCGAGTGAGTACGGGGAGATCAAGGAAAATAGGCGCTTTGAACGAAAAAGTGTGCGACTTGCTGATGGATTTTTCTGGAGGAGCCTGATGATGAACGTTTATTGAGCCTGTTCGTGTCACGGATTTTTTTTTTCGGTTGCTTCTCTTACTCAGAATGCTTCCCATATGCCGACCACGACCGCAGACATGTGTGCAGCTGAAGCTTTTAGCATCAACCCTCCACCTGATACACACACACACACACACACACACACACACACACACACACACGGCAGGATAAGGCTCTCGATGGTTACGATGTATTTTCTCCGACCACAGACCAGATTTCAACTCAGGGTGCATTAATCCAAATTCAAGCTATCTGTCAATTACTGATATGATTAATACGGCTTTTTCCTGTCATGTGTACCGAAAACATGTTTGCAATTTGCCCGGCGGCGGTGACGTGTTCGCTGGTTTCTCCCCGCTCCTGCAGCTGGAGAAGGGGGAACCGGGCCTATCGGGCCCCGCTGCACTCCCGCGGGAGGGACTCTGAGCAGAAATACTAATCAGGATTAATTAATCCCCCCCTTGCCCCCTCCCCCGCTCTTTGCAAGTCGTCCAATCGGTCTGTTTTGCGTTATCCGGCCTTTGTAGTTGCATGCAACATGTTGCCGAAGGGGCGTGGAGGGGGCGGAGGGGGCGCGATGAGCGAACGCAGAGGCAAAACTTCCAGTATGTGATGTGGAGTCATTTGGGTTTCTATATTTGAGTTTCTGTTTTTGCCAAAGTATTTCTATAGAGTGTTTCTTGAGGTCACTTGTCATTCAGCCCCCTTTTCGCTCTCTTGGATCTCATTCCAATGGAGGCATATGGTTGCATTTACTACCAGAGCTCTCATAAAAGCAGAGCTTAGTAAAACAAAATTGCTCATCGTGAGGTTTTAAGTATTCTCCTGCAAAAGGGCCTATTCCGACCACAAGTGAGGCGATGTTGTAATGCATTATACCCAACCCCCAATCTCAATCTAGGGGAGATGGGGGACTATTTTGCTTCCTACGCATGCAGTCAAATATCATTAGTTATACTCTGCAATTGCTCCCACTGATGTATTTCATCCACTATTGCCTCTGAAATTCCTCCCAATGCTATCTGCCAATCCTGTCCCCGTAAGGTGCGGGCGGCTCTTAAATTTTATGCCTTCTCCAAAACAATCTGAGTACAATGTGAATGAATGCGAGGAGTATATCACGTGGATTGAGACGTTCGGTGTGCTGCGAAGCGTCCGTGAATTTCTCGGGAGAAATTCAAAGTGCAACGACGAGGATTTACGCAAAGTGGAATGGCAACACAATTGAAGATGCGGGGCCGATAAATCACTTTAGAGAAAATAAAAATCAAGGCCAAGAATTTTTTACTGCCATGGATTCTTTAAAGTTAAGACTTTGCTGCTTTTCTCATCTGGTGGACAGAATTATCTTTGGGGATTAAAAAGTTCCCCAAACGAAACATATAATATCCCTGCTAAGCTCATGCACACACACACACACACACACACGCACACACAAAATGTTTAGTTAAATGGTAACAAAAATCAAAATGTGTGTCTGAGCTTGTTCTTGCAGAAAATAATAGCTTCTACTTCCTAATTTGACAGCTACCAAATATTTATTAGCTTTGAGATTGAGGTCTCCTAGTAAATGTCAGATTGCAACTGGACGTCTTTTTCCAGAACTCTCCTCCTTCAAAAGCGAAATTCAGTTTTGCCTTTAGTTTGTCTTAGTTTATCAAGAAACAGACGTTATGGTTTTTCTCAATTAATCAGTATCAATAAGTCCAGTGTCACAGTTCTGTCCAAAGGAAATATAATTTGTTGTGTTTAAAAGACATGTTAAAATAATAATGATAATCTGAAAAAAAAAAGTAAATAATGCTTGTGAAAATCTTCTTATTTTTATTTTCTTATCGCAGTAAAAGTAAATTAAAAAAGATAAATTGGTCTCCCAAGTTGATCAGGATGATATCGTATTTTATTTTAAGCAACGCAAGCAAGCCAATGGTTTTCATTGAGAAGCTCAGTAAAAGTCACGATAAGTAAACCTCAGCTTCTCATTTGCAGTGTTGTGGCCCGGAGGCTTCGGGTATCGCCTGTAACACTTATGTATGCTGAATATTTACTCCAGAATCTGCTCAAAACCATTTATGATGTCACAAATCATCCCGACGGAGCTGCCTCTTTGAATCAGATCATTGCCCGGGCTCATCGAAAATTCACACTTTCATCAGTGAACCTGAAAAAAAAAAAAACGGGCTCGCCGGAGTCGATCGCAGCTATTGCGTTACCGTGGCGCTGTGAAACCGGAATATTCAGCTCCAGGAAACGAGAATGAAAACACATGTTTGACTGCGCTCGCTGTAACACATATCCAACGATGTGTGTGCTTTTCCTTTTTTTTTTTTTTTTGATAATCTATAAAGCAGATGGTTTGTTTTGTGTCGTGAAATTGTCATCGAATAGTTTATTGGCCAATTCGTAAATATACGTTACGTCCCTAAATCAAGTTGACTCAAGGGTCGCAGGTCAACACCTACAACATGGATCAATAAAGACAGGTTAGGCAGTGATATAGTCTTGTCCCCCGTAATAATCCGTCTTCAGTGCTCAGATTACAATATGCGGCTATGACTGACGGCTGAAGGCCGGGAGCCGTGAGTGACACTGATACGTTAACAGAAAAGCACCATCATGGTCCAGCCACAAGGAGGCAGCGCAGCCGTCTGTGAGTCAGTCCATCACCATCCACAACAAACTGCCACCGCCGGCCCCGGGGCCCATCCGACTGAAGACCGGCCAAAGTAATCTACCTGTCTTTAGGCTCACATAGTCATCCTGTATCCAGACCAACACACACACACGTGCAAAAACACACTGCTCGCATTGATTTGTACTGCAGAAGGGATACCATTTATAAAGGACCTCCGGGCTGCGCTCTGTTTGTTTGTTTGCATTTGCGATTATGGTTTGGCAGCCCTCACACCCCCTCCGTCTCTCATATCTCATCCGCATCACCGGAGTCAAAAATACGGCTTTGTGTTCCTCCTCGGCTATTCCTGTAAAAACAAGAAGATCCAAGCACTTTATTTTCGGGGCTTGCGGAGGGAGAGGGGGTGATTAAATGCAGGGGTTTAAATCCTCAGCGCCCCTTGTTTATTTGACAAAAATGCATCATGGCTTCCACTGAGGATTTTTTCTTTTTTTTTTTAAAAAAAGACAATGAAAACATGGCATGTATGTTTTCGCAACCCTCTAACACAATACGTTTTAAACCCAAATCTTAATTTTGGTGTGGAACTATCAAGGCTGTAACTCAAATAAATCTGTTCACGCATGTAAAGTTTGTAGATTGAAAAAAAAAGTCTGAATCCAATTATTTTTAAAGTCCAAAATTTGAAAATTGTCTGGAGTAAAAAAAAGTTTTTAGGTTTTTCTGGGCAAGCTGATGAATGGAAGGATAGGACCAATTGTGCAATGTTGACGGTCACACACAGATATAATTATATTCATATATATGTATTCATTTGAATAACAATAGCTCTCAAATCTACACAGTCTGACTAACATTATTCTTTTCTGTCCCATACAGTTTCTATCCATCATTTCTCTGCTCCGTGAGACACCGCGCTTTGAAGGCTCTCTCGGAGGTGTGCCTTCACCCTCCCGGCCTGCTGCTTTGCCTCTCCCCGCGCTGATTGCCACCCCCCACCATCACCCTCCCACCCATCCGACCGATGAAAAGCCGTGATGTTTACGGCTCATTTCTCCTGGATGGATTTCAAATTCCTCCTTCTTTTCTTTCCCCGCCTGTTTTTCCGCTTCTTTCCTCTGTGTGTGTGTTTGTCAGTGGCTGAAGAGGGGAGTGAAGCCGGTCAGCAGGGTGAGCGGCGTTGGCGTCAGTGGCAGGGCGGAGGGTTTGTTGTCATGTGAAGGATGCAAGTGTATGTTTCTTTGGATATTAAGCGTTATGGTAGCTCGGAGATCCCCTGTGTTCCACATACTTCTCTGACTGCTGCTTATTTAGGGCACCCTGAGTGGTCGAGGCGTCCTCCTGATTTAGGTAGTTTAAGACCGTTTCTCACATCTTTATAGCTTCTGCTCCACCTCCATCCACTCCCGGCCATGAGGGATCCTTCACTAATCTATCAACTATTAGGAGTGCGTGAGTTTGCTTTCCTCGCATTTCCACAGAGGCAGAGGAACGACAGGTCAAAAGAGGCCGTAACATCTTGCAAAATCCTAATCTGGTTATGAATTTTTTTTTTTTTCAAACAGCTGGAAACGAAAGGTCCCACCTCCCACATACTGATGGAAAATATGTTCCTGCTCCATGTTATCTTCTTTTTTGACAGTTTTATCTGTAATGCATCAAGAAATATAACCGGCCGCGATTTGCGCCCTTTCTCTGTTGCTTGAAAAACACATATTTAAAAAAAAAAAAAAAAGGCACTTTTGGATCTTATCTGTGCTTTCTTATTGCATTTTGAAGATTCTTGCAAAGATAAACTTTTTTTTTTTTTTTTTTTTTTTTATTTCAATTTTTGAATATAGAGCTTTTTCTACCAATTTGGCACTCTGAGTAAATGACAACATTATTGAAATGCATGCACGCACGTTAGCCATCCACTGCTAACATTAGCCTGGCTCCAGAATCCGACCCCACGTGACCTCCGGAGGAGGATTCCACCCCAACCCAATGGGGCGGTCCAATGCTGCCCCATCTCTGTCTGTTACGCACAATGCACCTAGATGAGGCCAATACCAGCTCCCTAGTAAATTCCCTGACTCAGTGAACACCAGCCCCCCCACCCAAAAAACTTTTTAGGATGAATAATGAGACTGTAATGTAAGTATTTCGATTTGCACAGCAAGGACTCGAGTCACCTCACTTTCATTGATCTGGCGCCACTGACAGAAATTATCTCTTGGTAATCGTAACAAGGAGCAGGACGCCCCCTCCCCACCCCACACAACCCTCCCACACACACACACATGCAGGGTTTTTTTAAGTCAGACAAAGGTCACGTTGATTTAGAGGTTTATCACAGAACGCTAGGCCTGTAGTGTTATTGTAACTGCGAGTCCCCTCCCCCTGCACCGTTGTCCTTTTTTCAGGCTTTAACGCGAGCGTCTCACGCTTCCACGGCTACTCCTCTGTCTGAGGGCCAGCGCGCCCCGGAGGGCCACTGTTGTCTTTTCATCACAGCGTAAGCTGGTTAATCCGACGTCCTCGTTTATTTAGACAAGAGATCTAGAAGGGGTTTCGACCGGCGGACGCCGCTGCCCCCTGCTTTCACTCGGGTCAGAAAACACTCGCCTCCCGGTCACTTGTTCGATCGCAGACTCAAAACGCAACTGTCACAAGCGTTAAGGTGAAGGTTTTGAGTATCGTTTCCTTCTTCTAATGATTGCCTAAGTCCTTTTTTTAGCAAAAATTTGTTCTTTTGGCTTAAATCGACTTCTTATCAAACATATGGTACAGTTTTCTGAAAAAGCGAAAGAAGGCGACAATATGAGTTCTGCAAATGACAATAAGAATTCAAAGTGAGCTCTTAGACTCTGGATTAGGAGCTATAAGATGCAATTTAATTCAGAATAAAATGACTTAGAGTAGTGTTTTTTGGGGCCAATGCCATGTCGTTTTTACCTTAATTCAGTAGGTGGGTTTTGGAAAGGCTGCGGTGGAAAGTTACATTTTGGAGGAGGACTCGTGAGGAAAAACAGAAATAATGCTGCCAAAATTTTATTCAAATAAATATGATCAAAGATTTTTAGTTTGGGTAATGACAGGGTGGGATGGTGTGTTCCCATCCCACCAGAACCCCACTTCAGTTCAAATATTGTCTGTTGTCTTTCATACAGCGAATTAGTCACATTTGTCTTCCTTAAAAAATTAAGCTTGCGGGATTTAAGTCAGGCTTTGCATTCAAAGGAAGCTCAGCGGGCGGAGATTGGCTCCACGCGAAACACGGTTTTTAAAGAGCAACTTTTGTCAGGCATGACAGTAACCTTCCTTTCAAAAAAAAAAAAAAGTAATCTGAAAAAGAAATGTTACATTCCATTAAGTTTGGCTTTGGCAAAAAAATACTTTCAACTGGTTCTCCTCTGTCTGGGATGAAGAACTGCTCAGCTCTGTACGGCATCTGTTTAAGGCCAGCAACTCAACCGCGCCTGTCTCCTCCACTCGACGTGAGCGGTGAAAAAGAAAACACAGAAAAAAAAAAGCCTCCACCAGTGCACCGCTGGAGCAGCCGGGGATGGAGGAGGAGGAGGAAGAGGAGGAATTGAAGGGGGGCTGGTGCCGAGGTGCCGGATGATGATTGGAAGCGGGCAGATGCCTCCTCCTGTCCGTCTCCCTGATGCCCGTCACCCTAACAAGGCCTGATGGCCAAAACGCCGCGCTTCCGCACCCAAGGCTGCGGCGGCTGGACGATCAGATCCACGCAGTAGCCTCGAGGTAGGGTCAGCGATGGCTGTCTCCTGTTATTCTAACCATTAACATAATGGCAACATTAGTTCCAGGGCCACGCTTCCCTGCTCCGGGGGGGGGAAACCAACTCTGAAGACATACAGGCGGCGGGGGGGCAGACCGGCTATTCACGAGTCCAACATCGGTAGAACGACGTGTTTTTATTTGTCAGAAGTCCTCCCTGATCTTTGCAAAAAAATTATTTGAATTGTGACAAATTACATAATGACTTCCTCTGCACCCCCTCTTTTTCATCCCCTGCCATGTGCTCTTTAAGTTAAGCTGATTTCTGACACGGCCGACTGCATTTATCTTACTGTTTTGGTACTTCAAGAAAAAAAAAATACACCGAAAGATTTGGATTTGGGGCAGGAAATCTCTCACGATTATATTGTAATAACAAGATTTACACCCCGGCAAGTTGCTCTCATACTTGGAATTGCGCTCTGACAGGCGCGCTCGACTTGAGAAACATCAAATCGCACAAACTTTGCGATAAGTTAACAAAAAGCATTGATCGATCACAGTAAAAATAAAAAAAGAAAATGTTTTTCATATTGTGATCAACCAAGTAAAGGACGATGATGGTGTCAGGAGAAATGAAAGGAGATATTTGAATTAAAAACTCACCTTGCCAGAGCAACCAAACCCCCCTCAACATGTGACTGAAATGTCCGTTTTGCATGCTTGCTTTCTCCTCGGGCGTCAATCACAAAACTTAGAAAAACAAACTGTGTATCCAAGGGAAACGGAGAGACCTCTTGTCAACAAGAGATGAGCATTCGGGGTATCACCATGACACAAGCGCTCGTGTAGTGTCCCGTAATCCTTTAAATGAATATTGGGTTTTTTTGTTTTGTTTTTGGTTTTTTTTTTTTGGACCCGTCTTCTCTTTCTTCTACCTCCACTTTTTGGATTCCATGGTCTGATAAGAGTGTCCTCAGTTGAAAAGCCTCGCTTCATGCATCATCTCCACGCGGGTGCACTCCTCCGGCTGCTTTAGAGGGACAGTTGATGTTCTCTCTCTCTCTCTCTCTCTCTCTTTCTCTCTCTCCTTGTCTCTCCACCCCTCCGCTCTTAATCACACACCGTCGCCTCACTACTGTGCGGCGCTCCGGGCTGGTCCTGCTCCATGCATGTGCAGCAAGTTTGTGTGTGTGTGTGTATATGCGTGAGTGCATGCAGTATTATGTGAGAGCAAGAGTGTGTGTCATTTTGGTTTGGAGAAGAGAGGAGGGAGAAAGAAGAGAGAGAGAAAGAGAGAGAGAGAGAGACTCCCAGTGTGTGTTTGTAGAGGAGGGGATTTGAGATTCAAACTTCCTAAAGTGAAAGCTCAGGGGAGCTTTTAGTGCAAGGTGCAAAAGGGCAGGAGCGAATATGTTGGGCGCCCCCGACCCTAATACACGATCTCCTTCCTCAGTGATTGAGTTTCTAGAAATCTAGAAAACAATTAGATCAACCACATTTAAAGTATATGAACCATATATTAGCTTTGACATTTTCTGAAATCCAATGTCCTTATTCCAATTTTGAAAAATTCTTCGGGTACTGGGAATCATTGCGCGGGTGTTGCGCGAGTCGATTTCATGCATCATCTCCACGCGGGCGCACGTGATTTTGACCATTTCGTCTAGAAAGACGTGTCCAATCAGACCCCACGATCAGAATTACTTCATTTGATCCCCGCGGGAGAAATTGCTCTTCATTGCGGCGGCTCCTGCTCGTGGAGTACTGATAATAATATAAGCATCAATATGAAAAGAAAGAAGAAAAAAATTATACCGAAAAAATACAAGTATATTTTCAAGTATATGTATATATGAAATATTATATCATTCTGGGTTATTCCACTATTAGTATTTGATACAGGTGCCACATTGTCTGCCATATTTCTTGGGCCTATGTCGAAGTGCTCATGCGTTCATTTTTGGATTTTGCAAATAATCATCTTCATCTAACTATGAAAAAAAAAAAAGAAAAGTAAAACTGACTCATTCAATATGATCCCGTATAAATATGGTGTGAGACTGGTTGGAAAAACAGTAGTTGCAAAGCCGGTGTCACCACTTCTGCCTCTGCATTGACCTGGACGCCTTCAGGAGCAGCACTGCCATTAAAACCACTAGTTTTGATATCATATTATAAAATTAAAATTAATTGGTCAATCATTTTTGGATGCTGGCATTACAATAACATGTAATCTGTCATTCCAAACAACACAATCTGATACCAATTGTATCAGATTACTAGAAATCCCATAAACACTCGAGGGCTTTTGGCTGATGTGACATTTATTCCAGCCTAATCAGATTTAATCTTTGCTTGATCAAATCTGTGTAACGTTGCAAAATGTAAAAAAAAAAAAAAGTCAAGAAACTTACTGGTTCACCTTAATTGCATTTCCTGAATAAGTTAACCTGTTTACTGTATCTAATGATTTAACCTTATTAATAAATGCTGAGCATCTTTATGTACTGTTAAATAATATAGACATTAACACCATTGGTAACAAGAGCACCAGGAATAAATAATTCTTGAAAAAAACAATTGTTTTAAAGGCTTTTTGCTACATTAACTCATCCTTAATGTACATTTATTCACACAAAGAGATGGGAGCCTGGGAGTAGCGCATTTCATTTGTGTTTCACTCGCAGCCATGAAGTCACATGTTTGCTTGACCTGAACTCGGCGCAGTTACACTTTTTGCACGTATGAAGACTGTAAATGTTGACGTCAACGGGGTCCTTCAAGAGGTCGTATAGAAAAAAAATCTGAAAAAAATGCAAGCATCCCCATAAATAAGATCAGTAACAGAATCCCCTTCTCTTTTTCCCTGACAATATCTAATAATTTGTCATCTTCTCCTTTCTCCCGTGTAATGCTTGGGACAAAAAGGAGGCACGAGGCAATCCGTGTCTGTGTTTCTTTACAATTCACGGCCCGAGCAGTGAGCCGTTTTCATTGGAACGAGGTCCCGCCAAAGGAAAAGACCACATGAGAAGTGTTGACGGTGAAGTTTGTGGCTTATTGAGACTAATGGGAACGCTGTCTGTGGAACAAGACGTTGCTGTTGAGCTTGTTTGGTGTGTTTTTAAATGCTCCGAGCAACATAAATTAAACTTCACTCGCCTCAGGTATATTGTGGTGGAGACAGAAATCTTCGAGGGCGGACATATCTCAGGCGCTTTTGCATGGAAAAAAAACACCCAAAGTATTCGAGTGTTTACATAAATCCAGATGAAATGAGAGAAAATAATTTATTTTTTGTTATTAATGTGAGCCAAAGAGAAAAAAAAAAACAAGCATGTGAAAAATCAAGAGTGGCAGCTACACACACACACACCCATGCACAATCTCCCAAACTCATATCACACCCCATTAGGAAGACACGTGCACACAGATGCTGCAGTCACTCTGATTCATAGGCTCCGCATGTGCATGTGGTCTGACGGCACTGTTGACACTGTTGACCGCTGTAGACGTAGAGAAGGGCTTCAAAAGAGCCTGCCAAGCGACGGTTGGCAGCACACCTACAAAGGGTGGGCTGACCAGAGCCCTGGCAGCGGGTCAGGGGTGCCTACACTCCTGACACCGTTACACCGACGGCCAGTGACCAATGGAATTGGGCAGTTTTACAGTACGGTTTTTACCACTGGTGCCGTGTTTTATATGGCAGATTCGTAATGGATCTTTGTGCTTATATTAACATTCCCTTGCCAATTGTCAGGTTGCCCGAAGCTGTTCTTTCCTGTGCCGCGTGTTCAGAGTTTCTCACAAGACAGCCGAGCGCCAGTCTCTCCCCGCCCCCTGGTTCATGAAGCTACTCGTGCAGCTATTAGATGACAATTTTCTGGTCAAGGACAGGATTTTTAGCTTTTTTTTTCCTCCTGTATCACAGCGATGGGTTGACTTGCAGAAGCATCCCAAGCCTGTCGAGTCAATGCAGACAGCTGACGGTATAAATTGTAGTCTTAAAAGTGTTTAAAAAAAAAAAAACTGATATGGTCAAGCAAGTGGTGATTAGACATACAAAATACTTTATAAAATGTTGCATTAATTTTCATTTTTTTCCCCTCTAACTTTTGGCTCCTCCACATCTCGCACTCGCGCAGAATATCAAGTCTTTCAGGTCTCGATGAGTTGAAAGTCAGGCTCGAAGTCATCAGACACGTGACTCGGGTCCGACTCTATTAAGTTTTCTCCCTATCATCCAATACAGCACGCTCCAATTTGTTTATTGACTGGTGGACTGGTTTACTGATTCAGTGAGAAGGTCCCGGGTTCGATTCTGTGTGGAGTTTGCATGCTCTCCCGCCGGTTCTCCGGATTCCTTTTTCAGTCCAGAATGTCCTGCAGGTTAATTGGAGTCCCTAAATGGTCTGGATGTGTGGACCAGAGAGAATGATTGTACGTCTCTATACGTGTAATTGACTGGCGACCAGTCCAGGGGGAACCCCGCTTCTCACCCAATCACAGCTGGAATAGGCTTCAGTCGGCTGCTGTGCAGGATTAGTGAAATGGATAATTAATAAATGAATTAACAACTATACAAATGGGCGGTGCAGTGCAGTGCAAGCGATTAGAGCGATCCACCCGGGAACTGAACACTCCTGGTTTGATGACTGTCTCCTCTTAGCCTACTGAAGTGTTGTTGAGCAAGGCACTGAACCCCTGGCGCTGTTCAGTAGCTGCCTTCTGCTCATGTTTCATCCATAATGGGTTGAATTTGGATGATGATGCTCTTTATGTATAACTGAATGTTACAATGAAGGTCTTCTTCATAGTGTGGTAACATTTGAAATTTATCGGTGAATGCAGGAAAAAATTTAAACTATTTGCTGGAAATATTAGTAGTACCTCTACTTTTACATCCATTTCGACGCATCATCCATATTCCTACAAATGTGCAGTTGAATGCACAAACACACACTTCTATACTTTTAAAAGTTTTATATTTATTAATCGTCTAACTATGCAATGATTACTCATTTAAAGTCGAATTCCGCCATCCGCAATTCCACGCATCCGAGTCCAGATTTCTTTTGCTTCTAGTCCAGAAAAGTTATTCTTAAATGTCTTTGGCTGTTCATCCTCATCCCCACCAACCATAACACAGTTCCTTGGACGGGACTCGCAGCCAGTGTGCTAATCTGATTGGGGATCAGCGCCTCTGGCTGTGCTAAAGTGCTAACTTGCTGTGACAGACCCCACAGAGAGTGGAGGAGAAGGGGTGGACAGGGTGAGGGAGGACAGACGCCGCTGATCTCTGATCCCAGATCTGACAGCTGGCTCCCTCAGGAGGACACTGCCTGGGGTGTCAGCAGCTTTGATCCACTCAGGGTCCACCGTGGAATGCACACACACACACACACACACACACACACACACACACACACACACACACACACACACACACACACACATGTGCACACGTGCTCGCTGGCACACATATTCAGGAGTTGGCACATGCGACTAAGAACACACAGTCAATGCTATTTTATAATCAAATAATTTCTCAGTCCTGTAACCGATACCTCGCCGGTAACAACCATGGTGGGCTATGTGTGTGGTGTGTGTTTGCTTAGGCATGCATCCTACATGTCACCACACATACGCGCACGTAATAATATACACATATTCACCGAAAAGTAAAAAAAAAAAAAATCTTTAGACTGGGTTCATTCATGCTGGTCATTTTTGGGTTCTGCCTGCTTTGGACTTGGAGCAGCATCAGCCTTCTCAGTGAGTGAACAGCGCCCCCGGTAGGGCTGAAAGTCACTGTGCACGTGCGTGCGTGTACGTTTGCTACCTATGATTTGAGGTCAAACTATGGCTGAGAGGATGTTTTAATCAGACCTCACCCTTCAAAGGGCAGGTTTAAGGCCTGGTTTTAATGTTAAGGTTAGCGGAGAGGTCGGGGTCAGGATGCACGTTGGTTCCCGGGTTTTGGGTTCAAAGCCCGGATGTTTGTTGTGAGACAAAAATGAAATGGGATTGGAAACAGGAATTTCCAATATACTGAATCTGAAATCAATCTAATTTTCTTGCAAATTAGAAGGTTTCAAGGTGTGTATGTGCTTACCTGTGAAATCTTTATTTTGTAGGTTTTTAAGGCTGGAAAATTCAGGAACCACCGGTTTTTGCTGTCTGGGCAACAATGCTGGTGAGACAGGACAGCTTTGTTACTTCATTTACCACATTTTAATTACATATCATATATTCCTCATTATATATTATATTTTAACAGACACGCACTCTTTCTGCTATTCATAGCTAATGGGACACAAAATTATCAGGTACAGTGACTTCAAAATATATGTATTTAGAAAGTTATAAAGTGTGTCTATGTCTGTGTGTATCTGCATTCATTATGTGTGTGTGTTTGTGTGTGTGCGTGCATTCACACTATTTCAGGCTAAGGAGCAGGATACACGCCACCCTGGCAATGACACTCACGCTAAGCCTTCTGCCGATAGCAGCTTGCTCTTTAATCACCACACATTCACATCCTGGCCTCTTATCTGCAGAACGCATAACTCCAGACACACACACACACACACACACACACACAGACACAGACACACGCACACACACATATGTACGACTCCAAAGGCACATGTATGACTCAACGCACACACATGCAGCTGGTTTGAAGAGGACACCCACATCATCCACACATTATTCTTTTCATTTTGCCCATGAAATTTCTCTGCGCAGCAGAATCCGAGTGCACGGGAGTCAGTGTGGATCCATCTGTCACCCAGAGACAAACGGTGCAGATCACGTTCTGCGGCTCCAGTGGGTGGAGAGTGGTGGGGTCAAAGCCACACACTGCGATCTTCCAGGAATAAATGGTGATTATTTTTTTCCAATGGAAGTCGTTCGGGTGGCACGGCACACATCTGACAGATAAACACACGTGAAACTAAGATCAGCGCCGTGCAGTCAGTAGAGGCAGGGGAGGCCGGGCCTCACCTGTCATCATGGTAAGAAAAAATGCAAAATTAAAAGATAAATTAGATGATTATATTAATTCAGTGATTTGTATTATAAAGTTATTTTCCACTTAACTTTACCCTTTTTAGTTATTTTTTTTCAAAATTGCTGAAAAAAAATCACATTTACCTTTCAAATATGAAGAAGAGACGTGCGTTAATGCGGTAACCAGCTGAGCCCACTGTGGATTGCACAATGATTCTGCTAACTGTGCTTCAATGCTATGCACTGAGGCCGTATTGCTGTCTCTGTGGGTGTCACTATTAAAAAAAACACTTTTAATATATGAACTAAATTTCCATAGTTTAGCTGAGGTGTCTAATGTTTTTCATCTGGAACTGTGACATGTTTCTCGTAATCATAAAACGAGTGCAAAGAGACGTTAAGTGAGGCACACAGTGACGGTGCCTCATGGTCGGGGGCACCGCTGATCCCAGGGATCCTTCTTACTTCTCGGCTACAGAATAATAGAATTAGCAATCGCAAGCTACAGTAAACAGTTAGTAAGTCAAGTGCAGCCATCCAGCTATTTTTTGCCGATCTCATCAGGCTGTATAGCTCACAAACGGTGAGGGATGAATGTTAATCTCCTGGGCAGCTTCTCAACTTTTGAAGGATCTCATTCAAACTGTTCCTGAGGCGACAAAGTTGCTTCGGCCGGTGGTCACCGTTCCGGCTACGACAGCATCGGTGGAGCGCTCATTCTCTGCACTGAAAAGACTCAAACATACCGTCGGGACCGATCAAGGACGACTGTCTTCACTGGCAGTGATTTCCACTGAGACAGAGAGACTTTTAAAACTGAAGAAAGAAACGGAAGACGTCTACCAGCAAGTTATCAATGCTTTTCTTCAGAAAGAGCGGCGCATGGACTTCATTTATAAGTAAAGGTAAGAAATAATAACGTTTTTTTTACATGTGCTTTTTTTCAATGCTACTGTAACGAATGCTGATATGATATTTTAAACAAAACACGTCAACTGCTGCCAATAAAAAGGTGAATAAGCTACTCTGTAAGGTTCATATGTTTGTAAATCTGACTGTGATGACGTCAGTTCCTCACCAAACATGAACCTCACAGCATACAAACATGCACCAGGATGCATGTCCATTATTTTTTCGTTCTTTTATTCCTGTTTTTTCAACTAGGTAAATCTCGTCCAGATTTAGAAAGACCACGATATTTCAACCTGGTATTTGTACATCCCGATCACACAAGCATGATCTACTCACTCTTGACAGTATTTTTCTTTTTCAGGATACTTGCCTTGTTAAAGCCGTCTCACCATGACCTTTTTGTTTTCTGAAAGGTTAATGACATGCTAGCAAGTCCACGTCCAGCTGGGAATGTACCCTTTTCAGAAGCAACTGCCCGTTCTTGTGAGTACAAAATACTGCGCTTACACTTTGGAAATTATGATTATTTATTTTTTTTTAGAGGCTGCAGCTCTGTCTGCCTCATTGTCCAACTGACTCCAAAGAGATCATCACTTTTATTCAGTGCCGTTCATTTTGTATTGCTTAGATTATCCATATCTGAGTGAAATTTTGCAATTTGGCCTGCAAAGGTTTTACGCCACAAACATTCCCGACTCCATTATATCACTGTGGTATTATACACTTTCCAAAAGCAGGAGGTAAATTCCTACTGATCCTGTCATAAGCAGAGACTCCCACTGCGTTCCTAGCTATTGTTTTTCTTTTATTTTCCGAGCTACTGTTTTTTCTTTTTATCTTCCTAAAATGTGCTGATAAGATAGCCACCATTTTATTTATTTTTATTTTTTTCTCAATTTTGTAATCCTGCCCCGCGGCGGTTTGTTTAAACATGTTTACGTGTTGAAACGACGCACGGAAGACAAGGAATGCCATCGTTACTGCCACACAAACACTCCGGGTCGAATCTGCCCCGACGGGAAAGAAGGGCAGCCGTGTTTCAGCGCATCGCATTCCATGCCGGTACGTGTTTGATGCAACCGGCTGTTTATAGTTGTTGTGAGCAGCCGCGGCGGAGCGCACGGTTGGAGACATTATGTCATCAAACACGGGGCTAATGATGCACGTTCTCAGACATTCCCCTGGAAGGTGAGCCCAGTCATTTGATGTGGCGGCTCACATGAAAAGAGACAGGGAGCCAGGGAGAGAAGTTCAAGTGGAATTAGACACAGAGTCCATTTGGTTTCCATATTTTTTTTTTGTCTGACTTCAGACATTGGAATGAAAGAAAAGGATTGTTGCTATCGTAACCCATCAACTCCACTGCCGGGTGTCGACGCTCGGTGTCTTGCCGATTTCTGGTGTCGAGTTGAAAAAATAAAAACTGCACAAGTGAAGCTGAATTTTGAATACACGAGACGAGGCGGTTGCTCCTTCGCCGATGTAAAAATAAATGACTACATTGAAAGTCACTTGATCTGTGTCATTGCCGGAAAAATGCCAGTAATCCCACCCCGGTAATCCCTGTTTGGGCCTTATAGCGCCGCGGCATCCGGCACTACAGCAAGAAGTTGCGCATGACTGAACATTTATCAGACATCAAGCTGTTGCAGCCGGTCTCATAAGCCAGCGGTCACATCGCAAAATGCTGAGCTGGCTGAGGAGGGGGGCGAACTTTGACTAGCGCTTTGAGGGGTAACGCTCTGCTGTGGGCGACCAGACGACATGCCGATAACCGCTTCCACGACTGTTTTGCAGCTGTTCGAACCTGGCATGAGGAATTCAAAATTCCTGAATTGTTGCAGTTTTTTCACATGGCCTGCAACGTCTCTTCGGTTGAAACGGGTTATTATTTCTTTAACAAGCGCAAAACATTTGGTCGTATGCGATGGTTTAGGTCACTGAAGCAAAAGTAAGTGCATTTTGGTTCAGTGGGTTTAATAACGTAGTCTCTGCCGCGTTTGACCAACCTCAAACTTTGTCCTTGTAAAGTCGGACCCAGACGTCGTTACACGACTGCATTTTCGATACGAGGTGTATTTTTCGGTCCGGGCACATCGGAGCTCCGCAGTGCTGTGGTTTGGGGAACCAAAACTCCGACTTTTACTTCCAAGCTGAATTCGTATAATTTCAAGTCTCCGCTTCCAGTTTTGACAAGTATTACTTTTTCAGTTGAGATGGTTTGGCCGTGCGGATCAAAAACTTGTAGAGGAACCCTAAAAAAGAAGAAAAAAAGAGAGGGGTTGGGATCTACAATCAAACAGATGAAAAAAGTTCAATCAGCCAAATGTCTCAGTCTTACTTTCAAGCATGCCACCGCAAATTATGACAAACTATGACTCTATACTTACGGACGATGCAATGAGTCGAACCAGAAGCCAGTCAGCTGCTGACAAGAGGCTTGTTTGTGGCCACTAATAAGCAGCTCTTAAGTGCCACTGTGCTGCTCTGACACCATCCTTCATCGGTACAAATACACACATCACCGGGACTCAAGAGGTTGGCATGGGGTCCCTGTGAAAAGCTGTATGTTGGTTTTACACAGTGATCTGTCATCACATAGATTTGGAGGTTACAGTCAACTTATTGAGGCTAAATGGATTCCTGAGAGGTTTGCATTGGAAATCACGGACAGTTTCACAGGAATTCACACACACGCACCACAAACACCAACTCAAAGGGGACCACTGGCAGTTGAGACACAGATACGGTGTTTAAGAGTATTGGAGCAGAGTAAGGAGCCAGATGGAGTATCTCTGGTAGATAGTTATACTTCGGGAACAGTCCAGCAAATATTCCAGGCACTGATCGCTACCAGATGATCATCAGCCACAGGCTTTTTATTTCCAGGCTGCAGGTTATTTCCACAACTGCTGCACTGTCACTCCAATTCAGCAAAGTTTCCATCTCCATTAGCGAAAATGAAGTGAATCAAAAGGAGTTTGCGCTATTTGCATGTCAAAAAAGTTTTGCTTATAAAATGTCAGCCATGACATCAAAAGGAAATTATTTATTTATATTCCATTGTGTAAGAAATGAGGTGTCTTTGCTTGCGTAACTAATATTTCAATGAAGAAGTAATGAAAAAAGGACTTCTTTCCAGTTGGGAGGGATTAGTTTGAATGATTAACCACGAAAAAGAGGTTTCGTGGGTACAATCAACGGTTTTGGATGATGTTTGTACACATAACTTCAATAATGATGTTAATAACCATAATAATAAAGATAATTATGATAGTAAATCCTTAAAACCTCACAGCATGTGTGTGTGTGCGTGTGTGTGTGTGTGTGTTTGTTGGGGGGGGACTTTACAAGGCAGACTGTAAATTTCTGCAGGAGGAGCTTTAAGAAATTTCAAATGATGGAAAAACACAAATGTTATAATAATGGTGGAGACATGCAGCTTAATGTGCAAGGTCCCGCTCATGCAGATAAAAAATTGAGGTAAAAATAATCTTGATGAAATTATATTTAAGCACCCCTGTGACCCTTACGAGCAGCAGTATGAAAAATGAATGAGGATGTTATATATTATTTGCTTTATGAAACAAATTCCGAATACAGAAGTAAAGCAATGTCCCCACTTTAGGTCTAACAAGGGATCATCCTGTTCTCAAGTGCTTTTAATGTATGTATTTTAGATTTAATGTGTCTGTCATTTAGGGGATCACATTTACGGTAACTTTAGATGTTTTCTTCAGGTTTCATTATTGCCATGTGGTTCCAGTAGTTGACATAGCATTTCAACCCCAAGTGAGTCATTTTTGTCCGCAAAAATAGCATGTAAAGTCGGAAGATATATGGGCAGTCGGTTCTTTTGCCTCTAGCATTGCATCTTTTATATGTTACGAATAGCCGTGACTTCTTGGTTAATATTTCCGATGTTTTGGGTTTTTTTTTTGACTGTCGTGACATGAAAAAGCTGCATAAGTTGAAGGGGGGAACAATTTAGAAAACAAGTAACAAACTCAAAACAGAAGAAAAATAAATTGCATTGGTAGTCCATATTATACTAGGAACCCTACAGAAAAATACTCAGTTTGAATGGAGCTAAACTCAGTAGTTGACCTATGATTGAGCATACACATGTCAAATGTGTACTCCGCACATGGAAAATAAAGAATAGTACCATTTCATTGCATAATCCGTCATCCCACGTGACACATATAGGAAACACATGCGTTTGCATGTGAGAAACAAGAGGAATCATCGCGATTTCTACGCGTATCCGATCGGGGGAGGTCGCTTGGATTTTGGGAGCCGAGGCTGAGAGAAAAGAGGAGGGCTCGACGCGGGTCTCAGAGGGTTAACTGCAAGACACAGGTTCAGAAAGTAAATGAGAAAGAAGTTCCCCTCTAATTACTGTCACATGTTGGGACACTAAACTATGCATTATTGTATCTGCCAGAATGTGCCCAGCGGCCGTTGGGTTCCTGCAGAGGACATTGTTTTTTCTGCTCCTGTAACTGCCGCCACTCGCCGTGTGTTTTCACGTGTAAAGTCAGAGCCCCTTCCCAGTGTGGGGCCCTCAGCACGACTTTATTTGTGGATTTTTAAATATGCTCACCTCCACTGGCGATTTACATATGATTATGAAAGAAATCAAATAGTGCTGTTTTGCCATTGTCCTTAATTGATGTTAATTTACATGCTGAACAAACTACAAACATGGAAAAAAATGGAAATAGGATATAAATAATCACATAAAATAACCAATGTGAAAACAAATTAGTGAATGAATTATAATAACTAATAAATTATAATTCACCCCTCTGCCCACAGAGAGTGAGCAGGCACCGATCAGTTCAGTCAGTATCATCATTTGTAGAAATAGTAATCGAGCATTGCTTTACATTTGAATCAATGTGAGCTTTTTCATTTCAAGACTTCATAGTTATAACTAGTTTCGGTATAGTTATATTAAATGGGAATTTTTGTTCCGATTTTGTGGCAACCGCGTCCCTAAGCATTTGCCTATATAGCCTAATGGGCCAGCTGGCTCTGCGTACGGTTATGGAAGATGTAAGAGAGTTCATGTCTTTTTTTTTGATTGCTGTTGTTAATTTTTAATCCCCGATTTACGTAGCAAGTGGCAGCTGATAAATTGAGCGACAATTAGCACGTTGCCGACGTGGAATATGCAGGCCTCCCAATGGTGCCTCTGAAAATGGCACAATACGAGTCATGCGGGTTCGATTATCCACTGCTAAGCTAACTTGTAACTTAGGACTCTACCTCTGCATCTTCTCAAAAACTCCTTGTCACTAATCCCCCGAATGAAAATATAGGTATATATATCTTGCAGCTTGTACTGTGAACACAGACAAGTTGGGGAGAGACTCCCCCCCTTTTATCGCCAATTTAACCCTTTGAGAGGCGGCTAATCTTTTGGCATGCGATGCGACACGTCTCAGCTGTCTTGACAAGAGAGATAATAGCGAAGTCCTCCATGCAAAGGAATGCGCTGGCTTTAAAACACGATCATTCATCCTGTCTCATCGGAATTATACATGACAATAAATTCATCATCCAATTGAACGCAAAGTTTTCAATTGCTTCTCGAAATCACGTAACTCATTTGGATCACATAACCAGTGTCTGCAAAAACCTGGGAGTGGAGGGTCTTGTCTGGCGGCAGCTGGGAATTTCTCATCGCGGGTCGACAAATTTCGACTCGTAGTTGATGCCGTGGGGTCACAGTTCTGTCACAGACGGGCGGGAGTCACATCTGGTTGTTGAGTGTGGGAGGGCGGAGGATTCGGTATACAAAATGCACCTAATGGGGTGACAGGGTGAGGGTCCGGGGCTGGCAGATGTCAGCAGAGGCCGCGCCTGTTATTGACATAGCTGCCATCTTTGGTCTTCTTTTCATCCGTCAACCGGGATTGACCGAGGATCCCCGGCGCTTTGTAATCTGAGCCAGATGATGGATCTCCCGCCGCGGAGACACGTACACATGAGACGCGCTCGCACACATCAACGCTCCATTCTGCTGCTGTTGTCATCTGCCATTTGGATCCATATCAGTTGCTCTCGCAAATCTGTCCACGTATTATTTTACTCTGCCTCAGCTGGCAGAAGAGTTTCAGTCCCGGGTTGAAAATGAGAGCCTGACATGCAAAAGTCATGTTGGATTTGATTCAGGGGCCGAGCGAGACCTTTTACAGGCCCGTTGACACTGTTCACCCGCTGATGATGATGAATTATGAGCAATGTAACACGCAATCATGACATTCTTTGAGTATCTACCTCCCATGAGGTTGCCCAAATAGATCATTATGCTTACAGCACATTTTTATACATTAAAGAATTGGACCCCTCCTGGACCGAACATGTGTTTCGATTTATACAATTGAAACACATGTGAAGTGGATTTTTCTTGATTTATCCTGTCTAGCGAGCAGACATTTTACAGCAGTGTCGTTGTACCATGTGCGGTAAATCAAACACACCTCCAGTATTTCACGTGACCCGGGTCAGCTACCATTGTGTCTCATATCCTTCCATTTATAGCTTCGGTCCCCAAGATGTGCATGAAAGAGAAGAACTAATAGAGGGAGGGAGGGAGGGATGCGGTAGTGGCGGTCTCATGACTTGTCACATTCCAGCCGAGGTCTCTGGAAGGGCTTCTGGTCCTCGTATGGGGAGATTAGACAAAGACGTGAAGAGGCCAGCTGAGGTGAGAGCTGATCCATAGATAGGCACGTCACGGTCGACGTGGATCCGTCGGCGTGGGAGGATTTACAGTGGTCTCTTTTAGACCCTCATAACCCACTGGTGATCATTTAGCCGATAATCACGGTCAGTAGATTGGCACATGAACACAAACGGGTTGCTTGGTAGGCGGCGTCACAAGAAAAAATTACGTTTTCCAACACGTTCCCACAATCAAGGGAGAAAAAAAATTAAAGCAACTAATATTAAATGTATAGAATTTTTTTTGCACAACATTATGACATATCTGTGTATGGATCACTTCAACTACATACACCCATGTGTCGTTGTAGTAGGAAAAACATTGTCACACAAGGTACATTGTGGTGTTTATTGGCTAATAAAGAGGATGGCTGTTTTTGACAAAGTAATGATTCAGTTATATAGGTATCTAAATGTGGAATGTGGTAAAAGGACAAAAAAATGAGGCTTCTGGTTTCTGGCTTAAAAAACATTTTTAAGCAGAGTGATCATTTTTTACATATATTTTCTTTTAAGGACACGTGCATAAGAATTCAATGCACGTCTTGTCCCGGTGCTTTTGACGAGGACGGAATAACTGTCGGCTACATTGTTAACGGTTAAAAAACCCACTGTTGCTCAAATTTCCTCGGCACTTGAAGCAGTTCGAGACAGCTGTTTTGAAAATCGCCTTTTTTTATTTTTTGAGAGACAATTACACGCCGCAGAATTTACAGCCTCGCAATTTGTAGCCCCTTTCAACGGCTCCGGTCATAACTCCTCATCTTGGCATTCACTTAATCATGCTTAGATTTCTGATCATTTCGGTCATTTATTTGGTGTTTTTTTCCATCCTTGGATCATTATGGTTAAACACTTGAAACGCAGAATTTAGCGTACCATTACTGCCTTTCACCGCCACTAACTAGCTGAGAAATGGTTGTAAAAGTACTTTTTGTCTATCGAGCTGAAATGCAACATCATAAACACTGGAGAATTTCCAGCGTGGCTCGGATTCTTACTAATCATTTGCTGAAATATCTGCGTTATCAAACGTGATAAATCATCACCGCAGATGTCGACCAAACCACGAATGCATTAACTTGCCATTAACAATAACACTGAGGAGCTGCAGGCAAGCTCCAACTGACAGATTTTTCCTCGACTTGGAAAAAGTTTTCTAAGCTCAAAAAAAGAAAAAAAAAAAAACCACGGGTTCCTCCATTATCTGGGCTTTTCTTCAGACTCAGCAAGTGACAAGGAGACAAAGAAAGATTGTTGTTGAACATCCAGATTGATTTTTCAGACAGAAACTGCAGGAGAAACACCAGATACACCAAACCTCTAACTACCCTTTATACTGGTTGTGTGTGTGAAGTGCATATCCCCTTGTCTGATTGTAATCATCATTGCCTCCATTTTGTGCCGCTCCGAGTCAGTAATTTAGCCCGAGATTTTGATGTTGACAGATTTGAGGGAGTAGGGGGGCGGATGAGCCAATGATCTCTGGTGAGACATTGTGTCCAGTGACTGTGGGAGCCCGAACCCCCTCACACACACACGCTCCCGTCTCCTTTTTAATATCATATCCGTGGACAGGTGCTTGGCAGGGTCGAACGTGCACGGCGAGGTGAAAGTGGTAGGCCGACTGGGGGAAGGGGGGGGGGGGGGGGTGAAGAAGACCTTTGGAGGGGATCAAAGAAGGTCACGCTATCCCCCCCCCTGCCCGCCCCCCTTCACTGATCTGGAAACGATGCTTTTCATTCCTGCCTGCGCTCTTGAGGAGAGGAAGTGGTGTTGGATTACGGGGGGGGGGCAGACTTGTTTAGATAGTCGTGACACTTGAGCAAATTCACATCTGCAAATCTGGATGTAATTTCTCTGTCACTTATAATAACACATGATAATAGGTAATTTTTCATTTACCGATTCGGCCGATGTCATATTATGATCTTGAGGGAAAATTGCAGTGCCTTTACCCGCCCTTTGAATTTAATATTTATTCCATTAATGTTTACTTATTCAGTCTTAAAGTGGAAGTGCGCCGAGGAACTTCAGCGCTGGTTTATCCACGTGTGGGTTGAAAACATTAGATTCCAAAACAGTTTTTTTGGACTCCTGCGACACAGCCTCCTACACCTCCACTGGTCTGGACTGCATCAGGACTAACATCAACAGTGTCACAACTGTAAAATTGATTACGACATTAGCTTACTGGAAGCCACGGATGGGCAGGAAGTTTGCAGCTGGTTGTGGAGGCATGTAACATCGCCTCTACGAAGGTTTGAACTGTTAAAAAGACAAGGGTACTTCCCCATCTCTGACCACAACCGCATGTGGTGGGCCTGTAGATGCTACCACACTGGAGCTTCCCATCAGAACAGGAACACGGAAAGATGCCGTGTCTTCGGTGCCAACGGTGCAGTTTGACCTCTGTCACCAGACTCCACCACCACCACCATCACCCCATCCAAAATCAGACAGGTGATCTTGGCATTGACCTCTTCCCCCTGAAACTGGATGCAGGGTTTTTTCTTTCCAACAAACGTGAGACTAGACAAGCTCACATGTGATCACCGGTGTTTCCCAGGGAGATGTTTTGAGGTCTACGCTCACCTCTTTTTTATAATAATGACTACCTGCCTCCTCTTTGTCCAAACACTATCATTAAGTATCATTAAGTTTCTATAAGACGTAATTATTTGCAAAAACATAACCCTTTCTGTGTGATACAGAAAGTCAATGCAGCTCATTGCAGTTCTAATCTATGTCATTTCAAGTCAAAAAAACAAACAAAATCCATCACTTCATTTGTTTTTCTTGCACAAATACATGTATCTAAGGCTCAAAAAAACGCAAGACCCAGGGTTGTTCCCCTGTCTTCGTCCTTTGTGCTTTGTCTTAATCCTGAAGTCAGTCGAGGGTGACCAGGCAATGAGCACAGACTCCAAGACCTTGACGATCCTTATGAAGAAACATTTCACTCTAAAAAGATCCATGAATTTCCAACTTGAAAGAAATTGTATTTCTCTTAATTAACAGATTGTACAGAATCAGTCTTAATGGGGCCTGACGAAGGCTCAAAGTTGAACGCTGTCTTCCTGTTTCAATATTGGCCCAAAGCTAAATTAATAATTTCCTGACTTGGCATCAAATTTGCGATCCAGGCATGATGGCGACTAACCTTTCCATCCGAGTGTGTTGTCCAGTGTCTTATTAATCTTTGTCACAAAAAACACAAAAGTCCCTGCTTGAGAGCCAGCATGTTGCTGATGTTCACCATCCAATCGAATTAATCCAGTTACTGTGTAATAGCAAATCAAAGTTTATGGGTAAATTCAAGAGATTAAGAGATTTTGCTAGGTTTCACACACACACACACACACACACACACACACACACACACACACACACACACACACACACACACACACACACACACACACACACACACACACACACACACACGCATACATAGATATGCAGTCTGTCCTCTTGGGCAAGATTATACTGAGCCTTAGCACCAGCCAATTGATGTGTAAAAACATTTCTTAGCAAGACTCTGGGAAACATAACAGGAAACTTGGGCTTTTGTTTTCAATTCAACTGTGTGTTCTCACAACGGTAAGTGATGATGTGTGAAGGAAGCAAAGTTCATGTAAATTTGTCAGATATTTGTAAAAAAAAAATATGGATCCTCATGTTGAAGTAATGGAATGATAATGATAGTTCAGTTGTTACAAAAATGCTGCCTGTAGTTCTTTTCTCACCATCTTAAAGCATGACTCTTGCATAACTGATGGATTAGATGTGTCCATCTGTCGACGCAACAATCAGTTTCAATTCGGAGATGGAGGCGATGAAAGGATCTTGGTACGATGTGCAAGCACTGTTGTTGTGCACGCAAAACTGCAACATGAAACCAAAAATAATTAACCAAAAATCGAGCAACGTAATAATTTCCTTGCAGCAAACAGCACGCGAGCATTTGTGAACACCTGGATTTTTGATAAGCGGTGGTGGCTGCACTCCGGGTGTCAAAAGTCGCACATAATTTTTGGTTAAATTACATTTGGCTCAATTATACATACCTACTTTGTAAATTATTTGTTCCCGTTTTTTCTCATGCTATTTGTAGACTCTTACTTTCCTATTAATTCTTTTTTTACCATTATATAAAATCATTATAAAATCATTTTTGCTTTGCTTAGGTGTATTCTAGATAAGATAAGATAAGATAAGATAAGATAAGATAAGATAAGATAAGATAAGATAAGATAAGATAAGATAAGATAAGATAAGATAAGATAAGATAAGATAAACTTGATCCACATAGGGGAAATTCTTTTGTCACAAAAATAAATAGACAATTAGGCGACAATTAGAAAAACAAATAAAGAGACAGCAGACAGAGCAACAACAGCAACAACATGAAGGATAAGAATGGACAACAGAATAGAAAACGTCAACATAAACCCCAGAGACAATAGCAATGACAAGAATAAAATAAATAAACAAAAGTAGGCAGGATGCGGGTGGGGCTGAGACCAACAAGGATAAATAACACAACAGAATTAGAACATGAGACATGAATGAATGGGTGAAGTAGTGCATGAATCCAATTTTGACAAGCACCAACAGCGGCAACCTAAAAATGCAGCTAATCTGGAATGGGCTACCGCCGACCACAACAATCTAAGCAATCGGAGCAGATGATTCAAGAGTCCCGATAGATACGTGTCCTTCAGTTGTATTGTGTGTCAGCGTGCCATCTGACAATGAAGACCGATTGCAATCTGATCACTTGGCCTGTGTGTCCTTCACTTCACCGCCAGAGTTCGTGCAGCTGGATAGTCGATGCATATTAGCTTCAGCCTCACTGCGAATCGACGTTATACCTCGCTTGAACAATAGGCATCTTATTTCAGAGATACATGGTATTTAATTTATGCAAACGCCTCCGCGTGACCATAATTACCCCTCTGTGGAGTCTTTATATAGCTATGGAGGATGTATATTTATGACTGTGGTCCACCCATGATTCCACCTCTGTAAAGGAGTAACAGCCTGGCAAGTTGACGTGACCCCCCCCCCCCCCCCACACACACACACACACACATGCCTCCCTGAGCTGTTATTTACAATGGTGTGGTACCTTGGAGACAGACTGCCGTGATACGGACAGGAGGCGTGCAGGGAATTAAATTACACCTGAAATTTAGTGATCCTTCAAAAAGAATGGGCTCCCTTGTTGGATAGGGTTACGTATGTTTCTGCAAAATTGAGTCCCCCCTGCCTTTGAATGTGGACGTACAAGTAAATGGCAAAAACAGGACAGAGTGAAAAATTTCAAATTAAAAGCGAAGTTGGTAGGTGCAAGTGACATGTTGATTCCCGTATTTTGACAAAAGAGGCGCTGGGGTGAGTTGAATTAAAAAGGGGGAATTACCTGCTGAGATGTGGTTTTGGATTGAAGAGATTCTGACCACTTTCTACTTGATGAGGAAATTATAGCCCGCAGTGATTCATATTCTCGATTTGCATGTCGAAGCCCTCACCTGCTCCTCGATTTCTCTGAACTGTACGTTTGAATTATGCCCCCCATCCACCCCCGGTCTGGTTTATTTTCCCTGCTCGCCGGAGGTACTGAACTTCAAATTCACACATCAGAAACAGTTTGATGACCTCCCGTAATAAGACCTAGCGATAATAGATCACAAAAGGAGACAAGATAATCGTGTTCCTTATGAGCAATGTCTCTCAGGGGCTGAGTTACGGTTTGTTTTTTTGGGGGGGTTTTCGCACAGGAGTGCGCTGAGGAGTAAACCAGTGAAGTGAGATCAAACGGCCTGTAACTCTATGTGCTGTTTTCTGTGTGTGTGTGTGTGTGTGTGTGTGTGTGTGTGTGTGTGTGTGTGCGTGTGTGTGTGTGTGCGTGTGTGTGCGCGCATGTTGGGACACAAAGAGGGCAGATACAGGGCAGCAAGGATTATCAGGCTGCTCCTGAAAACACACAGGTGGCTGATCTTGGGGGTTTAGGGTCCACCACCTACTACTATGTACACACACACTGTGTATGTGTGTATAATATTATTGAAATATCAAAGTGGGGCTCAAGTTTCCGTCGGGTGCACCCACCTTGAAATCGCAGAGAGTCGGAATTAGGATGAAGCAGATAGTTGGTATAATATTCTGCCAGTTCCTGTTCCTGTGAGGGTCTGCTGACAGAGGCGGATGATTTTCAGTGTTTTCAGGGAGCGTGTCACGAAACCTCTGGATTCCTGCTTGACTTACACCAAAAGCCTGTTGCCGGGGGGGAAATGAGTAATGCCATCGGCGAAGTAAAAGCCAGGCGTAAAAAAAAAAAAAATTTACAGAGCAAACAAAATGTGCGATCGCTCTCTCGGCCTCTCCGCAGCGCATTCTTAAGTGACGACAATTCATCTTCAATTTCACACCGCTGCTTTCCTGTGCAGGTCCCCCCGTAAAGTGGTGTGCAACTGCACTACACCTCTCCACGGTTGCCGTCGGTATTAACAGTGAGGGCAAGACAGAGAGAGAGAATGGGTTGACATTTATAGATGAGGTCATGCACTATCTCTACTATCAAGTTTTAAGGGTTGTCGGGAGCAGGAAGCACCTCCACTCGCAGCGTTAAGGGCCGTGTGCGAGGACCCGATTGACGGGATCTGGGGTGGCTGCGCTGCGTTTGCAGGGGTTTCTAAACCCTGGCTGCAATGTGCACATCCATCATTGTGCAGCGGCATGCTGGGTTTCAGGACAGGGGTGCATTCATTATACTGACACGGCTGGGGGGACAGGGGGAGGTCAGGATCAGGGAAATGGGGCATAGCGGGCCGGGGTCAAGATTAGGCGTTTAGTTTTGAGCGAACGGTATAGATGGGGGGGGGGTTGGGTTGGTTCAAGATAAGGAGATTTTGGTGGGATTTTAAGGGGATAAGACTCCCTGGAAGTGTTCCAGAAATCTCTTACAAGTCTTTGCATTATTAAAAGGGGATTTTGAGAACAAAGCGTTTTGTGGATGATGCAGGAGGCCATGCTGTAGGAATTTTAATGAACAAAACAGAGCACAAGAGCAAAATAAAGAAAATAGTTCTGGAAAAGCATCTTCAGTCTTCTTTCTGTGTTGTTTTTCTTTGATTATTGTCAATATTGTTTGTTTTCTTGTTTTATCATTATCCTATCCTGAAATTAAAGATGTTATATCGTGTACACTGACGACAGACTATTTGTTTTATAATGCTCTTCATCGCTACAATGCCTGATGTTTTTTGTCTAACTAAAATCTGATAGTGGATTTCTCACATGCAATATGGGATTCTTCTTTGATTAAATGTGGTTGTAAAAGGGTTGCACTCTGGGAACTTTTGGCAGTTCCTAGAACCTTCTCAAGAACTAGACAATTTTTCCATGAATTCAGACAGCAGAAGAACCAGAAACTGTAGAAGCAGAGTTTCTAGAACCATCTTAGTTCCTATACTGAGGCAGGGTCTTTTTACGTTTCCATAGGAACTCATATGGTCCTTGGTGATGGGTGGAACTTCTAGGCCAAGCTTGTCAAAATCTTCTTGTGGTGGCAACTGGACTTGAATTTCTTCACTTGAAGACATTTCACCTCTCATTCGTGAGGCTTCTTCAGTTGGAATGGCTGCGGGGTCAAGCCTAGCCCAAAATCGGATACTACTTGGAAACTGCAGAGCCGCTTTTTTAAAAACTATAGCGGTCACCAGTCGACTGTTTTCTTGCAGTTTGCAACTAAATGAACGGAGACAGCAAGAAATGGACCAAGCTCTTCTGGCCTGCTATCCCACAGAATGATTCCCAGGGCTCACATCGTAAGAGAACAGTTTGGCCAAAATGCCTATTGAGTTAGCTAACAGCTAATTTTTTTTATGTTTTTCACACGGCAAACCACTGCAGGGATCTGAGGTTCTGATAGTTCATGGTTATTATTCCGGCCATGCAGAACAAGAATGCTGGGGTAACTTCGCTCTCCATGTTGTCCTCGTTGTCTTCCTCTTTCTCTTCCTGGTGGTTTGTTTTTGAGTTTGGCGCTTAAGGTTCCTGTCACAAATGCTTGCGTAAAAACACTCCCTTTAGTGGTCTGTTACTGCCTGTGGGAATGCAAAACAAAAATATCCCTCTGGGGTGCAAGAAAGAAATACGAGCTGGACTTCAAAGAACTTTTTTGTCCAAAAGTGACTATTAACTAAGCTAATGCTAATGTTAGCAGCGGCTAGCGAGCTAAGCCAAGTTTACCTGCTTTTAATTGATTCATCTCAGATTTGATGGTAGATTCAACCCCGAAATGTCCAAGTAAAACATCTTGTATATGTGACGGGAAACACTGGTCCTTTAATTTTTAGGAAGCCTTATGTTCATGTGACATGACGTCACAGTTGCCATTGTTATCTGGCTACGTTTTGTGTGGAGTGAATTCCCAAAAAGGTTGCTTGTTAATGGTTGGGGTGTAGGTAATAATCAGTATTACCTCTTGAGTGTCGCAGCCACAGCTGGCTGGTTACACTTATTTTACTTTCTTGCTAGTTTGTCCATCCTTGTGATCTCCATTGTTTGTATCAGAAATCACCATATTAAGGCACAATTTAACCTGAATTATAACTCAATAATACTGACTTATTTCTGCACATAAGTTTCCTTCCTTTCTTCATTCATTCTATTAAATAACCTGTGTAGTACTACAAGTGGCCTTTAGGCGGGTTACACATATTTCATTTTCTTCTGGATTTTGTTGTTGTTTGTTAAAAGGTCTCAACAGTATCCAAGTCAGCATTCCGATATCGGCTGTGGTGTGAAACTAGTGATGATATTTGTAGCTGTTGTCACAAAGTCTGGAACTTGTTTCAAGAGGGAGGCCTCACACCACGCATCTTGAATGCAGCTTACATCCACCATAATTTCGCAATACTACACCCGACCTTAGTTTTTACATGGTTTACATTTTAGGTCTCAGGAACTGGAAGATCATTTCAACCAAGCAGCAGTTACAAACCCTTTTCAGGCAGTACAATTTATGAATATTGAGATGTGTCTTCTTAATGATACTAAATTATGCCACACTGCTGCAGTGGCTCTTCAGGTACGATAATGTGTCCATCAAATTAAGTTTTCCCACCAGCAGTTTTGAAAAAATGTCTATCACCCAGAAATGAAGACATTCCTGGGCCAAAATGTCAGATATGCAAATTTTTTTTTCAACTCATCAAGGTAGCGTTATTGGTATTTTTAAAAATATAATGTTTGCTAATCAGACCAGTATGATCTCAGATGTTTTTGTTTTAAACTTGGGTGTTTTTTTTGTGCTCTGCTCTTTACAGCCGACATCTGTTACCGTCCATCCTGGAAGAAGGATCCTCCTCTGAGGCTCTTCTTGAGGTTTTTCTCCCATTATTTTTCTTTTTTAAATATCCTGTTAGAAGAGATATTTGAGGGAAGAGTTTTCCTCCTTACCACTGGGTTGGCTGTGGCCCGATTAGTAGAGCGGCCGTCCCTCCAATTGGAAGGTTGGCGGCTCAGGGTCCTCCTTGGGCAGGACATCAAAACTCTGATCTCCTGATGGCCTGGTTAGTGCTTGAGTATAAAGAGTTTTGAAATTGCAAGGTGATGAATGTGCTGTATAAGAGTATATTGGATGCTGTGCATGTCAGCACAAAGCAAGGGTTCTAGGACAGAGGCTGTTGCTCCTCATATACATTATACGTTTTCCTTGTATATACTGTGTTTCCCTTACGTGCTAACAACCAAATCTCATTGCACTGTGCAACTTGTACGTCTATTCTATGTTATTTGCTATAGTGCATTATAAAGCATTCCGGAGCAAAACGTCAAACAAAGTCAAAGCTTATTAGTTCAAAAATCACCAATAATCCGGGAGGTCGACTCGGTTTCTGTCACCCTTGCCACTGAACCTCGTCCGGTGTGACCTTTTCAACCCGAAAACCTGGTCTCTCTGTGTTCACAGCTGCGCACCGGCTCAGTCGCCGCTCATTGTTCGTCGCAATCTTTGAAAGGAATCTCTTCAATGAGGAACATTCGCGGCTTGCTCTGTGAGTCACACACAGAGTGAAAAAAATGAAAACCAAAAAGTGTTGTGCGGCTTCTTCCCTCCACCACCCTGTAATCTTGGCTAAACGGGGCTTTGGGGGGGGGGGGGGGGGGGGGGGGGGGGGGGGGGCTGGGTAGGGCGGTGTGTGTGTGTGAGGGGGGGGGTGACGCTGACAAGGAACATCAAAGTGACAAGAGGAAGGGCGAGAGCTCGAGGAGAGAGGAGAAACAGGGAGGTTGACTGAGGAGAGTGAGGGAAAGTATAGGTCAGGAGCTGGGGAGCATGACAGGAAAACAACAGGCCTGAGCCAATTATCTCGCCCGACTATGGCATGTAGATATTACCGTCAGCCT
This sequence comes from Fistularia commersonii, assembly GCF_037954325.1. Taxonomy (NCBI): domain Eukaryota; kingdom Metazoa; phylum Chordata; class Actinopteri; order Syngnathiformes; family Fistulariidae; genus Fistularia; species Fistularia commersonii. The sequence continues at coordinate 12,014,779 of NC_141290.1, forward strand.
GAACACGAAGCGCCACAGCATTCGCTGTAAACACAGATAAATCGCGGCTAAACACAATACTCCAAACTTTTCAGCAATCCATCGTGATATGGAACGCAGGGGTCACCGTAATCCTGAGGGCCAATTGCTTTATCGCGATTGCGATCTGTGAGCCGGTGGGTAACGTCCGGAGACAGTCGGGCTTTCCTCCAGCAGAGACAGAGGACAACTCGCAGCCAAAGTCTTCAATCACACATAATCATTTCCATTTGTTCGCTGCAGGCGGAGGGAGACTCTTTGTCTATCTCCGCACAAATCATTTCCCTGGACTGAACCCACAGTAACTGATAATGCGTGTCAAACGGTTTTTATGTGTCTGTAAACCGGAGAATATGATGTTTGAAGTTGAGTAATATCCCAGAAATGGATGCTGCTGGAAGTTAAACAAACAGTTTACCCAAGTACATTTCGGAGGTCAGAAGTTGTGGGATGTTCGTTTCATTTCGTGCCTCTATACATCTGTACTCCGAAACCCATCCTTTGCACATACTTTTTTCATTTTGTGATTTTTCATGTAGCTATATCTTTTAAACAAAAGTAATGTTAGAATAGAATAGAATAGAATAGAATAGAATAGAATAGAATAGAATAGAATAGAATAGAATAGACATTTACAATTATGAGTTTTATATACAGTAAAGGATGGAGTTATCACATGCTTTATTAGCAATCAAAGCTGGAATTATAATAGCAAAGGAAATTATTACTGTCAATTATTTATTCGATATGAAAATAAGAGGACCTCACGCTATACCATTAACTGATGTATACATTTTGGAAAATGAAAACCTGATGGCTCTGTATCGCTCAAATATTCTCAAACCATCGAATCTTCTAATGTTAAAATAATGCTAAAAAATGATTACTTTTTTTAACCATATTTTTTGCTTTGCTCAGTTCATTGTTTTACTTCCATTGAAGATGAAACATTTTGTTTGTGGTGAATTCATACATTTTGCAAAAAAAAAAAAATCCCAAGTACAATAAATCGGCTTTTGTCTTGGTAAGATTGAGATTATTATCCAAAATTTGATTAGATAATTATATTATCACAAATTGGTTGCAGGTCTTACAGTGCAACTGGCACATTATCAAAAAGCAATGGACAAATTTCCTCCCATAGACATAACTTATACATATTTATTAAACTTGATTTTTTTTTCATAATGCATACATTTTGATTGGTCCAATGGACTCAGTCATGACAAAGCTCAGCATGTCTGTAGGTTGAGAGAATCAAACCTCTTCACCCCCAAAAATGAAAAAAAAAATCACATATCTTTCCCCTCATCTGTTTCCAATAGCTCGTCTAAAATTCGGGGTGACATGCTGAGCGTCAGACACGTCGGCTGTTGAAATATTTTCTCTACTTCACAATGGAAGCGACTGGAGAGCTTATAAAGTGCTCAAAATATTACATTTGAAAGAAAAACCTCTGAATGTCTTTTCCAGATAGAAAGGGTCTGTGATTCAAGATAATCCCCAGACTTGATTGTCCACAGTTTCATGAGGTGAACTATTTTCTTCTTCTGTGTCGCTAACTTTTAAATGAAACTTCTCGCAGTAAAGTCGGCGGATTATCTTGATTAAAGAAGCCTCGGCTTCTGGACAGCGGCCACGGTGGTTAGCAGCAAGCAGGTCCCTGGTTTGATTCTGACAGGGATTGCTTTTTGTGTGGAGTCTCCAAGTCACCCTGAAAACAGGATAAACGATATAGATAATAAACTACAGGCATTGTCTGTGGAGGTTCTCAGTTATCCAAGTCATGGTAAATTCTTGTTGAAATCTTCTTGTTGTGGCAACTGGACTTGACTTTCTACACTTGAGTATGTCTCACCCCTCATCCAAAAGGCTTCCTCTGTTCTAATGGCCCCTGGGGAGTTTCTGAATACAACTGCCAGGGTTGTGGGCGGGACACACCGGTTATGATGGCTTGTTATGCAAATGAAACATTTCTTGTCGAAATCTTCTTTTCTTAGCAACTGGACTTGAATTTCTTCACTTGAGGATGTTTCACCCCTCATCCAAAAGGGTTCTTCAGTTCTAATGAGTTTCCGAAAATAAACGAAAAACAACCTCAGCACAAACGGATGGCCCCAACACGGGAGAGCCACCACTTCAGGAGAGGACTCCGTGGTTCTCCTCCACCTGCCATTCTTTTGAAGATAGCAATGTTCGTATTCTGGCCAGAGAAGACAGACAGTTTGAGAGAGGAGTCAAAGAACACATTCTTGTCAAAACAGAAAAAAAATCTCTGAACAGAGGAGGGGGCCTTAGACACAACCTTTCACAAACACACAACACCCTACTGGGATCAATACCAAGACAGATTTGCACATACTGACCAGGCCCATCTGAACCCTCCTTTTTTAGCTTTACCTTTTCCCATTCCAATCCAGTTAATACCCAAAAGCTGCTCCTTTGACCTCCATCAAACGACTCTCTCATCAGCATAACAACCCTCTTCGACCTAGTTTCTGCTGATCGACTCTTCCATTTTCATAACAAGCCATCATAACCTAGACCCGCCCAATTCTCTGGCGGTTATAGGTTACAGGTCATTAGAACTGAGGAAGCCTCTGGGATGAGGGGTGAAACGTCTTCAAGTGAAGAAATTCAAGTCCATGACAAGAAGATTTTCAACAAGAATTTACTGTGACCTGGATGAGTAAGAACCTCCATAATCAAAATGGAAGAGTTGATTGGCAGAAACTAGGTCGAAGGGGGTTGTAAACTAATGGAGGTGTTGTTAGGTGGGGTCAGAGGAGCAACTATTGGGGATCACCTGGATTGGTGGGTAATGCCAAACTTCTCAGAAAGTGAAAAAAAAAGAGTGAAACCTGTTGGATCACATGGACTGAGGCTCACGTGGAAGTTACCGGGGGCTTGTTCCGGTGGTGGATCTTTCTCGGTTGTATGGAGGGTCCAAATGGTTCATGTGTGCTTATTCATCTTGGTATTGATCCCAGTAGAGCCTTACATGTTGGTGAAAGGTTGTGCCTGAGGCCCCTCATCTGTTCAGAGATGGCTTGTCTTCTTGTGATGACAACTGGGCCTGATTTTCTTCATTTGAAGACGTTTCACCCCTGATCCGAGAGGCTTCGTCAAATCCGCTTGCCACTAAAAGAAGATTTTGAGATGTATAGGTATTGGTCATTAAGTCTAAAAAATTGGTGGGTGGCACGGTGGAGTTAGCACTTCTGCCTCTCAGGAAGAAGGTCCCCGGTTTTGTTCTGATAGAGTGGCTATGTGCCGTGTGGAGTTTTCATGTAATCAAGTTGGCTCCAGTTTCCTCCCAAAGTCCACAAACATGCAGCAGGTCAATTGGAGACGCTAAATCGTCCCAAATTGTGAAAATAAGAGTATGAATGCTTGAACATGGCCCTGTGATCACCCGGTCCAGGGTGAACCCTGCCTCTTGCTCACTGACAGCTGGGATAGGCTAAAGCATCCCCGTGACCCTGAGTTCAGGAGAACCGGAACAGAAAATGAATGAATTATTTTGGGAGACAGATATTTTCAGATGGATAAAAGCTTTTTCTTCGTATAAATAACAATAAAATTGCTGTATTGTTTTTTTTTAACAGACTTCAAGCAAGTTTTGCACCGCAGATTTATGATCTAGCACCCTAGTAATCACTGATATCAAGTGTACTTTGAGATATTGTTGCCTTAATTAAATAAAAGGGATATTTTCCCACAACTTGACTAATACTTGTTCCAAAAACAATATTACACAGGAAATACATGAAAAAAACAAAAAAATGTCATCTAATTTATGCAGCAAACAAATGAAAGAGCTTCATTTGAGTGGCGAGCAGAAGACTGGAGATCTGTGATTAAATCAGATCGGTATCTTATCGCTTCACACCCGAAATCCCAGACGTCCAAGCATCTGTTTTATTTGGCGGCGGCAAAGAAGATGCTTTTGTCCCCGAAGCGTGCAGCCGGCGAGCCTCTCGGACAAACCGTTTGACTCTCCCTCCCACAAAAAACACTTTTATCCATCTCTTGCAGAGATCCCCTGACCCCGGGAGGAGGATGAAGAGGAGCAGTGAGATGCCGGGGGGGATTTGAAAGCGAAGGCGAGGTTATAAATATATGAGTTTCAGTGTGAGAAGAGTCTGCCCTTCGAAAGCAACACCACTGGGTCTCTACATTTTTCTCCAAATACAACATTGCCTGGCTGTATTATGTGGTTCCTATGGATCATTGCTTCACTGATTTACTGATGAGCTCATGCTTCTCCGGCAGAAGATTATCTTCCAAGCGTCCTAAATAGCATCCCCGATTCTTCTTTTTTCCGGATACATTAAGCAAGACACTCAACTGTCCAAAGAAAATATTCTCCAAAGTTGGTTTCATTCGTAGTATATTTTACGGTTGCGGGCAGCACAACTGACCGACCTGCCGCAAGAATTTTGAAAAAATTGACCTCGTGGGAAATATAAGAGATCAGAAAATGGATACATATGCATATGGATAATAGATTTATTTGCGTTATTAAACCACAGTGAAAAAATTCTTACAGTCAATATTTTAGCTGGATTCATACCCGTGCTGGAGCTTGTAATTTCATGCTATATATCCCCCGTATTAAAAGTGTACTGCAGTGTAGATGTATTTAAGTTGATATCATAATTTGTAATATTTGATAGTTAACTACTTCATTTCCTCTTTTCCTCAATCTTGTAGCCATTGCTTTGGGCCCATTTATTCATTCACTCATTCAGTATCTATATTTCTTATCCTGTTTTTAGCACAACGGGGCTTCTGGAGCCAATCGGGGCCCATGTATTGAAAAATACAACAATTCACCTTCTCATTCACACATTACACAGCCATTCCAGCATTCACTCTCTCACTCTGCAATTTAGTGTCGCCAATTGACCTGTTGAATGTTCTTGGACTGTGGGAGGAAACCGGAAAACCTGGCGCATACTTGGGGAGAGCATGCAAACTCCACACAGCAGTTCTGCCGATCGCAGACGGTCGGCGCAGGAGGTAGAGCAATTGTCTCTTGAACTAAGTATTCCCGGTTTAATTCCCACCTCCTCCTAGTGTGTCAAACTGTTGTTGAGCAAAAAACTGAACCCCTGGCTAGCTGTCTTCTGCTCATGCTTCATCCATGATGGGTTAAATGCAGGGGTCAAATTTCACTGATGTTGTGCTCTGTGTTTAACAGCATGTGACAATAAAGGCATTTCTTCTTCCGCTCTGTGGGGAGCCGTCCCTTTTTGCGGCGATTTTGCTATGTAATTTTGACAAGTCAAATGGTAATTGTGATTTATCAAGTCCCTTGTTAATGTATTTATTTAATGGGTCTCATTAGTAATCATTGTAAAAAGTTGCCCCACTGAAAGTTTTGTCAGGAGCCCCCACTGCCAAACAGAATGCCCCCCGTTGAAATCAAACCAAGGACCTTCTTGCTGTGAAGTGCTAACTGCTGGGCCACCGCGCCATTATTTTTTATTCATAAACTCAATTACCGATAACTGTACTTTTAAACGTTGAGATGCAAGTATTTTTTTACCGTAGACAGATGTTTTGCTTTTGAATATCACGACTGGAATGAAATTGAGAACCCAATTCCCAAGGTGGGTTACTGATAAAGCTTCATTAGCTTTATCAATAATGCCTAACTCACAAGTCATAATTTTGTAATTACTGATAAAGCTAATGAAGGAAATGCAGGTAAACAAAGGAGAAAAGCAGTCGGTAAACACGGGTGTGAAAGACGGAAAGAACAATCTTAAAACATAGACCGTACACTCATGCAAATGCAAACAGAATTCATCAAACTAAACCAGAACGCCAAAGTCCAGAGTTCATATTTACGGAGCCGGGAGGCGACGGAAGCTTGACTGATGGGGAGCAGCTGATACGCATCTGCATGTGTGTTTAATTTGTTTGTGTTGTTTGTCTCAGCCTGTTTGCTCCCTCTCTTCCTCCGTGTAATGCTTTCTCTTGTTCCCCTCAGGTACGTGTTCATCTCCCAAGCCTTCCCCACAGTTGCTCTTTGTCTCAGACGCCACGGCGGCCCCGTCAGGCATGCGGTCCAGTAACAGCACAGCCAGGTAACGCAGGCATGTGGAATTTGACATTGTGTCCCCCCCGGGGCATGTTGGGCCCCCTGTGGGAGAATTAGAGTGGACAACATACAGCCGGGGTCATGTTGATTTTAGTTGTAACACTGTCGATATCCACATTTCCTGTCAATTTGTTTGAAGAGAGAAACATATTGATAAAATAACAAACAGACATTTCAATAATTGATCAAATAGGAAGAACAAAAAATTAATTTCATGTCACTTTTAATAAGATTTCGATAAATTATGCATTTTTTGATCCATCTTACCAATATTTTGGGACTGGTGATTAAACAGACTATGCCTTAGTGATCACACCACAAGATTAATATAGTATGAAATTGAAATGTTTCATGTTGGAAGAATTGCTTTTACGAAATCTGTGTCATCTGTGTTCATCTGTGTCTGATTTGAGAAATGCCCTATTCATTCAAAAATGAACAGTGTGTGTCCAGTTAATTTCACAGGAGCTTTTTAATGTGTATTATATTTTTAAAATATAATACACAAAAAAACGATTAAATGATAATATAAAATAATAAAATAAAATAATTAAATAATTCATTTTCATTTTGTATTCCTATTCTCAGCAGTAAACATTTAAAAAGCGCTTCATTTGAATTTTTAGGTGCAAAAATGTAACCAAAAAACAAAAAGGTTTTGGGAAACATGTGTAGCACAATAGAAGAAAAAGGAACACCACAGACAGGAGATGCCGGATGTTCTCGTCGAGTGTTGTGGTGTAAACAAAAATGGCGGTCTATGAGTTAAGTTGTTTTTTTCAATTTTATACAAACTGAGATATTATGAGAGATTTTATTATATTTTTTATCACCCCTATCATCCCACATTATCCCTTTAAAAAAATTTAACTAAGCAATTTATCAAATCAATGCTTTGAGTTTTGGTTTGTTTGAAACACAATTTAAATAGCTGCAATAAAATCACGGTGAATGTGAATTTGATCTCACTGCCCATCATTTACCTCTGGCGACATGCGATAAGCAGGGTGAAAAAAAGGTAAAAGCGGGAAAGTTTGACAAGTCAGCGATTATTCCGAGGAGGCATCACAGCCCACCTACTTGTTTCACGGGGCAGATAGCATCTGAAACGTCTACACAGCCTGCACATGGTGTCTGTTGTTCATAAAAGACCGCATGAGCGTTTTGTTTTTTCCGCTGCATGTAAACATCCTCTCCCGTAACACCCGTATGAGATGTAGGCATTAATGCAGCGAATGTGTCATGAGTTAACCAGGCGGCACGCATATCATTCACAAACAAAGCTCAAGCTGTTCAACGCTTCGGCCTCCTCTCCTTATTCGCCCTTCCACCCCCCAACTCCCCAAAAAAGGTTGGGGCCCAGTGATTCATGAGCAGCATGGAAGGAATGTGTTTGAGCTCCTAGTGTCTTTTACATGCTTTCCTCGCATACACACACACACACACACACACACATTGCAACAGGTGCAACGCTGCAGGAGGGTACATGGCACTCAAGGAGGCCCTTGTTAATGTTGGCACCAGACTCTCTGCTGTGCCCTGTTGCGCCACTGGAGGCTGTGTGGTCACAAGCTGATATATGGGCTGTTGTATAGGAGAAGACACGCCATCACATTCATTCAGTGTGGAGTAACACTGCAGGAGCGAGCAACAGACCAACTCTGTAGTCTGTCCAAGTGTCAACAGCATGTGCTGACCCTGATATGTCACCATATGAAGGGGAATTGAATCTATTAATTACCTTGAGGCCATACTGCTGACAAGTTGCTGAAATTCCCGTCACCAGAAAAATGAAAACATAACATTTTCTAATTTTTTCACATATTTCTCATGGTGTCCCCTTTTCTCTTTTCCAACCTAGATTTTTTTTTAATTTTTATTTTACTTCAGATATTCATCGACGGCTTTCTGTCTTTGCCCCAGTGTGAATTGTTATGCCATGTGGATCTTTCATGTACAAGAAACACTCAGGGGCAATTATGGCAACATTAAAAAAGGGGGCAAAATCTGTAAAACGACATTGGACATGGCTGAAACCTACAGGAGGACGTGCACCCAGGGTAGGTCAAGGTGGATGTGTGATTTCAATGTAAGATTGTGGGACTTTTCTTTTTTGTATTCCAAAGCATACCGCCTATCTGAACAGATCTAACCCAAAAAACATAATTTAAAGCCTTATCGCAGCCTTATTGGTTGTATACTGAATGGTCCTGCCAGACTCAGGTCAAGTATTTACCCTTATGTGTTTGCTCGCACTATTAAATTAGTGAGAAGTAGCGAGTGCTCTGATGTGATTGTGCAAATTTTGGAAGATGAGGAGCTCCACGGCAACAAGTGTGCTGTATCCACTGTGTGGTCAGATCATCTGCTCTTCATTGGAAGTTAGCGGGATCCATGTACCTCATTGCAGGATTCTGTGTCTGCACTATCAGGCCAAAGATTTTCATCTTTTGGTTCATGCCCTCTGGGGAGCTGAAGGCTTCTCCAGCAGATGAGGAAAAGACAACTACTGACAAATAATTGCAAGCCATTTGTCGGAGCAATAAACAGCTGAATCCTCAGAGAGCCGAGGCGTTAATTGATGCATAAAAATGTTGACAATTTAATTATTATCATGTGAAGATTTCAAGCTGGTTTATTTGTCTGTGTGTCTGTATGTGTGTGTGTGTATGTGTGTGAACCATCAAGAAGTTTCTGAACTTTTTTATCTTTGCACCACATGTTATTTTTTTCTGTTAGTATGTAAACATAATATATGCAACCAGGAAAATTTAGTGGTGCTTCATTCATAGGGTCATTCTTTCTATCCATCTGGGTTGGATGTCTGTTTGTGGGTGTGTTCAGCTGTGAAATTCATGGTCTGAATATCATTTTGACGGACTTTTCAAGGATATTGTCAAGGATTGCCCCGTTACAAACTCCATCAGAAAACAATCACAGCTTTATGACACAAGACAGAAGTCTGTTACAAAACTTCGATGAACTTGAAGAAGGATCTAAGAGATGGAAATATTATATTTTCTTAAAACAGCCATGAGCACTTTGGAAACCAAAATCTTTTGCACTCTCCATTAACTCTGTGTTTACACAAGATGATATCTTGTAAAATAGGTTACTGTTACATGTATCACTGCTATGTGATATTATTTGTATGCACAAGATTGTCAATGACTTCTTTGGTGTAAAAAGGTGAAGAAATAAAATCATGAATCACTTTTTCAGTGTCAACAGCAGATAAAACAGCTTAACTTTGGCAATAAGCTGGAGCTTGGGGGGAAAAAAAAACTTTAGGACTTTATAGTCTCGGCTGTCAGGCACAAGGTTAGAATCCGACCTGACAGCCCAGCAGCTTTCTTGATATTGGAAGGCAGACAGTGAAGAGTTGAGTGATGGAGTGGGAGGTTCATTAAACTCGAGGAGGTTGTGTGACACCGGCTTTAAACTCCTCTGAGACGGGACCATATATGAGTTCTACAGCCCGGCTGGGTATCATCTGTGTGGCAATGAAACTGGATATCATGGTTACAAAGAAGGCTGGAAATTGCAAAAAAATGCATGTCTAGAATTGTACTCTTGGGGACATCAAAATATATTATGAGGGAAGGAAGTTTGTCAAATTGGTCCAGAAAAAGGTCTGCCACATAAGCATGAAAAAGTATGCTCAGGAGTGAGACTGGTGATAAAAATACACTTTTAATGGATCACTTTAACATGTCATTCATTCATTCATTCATTCATTCATTCATTCATTCATTCTCAGTATTCCATGCAGAATTGCAGGGTAACTGGAACCAACCAAACTAGGATTGGGCGAGAGGTGAGGGTTTAGCCTGGTTAGTTCACCTGTCAAACACATGGCCAGATATACAGACATACTCCCATAATTTCTGTCATTTATGCCTTAAGAGTGTGTATTGTTTAGAGTATTATCACCATTAGAGATGTTACTTTCATCACGCAAAAGATGATGGATGATTGGATGATTTAGCAAACATGTTTTATGTGATCTTCATAGCCAGTGGAGAATCATATGTTTTTATTTTGGTTGGGACTCGGGCCTGCTGTTTTTTTTTTTAAAAAAAAAACATCAGATCAATCTTTATTAGAGTTCTATGATATTGTATTATCGTAATCTGGGCGTCCCTCCAATTGCGAGGTTGGGGAAACTGTTCCCAGCCACTCTTGTCCACAGGCTGTATTATCCATTGGCAAGTTACTCCTGATGGCCTGGTTAGCACCTTGCATGGCAGCTTGACCGCAAAATGCATGCAAATGTGCGCGTGAATGGGTAAATGTAATCTAGATGAAAATGCTTTGAAAGCACTATATTAGCTGACACCATTTATCTCTACCACCACTACTACTACTACTACTACTACCAAGATAACAACAGCAACACTAATAATAATAATAATAATAATAATAATATCACAACAACATAGCATGTAATTATGTAGACCTCAGACCTATATCTATCATCAAATAGGATATAAATATAATAAATATAAACATCAGCACTTATTATTCCAAAACTTTTATCCTGAGTGCTTTTGTTTTCTCTCTCTGACGATGACATCTTAATCCCATGTAATTCATAATAGTTGCCTGACAAAGGGTACTTGCCTCAAGAAATATTTTCCCTTGATACTTGCTGCACAGTTTCGAGTGCCACGCAATATTAGGTACCAAACTCTGAGCCTTTACATTCCTGGGCCTGTCTGCAGCTGTGGGGTTCCTGGCTGCTTGATAAATGAACCAATAGCGTCCAGGCTACGTGATGAATAGACCAATAGAGGATGATGGATGGCACCGTCTCACCGAGGCCTGTAAAGAATATGTAGCACCAACATGTGAATAGCAAGGGGAAAGATGGAGGGATGGGGAGGGAGAACTGGATCGTGAAAGATAATGGAGACAGGTTGTAAGTGCAGTGATAAGTAAAGAGAGAGTGGGAAAAGGCGATGTGACAAAGTGTTGGTGAGGGGAGGAGGGCAGACAGCTGGAGTCGGGATTTACGAGCTGGCGGGACAAAAAGTGGAAAGAAAGAAAGACATGAAGGAAAAAGCAGCAAAGAAAAATTGATGACTGGGTAAGTGCTGATGGGATGATATAGTGTGTGTACAAATTCATCCATGCCTTGACTTTAGAAGACATTTGCCTGGCAACCCAGCCAAACAATGAAACCCCCTAAGATGGCAAAGAATAAGTACAGAATAAGAGTAATAATAAGAAGAATAAGTTCCTCTTAAGGAATAAATGTTTAATCTGCTGCTCTTTATAACAGAGGGAAAAACATGGGTTGTATTTTCAGGTCTCTTGAAAATGTGCACAGAGGCTCTCATGCATATCAAAACGCTCCCGAGGCAGATCTCACTGGCAAGTCATGACCAAGCCGGCGGCGTCAGTTCTCTTGCCAACACAACTAGTATCGTTAATAGCTCTATGGAGCAACAGCACTCAGTAACCTGTGGCAACTTAGTGGATGAATTGTGAGACAGTCATGCAGGTAGGTCTCTGTCAGCGCGGTACGGTTCTGCTTCACAACAAAGGAACACTGATCAAAGTTGCGCACGTCTGCACACCTGTTCATTCTGTGATATCAAAAAGAATCTCTTGCTTAAAATCGCATGCCGCACATCCTTCAGTGCGACGCGGCCAGAGCAAGCGAGCGGATTGCTCAGTAAGCTGGCTGAACTTGCTGTTGGTGATAGAAAACAGGTGGGTTCTCATCCGGGGTCACGAAACAGGATTAGCGGGTGAACGAGGTATCACCAGGGTTCCATATGAGATCATCAGCATCACCGATCTGGTTCACTATGCAGCAGGAAAGATCAGCATGGTAATTTGGATGCATTTAAGTCCACAATCAGTTAAGTTCTAGACAAGAGATTACATGCTGGTGGTTGGAACTAGACATGCATCCTAATCGGAGCAACTCATTTGCAAATGACATATGAAATACAATGAGAAAAAAAGGACTTATACATTTGCAAAACAATTACATTTGATTGTAATTGTGTATTCATATTTAAGCAATTGTACATTTGAGTGACAACATGAGCTTAAAATAAAGAACTCTAGCCATCCTGTTGGGCATTTGGGTGCCGAGATTCAAAATTCCATAACAGAAGTGATTATATTGCAATCATCAGTAAACATTATGACATTTGAGGAAATATACTTTATTTGGCGGATGTCAAAGAGTAGACTGGGGAAGATGATCTTCTTGCTGGAAAGTAGAACACATTTATCTGTTTATCTTGTGTCAAACTCCCTTGCTCATTGGCCACCATCTGCACTCACAAATCACCATGGTTGAGCGCGGTCTTTATATAACATCATAATCATTACCAGCAGCCGGTCGAGTTATTGTGGCTCATCATTTATACTTTTTCTTTTTGAGATGAAGGAGCGTTGGTGTGTTATATCCAGACTGTTGCACCCAGTGTGTGAATCTCCTATTTCTGCACCGACAAAAAATCATCATGTCAAATGGTTACAGCTGCTAATTTAATTATCGGCTGTTTTTTTGCTCTTTGGTTCTTCCAGAATTACAAACTAGAAGGTTCTACCTCTGGTTATTGATTATCAATGTGAAAATTTTCCACTTGCTGAAAGGAAATATGCACAATCAGGCAGAGCAAGATAAAAAATATTTGGACGCCAGTCCCAGCCCAACATTCAGCTTGAGTATAACACTGAAAAACTTCCAGCCCACAGACATCAAGAATGGAGTTAATAATGAAATGAGCATTGCATGTGCTTTCACACTCAAACTGATAAGCCTCACTTTCACTGTGCATGTTTTTTCCATGTGGAGCGACTCTGTTTTTGCTACACATGGTGTCAGAAGTGGGATGGCCTGGCTTGAGGCCATATGAGGGCCTGTTCAGTGTGTGAATAAACAGTGTGTGCCTTGAGAAGGACCCCCTAAGAGGGTTGATTCCAGTTTAAGGGACCATGGATGTGAAAACTGAAATATCTTGGGAAACATCCTGGGATCGGAGAAATATGATTAATAAGGGTATTTTTATCTTACTACATGCTCCGAGAATATTTTGGTTAAAGCTTTATATTTGTTTACGGTAGACCTGGCAATTGATCAAGTTTAGACAGCAAGTAAGTCACACCCAGTACAGGTTCAAGCAATACAAGTGAGTAGCTGAGATTTATGAACACACTATAATTAGGTCTTAAATAGGATAAATCACTGTTGCCGTAGCATTTCTGCGAAAGCAGTGAAATAAATGAACATGGCTTTACGCTCAATTTTGTACCTACGCTACCTGTTTATCGCCTCCCCTTTTGTGGGCTTTTGGCTTCTTAATGAAACGAGCTTGAGGTTATTACTTGAAGTGCACTTCTGTTACAATAAAAAAAGCACATAATATGAGTGTGACAGCAGCATGATTTGTGAGAGATCTAATCCCGTCATAATAAGAGGGTTGGAAAAATAAAAAGGAAACTAACATCTCCACTGGAAATTACTCACCTTATTGCAATTACATTTTCTGCCACTAGATGCTGCTGTCGCATGAGCCGCAGCAGGAAACGCCGACTTCACCCGATTAAGACGTCGGGAAAAATATGGCGCCGGGGATGGACTTACACCGTGAAACCCGCATGTTGTTTACCGCTCCTCAGGTATGTGAAGTGCGATATGAAAACTTAAAAATGGATTTTTAAATGATAATCGTGTTACTCTCTGTGTGAAAAACTGACTAAGCCGAGTGTTTGAAGGTGTGTGTCAAGTTTTTCAAACTATACAAATGTCTCTTCACAGCTAACCCCCAAATCTAGCTAACCCAGATTTAGCTGGAAGCGAATCTGTTGTATTGTTACAAATGTGATGGCGACCGCTAGGTGGTATTTCACATTAAGAGACTTTTAAAAAAAAGTATATATGTACCCTTTTATATATGTATTTTTAGAAAATTTCATATAATAATGATATTAATAATAATAATAATATAACAATACAAGTATTTATATGTATATTCTTTATTTATGTATATATAAAAAAGTATAGTAGCGAGTTTATGTTGGTTATGGGGTTTATGTTGACGCTTGTTTCTATGTGATTTTGGGGTTGCTGGGAATTTTGGGGTGTGGTTTGGGGTGCAAGGAATTCTGTTTTTTTTTTTTTTAAACCTGGAATTGAGTGGGAACAGTAGTAGTATTGCAGGCTTTTGTGGGTGACTATGGCCAACAACACTATTACTTATGAAACAGAGTTTTCCCATTAACCAGGTGTTTTCCCTGACTAAAATGCTACTATATATATATATATATATATATATATATATATATATATATATATATATATTTATGTGTGTGTATATATATATATATATATATATATATATATATATATATATATATATATATATATATATATACATATATACTGCTCAAATAAAAAAATATAGGGAACACTTGAACAACACAATGTAACTCCAAGTCAATCACACTTCTGTGAAATCATAGTGTCCACTCAGGAAGCAACACAGATTCATAATGACTTGTTTTAAGGACATTACATCAAAGTTGGATCAGCCTGGAGTTTGTTTTTACACTTTAATTTTGAGTGTGATTCCTTATCCAGACCTCCATGGTTGATACAATTGATTTCCATTGATAATTTTTGTGAGATTTTGTTGTCAGCACATTCAACTGTGTAAAGAGCAAAGTATTTCATAAGAATGTTTCATTCATTTAGATCTAGGATGTGTTTTTTAAGTGTTCCCTTTATTTTTTTGAGCAGTGTATATATATATATATGTTTGTCACTGGAACGTCATATAATGTTAAGGCATGACTGAAGATTCAGACTGCGATATTTTCCGTATGTGGGTCCTAACACATAGTGTTGTTTGACAGCGGTAGCATTGATCAATTTGGATCAGTGTGGATCAATGTAAAGCATTGTGATTTGACATAAAATAATGAATGTGATGCCTGATCCAGTTTCTACTGGCTCTTGTACCCCTTGGCTTGAAGTCAGTAACACATGCGATTTTGATGGTTCATTAGTCAGAACTTTAGTCTTTGTTATCTATCTCTCTGTCTGGGCAGAGAAGACTTGCATCTAGAAGAGGAGGCAACAGGACATTAGCTTGGGGATGGGCGTAGTGGATAGAAAAGAAAAGCCAAACATCACCATTTCCAGCTTCTTTTAATGGTTGCTAGCTCCTGTCACTGTAATGAGATGAAAACAAACAGTAACTGTAGCTGTGTGTGTGTGTGTGTGTGTGTGTGTGTGTGTGTGTGTGTGTGTGTGTGTGTGTGTGTGTGTGTGTGTGTGTGTGTGTGTGTGTGTGTGAAGGGGGGGCATATATCCATCTGGTATCAACGGCAGTCACTTAGAGTGTGTGAGTGTGTATGTCTATGTGTGTGTTTGTGTGTGTGTGTGTGTTTGCTGTTTTCACAGATGGAGCTTTGACACTGTCTGGATAACTGAGATAAATTACTCACACTGCAGCTAAGCAGATGGGAGGGAAAAGCCACGGACTCTTATGTGCACACACACATACAGATGTGCATGACAGTCCAAACACAGCAGATAATTAAAGGATATTAATTAGTCTTTTTTTTGGGTGTCAGTAAATTCCTATCTGGACATGACACTAGGTCCTGTCATTTAAACACAGTGTGTCTTATTAGAAATTGAGCGGTTTGATATACATTTTTGCTTCCAATCACAGCAGAGCAAACCACAGGAAAGAGTAGCTATTCATTAGAGTGTGTGTGCGTGTGTGTATGTGGGGGGGCAGCTGCCAATTGGCTCAATATGGCTGCTGATTTGAGCCAGGAAGTTCATCTGTGATCAATTAACAGCTGCAGTTACTTTTCAGGGGATTTCATTGTGACATAAAGCAGACAGAAGAGAGAATGTGAACGACACTGCCATTGAAGCCTATGTATAGTGAGAATTTTACAGTGGAGAAGTGCGAGAGCAATTTCCCCATAAATATGTTATTAATTCATCAGGCCACCCATTAAGCATGATAATTTGTGGCCACAGTGGTGGACATCATGGCAGGTGGCCCCCGCTCTGCTGCGATGATTCAGAGATGAATCTTGACCTGTTGCTCTTTTATTTTTCCACAAGTGTTTTTCATATGCCTACCTAATACTGCCCCCATGTGGCTGCAAGATGCCCCAGACAGTTTTCTCTACTTGTATAATAACCTCACTTTTATGGCTTTGTTTATGATGTGGGATTGAAAGACATATGAACAATTGTTTGTTAGTATCTTTTGTTTATCATTATAAACTTATAACTTCTATATATTATTTCACTGGTATATGAATTTCTGCTTGAGTGCTGAAGCCTAATAGCTATAGACGTTTAACAGAACCTATATTATGAGCTGTTGTTCAGTGCTTTATAAAGAGGTGTATTTAGCATAATAAACAGGCACCAATGTTTCTTCTCTCCCACATTTTTGCAGGAATTGTCTTTTAAACTCCTGCCTGACCAAATATGAGATTAATTAGATGTGATAACTCTAATGCTACACCATGAATTATAAATTGTTAAAACCATACAGAAACTCATTTGGTATCTTTCACAGTGATGTTTTCTGTATTGGTCTGTATGTATTATTAGTGTTTATTGATGTGATGCACTGACCCAGAGTTCCAATATGCCAATTATATGGATTTCACCATTTTAACTGTTAATATCTTATTGATTTATCTAATTTAGGTCAAAGAGTGTGGCATGACCATCTGTGAGAGAAGCTTACTCTCAGGAGGAAGGTTTAATCTGCTACAGATGAGAAATACTGTCTTTTAGCAGTGTTTGAACCCTGACTTTGTGTCAATGAAAATACTCCTTGTACTGTTAATACCTGAACATTTTTAAACATTTTAGTAGGATTAAATAACCTGAACTGGCTGTGAAAAATACATGATTTGTAACTTTTTTTCAAGTGTCAAGTCAAATGTTATTTATATAGGATCAGATCACAGCAGAGTTGTATCATGAACTTGTGTATTTTGTAAATTTACAAAACATTTTATCTATGAATTATACAAAATGGAATAATTTTAATTGTACTCTGTGACAGGAGTCTTTCTCTTGGGCATCTTAGTAAACTTAACATAACCAACCATTTATAAACCTATCAAGTACATTCAATCAGCTATTTATATCTTTTTTTTTTATAAAGGCAACTATTAGTTGTTATAATAGCATTGCTAAAATGAAGTCATGTGCTGCACATCAATTCTTGGTCAAAAACAAAAAAAGGTTTAGGAGATTAGTGACCTTGACTTTTCTTTAACAAAATCTTTTAATATTTCTTAATTCAAAGTGGACATCCCCAGTAGAAATTCCATTAGGACATCACATTCATGTGAAGGAAGGGAAACCTGAAAATATATCATCTGGATCTGGCGTATAAAGATGTACTTTTTTTCCCCTCCAAGTTTTTCCAATTAAAGCTTTGTAGCTAGATTTCTGCCGGCACCCACTGATCCCAGAACTCTAGGAAACATTGTTGCACTAATCCAAAATTATATGGAAAGTTCACTTAAACTGCTGATTCACACATCACATGCACGCCTCTGTAGACATTACGACTGTTTCAAGATATTACTGGGTCTCACTCTGTCAGCACAAAATTTTAAGGGAGGGGTGAAGGACAGCACACACACCAGCACACACTCTTATCAAAACACATTTGAAATATAATTTATTGCACATTTAAAGAACAAAAAGTGGCACAATACCCATTTTCAATTCCATTACATTTGAAACAAAAACAGAAGTCCTTACAAAATGCGCACACTTTCCATTAATATTTGTTTTTGACTTCAGAACAAAATGGCCAAAAAGTTGCAGGAATGCCGGACCGGAACTGCATAGATTTATAAAAAAATAAACTTAAAAAAGACAAGTCATTTCTATAATATAGCACAGAATATCCAATCAAACCTTGGCTTTACTCATACATGTCAACCTCATGAATGTCCACATTGTCCCAGTAACTTACAGGTGATTCAGTGAGTCAGATTTAGTGGGGGTAAACCCCATTCTCATAAAAGAACATTTCCATGTGTTTTCAGAAAGGTCGGTCTTTGCCATTTTTTGCAGAAAGATACTCAAACAAAGGAAAATTCGTAATTACAGGCGTATTTTTGCATTGGTTCACGGTGTTCAACAAACCCCCTGGTGGCCACAGAAAGAATGCATCCGAATGCAGAACAATTTATTGTCATATCTAATAAGGGGGGCGGGGGGTCTAAAACTAAGAATATTTTAGAATCACCTCAAATAAGCAAGAAATGCATTAAAAAAAATCTTATGTTACAAGAAATTCACAATGGATTTTTTTTTTTTTTCAGGAAGAAGCCATTTAAAATAAAATTACCATTTCCCTATTGATCAAACTTAAATATTTTTTTGTATGCACACAAACATAAATAAGTGACAAATGTTCATTTGAATGTGTAAAGAGATTTTTTTTTTATTTAGAATTTCCTTCAGAGGGTTTTTGTGTAAACCTTAAATTCAAATTGCGCCTATCACTTTCATTAAAAAAAAATAGTGAGCCCCCTTTAAAGTAACATCTTACTAAAACATTTGGAATTAGACATGTTACTCAAATCCTCAGCTTTGAGGTAAAATCGATTTGACAGAAGTAAAATCATACAAAAAAAACCTTACATGATAGTCACAGTCATTTAAGATACTATTTACATCTGACTTTTTTTCCCCCCATTATATCAAACTCCTCATTCTTTGTGGTTTCAGAGTCTTCCACATCATTGGTTCAACTCAGGGTTCATCACTGGATTGTAATTTCATGGTCTTTGTGGGCATTTGTGACCAACTCTTATTGCTGCACAGCTCATATTGGATAATGGGTTTCAGAGTACCTGTTTGTCGGCAACAGTCTATTTTATACCTACTGTTGCTTGACTACTACCATGAACCAAAAACCACCATGAAATGAGTGACAACCAACATAAATACCCACCATTCTAAAGTGGCTTACATGATACAAAACCAACCCTAAAGAGCTACAGTATGTACAGGATGACAGTGGCAGCAGTGAAGAAGAATATACAAGAAAATTATCGATTGATGGCACTGAATTGGAGTCGGTTCATGGTACTGTAAGCTGGAGAAAAAAGTAAACATACATGTGTTGATGTACAGTACAGCATGAATACAAACCCAGCCAACAGTCAAGAGAAAAACACATAAACATGCTAAGTGGTTTCAATCTCATCTCTTAAAACAGCACAGTTTTATTGGGGTTACCTGATCAGAGGTTTTTAGTTATCGTTAGGGCAGCTGAGTTGCATATTTTTTTTTTTATTTAAGACACAACAGCAGTCAATGTGACTAGGTGTTGGTAATCTGTTGTAGGGCTGGGCGATATGGGGGAAAAATTGAGATTCAGCAGACCCTTTTTGGCTATAAATATATATCACAGTATCTGCTTATGTATGGCACCATGATACACAAATACATTATGTCTCCAACACAAGAACCTCAGGATGAATATCTTGGCAATTTTGAGATGAGTTTTTTTTTTTTATTTGTGCTGATTTGTGCCAATTGTACTGATTTTAATGTCATCTAATTCCACGTGTTGTAAATCTTTTTTTGTTGTATGTTTTTGTTTTTTGTTTTTTTACATATTTTTAGTTAACTGCATGCTTAACTTTAAGTTCATTCAATGTTGATGCAAGTTCCTTTTTTGACAACAAAAAGTTTTGTGCATAGTCAGCGGAGGTTTTGAGGAAATTTCTTGCTCAATTGTACTAAATCTTAAACTTTTTTTTAAACAGTAATTTGTACTGCTTTTAGAAAAACTGTGGTATTGGACGCATTTCCCATGCATTTTCATTTGATTTTGAAGTCAGTGACATGAATTTACAAGGGAAAACGTCAGGATGCAGACAGAAATCAATGTATCACAGTTGTCATATAAAATAATTCACAACATGATATAACAGCTAGATGATATTCAGTATATATTGCCCAGCCCTACTAAGTGTACTCCGTAAAAGGAAGTCAGTTTAGGAAATCGCCCAGTGATTTATGAAAATTTTAAGCAAAGAACTAAGAAGCCAATTCAGCTCCTTAACAATAGCCCAACTACAAATGGATTGCAGAGAAAAAAAAGGGAGAAAGGTCTTTTGGAACAGAACACATAAGGCTCTTACACACTTAACATTTTGAGCTCAGCTGGATACTAAACAGTAATATGATTGGCTTTTGGCGATATCTGCCTGTTTTGTAGGTCGCATAAATGTTTGATGAAACTTACCACATTCATGCCTCTGAGGAACTTAGCCGACCATTTCAAGGAGCTCTTTAGTGTCGCTAAACCATTGCAAATTATTTCACTGCAACTTTGCAGCTAACTCAAAAGTCAACCAAAATGAAATGGCATTCAAAATTCCCTGCATCAAAACAATTTGTCACTGGCGAGGTTGGATCTAGCAGAACATGATTGGTCTTCAGCGTATGTCAAGACATAAAGCTAGAAAAGGGGAGGGTTGAACATGAGATGAAGGCCCCAAACTTTTATTTCATATTACCCAAATTTCAGCATTACAGTCTGACTGGGTGTTTCTAACTGCTGATTATCACAAGAAAAAAAAATCTGATGCTTCTGTCTGCCACTGAGCAAAACCTTAAACCACTGGACGTGCAACGTCCAAAACTAAACATTAGTAAAGATGCAAAGAGCAAAAGGTATTTGGAAACACGTCGAAGAAGCAGCACTTGAGAAAACTGGAGTAATACTGAAAGTCAGCCAGAAATAGAGGAGGAAAGGTGGAAGGGAGATAAAGAAAGACAGACTTTCCTTTGGCACCTGTGCCACAATGGCAGTGCTCTTCTGTGGGCGAGACAGAAACGGTAAAGAAACACGACAGAAAAAGGAACGAGGAGGGAGGTTTTGCTTAACAGCTCATGCCTGACTGGAAAAAAAAAATCCTCATTTGACCTTCCTCTTTGACAGGAGCTCTATTCTTTTCCCCGTTCACGTCATCTGCAGATCCTGATTTGATTCCTTCAGTATTAGTTGTATCGCACAAGAACATTTGCCTACAAGTTTGCCTACAAGTCCATCTGTCTGAATGTGTCTGGCAAGGGCTCTCCATTTTCAACCCGGGACCTCAGTTCAGCAGGAACTTCATGAAGTTTAAGGCGGCTTAGAAACCACAGTAAAGCTTGAGTGCTTGCAGAAAGGAGGTCCTTTAGCTTCTTCTTTAGCAGTATCATTATGGCACAGAGGAAACTTCTGCCGGCTTTATCTCAGTTTTACTTCCGTAGATCACTCTCCAATCCTCACAGATGAGTTTCACAGGCTTAGATCCTCTCACAGGTGCTCCTCTGAGGTTGGCTAGTGCACATCGTTCTGTGTTGAGGGTCTCCCTCAGGTCGGTTCAGTGTGTAGTTCTATAGGTTCTCCCCGGGTTGATACTGGGGCTCTGTGGAGGTGAAGTAGTCCTCTAGGAAGCCCTGCAGGTACTCAAATGTTGGCCTCTCTTCGGGATCCTTCCTCCAGCAGGAAAGCATGAGCTCATGCAATGAGCTTGGGCATTCTGCTGGGCAGGGCATCCGGTAGCCGCGCTCCACCTGATCCAGGACCTCACGGTTCACCATACCTGTTGAGGAAACATACTCTTAGAGAACCGAAAATTGTGACTTTATCTTTTACTGCCTATTTGCAGACAGGGTTATTTGACTGTTAAGTCGTCATTTTTCATTTTCATTTTGTTCAGTCCTTGACAAGATATCTCCTCTTTCTCAAATTTGTTGATTTTTCAGACCTTTTTATCAGATCTGCTTTTTGTTTTATGAACAAAAATGGCTGTTATTTAATCTTAACTGGAAATCACCTCTTCAAGATCACAACGGGTTTCTGATAGTGACAAAACAGGTTCAAGCTTTGTACCTTTCTTCTGAAACTAGCTGCGAGTTGACTTTTAGCTCCTACTCAGTTTATATATTTAGTCAGGTTTCCCAACTGGTATGCTTCCACCTTTCTCAATTTTCTTCTAGATGAGCCACTGTATGTCTTGTTTTAAAATCCCCTCTAAACACCATCTCTCTTGAAGTGTGATTATTTTTAGCAGTATTCCACTTTATTTTTTACCCGGTCCCCAGGGTGTTATAATATCCTCCTTTCATGTAACTACTTCCTGTTTTAATCACACTGCAGTGGTCCACCACATGAGGAACTTTGTGTGAAATACAGTTGTATGGAGCATGCTTTAATACTTTCATGGCTTGACTTATCAGGCTATTATTACATTTTTTTTTCTGCACACATAATTTCCTTCTTTTAAAGTAAAGTCCAAACAAATCTGTCAGAATCAGATTTCGTATGATGAAGGGGGAGTCTTTGTAGATTAGTAAGGGCATTACCAGGATAAGGGACTCTGCCTTTAGTCGCCAGCTCTGTAAGCAGCACACCAAAAGACCAGACATCCGACTTGATGGTGAAACGACCGTACAGAGCTGCTTCCGGTGCCGTCCATTTGATTGGAAATTTAGCTCCTGAGAAAAGCAAACAGTTACAGCGGGTTAATCTAAATGCACCTTTTGGTAAAGTTCCAGCACAGAAAGAAGGGGAAAAACAGAAGCAGTCGTGGGAACCGGGTGTCGACTTACCCTGCCTGGCCGTGTACTCGTTGTCTTCAATGAGTCTTGCCAGACCAAAATCAGCCACCTTACACACCAGGTTATCTCCCACCAGAATGTTGGCAGCTCGCAGGTCTCTGTGGACATAGTTCATCCTCTCCACATAGGCCATACCTGCTGCAATCTAGAGGACAAAGGGTGAAGTGGTGGCAATTTATTTGAGAGATAAAATTCCAATTTGTTGTAACATTTTTTTTTTTTTTTTTAACATGTTGCAAAGTGAAGCTTAACCTGAGCAGCCATGT
Organism: Fistularia commersonii; assembly: GCF_037954325.1. Classification (NCBI taxonomy): domain Eukaryota; kingdom Metazoa; phylum Chordata; class Actinopteri; order Syngnathiformes; family Fistulariidae; genus Fistularia; species Fistularia commersonii. Next base: position 12,037,832 of record NC_141290.1, read on the forward strand.
CCACCAGCTGAGGCAGGCGAAGCATCTTTCCTGCTTCTCCTTTCAGAAAGTCAAGAAGGCTTCCTATGAAAGAAAGAGAGATGGGGGGGGTTATGTGTGACAATGCTAAAGCAGTAGTTTGAGGTTTAAGTTTATTGCACCTGAAGAAATATTACTTCAACCTATTAACATATGTTGCAGGTGTACTTGATCAAACAGTCTGAAAAGCCGGAGGTCCTTAAAATTACTGATGAGTGTCTATGTTGAAGAACGGATGCAGCAACAGGGGTATTTGTTATCTCAGCTCTTTCCCTCAAGTACAGCCAAACATTTTATGTCAGAGGTCATGTAAGAGATGAACAGAATCACAGTAGTTAATCAGAGTGAGTGCATTTTAAATTAAATGGAAAAAAGGTCACAGAAGATGAAAATGTAAAGGAAAAAAAAGGCTAATTGAACTCCCTAATAAGTGGAGGGAGTGCTAATACGGTGGTGTAGCAGTTCCACAAAACCATGCACTTTCTGATTTAACAAAAGAACCTTGGTTACCTTGGCTCATATACTCTGTCACAATGTAGATGGGCTCCTCAGACACCACGGCATATAGCTGTACCAGCTTCTCATGCCGGAGCTTTTTCATGACCTGTGCCTCTTGAAGGAAGGCTTCTGGAGACATGGTCCCAGGCTTCAAGGTCTTGATGGCAACCCTCGTTGTACCGTTCCATGTGCCTGTTTAAAAAATAAAATCAAAAACATAGCATGGAACGTCAGTTGCATACAATGTGCACCCATTCCATGGCCCGGGATAAATTGCATGAAATAGAATTACATTTAGCTGGATCCCAAAACATTAGTAAACATTCAATTTTGCAAGTTCATATTCTGTTAAAAACTTGGCAGCAGCAGATGATACAAATTATTTGAATTACCCCGCCCAAAAAACCTACATAAAAACATAGTTTCCACTCTATCTTGTGTTATTTCATCATGGAAAATGCAGTGTCAGTCCAGCTCCCATGACTACAATGTTCCCCAGTTCTGCCTCATTTAACTGCGAGCATGTTTCCTTGCTAATTTTCATGATTTTTCTTCTTTTTTTGGTAATTTAGATTTTATTTTTTCTCTCTGTTCAGATGCTTTCTTGGCCATTTGTGGATTTTTAATCGATGCTATTTATAAAAAGATTTTTGGTAACTGGTAACAGTTTTAGGTCATTTTTTAACAGATTTTAAATTAATCAATCTGAGTTAAAGCTTTGCTTAGTTTCGCTTTGTATAAAAGCATCTGCCAAATGACTGTAATGTAATGCTAAAACTTTAGATACATTTCCTGGACAGTTCAAAGAATTCCCTGGACATTTTGCTTATCTGACAGTTTCACTGTCTTTTCCATGACTGAAAAATTGGGCCTGAGGTTTTTCAGCTTTCCAGATTTGGGATCCAAAGGGAATAATTTTGCAATTCTTACCCATCCAGACCTCTCCAAAGCAGCCCTGTCCCAGTTTAATGTCGAGGCGGAGGGACTCTCGAGGGATTTCCCAGGCATCCCTGGCTAGTCCCTGGGTTTGAGGTTTGGCCACAGGACACACGTCCGTTAGAGCATGACAAAGCCCATCAGAGTGCTCTGAACGATGGAAAAGAAAAGGAAGAGCAGAGTTGAAGAAGTTCATGTTCATTTAATTGCAATTCTCATTTGGCTCTGATTTCAGATGCTTACATAGACTGTGTGATAGAATCAGAAACTGATGACAATTGTACTGTGACCGATCGTAGATTAGGTGAATTAGCAGGACAAACAATGGAGCAGCACAGTCAGTAGATACGGAGGGTTGACGGATCAATGCACCGCAGCTCCAAAATGAAGTAAGACTGCTCACATTGCAGATCAGAAATAAATAAATAAAACTCGGAAAACAATACACACGTTTGTGTTGTGACAGGTTGTTGCAGATAAAGCAATATGCAGGAAACGTTGCATGAGACCCCTCGTTTATGAGAAAAGGGAGATTCTCCAGGTGGTGTGTGTTTAAAAATCAGTGAATAAACTGTTGGCACAGTCTGGTGCCTGTTGTAGCAGTTTTGAGAATCACGGCTGCTTCCTCAGGGGGGACATTAACAGGTGGCCCGCTGGGTAAGTGTCAGTAAAATGAAGGATTATCAGTTTTGTATTTCTCTGTGAAGCCATGTTAAGAATCTTGGAACGTTGTTCAGCCCTGCAAACTTTTTGATTCTTCACAAAATAGATATCAAAATTATTCAATTACTTTCTGAATCATGTGACTGCTGATCGTTTTACGTAACTGCTGCTGGTCGACCAAGGATTATACTCACTGCGGTAGTGGAAGACGAGCTGCTGTAAGCTGGTGAACTGGGTGCGGGAAGTGATATAGAAACCACCGCTATCCAGCTTCCTGATCTTGTAATGTTTCACATTCAGGCCTTTGGTGTTGTCGTAATCCAGCACTGACAGGCAATACGCCCCTGTATGCAGACAGAACATACAGGGACAGGTTTCAACAATAAAACCATGGACCTATTCGGCAGCTGCAGTCTACTGTTCCCGAGCAGCTGTGCCAGGAAAGTCCCTGTCAGCCCTTTGAAGAGCCTTTAAATAGGCGCTTCAGAGTTTTCACGCTTGTAGATTATTAAATTTATGTAACTTGTTCTAGACGGAAAGAAGACCAATTATAAGGTACTTACGTATTAACAGAAAAATATAAAGAGAAAATGGCAGAATTAATGAGTAATCTGAGAAGACAAAAGATTAACCAAACCTAAACTCTAGGAAAAAGTGGTTCCATTGGTAAGGACAAAAAACAAACAAAAAAAAAATTCAACATTTTCTGTAGTTTTAATGATCGATGCTTTTAATCTCAGAAACTGAATTTAATTGAAAACTTTTGAAGAAATTTAGCTACTGAGCTGTTGGCAAATCAGTCCATCTTGTCTGATATAACCAAGAGCATTACAGCAGTTTTCCAGCTCTGCAACCCCGTCTGAACACAACCAGGGTCAAGTTTATCAAACCACTGCTCTTATCTAAGCCTTCCATTTAGCATGTATTTTTTCACATTACACAATTCAGTGATGTCACAGACCCACAAACAAGTGAAACAATTGTTCCATCATCATCAGCAATTGGATCTTAATGTTTGACTGAACTCATCCATGTTGTCTCTCCTCGACTTTCATTTATGTATTGATTTGTCCTGAAACTGAGGCTTTGGAGACATCTTTAAAATAAAACAGGTACATTTTTAAGCCGTTTTATAACATCTAATGGTTTCAGTTTTCGCTTCTTCTATGAACGGAGAAGAGAACAACAATGATGCAACAGCTAAAAGGGACCATTTGTTTTGTTTTACTTCTGATGGCTCCAGTGAACAAAAGTGGTATGAGCTTCACTTCCAACAATCATGGTCAAGCATGCAAAATATTTTTTGTGTAAAAATGTATAAATTCCCTTATACATTGAAAGATTTGTGTCAGTATTGCAGTATTAATGTTGAAACAAACTAAATAGCTGGAACAAAACAGTTCTTTTTTGAAAAAAAATATGAGGGTTAAACCTGTGGTTAAATGGCGTAAATTGACGATGATGATTTGTACCTCCCATGGTTTGAGAATGTAAGTGGGTCAGGCTGTATTTCCTCCCACAGAGAACACCACAGTTTAATCTTGATTCAATCCATGAGCTGCATGCTCATCTGCATCTCACTGGCAACCTCACATTGACAGTGACTATAAAACTGACCCAGAGGCAGGCGTTGTTCGCCCGCCGAGGCTCCTCCTACTCTGCCACACCCCTTTTATACTGGAGCACCCGCCCCCCCACCCCATTTATGATTCTCCCCAGTCTGTGCGTGAGTGTGTGTTGGTAGAAAAAGAGACAGCCAGGGGGAAACACGGCACCCACATAGGTTGACCTAGTTCCGACAGTGATTCACCCCTTTCCTCAACCCCCCCCCCCCCCCACACACAGACAAAAAAACACCCCCCTAAAAGACCTCACCTAGGTCATGGACTGGCACTAACGGCTTTCAGAGAAGGAACAAAGGCACAGTGCCGGAGGCCTCTGTGAGAGTTAACAAATGACTTAATTACGAGGTTCTGCCTCCTTCAAATTGGGTCCCTAAAGATCGACTTATTTCTAACCATTATTCATGCTGCACACACACAGCTCTTGGGACACAGAGTGTGCAATCACTTCGTGGATTCTCACAATTTTAAATGCCTGGTGTGTAAAATAAAATTGGAAATAAATATGATAATAATAATAATAATGATAATAACAATAATAATAATTTTGGCTATTCATATTTTACACTGTTTTTGTGCTGTGGCATCTGTGAATTTTTGCATTTTTACGCAACAGTTTTAATTTGGTGACAAATTATTTTCAAACTTGATTTGACTCAGCATAGTAGCTAGAATTTTTTCAGCCCAGCAGGCTCTTTTCTTTGAGCACCTTGATTTTAATATTGGTTTCCACTCAATTGTTTCATTTCCAAATGTAGTGTGTTCTTGTCCATAGGCTGATATGTGTCTTTTTCCAAAGACTTGTATCCCTAAGTGAGTAGTCAGATTCATGCATTTAACAGTTTTCAAAGAATAAATTTGCTCTTCCTCACTTAGCATAAAAAAGGTCCAAAATGGAAATGATAAACAAAGATGACACCTATGGATCAGACAGTTGTTCGATATCAGCCTTTCACCTTGGTGTTGGCATCGGACGATGACCATTTAATGACTGCAGCCATTGATGTAAATAAAGTGTCATTGTCTCACCTTTCGTAGTCTCACTCTCCCTCACCAAGAAGGTACCTCGTCTGTTCTGTAAATTCAAAAGGATCCTTTCTGAGTCACGCCGAGTGATCTTCCCAAAATACCACCTGCCAAAGTGGGCCACAAAGAATTAAGATCAGACAAAGTCTGGAGAACGGAGAGGAGTTGCTTTTGCATTGGCAATAAATCAGACCGTGTGGAATGATACCACGCCTGAAATCTGTCTAGATTGCTTTTAAGCTTGTAGAAACCAAATGAACGTCTAAGCATTATCATAAGGCACAAATAAAAATAAACCCTGGTTCTGCTCTGCAAACCACTGTACATCTGTTGGGTAAATGAAAGAGTGAAAGTGAGACAAGGAGGGGGATAATGTACTCTTCTGCTTGGATGGAGTCAGACGGAGCCACGTAGTTGCTGGGGATGTAACCACTTTCTCCAGTTGTCAGGGAGCGAGCGAGCCACCAGTCCCCTTCTCTGTGACAAAGAGAGAGAGACAAGTAGAGAAATAAGACATATTAGTGTCAATACTAAAGAGAAAACACACTAAAGCGAATAAGAAAAAAAAAAACCTTGATTTAATGATTTTCATTTTACTCCAAATTAGGAAACAAAATAAATTAACATGAGAAAAAGAAAAGAAAAGACTACATTTTCTCTTGTCTTGCTAACACGATCCTTGATGGGACAAAAGAACCTTTGGATTTGGAAGACTTTGGGTGAAATTATGATATTGATAAAAGATCTGATTTATTATAAAGTCGATACTTTGATATCATTTACTATGATTACTAATGATTAAGAAGACTGGCAGAAAAATATACTACATTTGGAAGAACGGTCAAAAATAATAGGCTCATGTGCGTGACTAAAATGTATTGGAACATAGTAATATCCAATTCAGTAATTACTAGATTTATATTGTATATGTTACCTAGCCCTACAAGAGAGTGTTTCCAGAAGCAGACAAAATGACAAACTCACTGTCCTCACCGTTATGACAGGAAAATGTCACCCCATGCAGAATTGTGGCACCCCTGACGTGCTTTTAGTATTTTTGAGGCAAGGATGACTGTCAGTGGCATGTGATTTATCCACGATGACACCTTTTTGTCACAGCTTTGGTTATGGTTTGAAGGGATGTTTTTGCATTCCAAAAAACACACAGTGTGATCAGATTTGGAATGCCAGCAGAGTGCTGTTTACAACTGTTTACTTTGTTACTGCTTTGTCAGAGAAAAACCTATTTCTCATGTGGCACGAAGCCCCTACACTTTTCCACCATAGACTCGTATTGCCCTTCACGAGAGTGAAGATGCTACAAGAATTTCACCTTAAGGCAAAGTGCACAGACTGTACTGAAAACAAGTTAACCGAGGACATGGACACAGGCAACCCATAATTCCACAGTCCATTGGTTCATATAGGAGATCCAGTGACGAACCGTGCCACCTACCCCCAGTTTTGTAAACTAAATGACTCCCAAACACAAATGTTAACCCATTCATCGCGGTTAGACTTCTGTGCGTGCATCACAGTGACAAAAGATTGCAAATTATTTTTATTGCATTAAGTATTACTGACCTGAAGCTGTACTTTTTCCTAGGAGAAACCATGAAGCATGAGAAAGAGGAGAGGAGAGATAACAGACACAGCAGACACATCAAAACACAGCAAGAAGACACAGCAAGGCGTAGCACAGCACTGACAGAGAGCAAGCAGCAAAAATATGCTGTGGGACTGCACAGCAGGGCCACACTCTATGTTGCAGTTTTTTTTTTCTTTTCAGTGCAACTCAATATGCATTCCAATGTCAGAAATGATCAAATGTCAGGTAATACTTTATTGTCGCGCTTTTAATTGGGTATTGTTTTGTTAAGGAGACGCAATTAGCTCCGCGTATTGCGGAAAAAAAAATTACCCCTTCATTTGACCATTTTGTATATTTTACAGATTTTTCAGCAAATCTGCGAGAAATTGCCTAACCGAACAAGAAATTAGTAACCAGTAACATAAAAATATGAGCAGAAAATGAGCAAAGGCCTTTATCATAAAATCAGGAACAAAAAAGAGGTACACTGATCTTCGAAATTACAGAAATTTATAACAATCAATGGTATAGTATGGGATTTCGAAACATTCTAAGAATATTTTACTTCTATCTTTAGGTCTATAACACTGTACATAGAAAATTACATGGGAATGTATTAGGATACTTGTAACCTATCTGTATATTTCTGTATTTGCAATGATAATCCAGGCCGATTTGGGCTCTAAATCCTACTGTGTAGTCCCACACTGTAAAACAACAAGACGACTAATGGCAGGAAGTTATGGAAGGAGCTTGTGGAAGAATATTACGGTAATATTTAAACACCTGCACATGAATTGTGCTCCAAATATCTTCTTTTCAGTAAATGTAACATCATCCATCTATCTTATGCCGCATCACAGTGGGATGCGGGAGCTTATCCCAGCTGTCATCGGGCGAGAGGCAGGTACACCCTAGACTGGTTGCCAGTCAATTGCAGGGCCACATATATAGACAAACAACAATTCACTCACTCACTCATTTGGGGCAATTTTCCTAATTTTTTTACAATTAACCTGCATGATTATGGACTGTGGGAAAAAACCGGAGAAGCCGGGGAGCCCATGCAGACACGGGGAGAACATGCAAACTCCACACAGAAAGGTCTGTGCGCCACCGTGCTGCCCTAAATGTAACACTCTCAACTATAAAAAAAAAAGATGCCCTTTTATCCAAGTCACACCATGACAGAGAGAGACTTCAAGATGAACTGATTCAAGTGTTCTCTTTGTAAATCTGAGTGCAGGTCGTGCCTGCAGTGGCTCTATGAATGTGTGAGGGATAATGATTACGCTTGCTCAACAGGAGCACACACTGCATCTGTACAGAGCCATCGTGTTCTGGTCCTGTCAACAGATAAGGGTGGGGCTGTCTGGATGGAATCTCTGTCTCTCTGACTTTGTCTACATCCATCCTGATCCATATTCGTGCCCACTCCTGCCTTTATAACTAATTTTAGGGAAACTGGTGTCCGAGGCAAACCGATCGCTGTTGTTCCTTACGTGTTGTTGACAATCTGCAGTATGTCGCCTTTCCTAAAGGTCAGATCAGACACCGTCCGTGACTCGTAGTCATAGAGTGCCACAAAAGTAGTGACACCTCCTGCAAGAAACACACACACACACACACACACACACACACACACACACACACACACACACACACACACACACACACACACACACACACACACACACACACACACACACACACACACACACACACACACAGCATTTATGGAAAAATACTAGGATAAGCAAATGCCTTTCAGGTCTATTTAATTCCATAGCACAACCCCAATAATGCAGATATAAAAATAAAGATTTATTGATAAATGTCAAGTTACAAAATAAATCCAAAGTGGCCATGCCACTATTGGTATAACAGTTTTGCTTTGATCTAATGAGATATGTGAACCAGACTGCTGATGACCTAGTCACTGAAGGACAAAGCAGTTGCATAAATGGCTTTCTATTTTCCACATGAAGCTTTCTAGCACTTCCTTTTAATGAATCTGTGATAGGAACATGAGAAATCTCTGTCATTGATTAGCTTATTACATGCATGGGAGAAGGAGATTTAAAAAAAAACCTTTTCAGATACAGCGGTGGCTCTCCACTGTCTGGATGGAGCGACATTAACTTAACCATCTGGCCAGTCTAGACACATTACGGTTTAATGTCAGATGAAGTCTAGATAGGGTGGAACAGACAGCTTCAAAGACAGCGAGAAGGCTTAAGATATGTCCAGTAAAATGTGGTAGACTCTCCCTGGTTTCTTTCAAAATATTTCAAATGTAATCTCTAAACATGTCAAAGAGTGATATATTTACCTTGATGTAAACCTTGGCCACAATTACAGGGTTTTCAGTAAACTGTACAGAATATTTTTTTCTCATTTTCCCCAAACTTGTTAGATTTTTAAGTTTTAAACATCAGCCCTATACTCCCTTTTTGGGGCGTATAAATAATTAATACGCACAAGTGAAAACAACATGTCAGTGTATGTCAAATGAAAGTGCATGATCATGACTGCTGACAGGGTTAGATGAATGTAGCTGGGCTTGGATGAAATCTAATATGAATACCAAAATGGTGTACGTGGTAAAATTATTAGGTTACATTATAATATTGCAATTCACTAACTTCTATTTACCAGATCGTAACTGTGCTAAACTCTTAGTAAGCACTCACCCCAGCTGATAGTGTTTCTTTCATGGGCTAGACCAAATAATAATGTAAGAGTACAAAAGATATTTAACATTTAACAGATGTCTTGCCCAACGAGAGGCAGGTGACTTGTTGCAGGAAGTCAACAGTTTAAACATGAGAAGTAGTGCCGGGAGCCATCAGCCTTTAAGCTTTGCTCAAAATACAGACTGGAAACAACTGACTTCACTCGGACCAAAGGGGAACAAAAATCTGCCAGCCAGCATTTCAAAAGCTTCCTAATTATAATGCTAAATTGTGTGTGTGGTATAAAGTGTTAAAGCATAATTTTGTGCTTCAAGAGAGCCTATGTTTGGGGACAACTTGGCTTCCTGGAATCTTGTCATCACTGTGAGTTTGCCAGGAAACCTGCAGAGACTCATAGCAGCCACTGCGCTTTGCCAGAAAATCATTCTTCAATGCTTGTTTTTGTATGGATTATTCCAATGAGAAACACAGTTAAGCAACCACTCAAAATTCATCATTTGGATCTCCTTCTGAAACTCAAGAATTTAAAATGTGTTGTTATTCAAGTAAACAGTTTACTCTCAGCATTGTCAAGTTCTAGTTTGTTCCCCAACTCAAAGTTTTAAATACCTGACAGAGGTCCCCTCTGAGGGGAGGTGACAGTGCCTGTGTGGTCCACCCCTCCAAACAGAGCCAGCTCAGGAGTGTTTGTAGGGGCATGTTGGTGCTGCCCCTGGTTTCCCCGCCTGCCCATCCCCACAGCAGGGCTCCTATTTGGCGTTTGGGTCTGTTGGGCGGGGCCCAGGTGGTGGAAGTGTCCACTGTCCGAGCCTGTGCCGATCGTGCCATCCAGGCTCATAGAGCGTTGGCCCGGCTCCTTAGGCTTGCTCTTGCCTGCCCCCATGTGCAGAGCTGGGACAGAAGCCAGTGGTGAGTAAGGATGAACAACATGACAAGCAAAATAATTATCCTTATGATAAAAATGCTTTTAATTACTCAATTTCCTCCTTATGCACTAAAAATATAATGAAAACCATTTGCCTATTAAATGCTGATTGTATCACTTATAAGGTGTGCTTTTGACTTCATGAATTACTATCTAGAATGCAGCACATAGTACAGTTAAAGTTAGTTTATTGATTGACAGCCTCAAATATCAGTGTTATACCTTGGCAATGTACATTAATTTCCAGTGCACTGAAAAAAATATTGTTTAGATGCTAAAAAATGGTTTCATGTAGGGTTTATTCTCAACATCTGCAATCAAATCACAAAGTTGGAATGATGAGGATGGCCAGCAATGGTATTGTGTTATTATCTTAAGTTTTATAATAAACAAACCGGAATCCAATATTCTTCACAATTCTAAAAGCTAAGGGTTACATATGTCACTTCACTTGTATATTTTGTCCGTTTTAAGACCAATGTTGGATACGAGGAAAATATTGGGCTGGCCTATGTACAACAATGAAATGTTGTGCCAATTTGAAGTGACTTCGATGAAATTTTATAATAATTATCTATGCTAGCTCTTTTATGTCTGTTATAACTTTCAGTTTCTGATCATTCACCTTAATAACCCCTCACTCCCCTAGCACTTTTTTATTTGGCGACCTCCTGATCAGACAGAGAGAAACCTTGGAGGTGCTCCAGGTTCAGTTAAAGTGGCTTAACATTCACACACCTTGAGATGTGCAACACACATACAGTAAGCTGAAGGTTGTTTCTATCTGTTTACTCAAATCAGCTTTGAATCAATATGCATCAAACAAAAGAGAGCAGTAGGCTGTAATGAGGCAGGCGAGTGGGCAATAACCTCAGCAAGGACACAAACGGTTACATCTTCGACTTCAAATTATAAAGGCACTTTGCCTCTTGGAACTTGATCCATCAATTATGGATTGCAACAAGTCTAGAGTGCACAATCACTTTGAGAGCAGCGGAAGGCGAGTGTTCTCAGACAATCAAGAGCATCCAAAGAAAGTTGGAGCGGCGGTTTCACACACCGAGTCCAAGCCTTCCTTTGAGGCAGCACGGATGACTCACCGTGAGACTGGCTATTTCAGGCCGGCTGAAACGGAGACAGTCATACACACATGAAAACTGCCTTGTGCATTTGTGAATAGAGGCACTCTCATTTCCAGACAGTGTGTGTACCAAGTGCGTAGGTGGGTGCATGTACTCTTCGTGTTTGTGTGTGTGTGAGCAACTGTTTCTTGGTCGGTGAGAACAAGGCTATCACGCACATACAGCCAACCTCGGTAGCATCTCACATCCTTTTTCCAGTGTTAGTCCTTCCCATGCACTTGTGACACAGGGGACAGAGCGGGTTATTAACAGACAAGGAGGAAGGAACTAGCTTCAGCTCTAAAAAGAACATGTGGGTGGTTGTTGTATACTGTGCGGACAGCTGGGGCTTAGTGGGTGTTTTAAATGTAATGTGCGAACACAACATAATTACACAGGTATGGGACTTCTCCAAGACATGGAAGGATCCTACATCAGAGATGTGTGTGGGCGTGTAAGCTGCTGAGTGTGTGTGTGAATGTACACAAGTGTGGGCCATTTCAAGTTTACATGTACAGTCATGCAAGGTTTAATTCAACTCCTGCCAAGATGTAATCTGGTGCAACAGGGGGTTAAGGGGGTCCGGGTTAACGCAGCCCATGGTACAACACTGCCACACGCACACAGTTAGCCCCATCGCCCTGCAGAAAAGGATAGACAGGGCTGTTTGAATTGTGTGAAGAGTAAAGAGCTCAAATTGTCAGGCTAGCCTGAATTTCAACTTTGAATCTGGCTGCGCCAGCCTGAAACTTCCCCCAACTCACAAATGATAAAATGCTTATAAAGGCAGAAAACAGCAGCAAAGTGGCTGTGCAGGACAGTGGTGCAGATTGATCATAGTTTTGCAATATTTAACTGCACTAAAGGTATTATGCAACAGTTATACACCTATATAAGTGTAGAGGAAGGTTTTCAAGGCAGCATGTGCCCATTAGTGGTGGAAAAAATTACAATTAATCCTACTCATGACAAGCGTTGTTATAAAGACATTTGTTCCTTCCTGAGTGGCTTTTGGTGAAACAGGCATGGCGGTATATAAAATTATAATCCTAATATGATCTGGTCACCTTCTGACAGTCAAAAGGAGCCAGAAGATTAGAATATTTCATGATGACAAGTCAGCTGAGTGCTGAGGGATTTTAGCAGCATCAGAAGATCAAACATATGAAAGAGTAAAGTCTCATTTACGCTCTACCGATACATTCAAATAGATTTGTACGTTTTGAATATTCTGAACATCATTGCGGTCATACTTCCAGACAAAATTTACGTTGGGATAAGCGTTCAGCAGTTCATTGGCTAAGGGGGCGCCAGGCAGAATCAAAAGTTTTCATGAATAGCAAGAAGGGTCAAAAGCTTGAGACAACAACAAACTTAGCGATGACTGAAAGGGGGCTATTTGGTATCTCCTGCTAAAAAGGCAAAAGTAGAAGCAAAGTAGCTGGTGCGTGGTCATTGAATACCTATATATTATTGGATAATTATTTTCATCAGTAGTACTAATGAAAGAAATGGACGGCAAACGCCTTTCTGTTATTTGCGCATGTCTACCCAGGTAGCTGAAAACCTGTCCATATCACATTTGGTTAGCAAATTCTATTTTACAGCCCTCTTTTTGCAATCAAAAGCAAGTTAGTCCCTAAAAACCAAGTTTCTTGTGTGCCACAATTGAAATGGTATATTGATCAATTTTTCCACACACACACACACACACACACACACACACACACACACACACACACACACACACACACACACACACACACACACACACACCTCAGATATACATTCAAGTTTTTACATTAAAAAAATGTAAACTTGAGAATATCAGTAGCTCAGTAGCTTTGGATTGTTCTATTTTGACTGCATCTTCCTTTTCCTTCCTATTTTCACGATGAACTATTTTCAAAGTACTTTATTATCTATTTATGATTAGCCATTGAGGACTTCTATTAATTTGCCTTCTACTTTTTTCTATCCCATGCTGTAATGCTATCAACTTCTCCATTGTGGGACTAATAAAAGATTCTTATCAGACAGCAGGGGAGTTTTTTGTATATAATCAGTGAACTCTGGAGCTTTTAGAAAATTCCCAGATCTGAAGTGGTTAATACAAAAAGGAAGGGAGTTTTACAGATATTTCTTTTGAGCATTTTTAAGTATGATTCCATTTGAATGCGACCATTCTATTAATACACGTTTCAATTTCAATGTGTACCATCGTCATACAATTTCCATTATATTGTATAATAAAAACAAAAAAGGGTTCCCTGACTGATTTAATTCTGATGACAAAAGCACACAGATTAATGGCCCAGGTTATTTCCAGTAGGGATTATTAGCTCCACAAGTACTGCTCTTTTGCATACATTCAATCTTTAATATATTGCTCCTAACAGATTACAAACTCCTAACATACAAGTCAGTAGGGTATGAGCTACTGATCCTTTGGTTTAAAATCTAGTTAATTTTGATAACTGACTTAATATCTGGTTTGAACACACTAATGAGGAGAGGCGCCGCACGCATAAGCACCTATGAAAGCTTCAGCACTTGCATATGTAAACACCAGAGGCTGAGCCTTACTCCTTTTCCTAATATGGTGCCCTACTATTGAAAAGTACTAACATGTGACTCCTTCCATCATTGTGATATAAAATGGAGGCGTGACGATGATGCAGTCAAGATAAAAAGTCCAATGACTGGACCAGAAAAAAATAACTAGCTGATACTAAACTGCGCACCATGAAGTTTCATAATGATACAAAGGAAACAAAGATGGAAAATTACTAGGAATGGGAGATGAGGAGATTTCAGTCCCTTGTGAACTTTTCCACTCCACAGAAAGACACAAGAATGTGGGAGAGCCAGGCTGTGCCAATCAGCTGCTAATGCCAGCCAGCAACTGCCACAGGAGCAGGCACCTGAGCAGTGGGAGGCTGGGATGGGAGGAAGGAAGTAAGGGAGATGAGGAGGATGATGGGTTGGGGGGTAGCTCTAACTGCTGCACAACTTGCAATACATTATGACCACCAGATGCTTGTTATGTCTTACAATTCTAAGGTTTCTAAACACGTTTGCTCCTTTCTTTTGAGGCTTTACTGTATGTAATGGAAATGTAATTTAGTTTCCATGCAAAAATGTATCCCGAATTTAACAGAAATCTGTAGGAGACTTTGTGTGCATGTCAGTCTTTGATTCTGGTGCCAATGTTGGGTCTGGAAAATAGGCAGTAGAAGGCCCTAATTCTAAAATCAGTTGCCATTGCTTGTGTAGTAGAGGACAAATATGTGACGATAACTACAGGGGATGCTAAACGTTTCCTTGATGTTTTTGTGAAATCATTCAAGAACCAGACATTTTTTCCTCAGTCCACACTTGTGTTTTTCTTGCTATCATTCCTCATCCTTCGATTGGAGGAGCTTACGTGAAGTACTTGTAGATAATCAGTTCCTGATACTAATTCAAGTCAACTAAATGGCATCCCCCTTTGAATCGCAAAACCTTGAATACATTTACAAAACTCATTTGATGGTTCCAAGGTTTATGTTTTTCCTGCATTTCCACACAGGGCTTTTTTGTTTTTCAAGAGCTTCAAGACTATTTGATTGTCATTATGCAGGCATAATGAAATTTCACATGTATATATGTGTTTATCAGGATCAATGTGTTGGGCGCCCTTGATATACAATACAGATAGTACGTACAATTAGACAGTCTATTGGAGTAGGCAGTCAAAATAAAAAATTTGAACAAAAACATATGAATAGGAACACCCCCTCCACCCCCACCCCCCCCAGCAGCGCCTGCTTGGTATCTGGTCTGAAAAGGTGTAAGAACTTCAAAATGATTAACAAATTACACACATGCTGACTGCGTGAACAAAAGCTGTGCTCGGCTCTGTTGTGTAAATAGATTTGAAGGATTAGACGCATACTACAGGTTTCATTCACAGTTGCGCCGGGAGTGGTGTTTACCTGCGACCTACACTGGAGTTCAAGAGCACTTCAATGTCCACCATACATTCATCGCTAACCTGTCTTTTTACAGTCTCGTTGTTGACTGAGCCTCAAAAAATCTACAGCACAATCTGTGCATGAGCGTTAATACTGGGTGTGAGAGGCACCGAAACACTTAAGTAAAGAAACAAGAGCATGAAGGAAGTGAGCCCCGTTGGCTGAAAGGAATGCTGGTTAATAAAGCAGGCAAGTTTTAACACCTGGCAGGAACTAAAACTGAACTAGGATTCAAATGCCCTGTGTTTTTATTACGGTTCTCTCGTGCAAGCATGGTGTAAAATACATCCGTGAATCCTTAAGACAAACCCCGAGGTCATTGATATCTTGCTCCATTTCTTCAGGATGCCCAGTTTTCTGCTGAATGATTTACACAATGTTGCCTCATAGAGAAAAATGGCTCTTATTTCATCATGTTACATAAAATGGAAAGAAAATCAACTGTCTAAGCGGTAAATGACAGATTGCGGTTTTAAGACTGCAGCTTGACTGACAGCTGATATCAGTCTGGTAAACCTTAAGATCTAGGTGATTGTATCACAGCTCTCATTACCCCACAGCACAGATATGATGCACGTCAAGTGGATTATCTGATATGTTATTTTATATTTGCTCAGATGGGGTTTGGAGAACCGCTGTTTTTTTTTTTTCCCCCTCAGCTGGCCACTGTCACTCCAAACAACCAGTGTGTTCGCTTGCTAAGCCTTGATATAAAAAAAAAAAAATTTAATTAAGCGCCTGTCTGTTCAGGTGTTTCCCTGTGTGGCACCTTAACTGGGCAACGCAGCTCTGTTTGTGGGTTAACTGTGATGAATGTGAGTTATTTTTCAAGTTATGGTTCAACAGATCATTATATTAGCTAAATTAATATATATTTTTTTCCCTGGCCCTTGCACTTCTGTCAATAATTTTAAAAGGAGCTGGGTGTAATTATTTTAATCATTAAGTAATAAATCAACTGGATGACACAAACCCCAGATGCCATCTTAAATAGTCAAAACTCTTCAGAAAATATTCAGAAGTGAGAAGCTGGAATGTCTTGAAAAGTTATGAATCCATTAATGTTGGTAATTCTCTTTGAACCAGCTAATCAATACAAGACCCCCCCCTACCCAGCTCTGCTGCAGTGTGTATTACAAAACAATGTTTTTGTAGGAGAGGCCCAACAAAGGACTCTTTCCCATTGTCTTGTACTTCAGATTTCAATGTGAGTTATACCTTTCAGGTCAGGCATTGGGCTGCAGCAGACCTCATAGTAAAAGCGGATAGTCTAAGTTACTAGTGTGCAACATAGCTCCAGACAATGTTTCAGCTGAACGACAAAATTACAAGTTGCCCCAGGGAGGGCTGCGCTACTTCCTCTAGATGAAAACAAGGGGTAGGTGTATACAATAGCATCACATTGACGTACTTCTTGATGATAAAAATGAGTTCACTAACAAGTAAAACATCCATAAAAAAAAACAGTCAGGCCTTTCTTCAAATTCAAAGTGATTGCCATTCTAAGACCATGCGATGAAATCCCATTTCAGCACAACTCAAGTTCAACTCATTTAACTTGATTTCTCCCTCTGTCTCTTTTTTTTACCTGCTATTTTGTTGACTGCCCAGGCTTTTTACAAAGTTGGATCTTGCTGTCCCATTAGCAAGAAATGCGCAAAGGACAAGCAAAGAAGGCCCAGAAAGAGGAGGATGTTGGCACTCAGCTGATAAGAGCACTTCCGTTTTCTGTTCATCTGTGGCCCTGGGCTTGAGCGAGGAGGAACACTGGCTGCAGCCTGATTAATTCAGGGAAACAGGTCAAAGAGGATCTGAGTAATGTTTCACTCCTGAGGTGTTACACACTTTGCAAATAATGACTTCCCTATTTCCCTCTGCTCCTCCTGAATGATAGTGAGCATGTCAACATATTCAAAACCAATAAACTTGGGGCAAATGTGGAAAATATTTCATTTTAAGATCATTTTTACAGAAACAAGTAAAATACAACATCACTCCAACTCTGCACAAAAAGGGATTATTACCTATTCTCCCCCCAAATTGTCTACATTGTTTTAGGACATTGTTTGATCCATTTAGTGGTTCTAGCCATCACAAGTAATGGGTTTTGCCTGTACCATGGCCTGATTCCCAGCACCACAGGAACTTTCGGGGTAATCCAAAGGTAAAAAAAAGACCCTAATGTCGAGTTTTCCCACGTCTTTAGCCTCTCATTCACAGCGGGGCCGAATCCTCCGCCTTATGGAAATGAGATGGAAGTCGTCCAAAGCCCCCCCCCCCTCAAAAAAAACAACCTAGCTGTAAATGGATTTGCCACATAATTAAAATTCTATTTCCGCGGGATTAAAAACACCAGTTTGTTGTCAGCAAAGCAGCTTCATATCCTCTCAGAAGGAGCAAGGGGTGGGGTGGCAGCTGCCTACGAGTACGAGGAGTAACAGCTGTCAAAATGACAGCGTCTTTCCGAGGCGAGGCTATAACGATAAATCTATGTAATAATAATAAGAAGAAGAAAAGAGTGAGGGGAAAGAAAACAAGCAATGCTTGCAAAGGTGATCCATATTCGGCGTGTAAGCGGAGGAGGGTGGAGGGGGGGGATTTGTGAATGGGAGCGGGGGGGACAAAAGGCTGACATTGCCCGGAGAGACCATCGCGGGTACCAATACAGCGCCGACGCGGCCGGATGAATCAAAACAGGTGCCGTTGAAACAGCTCCATTTTGAATTTCGATGTGATCCTCCGGGCTCTCTCCTCCTCCTCGGCAGTTTTTCACAGCTGCAATGAGGATGTTTAAAATATATATGTGATGTTTTAACCCCCCCCACCTCCTTCTCAACCTCTCGCTGCGCACCGGGAGGTGTAAGTGACGTCCCCGGCGTCAACAATGTAGTCCCGACAGACGGAGCAGCTCCGGCCGAGCAACACAGACTGAATGGCCCGAGCAACAATGAAATGCAACTCAGTGAGGAGGAAGAGAGGGGGGTCCCCACTCCTCTTATGCTGTGTAAAACATCCGTGTGAGGAGGAAAAATACGCAATCCCAGGCCAAACGCATGGGTTTCGGCCGCCGCTAATGTTGATACCTAGCATGGGGGAAAGGGGGAAAAGCATCACAAACTCAACAATTAACTCACCTTTGACGCGTCTTGGAGATTCCGCCCCAACAACAACAAAAAAGAAAGAATAACGAGTACCGCGTTAGATCCGCACGGCTGTCCTCATCCGAGGAGCAATGGCAGCGGGCGGCGAGTTGCTGTGGAAACGTCTTGCCGGCCACGAATCCCCCATTTAGCGAAATTCGGCGGAGCGGCGGAGAGGGGAGGTCATGACGGCGGCGCCTCCAGGACCAAAGGGCACAGCTGCTGCCGGTGGGTCGGACAAACAATCCGGGGGCTGGGTGGGTAGGTAGGAGTGGGATGGGGGGGAAGAGGGGGGACGGCCACTAGCTACGGAGAAGTAGCCTGCTTCAGCGCGAGGAGGAGGCGGCGACGGGCGCAGGAGGAGCGGCGTGGTGTGAAGACGTGCCTCATTGGGGGGGGGACTGGAGATAGTGCAACGCTGGCTAAACACTCGGGAATTGGGTATTACGCTCTTTACGCAGCGGCCGCGGCGTCAGGATTCACGTCGAGTCGCGTAAACCTGACGCAGTTCGGGTTCACCGAGGCGTTGCCAGCCCCCCAACCACCCCTCCCCCTTAGCTTTTTTGTATTTTTTTCATAAAAATACCCCTTTGGTCACAATGAAATAGTATATAGTTTTAAGACTATATTCTAATGAACACCTCTAACCATTCTACAAATCACGAACGTTTTGATTTTAGCAATAACCATGCTAGCTCTCTTGCTAGCCCGAGGGTTCGGTTGCTAGGCGACTCACACTTCTCCATCAAGCAGCGGGACTTCGGCCCGAGCTCAGATTTCGGTTAATAGGCGAATGCACGTCACGATCCACTGGTGACCTGATGTTGTTATTTCACATAGTTTCTTATCTCCCCTCGATATATTCGTTCTCATTTGTCGTTATATGTTAATATTCGCCCAAATCTCAAACTTTAATCGAATATTATCCTCTGAATGTTCCTCAGAACCGTCACTCACCTAACATCCACATATTCCTTAGGACCAGCTGAAGATACAGAAAACATTATAGCTCAGCAGCTGCAACAACTGCTTGTTCTGGCAAGAAACTCAAACTTTATGAAGAAAACACAGTGCATGAATTTTTTGTTTTTTTTTTACTCTTTATTCACCCAAAAAGAATGCATCTGATTATCGTAATTCAATTTGGTTGATTTTTTTTAATAACTAAAATTTAAAAACAATATACAGTACAAATATAGTCCCATAAGCAGTCAGGAGAACAAATGACTTGTAATACTGGATTGAATGTTTTCAGTATAAACTTGACTCACATAATTTCTGATGTCATATTATAAAACTATTTTGTATAATGTAGTGGCTACTAATAGAAGAAGATGACTTATTCGTGATTTAACACATCCATTCTCAAGGTCAAATAGCAGTCGCACATGTGCAGGCACAAACACACACGTAAACAAACACCCAGAACTATCTATCGTTTCTTTTTGCTCTCTTTCTTGGGTTTCTGTCTTATTGGGGCTGCCGCTCCTTTGGGTTTCTTCGTCTGTTCGGCAGTCTTGCCATTAGCGGACTCCGTCTCCTCCTGTTGAGCAAACACAGGAAGCAGAAGTCACATTGCGTTTCACAAAGAATCCTCTGAGTCAATGAAATGTGGTGTGATAATAAGACCCTACAAGCACTTACAGAAGTGTGTATTTTTGGATAAGGCTTTTTGCTGACTAACCCTCACATATTTGTCATATATTCAACATGCAGGGAGTTAGTGATTTTTAAGCCAAGTTTTAGCAATGTCGTTTTACATAACTAAATGGGCTTAGCATTGGAATTCCTAGTTCAAGAACTCATTTATATGTACACACACACACAGAGCAAAAGAAATCAGAGGGAGTTTCATCACTTTGCCTCTGTCAGCACTGTTTCTGTGAGCGAAATCATTTCTATTGTCTGGCCTTAGAACGACAGTGGGCTGCTGCGGTGGCAACATACTGTAGAGATTAATCAGTGCATCTGCTGACAAAGTCTAATATAGAATAATTAAGACTGTGGATTTTGGATATAAATAAATCTGTCATCAATTTTCAAGTATGGCGATTGTGCAATTAACTGGGCAACAATACCCTCACTGAAATTAAAGGGAAAAAAAGCAGCTGCTTGTGGGAATTAATTTTAGAAAGATTAAAACGTCACACAGATTTTGTGACAAGCTCAGAGGTCAGTAAAAGCAAAGATTAGAGTTTTATCTTGATGCAGGTACAGATGAATTTAATCTGTCAATGTCTCACAACTTTCTTTTAAACAGATTTTATTTCCTGGTCATTTTTAATAGGAACTATCAAAAAGTGGATGTGAATTTGCAGCCCAGATGCTTTCAACAGATCCAAGTTTCTGCAAATCCTAGTTTCAGGCTTCTATGGTAACCATCATGTGACAGTTGTCTAGCCAACATCTTAAAACCACCAATCAAGGTTGCAAACTCTGTGCCTGAGTTCTCTTTTACTTCCTGAACTCTGCCCTTTGTTTATCTTTCAGCTAATGCTTCCGCTTATATGCTGTACATTTCAACCCTTGACATTTTGCACATTTCCTCTTTTTAACCCTTGTTGCCCTTCTATTCGCTGCGTCCTACCTGCTCGTGACCTTTGGAGTTGGGGAAGATGATTGCCAGGATGCATATAAGCTGGAAGATGGCGCCCAGAAAGAGCCCATAGCGCAGGAGGCTCTCCAGGAAAGTGGGCTCTGGGACCTCTGGAGGAGACAGATCCAGGTCTGCAGACATGATGCTGCCCTCTCAAGCGTCGTTCTAGAACCTGACAGGTGAAGAGGTAGTAAGAAGGTAGCCGACTTGTGGGAATGGTAACCCTGTCAAAAAGAAAAACAATCACAGAAAATACACTTACTTTACATGCGTAGCTAATATGACCTCAACATCACATACGCGGGAAATTGACAATATTTGCCAAACACGAGTTAACACGATTTCACTACCATAAAAATCATGCACTTTGTCTAGTTTACCCTTAAATTTGCGACGTAGCTACGTGAAGACGTAGCCAAGTCAATAGAGAGCTAACACATGTTCACATCGTCTAAATGCAGCGCTGACAGAGGACTCAAATCTTACCGGTGGAGGGAACACTTAACTGTTTTGTTTTGGGAATACGGAATATAAAATTAGGGGTATCAAACGAGCAAGACAATGACTACCAAGTGGAAAATGCTAATTTGGTTTACTAATGAAGAAAGAAAAAGATACATCCGCTTGGCGGAAGTGAGGTCACAAATCTGTGACGTCTACCGGAGAGACGATTGGTTTGAGAATGGCGCCCTCTAACGGCGGGCTTTGGACAATCACCAGGGGTCATCCCTAAGGAGAAAAACAGCAATTTGCAACGCGTGTAACTTCGTACTAAAAATGACAAAGGTAAAAGGAAAAAAAACAAGGAGTGATATAAACAGACAGACTACTAGATAGATATAAGTTAGGAAAGTCCTGACATCACTACTGTGCATCCATTTATGCTTCATGTTGTGTGTGCCATCTCTGGTAAGGTTTCCTTTTACCGAGGTATGTATTATTTCCAATCCATAATGTGAATAGATCGTAATTATTATTGTTATGTATTAGGCTTATCCTGTACTCAGGGTCGCATAGGTGCTCAGGCCTATCCGATCTGTGATTGGGAGATGGCGAGGTTCACCCTGGGTTGGTCTCCAGTTAATCACATGGCCACATATAGAGACGTTCAAGAATTCACACTGTGATTCACACATCTTGGCAATTTAGGTATTTCAGTGAACCTTCTGCATGTTTTTGGGCTTAGGGGGGAAACCGAATAAATACACACAGACATTGGTAGAATATGCAAACGTCAGAATCGAACCAGGGACCTTCTTACTGTAAGGCAGAAGTAGGCCTCACTACTGTGCTACCGTTCCATTAATTATTATTTCCATTTATTAATTCATTTGTTTCTCTAATCTCTGTTGATCAAATCTCAAAACTGTCTCTTTGTAAAATAGCCCTCACGGTTAGCAAGGACGAGCGATTTTTCATGACCTTGACAAAGCATGCTGCCCAATACATCTGATGGTGTGAAAGAAAGTTTAGGTTATTGAAAAGTGGGATATCCAAATGAATTTCTGAGTGCAACAGAGAAATAAGATAATCTAGCGAGGTCTGGGTTCTCCTCTTTAGGAATAATGAGTGATATATTTCGAATACATCTAACACTAGATAACAGCCAAATCCAATTAAAGTGGAAAACACAATTGTAACATTACAGAATCATCATTTTATTACACAGTATAGAATAAAGTTATATAAACAGTATATAACTGAAACAGTTATAATAGTCTTGGGGTCCATATTCCATGTCCTTCAGTCCTTGCCACAGTACTAATTAGTGTGTGTGTGTGTGTGTGTGTGTGTGTGTGTGTGTGTGTGTGTGTGTGTGTGTGTGTGTGTGTGTGTGTGTGTGTGTGTGTGTGTGTGTGTGTGTGTGTGTGTGTGTGTGTGTGTGTGTGTGTAAGGCCTGCAGCACATCACGGACTACATGTCCACCATCGGCATCATCACGGACAACCTGCCGGATGACCCGCTTTGAGAACCCCAACCACAACACAGAGGTGAGTTACACACACGACGGGACTGCCAACCCCCGCCCTGGACTCCTCCTCTCTCCCAACAGTATCATCAGACTAGGTACATTGAGCGCTGAGAAGGATCAACCCCCGCAAGGCAGTCGGACCGGACAACATCCCAGGGCGGGCCCTCAGAGCTTGTGACAACGAGCTGGCTGATGTTCTCACCGCCATCTTCAGACTCTCCCTCAGCCAGTACACCGTCCCTACACGCTTCAAGAATGACCCTCCCCCCTCCCCCCCCGGCCTGCACCCTACCCTCTGTGACTGACTCCTGGACTTCCTGACTGGCAGACTGGCTTTTTTTGCACAACATTGTGAGCTGTGTCTGCAGGAGCCCATCTTCTCCACCAGAGGAGAAAACCACATCAGCCTCTTCCAATGTCCTGATCCAAAATGTTGCACATATTTGGGACTATGTATTCCCTTCAGTTATTTTTCCTTCCTTCATCCTTCCTAACCCCCCCAAAACAAACATATTTTTCTCTGCATAAGTGAAAAGAAAAGTGTCCTAAGTGGCAGGATTTAGGCTGAAGACAGTGAATCAACCCCTTGAGTTGACTTTGTCCTGAGCTCAACTTCACTGTTAAAACAATATTGATTTTACAAAGCAGCTGACTTCCTGTGACAGGTATTTGAAAATGTCCAGTGTTCATGCAGCAGGAGGATTGTTATGAGATGCCGCTTCTTTGAACTGTTTTATTCTTTCTTAATGTTTCCATGACTGGACTGCAGCAAGATCCAATGAGGCAAAAGCATATAGAATAATTTTCCTGCACATCCTGAAATTTGATTTTATCTGTAATTAATGCTCGTGGAATAATTTGTCTCTCAAGCTCACAACTATCTCCCCACTGCACACACACATAAATGCATCTATTTACTAGTCTAACTATAGGGATCATAGCAAACAGTTTGAATTTCACGATAAGGTGGCAGCTCAGAACAGCCTTGTTCTAATCGATGTAACATGCTCGGAGTGTTTGCATTTGGGCTTTAAGTGTGACTTCTTCGGCTCACACTGCTCTCATCTTGCTCTTAGGCTCCAGACGGATCTCCAGCACTGTGGTCCCACTGACAGTCCTCCCCATGGTGGGTGTGATATGATGAAGCCAGTGGAGGCAATGTGGTTTCAGAAGCTCCTATGAAGACCTACAAGCCAACAGGACAGGCGCCTTGGTTCCTGCAGAGTGGGTGAGGACAACTAAACTGCTTCACAGACTGTCAGCCATGAATAAAAGAACAAAAAACATATTTTCCCTCTAGCCTGCAGCGTAATGTATCCATTGAGATCATTTTAGTGTGAATGGCAGATTTTTGGAGATATCAGCCGAAGAGATGTCTGCTTTCTCTCAGCTACAGTGTAGCTGAATAGAGTGACTGTTGTGTAGCTGAACATTTGAAATATCTACAGCGGGGCCATTTTTCCAAACACATGACCAGGTTTCTCTTGATAATCCACAGACTCTGGTATGAGCAGTTTTATTTAGATGTTCCAAGGAAACAGTTCCTCCGAAAGCTGCAAAAAAGTTTGTTGATTATATTGAGTGACCGGGCTGTAAATTCTGGAGAGCCATTACTGTTGAGTTTTTCAAAATCTAATTTTGGGCTCCCATCCAGAAGAAGACCATTCAGTTTCATTGCATTTGAGAGAAAGCAGGCATTTCACCGGCCAAACGATCAAAATGAATAAAGAGCCCTGAAGACAAGAGTAACATTTCTATTTGGGTTTTTAGATGATTTTTTATTTGGGTTGGGTGTGAACCATTTCACTTGGCGCTTCATAAAGAATGAAAGTTACAACAATCACATTAATAAATTAGTATTTTGGCACCCCTTTAGACCTGTTTAATAGAATGCAGAGGACGGATATTGAAACACTGGATTATAGCTTCCAATACCTGATTGGCACAGGTATTTAACACAAGGTTTACAGGCCAATTAAATACATCTGGTAATGAATGAAGGGCTTGGAGCCAAAGGACCGTGGGTACTAGGGGAATATGAACGTTTCAGAGAGCAGTTCACAAGACACAAGGACAAAGCTGATGATTTATATTTATATGATTTCATGATTTGTGACTGCAATAATCGGAAAGGGGTAACTTAAAGGTGTACCTAGTGATCTTCAAGCCATTTGGCTTTTAATACCTTTTGGCTCCAAGCCCTGAAAATGTGGCATTATGAGTTACAACAAATTATAGTTAAGTGCTCATGATCCAAGCTGCCTCACAAAAGGACCGTATGAGGCTGAGTCTCTGAAATTACAGAATAAAAATGTATGTTTTTAAATGAATTTTTTTTAAACATACTGTTCGATATCCTTGAGCTGTTTTTTTAATTTTTTTGAAAGCAAGTAAAAAAAAACTCCTGGATTCCTGACTTGGGTCTTGACCCAGTCCCTTTGGTGGTCCTCAAATCTGCAGAAAACATCCTCTTCCTCCTATATCGAGGGCAGATAATTGGAATAATTTTCCAACTTTACCACTAAAACAAATGGTAGACATATGAGCAGGTAAAAAAAGTTTTGCTAATTGTGGTATACTGTTTCATTGTGTTTCCTTTTATTCTTATCGTCTGCATTTTCAACTTTTCCCTCAAGTCACTTAAAAAGGAAAATGTACCTTTTTATCAAAGGGTGGGGCATTTTGAGAAATATTCTTATATAGACCTCCCCTGTCAAATAGAGAAATAATACTTGCTTATGAGAGATAACACGAACTGCAATCAGCTTACCGTACATTATTTAATACAGTTAAACAAGCATTTTCTAACAGTTTTGGATAGCTGTTCATCAACTCTCATTAATATAATTTCTCAAATCTTGCGGTTGATATATTTGCTTGCTTGTTACTATATAAAATCAATATATGTATATTCAATAGAATAAAATATGAATTACATTTATGTCACGAAATTTATTTTTGACATCGAGGGACTTGAAATTGAGATATATATATTAGTGAAATACTAATTTGACCACAAGAGGACGGTGTTGCACAAGTACCACTCGTCATTCCCGCTGTTGCTGATTTGGGGTCAATTATTCTCCTCTTATAATGACTGTCAATTCCCTCCTACCTATTATACTGGACCACTTTGAATATCTAATGAGTGATTTGTTTGTATCCTTTTTATGTATTAATTTTTTTATTCAGGAATTTTTTCTTAATCTGGAGAATTGTCGTCTACTTTTTAATTTAATCTCCCCTCAATACTTTCATCAGTTGAAAATTAATCATGAGATGAATAAAATCAAAAAGATTGGGGGAATGTAAAAGAAGAAGTTTGGATGTTTGAGATAACACATTGCAATGTTCTTCTTATTATAAACAATGATCCGGTGCCTTCTGTGATTAATACTTGATATTTCCCCTGAAGTTACTTCTTACAGGGAATTGTTTTTTTCACCAAGCCACATAATGGTCTGGTCAGCATCTTATTCAAGTTTATAATTGAAATCTCACTCACCAGTCACTGCAGTTGTGTTAAACAGTTTACGGAAGTATTTGTATGTTCATAGATAATGGATTTCATCGGAGAGAAAAAAAATGGTTGAAAAATAAGGAGATGAAACTTTTTTTGTGTGAAAAATAGATACAAATTCTTAATATTAATATACACTTGTTCTTTTGTCACTCAACATTATCCCTAGCTGTGGCATTGAATGCCAGGTTTCCGCCTGTCCTTAATTTCTGATTTAAATTTGAATAGTTTCCAACAGTGGTAACGTTTTCATTTTTTAATTAGTAGGAGTTATCCTCCTTATTTTTGGCAAGTGAATTTCTAGGTTTTGGGCGAGGGTACTAGAAATGATCATGTAATTATTAAATCTGTTAATCTGAGTTTGCGGGTAATTTCTTGCAATTTTTTAGGTTGTCTCTCAGTTTAATGGTAATTTCCAATGTTCTCTTGGTATGCTTATAAATAATTGTTTTTAAACTTTACACACCGTCCAACCAAGCCCCTTTACGAGGGTCCCAACATCCCACTTCTGGGACCCTTCCCTTATTTACATGAGACTCTTTCCCTCACATCATCAACTGCGTTTCTATTTTTGCAATCTTTCAATGTATTGCGGTGTCTATAATAACATTATGCTTAAGCTCATATCCTCATAACTCACCTTCTTAACGTAAGCAGCCCCATTACCATGCGTGCAGCAACAGTGGGAAATTATATTGTATAACGTGACTGAAACTGAAGGATTAGGCTAGCACAGTTAAATATATAGTTCAACCCTGACAAATTTTGAACTTGCGCTCATTCATTTTTTTTCAGGCTGCGACACTTATTTTACACAGATTGTCATTGAATGGACTTTATGCGGTCAGGGATATGGAATCTTTTTGGGCCCTGTTGGAGTCCTATATTTGTCAGGGAGGTCTTCAGGTAGTAGAAGGAGGCCATTCAGATCTGGTTAGGCCATTGGTGTCCTGCAGGTTTTAATGGTTTTGTAACCACAAGGCAAGTGAGGAAGGAGTGTTGTTGAGGTGGTTTGGGCTTCTAGTGAGGTTGCCGACTGGACGTCTCCAGTGGAGACATTCAAGGACCAGACTGCTGGTGACGAATCAGAGTGCTTTGTCCACCAGTGTTTTCATATTGTTATTTCAAAATCAAACATAATGTGTCTGTCTTGATCTGAAGGATTTGAAGTTGTGACAAATATTTGAAAAAAAAAATTGAGTGTAATGTAATACATTTTTGCTATGTCTATCGAGTGGAGCATTCTGTTTGTGATTAAAAAGTACAAGCTGTAAAAGAGGTGGAATACTTAAAACTTTGAAAATGTCAGCGACCTCAAGAAAGCACCAGTTTGGACAGACCATGCACCTTCATTCTGTTTATTCATGTATATATCAGGGAATAAAATATGTTTCTACATAAAACAATGTACAATATTACATTAGTACAATTGCACTTTATATACACAATGCATTACAAATAGTTGCATCATTACACAAATATATATATATGTGTATATATATGTATATATGTATATACATATATATACATATGTATATAAACTTAGAAAGTAATACTATCACATCTACATACACGTGTGAGGACATAACATTAAAATTTGCAGACAGCTGCCTCGGTACAACATTCAGTTTGTACATAACAACTGGTGTTTTGGTCAGTTATTAAGAGACATAAGAAATAGTTTTAAATAGGTTTGAGGTATTTATGGTGTTGTTACATGTGTTATCATTTCTGTTTCTTTTGTTTCTATTTACAGAGCAGCAACACAAGGAGGGCTGGGTGTGGAACCTGAGAGGTGAGAAAGAGAACGAATGATTAGCTCATTTAAACACATTAATGCTGAATGAATGTGTATTCGTAAAACAGAGAGGCTGCAGATCCTACCTCATCTTTTGATGAAGGCAACAGGCAGCTCTCTGTTTGGAACCAGGAGTCCAGAATGGATCACGTCCAGTGATTCATTATCTGTCGCCACGATCTCGTAGTCCCTGACCAGCTGTCAGGAAAAGAAGAGGAACAGTCAGCCAGAGAAACTCTGCCAGAGTCACGTGAGAGAATACCTTTGCAGCACCACTACATTCACTGCATACACTATTTTAAAAATATTAGTTATCAGCAATGAAATAAGATGAAATTACATTTACAGCACGAATCTATATCCATTCGGTTAAATCAAGTCCCAAGTTGTTGGTCTTACCCAGCACATTGCAAGCTGCAGCTGCAGTTCGGCCAGCCTCCGACCGATGCACATCCTCTTCCCGATGCCGAATGGAACGTGCGCGAAGGGGTTGATGGTGCTGTTCTCTCGAAGCCAGCGTTCAGGCTTGAACTGCTTCCCGTCGTCAAAGTATTCCTCGTTGGAGCCGAGCGCGTGGCTGTTTATCATCAAAACTGTCTGAACAAAAATGGACATAGACGGATTAATTTTCATCACTCTAGAACAATCAAGTTACAGAACTTCAGATTACTTGCTAAAAGAAAACTAATTACGTTAGACAGTACAGTGGATTATGAAGGGCCGATAAAGACCTTGATGCAATAAATCTAATCCCTCTATGGTGTTCAAATTAACCTCACACACACTTCTACAATTAGACTTTGTACAGTGTGTGAGCCGTTTTTCTAACATGCCTTATTCATACATCAGTCTAATGTAAATTAATGCAAGAATGTAATCTGCTCATGTCAGGTGTATGGTAACGAGAACTAAGCCACTTACTCCTTTGGGAATGGCATAATCTCCCAACACAGTGTCTTTGTCCAGGGTTCTGCTTGTGAATGGAACTGATGGCGATAACCTGTAAGAATTTGAAAACAGAGCATGGGAATATGGCCCCTGCGAAATTGTAATGTAGCATGACACGCATGTCTAAGCTGTTTAACGGCAGCTAAACACACTCCTATGTTTTTCACGGTGCAAGATGAGGTGAGATATAAGCTCCAGTCAGAGGTCAGATACATTCCCTGGGTGAAGTGGTAAGGGTATTAGCCTTAAATAACATCATAGACAACTTGTGACTTCACGAGAAGACGGGAGAAAATCATTTGAACGTGACCACAGATTCTAAGCTGCGAGAACTTGTTATTGCTTGTCATGCCACCAATTCTCATGAGGCCTGTTTTTCAGCCAGTCGCGAGTGGGACTTTAGGGTTCTTAAGCACCGTGGTACTGCTGGCGAATGTACCTGAAAAATGCAACACGGTCAATTTTTGATTCTATTATATATATTTTTTCTTTTAACCTGGGTTGATTCATTATTAAAAACGAAAGAAATAAACCAACGCAAAAAAAATGATCAATCATTTTGCTTTCAAAAAATAATCATGGCGTCAGATGTCTGTCATGTGTTGCATATTGGTGAAGGCAGGGTTATTTATGTCCACGCATTTATGTTCTCACTCGCCATTGTTTCTACTGATGGGTCCGGTGTTGATGGCGTAGCCGAAACAACACACACCTGTCACACACATGCCACTCTATCATCAAGGGGTTCGATAGGCTGTTTATGAGCCAGGGAGAGAGCACGCTCATGGGTTTGTCCGTGACACCTGAGCCTAAATGACTAATAGAGCCAAATATGATTGGACCTCCATTGAAGCAGAATTCTGTAACATCAAACGAAACATTGCTTTCTTTTCGGCCCTTGACCTGTAAGGTAGTCTGTGAAAGCATTGCATCCAGAAACACGCAAACCACCCATTACAGTTTAAGTTACACTTTCTCTCAACCGCTTTTAAACTCGAATTTCACATGAATTGGTTCTGATATTTCATTGTATGAATGTGTTTTTAATGTCTATGGGAGGCTCCCTGAACCACGTGTTGATTCAAAAAATATGTTGGTCTCGATGAGAACCCCTTGTATAAACCGCCCGAACTGTAATTTGAGCATGTCAGTCTCGAAAAACGTATTTTGTTATTTGTTAACTCCCAAATAAACAATCCAAATTACATATGAATTTTCCTGTCGCCAAATAACTTATGACGCCTCCAGTGAGTCCGATTGGTCAAATGAAATATCGGGCGGATGACATGACGTCACGTACGGCCCAGGCATCTCGGGGTTGCTTATGAGTTGTAGAGTTTGTCCAGTACTGTGCCACTTGTGCTGCCTTTTACTACCTGCTAATTATTTGCCACGGTAGTGGCCAGGAGCTGAGCAAGACTGGGTTGTTTGTGCGGACAGAGCGGCGGTTGTCGTACTGTACCTCATAGACTCTTTGAGGCAGGCTTTGAGGTAGGGCATGCTCTTGATGTGCTCTCCACATGGGTCCTGGTCTGGAGGCAAGACTTCTCTAATCTCCTTCAGCAGCTTCCTCTGGGCCCCGGGGTTACGTGACAGGTTGAAAATAACCCACAGCATACTGTTGGCAGTCTGAGAAACGTAAACACAGTGAGGGAAAGGGAGATTGAGAGGAAGAGAGGGGAAGAAAAAGAAGGAAAAGGGCAGAGGGAGATGTCAATTAGTGGGGCAGCCACTCTGAGTGCATTCCTCAGTGGGGTCCTGAAAGGAGTTGAGAAATGTTTGGGGTTCCTCAAAGGCTCCACAGTTACATTCACATAACCTTCATTTTCTGCTTTTGAAGCACCGTAACAGCAGCACCTGTTTGTCATAGAGGTTGAACTTTTTTCACTGGCCGGAAGGGAATTAGGCGAAAGGTGCACAGTGTGCTTCTATGGGGAACGTGGGCTAAATTGATTTGTCTCTCATATCAATTGCGATATCTTATTATTTTTTTCAAATCGAAACATGTTTGGACTAAAATGGCGAGCCCGAATTTAGTTGATTTTTTTTTCTAAATCTCATATGTGTCTCCTTACCGTTTCCACTCCCCCGATCTGCAATTCGGTGATGGCGGCGTACAGCTCCTTCTTGGAGAGGCAACTGTGATGCAAGATGTCACCGATTAGGTCATCAGGAGCCCTGACAGCATTCCTCTTCAGCTTCTTGTCAATATAGACTTTGGCTGAGGAAAGACGGTCATTCGGTCAAAATTCACTGTCTCCATTGAAATGTATCACGTGCTCAGCTGAGATATGGTGGCGGTTATCGGGATGATCTATATAGGTTGCCCTGGTTTGTGCACAAGTTATTACCGGTGGTGGTGTTTACAGTTCATGAGAAATCAACGCTGTTGGAAACCCAAACATGCTATTTCAGTTCCTCTCATCCTTATATGTCATACGATCTGCACAATCTACATCCTGAAGGGACTGACATGCTTCCCTCTTTCTGTAAAAGCCGTTCTGGTTTCACTTGTTTGGAAACTGTTTATCTGGTCAACTGAGCTGGATTTAAAAAACAAACAAACTCAAAAACAGACGATTGTGACGAAGCGACTGACTGACGGTCAGTTTTTGCTCACTCCCAGGGCACAGACAGATACTTATGAGGTTTGTGTGAGGTTTGTGACCATATTTTTGGGAAGGGGTGTGTTTCCGAGTGTGTGCGTGTGTTTGTGTGTGTGTGTGTGTATGTGTGTGTGTGTGTGTGTGTGTGTTAGCCAAATAAACAGCCAAACCAGCATCATCATGTTCCTCACTCTGTATTTCACTCCCACCTACTGCTACTACAAATATTTGGCAGGTTTCTACCCTCTTAGGTCATGCAGTTTACTACGACTCTGGCTATCATTTACCCCGAGTGCCAAGTACACAAAGAACTGAGGCGCCCGGTTCAAATTCACCCTCTGCTCTATCTATCACCTAACTTAACCAGCTCTTGGTCGGTGAGGAGGGCAAACTGTATCGAGAGCTGTAAAATGATAGTGCAGTATGAGGAGGCAGTGGGGCTTCGTCCTCTTCCTCATCTGCTCGACAGTGCCATCTTTTTGCGGGCGTGTGTACCTGTGCTGAAAATGCGGTCCCATGCCGCGGTGTGGTCCTGCCACGTTTTGGTGTTGAGGTTCTTGTGGAGCTCCACAGGCGTCACCATCATCATACCAAATGTGCTCATCATCTGCAAAGAGCGACAGGGAGAAAAGAAGGTTTAGCAAATCCTTCACGTAGATCTCTTGTGTTTATGCTTGTACTCTTTGACCCACGAGACCTTTGTGAGCTTACAATTTTTATCTGTTGACTGTGGATGATATTGGTTTGCCCCAGTAAATCCAGAGTTTTAGGAAGAGAGAGAGCGAGAGATAGAGGGAGGCAGTCAGACACTGAACTGCTGCATAGCCAGATGTAGTTCAGCTGACCTCAGCAGAGGTGAACCTGATGAACCAGCCTGTTTCTAAAGGCTTGGGGGTGGGGGTGTCAAACTAAAATGTCTCAGGAATGATCATAAATCCTTAGCTAAACGGCGTTCAGGACGGGATGAGGAGGAAGCGTACTCACTGTTTTCACCGCAGTGATGAAGTTCATGGCTTCTTCATTGACTTTCTCCTGCAGCAGCCCGAATCTCTTGTCATAGAGGACAAGGCAGATTGCTGTATTGGAGAAAGAAAAACAGAATATTAAATTAAATCCCTCACACTCTTAAATCATATCTTTTTCCCTCAATTCAGGCACTGATATCTTCAATTGAGCTCACAAACGAATAATTGTATATTGATCCATACAGTTAATGTCATTTTAATAGAGTTTTACATACATACATATTTTTACATATATACATTTTTTATTTGTGTGAAAAACTTTTTTCTAGTGACAATGCCAATCTCTGAGAGCAGATCAACTTATTATTTATACTTTTTTTTATAAATGTAATGACATAGATGGTAAGAAATGAAGCTCAGCTTACTCTCAAAAGACCATTTATTCAGTTCGAAGTACAAGTCCTCGATCTTCCCATTCACGTTTATTTTCCCAATCCTGCCAACAAAGTCAGCCAGCACCTGTTTCAAAACAGTAGTGATCAGCCAAAACATGTAAAAACATGAAAAAACACACCAAATGACTCCGTGTACAGATTGTTTTCTTGCTTTCAGACCACCCCCTCACCTCATTTATTTTTCTATCCAGCTTCACCACTTCTGTCGGTTTCATGAGTTTCTGCTGAAACGCGCTCCTCACTCTCTGCCAGTCTTTTCCTTCTCTGTGGAAAAAAAATAGAAGAAAAAAAATCAAATCAAGGCTTGGATCAGCCCCGCATTTTTTAAGAGCGTATTTTGCCTCAAAATTGGGGACCGGAATCGCAAAAATAAATAAATAATAA
The DNA here is from genome assembly GCF_037954325.1 of Fistularia commersonii. Taxonomy (NCBI): domain Eukaryota; kingdom Metazoa; phylum Chordata; class Actinopteri; order Syngnathiformes; family Fistulariidae; genus Fistularia; species Fistularia commersonii. The sequence goes on from NC_141290.1 coordinate 12,071,328, forward strand.
GAATTAAAAAAAAAATCAAGGCTTGGATTTAAACCACGCTTTTTAAATGCCGTAAAATTGAGGACCGAAATCGCAACGATTTTTTTTTTAAAGTGCACTTACAGGATAAGAAGCCCGTACGCCTCGTCCCTCAGGTCTCTGTATGCTTTCCAGGGTTTGATCTCCAGCCTCTGGGGGTAACTGCCCTCCTTCCTGTAGAGCGCTTCCAGCAAGCAGGGCGCACCAATGTGCACCGACTCGAAGGAGCCGAGCTTCATCCGGAATATTTTGCCAAATTTTTTATGATAATCAACCTGAAGAAGTTGCAAAAAAAAAAAAAAAAAAAAAAGAAATCGATGAAGATGATTTTAATTTCTTTGCTTTTTTTTGTGCTCAGATCGAGATGGTGTATATCTTACCAGAGCTTCATGTTGTCTCGTCAGACCCCCTTTCCTCAGGAGCTCCACCAGACTGCCGACCAGGGGCCAGTTGGTGGGTCCCGGTATCGAGTCCAGGCTGTGCGTTGTGGAGGCGGCGCGGGGGCAGCGCGCAACCTCCACAGCATCCTTCTCCAGAACGCACACTGAGGATGTGGGCTTGAAGTGCTGGAGACCCACCGAGTTCTTCTTCAGCAGCTCCACGATCTGAGGAACTTTTTGGATCTGCGCCCTCATCCTCCAATTCGCGGGTAAATGTCTCGGCGGGGGGGAAAAAGTGTGACCGCGGCTCTTCTTCGTTATCTTGGGCTTTCCTCGTTTCTTGGAACTGTCACACCTTGCTGCAATATATATACCTTGACAGTGTTTATTCCTGCCGTGCACCGAACCAATCAGGGGTCTGTGCGGCATGGTGTGGCCGTCGAACCCACCATTCATTTATGGATCCACGTTGAGAGGATCGTATGACCTCAGATAGACCAAGGAAGTGACCCCCCCACCCCGCACCCCCTCCCCTATCCTCCACCCCCACCCCTCCCCTGGCGCTTTATAAATAAACACACAGGCCACAGTGAAGGTGGCGCGGTTCGCTTGAACCGTCTTTCAGAACTGAAACTTTGGCAAAGCAAATACTACTGCCACACTTCTGCACCGTGGACAAATATTTGACTGTGTGTGTGTTTGTAGTGTGTGTGCAGTTGTGTGGCTGCATGTCCAATTGTTTAATCCTAAGAGCGAATATAGAAAAAAAAAATCAAAAAGATGTAAAAATGTGACAGTTGTATGACTACTCATGCCACAGATTGTAACTCTTTTAAAAAAAGCGAACAAAAGAGCAGGAGTTGTGAATATTCCACACCTGCTGTCATTCACACACAAGCCCCCTATTGACCCCATCAGCTGCCATGGAAACGCATGAAATACGTGGAAAGACCCTTTAAAAGGCTCAGGGTGGAAATGTGATTCTGCGGCAGATGTGCGATGCATTTGAGTTGTTAGATCGCCGTCGGTAATATTTATGTTTGGTCACAAAGTTTCAAAAACATATGATTACGCTTCCTAGTCCAAAACCACGAACAAAGACGGTTCTAGAAATGGTCAGATAAAGTGTTAATTGTCATTCTAATCACGTACTAATCACAATTTATAAAATAAAAATAACACCGAAAGCTTGTTTTACTAAATAAATTTGGTGCAAAGCGGGCTCACGTTCTCAGCGCTTATGGTAAATCAGATCTCCGTCGAAAACCTCCCGCAGGTCGTAAGAGAGACTGCAGTCTCCGATTGGCATCGGCTCCACTTAACAAACAGCAGAGCTTTGTCTATTCAGAACACAGGAAGCAGTTGCGGCCTTTTATTCGAGGCCAGTCTCTGTTAATTTCAATCCAATCACACCTTAATTTCAATGATCAATGGCAGTAGCCAAGTCGTGACCTTGTTTAAAATGGTAGAAACAGTCTTTATCAGCGATACTTTCATCCCGTCAGGGGAGGGAAGGTGACAAGATCATTGTCACATCCAAGCTGTGTGCCGCCCGCTGGCGATAACAAGAATACATCGTGTCCCGAAAACACATACTCCAAAAAACAACTGTGTGAAATATGTGGAAATACACTGCCAAAGATAAGCGCCCTGCCAGGTTTGGCTGAGCCTGCTTTGGTTTTTTTTTTTTTTTTTTTTTTTTTTTTTTTTTTTTTTTTGCGAAGCCACAACCTGAAATGCAAAGGAGAAAACAAAGAAAAACAAAACCAAAATAAAACCTTAAAGATCGCCCCAAAATGTAGCACACACGCTTCAATCTGAATTAGTGAAGGTTATCTTTTTTTTTCTTTCTTATGTACTCTTATTCAAAAACATTATACCTCTTATCTTCTTGTCCTGATTATCTCGGCATTGATTTTTTTAACGTCTATGACTTGGAATCTTTTTTTCAAATCATGTCAATATTTTTGATCACAGTAAAAAAAACCATCAACATCTTGATGTTATACATACATGGTAATTAGTACAATTTAACTTGTAAAGCCTTTGCAAGTGTGGAAAGGAGACATTTATTTCCCAATCATTTGTAACTTTTTGTATTCATCGACTGCTAGTTAACTATTGATTTTGACGACACCTGAATCAAAAACTAAACTTTCTGATTTTCTTCTCCATGTGTCTTGAACAAAACTGCAGGCCTGGTGCAACTCACAGCTTTTTTTTTCAAACAAGAAACATTTTTATTTACTTTAAATCCTTTAAACCTGTTCCAAATCTAAAACACATTTTGATAAATCAGATCTTGTTTTTGTTTTGTATTTCTTGTTTCTGGTTTCTCCAAGGTCTAGAAATTTTTTTCAATTTTTGTTTATTTTCATAATTTTCTTTTTGGCAATTGGAAGGAATCTAAGGTGGCTTTTTGATGAAACATTGAAAAATGCCATTCAAAATAACTGCCTTGCCTTTATATTGTTTAAATCACGTGAAAAAAGTTTGCAGGAAAAAAGGATATTATTTTCTGTACGTTTTGCTAATGCTTATCACCCCATTAACTGATCCTGATAAATACTAAGATTACTGACGCAACCCCGTGATTAGTTTTCTCCGCTTTTCCAGTTTTTCCTTTTTAATTTTCCACCAAAACAACCCCCCCCAAAAGAAAAAAAGCCAAATAAGCCAGGCCTCGCACCAGAACTTCAACCTCACCGTATCCTTCATCTGAGCTGAACATGAAGTAACAGTGGGAATGTCACGGACAGCTGCCACGGAGCAGGGTGCAAGTCATAGAGAAAACATGTTTTGTCGTGATGTTCTCTGGAGGCAAATAGAACTACGCAATATCATCCACTGTGACCTTGTGTAGAATAAGTGACTGACAGGGTTTATCGCAATAAATGTGTAATGGAGGACACGTTGTTTTTTTTTTTTCTTTTCCTTTTTTGTCGATCAAAGCGAGCGTTTGTGCAATTTGAGAATTAATGAATTATCCGATCATCATCTGAAACGAAAGCGATCTTTCAACCAGTTTCTTTGTACTATAGAAAATAGATTTTTTTTAAGATCTCTGTATAGATAAGCAGGTATGTTGTCATCTTTGTTTACAGAAATGTAGCCCTGTTATTGGAGAAAAGTTTGTCTTTATTGACCGAATGCCTCTGAGTGAAATCCCGATTCTGGAGCCTCATTGTTTGTTTCTCATGTATCGTTTTAATTACCGGGCAACTCGTTTTTTTTCCGAGCTTCTTAAATCAGCAAGAAGCATGTAGTTTGGACATCAGGAGGCAGAATGATAAGTGATGAACCAAGATAGGGGGGTAGATGACCTTCGCTGCACACAGTGCAGGCAAACCTGATGACTCAAACTCGCTGATGTCCAAATTGACTGACAGGTCAGTGAGTTCGGTGATTGGGTTTGAAGCCGCACCGACACCGAGGTGGAGGCACATGCAAAGAAACAGGGTCAAACATGCACACACACAAAGATTCACATTCATTTATGAAAGCACAAACACACACACGTACACACACACATACAGTGGAGGCCACAGAAGAGGAGCTTAGTTACTTCATTGCAGAGATGTAAAATCTCCGTACAGTCAAAGCAGCCTACGTGCTCACATAACAGCGGTGACCTAGAATGTGAGGTGCCCCTTCTCCGAATCCCACCCTAACCATAAGAATGAAAATATTTACCACAGATCTTGAGTGAAGTAATGCACTAAGCACCCAGTACCACCCTCTCCCGTTTGGCAGGGCGCTTGACACCGCATCCCACCGACAACCGTGCAGCAGCGAGCGTCTCACAGCATCGGAAGGGATGTTCCAAAAACCGCATCGGCAGCGACAGCGAAAAGATTTCCACCCTCAAGTTTAATAACTATATATGTCATTCAAGCTTTCGCTTGGCAGTTTTTCAATGAAGCGCTGTTTCGTGGCACATTGTGTTCGGCCTTGATTGAGCATTAAAATTCTTGACATGGAGCCAGTGTTAATATCATCAAACATTAATGATTTTTTTTTCTGCTGACAAACAATAGCCTATAGATTATTGATGTTGGCCAGAAAGTAGGTCATTCCTATTGATAGAGATGATGGGGAAGGCCGGCAGTTAGCGCTCTCTCGCTCTCTCGCTTTCTCTGTCTCTCTCAGTCTCTCTCAATGTATGTAAAAATTATTCTTGAAAAAGCATCTCAGTTTGTCAGAAAATTGCCACCAGACACCAACCAGAAGTCCAGATAAAAATTAATGAAATGTGATTTCCCTCTTAGTCAAACTGTAATAGCGTGGTATTTAAATTTTTTGCTGTCTCAGCCCAGCCACGTCTCTCTCTGTTTGGAAAAAAAAAGTATATTTATAAAAAGAAACTGACAGGACAGTGCTGTTCAAATATACCATATATTTGGAAACATCACATTCTCTTTATAAGTGAAGTACAATACTGCTTTCATGCCTTCGCATGAATCTGAAGCCAAGACACATTAGCTCAGCTTAGCATAAAGACTGGAAATGGGGAGAAAATTGCCCGTCTCTGTCCAAGTTTCTATTTGTAACTTTCATTTTGAAAGACGCTCCCTGAATGGTCTTCTCTTCTAAACTTCAGCTCGAGAGCAGACGAGTGCAATTATCAAAATGCCAAACTATTCCTGAAAACCCAGTGTTGAAGCGACTACTATAAACTTTCGATTTGTTTTGGCATTTGCAGACCCTGGCCAAATGCAGCAGCGTTTACCAGAATGAAAACTGTGTTTCGCATCTATGTTGAGTTGCAATATTGAAACAGCATTTACAGCAGCATCCGTTAATCTGTTCTGCTACTTATTGATATCTGCTCCTGCACTGACAAAATTAAAGATTATATTAAAGTTGACGCAACACAACTTCTTGCCGAGATTAAGTTAAAGAAAGTGTCATGATGTGGGATAAAGTAGTGTGCATCCTGTGACTCTGAATTATCATAAGACATGGAGATACGGTCCTATGACTGTGCTCCAGTCTATGCAGTCTGCCCGCAGCTCTTTCCTCTTTTGAGTGCAACCCCCTCATATGGTGAAATTCTTAAACTGCCAAGGCCAGCTGGCGTGTTTTATTCTTGGAATTTTATTTTTTTCAACACTTTTCAACAGAGGTTCCTTTCCATTTTCACTGAGACACAAAAAAAAGCTTTTCAAAATAAAACACATGACATGCGGTGCACCCCGAATCACATTGATAACAAATATGTTAACTGCTTGCACCAGGCCTGAGAATTTTCACTGTGGATGATGTACGAAGTGTCACAAAATAATTGGATGGTGCAAATTGTCTGCTGATTGTCTGCAAAAAAAAAAGCAAATATTTAGTATAGACACCTGTTTTAGACATGCATGCTAGTATCTTGTCTTGAAGAAAGTCCTGATACCTGATCTAGCTGTTGGGGATAAGAAAAAAAATCTAAATATTTTTATTCATCTTTTACTTGGACAAATGTCTCCTGTTTTGAGACAAAATCTCATCTTAGATCGCAACACACACACACAAAAAAAAGAAAAACCCGGGCTAATCAGTGGATACTCATAGCACAGTGCATTTCAGTTCGAGTCAGTCATAAAACAGAGCTGTTGTTCCCTGGGGCAGTTTGTAAAAGACCTTACATGAGTCCAATGTATGGAGTTCTCCTGAGGTAATGTTATTTTGTAACTGTGCATGCCAAAAGAGTCGTTTCAACAAACACCAGTTGCTCATCTGCATTTGGCCACACGCAATCTGGAGTATGGGAAAGTCATTCCAGGCAAAAAGTGATTGTGAAAGAAAAAAAGCCAGACACATGAGTTACAGGTTGATTCGTTTTAATGGGCTTGCATATCATGTGTGTTAAGCTTAAACATAATAGGATGAAAAATCCTGGTTATATCATTTTCAGAGCTAAATGGGTCGCTCTTAGAGCAGAGGCACCTTGAAAGAAACATAGAATGTCTAATTAATGGAAAAGGTTGCGGGTCACGTGACACGCTCATTCTTCAAAACGGACGTACTGTATGAACTGCCCTACATTTTGTATAACTAGATACAAAGACCCGATAGGTCAACAGTTAGGATAAGACTGTGTTATTTAAAGGCCAGCTAGTGAAGGGTTACAACAAGTGTAGTCATGTTGGACAAGTTCAGCAGTTGATATAAATGATTGTCAAGTGTTGATTAAGGGCCACTCTTTCTCTTGATATATGAGCAGCTCTGCAAGTGATCTTCGGGATTGTGCAAAAATGAATGCTAATCTCTGCCAATTTGAAGGATTCAGGCTGTTTTATCTTAATTTTTTTTTTTTAACCAGCTAGACTGTTTCAGTTTGAATTTCGGCATGCTTTTTCTGAGGCTTCATTGTACATGTTTATCGAGGTTGCAGGGTCCCCTCATAACATGAGACTATCTTTCGGCTCTTGCGCTGCATCTACAGAATCAGACGAGACTGAAAACAGCCCTTCGTATGCCTGGAGCTGAAACAACTGTAACTGGGTAAAACGTCTTTTGGATTTTTCTCATTTTTTTCAAGACAACACATTGTTTAGTTGAGAAAGGCCTCTCAGTAAGATGTGTAATCACTGTCTCATGTGATCCCAGGCACCGTTGTGTGTCAGTGTCAGGTGAAAAGTGGGGGCTCAGCACAGAGCCCTGGGGAGCACAGAGGCTCAGACTGTCATGACGTATCCACGCCTGGTCTGTAATTCCAAGGGTGGCTGAAGAGGGAATAACGACCCCACGTGCACATGTGCCTCCTAGGGCATGAAATTTTATGACCATCTTGTTGGATGTGATGACTTTCAGAGTTGTTGTCATCAGAGATACTTCCAATGTCATGTGTTTGTCAGAGACCAAAAGAAGGGAGTTTTTTTGGCCCCGTATTTTCACTCATTGCAGTAAAGCAGCAACAGAAAGGCACTTGGATCTTCACTGAAACAATCCTTCAATTCATTTGGAACAACCCGTAAATCCTCCTCTAAGGAAAGTGACAGGTTTGTGGTTGTCATTTCAGGACACATTGATGTAATCACATCGTAAACTTGTGAGGAAGCTTGATTCAACAGGTTTAAAACAGCACAAAAAAGGAGCAATTATCAATGCAAATTTTTTTTTTCATCCGCAGGCGGTTCAACCAGTCACCTGTCAAGTACTTTTTTGAAAGTGCTCACCCCTTTACGAACGTCTATCTGCAGGGCTATTGCAATCTGAAATGTCACCACTTGGTGTCAGTAGATCCAACACACACACAAACAAGTCATAAAAACATGTTTGCACACATTTTAATATTGTTTCCACACCGAAAGGCTTAATTATGCTCAATGTATGATACCGAGATACATTTCTAACACAATGAATTCTCTGTATTTCTGCTATAGTTACATCACTTTGTCACCATGGCTGCAATCAACTCGTTGATTACATCGTTGGCACACTCCGTTACACTTTGACCTCCCCACCGACCTGAGCCTCAGAGGTATATTTGTAAAGGATTTGACCCCCAGATACAGTGAATCCCTATGGCCCTCTCAACTCATCACCCTGCTGCTGTTATCTTATCATTATAAACAGAAGCACTGGGTGGATGTCATCATGCACCAATGTCCTGTCGGCCTGCCTGACGACGGGCATTCAAAGGAGACTGCGCAAAGGCAGAACGTAGATGGGTTTGCAAAACAAAAATGCATGCTGGGTTTGAGGTCGGACACAGATGCGTTTAAATTCCCTCATTTGAGTTCCATGCTGGTTCATGACTAAAAAACAAAACAACCCCCCCACCCAAACTTCTCCAAGGGTGACTAAGGGTAACTAAGGATAACAATACAAAAAGCAATTATGCAGCTCAAGTTTCTGGATGACAAGGGATTCAGATATTTATGTGATTAAGTTTAAAAACAACACGCCACTTCAAACCTTTGTTTGTGAACGACTGGAACAAAAAGTTTCCTGAAATCTGATTTTGCCTCATTGTTGCAAAATTCAAGTATAGATTCATTTATGTAATTTATTAAGTTATTATTTCTGTCGTGATAGGATAGCATTTATTTTTTTAATTAAATAAAATCCCAAAATGTTGAATTCAAAATTGATTTTTAATTTTGGTTATTTTGTGATCTGAGTCGCACATTATTTCCATTGGAAAATCCTTCTTCTTAAAACTTTCTGAATGAAACACCAGCTCTCCTTCCTCTCTGCCCGCCAAAACCCTGCAAGGTTTCCCGTCGGTAAAATTAGCCACAGGTCCCGAGGGGTCTTTGTTGACGAATTTTGATTTCCTTGAAATCGTATCCGTGTGAAACCAAACTGAACCAAAGGGGAAAAGGCAACAAAGTAATAAGTCATCCACCTATTTGGTCCAATGCAAACAAACCATCGGTGAGGTGTGAAAATGCCTCCAGCTTGCAGGGTGGCGCTGAAAGCTTACGTTCAACACCATTCATAATGTGAATAGCGTCTTTCGGCAAATGATTGATGCACAGGTCTGACATCCACAGCTCAGACAAAAACACTGGATGGTGGTCGTCCTAAACATTTGTTTCCAGTTGACTGGCTCTTATTCGTGTTATTGGAATCATTGCACAAACGCAGTCTTTTAGCATATTCGGATTTATTTTCATATTTTTGAGAAACAGTATGACAACAATTAAAATGAAGAAGGACTTGCTCAGGCGAAATTATTTTCAAGGTTTAATTTGAATGATATTATTACAAGTAACCCTCTGAAACCTTTTCCTGGATTAGGTGTATATATGAAGTGTATTTATTTAGTTTGAGGTTTTGACCTAGTTTTGATTAGGAGAAAATCTCAGCAGACCATCTACGGGAATCATTTGTCAAAGCTTGCTAGGATTTGACACATCCGTCTTTTTTAGATGTCAAGCCGAAGATTGTGTGGATGGTTTGCGTATGTCCCTATGAACACATTCTTAAGCGTTTTTCCAGGAAAAGTTGTAAATTCATTTTTTGTGTGTCATGTGGTATGTGTTAATCCTTATTCAGAGAGGGTGCAAAGAGAGTGAGCAAACATGGGAGCCTCTAATAGGGGGGGGCTTTTCAGGAAAAAAAACAAAAAACGATGTGAACACACCCTGCCTCTCATTGGGTGAAAAACATTCCTGAGCCTACAGTAACAATATCAGATTTCATTGGGAAAAGGACTATTGCTCAATGACATAGTAAACACAAGGAGAGGAACTTGGAAATGGGGATAAAATCAAAACAAGCACATCGAGACACGACAGAAGCTCAAATAAATCTTCGGTTAGCATCGAGAGGCCGTCACAGGAAACGTTTTTCGCCTGTTACGGCAGGCTGATGCTTTGATCATTTACGCAATATTGCCTATCAGTCAAAAGAAGACATGAATGTAAGAAGGGGAAAAAAAAATAGAAGAAGCAATGTATGTCACAACATTGTTCTGTTCTCATGGGAGCATACATGCCTGCCATGTGGTCAACAGATGATGTTTACTCGCATTGCTGTCTGCTCACATCACCTGGAAAGTGATTTTCAGATCTTCGTTGGCCGAGGTACACTGTCAGACCCTTCTTAAATCACTTTAAGTCAGCTGTTTCTCAAGCGGATGAGAAACACTACATGTTGCATTTTTTTTCTTGTTTGTTTGTTTTCTCCAAACATATTTACCTGCTGGTCACCACCAGCAGGTAAACATTACCTGTCTATGAAAAACAGACATATATAACCGTTGGGAAATGATATGGCAGCTTTGCTGCTCAGACCTGTTTCGACTAAGCTTTAGATTAAGATCGCTATTCCAGCTGCAGCAAGTGATTTTTTTAAAATTGAGAAAATGTCATAATTTAACTTACAATTATTACTTTTTTGTAACAGACTCCCCTTAATATGCAATCATGATAAAAATCCCCTTATTTTTACATTTGTTGAATTATTTACATTTCTGTAATTTTGATTCCTCAAATATCTTGACTGTAAAGATTGAAATTGCAATGTTTGTATCTGAGCACATTTCTAAGCTCTTGGCACATTGGACAGGATGTCCACCTTCCAGCTCTGAGCCCTTATCTTTACCATGCACAGTGACAGTACTGAGTCATTGCTGGAAACAAACTGTACTGATTGGCAGATCAGCTTCTGCAAATCAATATACCGGAAAAGAAACAAAAGTGAACAAGTGTTGTCAAGAAAAACAGATTTCTTGGCAGTGTCACTATAAATCCTTTCGCTGTGTAATGTAACTTCGCGGGTATCGAATGAAGATAGTCTGTGAGCACAACTGCTTCTTCGGTTTCCTCATTCAAGTCATGAACAGCCCCACCTGGTGGTAGGGAGGGTTATTTATTTTTCTCCAGCACAGATTCAGAATATTCATGTTAAATTAGGTTTAGCCCTAAGGTTAGCTAATTTTTGTCTGAGTGAGCGTGAATGATGGAGTCATGAGTTTTAGAAATGACAGATATATAAATTCACTGCAATCATTGATTCGTATGATGTTTTATTTTTTGTTTTGTTTAGATTACTTCTTCAGCGTGCAGTCCATCTGAAATTGTGGAATTAGTTTTGACAACGGATGCAATGTTAGATTAGTGGTGCTAGCAATGAATAAAAATAAGAGCAAAGCCACAACATGAACTCTGATATGATAATGAAGTAATTGTGATGAAACCCACGTAAATAATAACATCTGCTCTCGGTACGTTTTTGTGAGTCTTTCTCATGGGTTGTTTTTGATATGTATGATAGTCATTTTTTTGTTTGTTTGTTTTAATGTGTGTGTGTGGGCGGGTGTGCGTGGGTGGGTGGGTGGGTTGGTTGGTTGTGCATTTGAGATTCAGACATGAGATTCAAACACAGGGCAGGAGGTCCATTAGCAACATGCTAGAACCTCTTGTGCATGTTTTAACATGTGCGCCAGCTATCTGTTTTCCAGCGCGAGTGCGATTCTGCACCATTCCCAGCTTTTCTCCTTTTGTTTTTCTCACATCCTTGTTTTTGAATCATCTGTGTTTACAAAGTCTCCAGTCATCATTTGCGGTATTTGTTACAACATCGGTCTGGCAGTGGTGCCTGGACGCAGGCCGTGCCGACTGCGTGTTGATGTTGCAGCGAAATGAAGCCCCCGGGTCATCCAGGCTGATCAAAAGCGGGGTTTAAAAAGCTGTTTAGTACACTTGGGCAGGGTAAGCTTGTTGTTTTGGAAAGCTTTGCATATTAACCTGTGTTTTTTTTTATTTATTTTTTTACATGTGCCTGTGTGTGCACAAGGTAAGGAGGGCACGGAGACTCTGCTCTGTTATGAGCTGTGCAACTGAGGTGAGATATTCGTTGGAAAGAAGCCAATGTGTCGGGTTCAGAGGGGTCCTTGTGTACCCTGCTCTGAACTCTCGCAACCTTCGTATGTGTGTGTGCAGTCCTGCCTGCGTGGGTGCGTGCATATGTGCATGCTTGCGTGTATGTGTTTGCACAGGTATTTTCTGGGGGTACAACAAGTCCCCATTATGAATATGATTATATTTTCATGGTGAGGACTTGGCAGAAGGTTGAGATAAGGGGAATATTACATTAAGGCTAAAGTGACCTCAACATCAAGCTCGTGGCCTTTGAAGTGGTAAAAACACTGCCCTACGTGTGTGTCAGTGTATGTATGTATACGTGTGTGTGTGTGTGTGTGTGTGTGTGTGTGTGTGTGTGTGGTTCTTGGGGCCAAAAGTCTAGGCCCCCTCAATTTTATATGACTTTTGGGGGATGGGTCTAGAATTTGTTTATGCATGCGCTCAGGACTGAGCCTTTGCGATGATAATGGGAGATCTGAAAAATCTAAAAGATCCTGACTGCAATGATCACAATGTGCGTTGTGATGAGAGTGACAAAAGGGCGCCACAGGGTGGTTATGGTCATTAATTGAGTTGTTTAGCTTGAAAACATGCACCGGTCGACCTTGCTTATGCCAACATGTTGCATAGTGATGCCCGTTATCAGCTCCCATCCACGCATGCGTGCGCACACACACACACACACACACACACACGCACTTACTTGCCTAAGAGCATATAGCGTTGGTGACTTATCATATTTCCTTTAAATGCATGACACCCATTAGTTCCCGATTCCAGACAGCTATCTCTTCATGGTTTACCAACAAGTATAGTATTTACCACACCCTCTGTTTATCTTAGTGACTGTATTAGTGGCTTCTGGTAACAACACGGTTCTTTCCTTGAAACCCTGTGAAGCAATGGGGCACTTAAATTCTGGTGATGCTGAATTTTTGGTCTCAACATTTCCAGTGCTGTATCTTGTTCCAATTCAGATGAAACGAAATAGCCAAATATCAAGCATCCAGGCTGATTTGACGAATTTGATGCCTGACGTCTTTTAAATATTTTCGTCAATATAAAGCTGTGAGACATTTAGCAGTGAGTACAGGACAAGCTTTTATTTACAACCAAAAAAAAAAAAAAGACCTCGGGTCTGGAAGGAGGGGGAAAATATATATTTAATATTTCTGTTTACTTCTGTATTTTAGCAGAGGCACCTGAATTAAACAGAATAGTGAATTGGGCAGTCAATTCAGTGGACAGAGCCTGTCCGATGTTGGGTGATTGAAACGTAAAGGATGATGGACTTTTATGTACTTATATGACTTCGTATATTACTTTTAAGTTGGCGTCCTGTGCCTATTTCAATGACAAAGACAGTTAAATGGTAAGTTGTAATTTGCACACATAAAAATGAACAGTACGGTGACTGTTGGGGTTTAAATTTTTTTAAAAAGTATTTCTTTGGCCTCCGTAAATATGAGGCAAAGTGCATGGAAACCCAGCAACTGCCTTTAAACAGTGTGAGATTTTTTTTCAACCAGTATTCCAGTCCTAGGGCTTACTATGATTAAATGTCTCATTAAAGACTGGTATAAATTTTAGAGTTCAAAAGAAGGAGGAAATGAGTCCCCACTTTATTTTGCAGCAACTGGTAAATTTGGGAGCAAAGGCTGAGATCCCGATGGATTTTTATTTCCTCGTTAAAATCGGTCTATAAACATAGATTTACTTTAGTGCAACATCTCATAATAAATCACTAAAAATAATGATTTTCAGTCGGACACCTACCTAGCTCACGTCACGTGGGCTTTGTTCGAACGTATATGTCAAAAACACACGCTCTCCTATTCCCATGTGCTTCCGCTTCAACAAGAGTCGACCACCACGTGTTCGGAATACAAAGATTTCGGACAGTGTATTTTGTTAATTTCGCCATTCATCATCATTACTTTAAATTTTCCTGACCTCGGTGGACAGTTTTCCTTCCTTTGACATGATTTGATTTTCACCAAATTTTTGTGTTCCTTTTCAATTTTTATCAAAAAGTGATTGAGCAACTTAAGTTGATTTATGTTTATGATGAAGATGTTTGATAACACATAAAAAGTTACACTGTTCTTGATTTGACGGTTCCATTCGAAATCTTGACGTTAGACGCAGCGTAGGATACACAAAGGCACTTTCCATTTTCAAAATCTCGTCATGTGAAATCTGTTTTACACATGGAGAAACATGATGTGTGTATGTGTGTGTGTGTGTGTGTGTGTTCTACAAACCTCGGTCGTAGCCGAGGGACATAAATCTGTTAACACGGTCAAATTGAGGGCAGTTACCTCCACTTTGGAGACACTTTATATGCTAATAGTTATATTATAGTTTTTTAAAGTTAAGCGTGTGTGTTTGTGTGTCCTGAGTGGGTGCACATGTACTCACAGGTGTGGGCATGCATTCGTTGCATGCGTGCAAGCATGTGTGCGTGTGATCCGTGTGACTGTATATAATATATCATAATAAGTCTGAAGTGATATAATAAAAACACAAACACATGCCATTTAAAGACAGTGGGAATATTCTAATGATGACTGACGTGAGACAATGAAGAAAGCGAGTTTGAAAAGTCCAGGCTATTAAAAGTTATTACCAATCACAACATTATGTTACACACACATTAGCACTTGGTGATACATGATAACCTCTGCCACCTGAGTGACAGGCGAACGTCCTTATTGACTCGAAGCCTCATTGAGTGACACGAGCCATGATGCGAACGGCGTCTGTGTGACTCGCGGGTCCGGCAGCTGAGGTTATTAACTTTTACTTCTCCCAGCCTAAGCGAGGCATCTCTCCTTATGAACCTCTGGGAGATCGCATGACTGCAACACACCAATATGGACAATTTGCATCAACCCCATGTAAATGGTTGCGTTTTCAATTTGCACTGGTCTTCCGCAGAATTTAAACCAGTGACCTTTATTTTTCTGGGACGGTGGGCTCGGGCAAATAATCCACTCCTCGCTTGTGGTGCTGCGATGTCTCACTCTTGCCGTGTGAAGGACTTTAGAATACTTTGTAGTTTGTGGCCATTACTCCGAGATAATGGGCGCAGTGCTTCGGTACAGCTGCAGCTACTTTACGCAGCGGTGACTCACGAGCAGATTCCCATCCACCGCTTTTAATATGCATTTTAAATTAGCACTTAAAAGAACCTGATTGGAAGCACATCAAATGTGGATTAAAGAAAAAAAAAAACAGTGTGCTCGCTGTAGAATGGAGAAATGAAACAGTGTCTTTGGCTCAGAAACTCAGTGTTTGTCTCCAAACAATGGTCGGGAATTAAAACGAGGTCCAATTTTTAGTTTCGAAAGTCAGTATTTGGAAATTCATTTTTTTCCCTTTGTTTTTACTTCATCAGTATGCTGCTTCTTTGGGAAGGTGAACTGGAAAAACCCATGCAAATATGAACCCCTTAAAAGAGTTTACGGACATTCTGTGTTGGCTACCGAGTCTCAGATTCCCGCACAGTTTTGCTTTATGATAATAAAAGTCTCGTGTGACTTCACTTTGGACATATTCTTAGCGGTGTTGCTTTGAAGCAGCAGGTGGAGCGTGAATGTTTTGAGGCCGCCCCGTCCTTACAAAGCCCTACAAGCTGCTGAAAGCAAACTGTTGATCTCGAAAAAAATAACACTTGTTTTTGTTAAATGCTGGCGTATGAACTCTGTGTGCATGTGTGTGTATGTGTGTGTTTGGAGGCCTATACTGCATCAATGTTGGATGATCGTCGGGGGGCCAGTGGGGCCAAAGAGTGACTGACCTCTCCGCAGATGTTATTACACATCGATGAGGCCGCTCATCTGATCATTAACCCTTACTGCGTAATCACAGATGCATGTGCCTGTGCGTGCTCTAACATACAGGTACGTGTGTGTGTGTGTGTGTGCGGGCGCGGGTGGCCCTCTTCCCGTCCGGCTCCCTCGACTGTTTTTGCAACTGTACTTCATTTAACTGTATTGATTTCTCCCTGAACCACCTCCTCAAGGTCTCCCACCTGAGGACTCTGATCCGCATGCTGTAGCTGTAAACTTGTTGTGCTCCCTTGTTTTTTTCAACCGTGGTCAATGAGTTGAAAAACAGGCTGTTAGCCCAACGGTAATACCGCCGTGCAATTGCCGGGAAAGAATCAAGCCCACTGTAAAAGATTCTTGTAAAAGTTGTGAGGTGTAGTTACGCTTAATAATGCATCAGTGACAGTTTATTGGGTGGTAAATATTATTTCACCTAACGGAAGTCATTTTCTCACAGAGAGCACAGTAAAATCCTTAATGGCCTCTGTTCAGCATTAAGTTAAGCCTCTGTGGGGCCATTTTTAACTGCTGTCATTTGTGTTCATTTACAATGTGTAGTTGACAGTACCAAATAAATTATGTTAAAGAGGAAAAAGGTCTTTGTGGACATGTAGCATTAGGACAAATGAAAAGCAGGAGTCCAGGAAAATGGAAGTGTGGGAGGTTCATTTTTTTCCTGGATAGTCTAAAGTTGTTTTTACAGAATCACATGATCAGCGACAGCAGATACTTTTATTTTAATCTTTTTGTTTTAACTTCTCTTCAGGTGGCTTATTTATTGATATTTCAGTGTAAGATGCAGAAAAAGTTTGTATAGAAATTAAATTTCCAAACTCAGAATCAGAGCTTGGATGATTTGGAATCCCCCTTAAAAATTTTCTACCATGTATTTTCACCCTGTAATCATGGGTTAATATTATTAATATTAATATACATTTTTGAGAGAGATTTGACCAAGATCAGAGGGTAAATGAAAAAAAATGTTTGGATGTCTGTCCCTTATTAACTTTGGCAGCATAAATTGGAAAAAAATGTAAAAATTCCATTACCACCATTAAAGTCTGTATTTGTACAATAATTTTGCACCCCTTTCTTTTAATGGTTTAATGCTCCCGTAAAGGTCCCAAGGTCAAAAAATATTTGTTTGTGCTGCCAGTTCACTATTAAAAAAATCTAATGGTAAATGTGGAAATCGGTGTTTTGAACGCGTCACTGGTTTCGTGTTTATTTGTCCGACCCAAGCAATGTTTGGTGGCGAGGGTCTATGGAAGAAGTGTGTTTGCTGCCCTCTGTGGAGAGCAGAGGAACATCCTGTCTGTTTATCACAGGAGGGTCGATCTGTCAACATGACCAGATAACTATTACACCTTTTGGCATCTGTGCTCTTATGAGTATCAGTGTGTGTGTGTGTGTGTGTGTGTGTGTGTGTGTGTGTGTGTGCCCTTGGGCATTTGTCCACCCTTTTTTGTGCAACCGGAGGACTTTTGCCAGGGCAACTAGTAGCTTGTTGTGAAACCGTGTCCCTTGTTCCATTTTTTTTGACACGTGTGTATTTGAGGGTTTGTTGGTTGTGTAAGGTGACAGTTGCATTTTATCAATCAAAAAACACACGCAAAAAAAGGAATACACGTGTGCCTGTAAATGGGGTCGAGTTAAGAAACGAGGCCACCCTAGAGCTCGGATCCCCTCCTTGACTTTTGTACGGAAGTCTGGATTTTTGTTTGTTCGTTAAAATCTAACGTAAAGTCAAATGTCAAATAGAGTAAAATCCATCTAAGCTGACAACGATTCAGAAAATGGTGATCTAATCCGCTAAATGTGGCAGGTTGTTTTGTTAGTGGGATGTCGTTGCATGTGCTGAGCCTTCTGACAACATCTGAAGGCATCTATCCTTTGGGGCCATCGTACTTAATCCATCATCAGCCCCCCAAAAACAGCCCAATATCTCAAAATCCACTTATGCATTCAAAGGTCATATCTGTGATGTTGTGAAATTATTTTTTTTTTTCTTTGGACAAACATTACAACACATCTCCTTATTTGCCAGAAAATGGCAGAGGCACCAGGGTCACCCTCAGGCTCTGAGCCGATCCAGGCACGACGGCCGCCGTGACCGGAAGTCAAATTCAGGAGGAACCGTCTCCATTAAGATCATCCAACTTCATCCTCTCCTTTCATTGTTAAAGGTAATCCTCCCTAAGTCTTCTCTGCCCGGGAGTCTTTATGAGGTCTCGCAGCACAGCTGGAGAACATAAAGGATTATTCCCAAGTATTACACCCAGGTGGGGGTGTAGGAGGAGGGGGTCCCCTTCTTTCTGAAATAATGAGTCCAAGCATCAGTGTATTTAGCACGTTGTGCAACAAGGTTTGGGGAAGAGGGGGGAGCACAAGGTGCAAAGGGTCACCAAAGAGACAGATTTAGGGCTAAGCTTGTGTTTTCAGGCTCTGCCAAAAAGATAGGAGTCTGTAAATTCAGGAAGCCATGAAACCACGATAAACGGCGCAAAGACTGAGAAATGGAATAAATACAACAGTTGATACATCGCTTACTGTGAAAAATCGTAATATATCTTTGCAGTTAAAAGAAATTAGATGATCGTTTTTTTTTTTTTTTTGTCAATAGTTTAAAAATGGCGAATTGTTTCCATTCACAAAATTCCAACTCTGGACTGGATAGAAAAATAGATACATTATATAAATGAATATCCCACTTGCTCTCAGGGTGGTGGCTCAAGGTCCCTTCTTATTGATCGGACTCTATCCGGAAACAGAAAGCGTACGCATCTGCTTGGGATACATTGGAATTTCCTGAGCACGTGTCTGAATTCCCCACATCTAGTATCAGTGTTGCCTCTTTTTTTTAAGAGATGATCAATTCCTTTTTTTTTTTAACTCACAAAACTTTTTGTTAAAAAAAAATCTAAGAAATCAAATGAAAGTGGTGCATTACATTTTATCTCCTCAGATGTGGTCTGATAAAATACCTGGCCCATTTGGAAACCTTTTATTTTTAACTTTTTTATCTCTCCATTTCCCTCTTGCTTTTGTTTTTCTTTCAACACCAGTATGCGCACCTCTGGTGTTTTCTCCTCCACCTTTGGCCCACTGAGGTGGACTTTATCATCCTTGCTCATATTTATTCAATATTTTAATGAAGAATATGTGAATATTGAATATATAACATTTTTGTATTAAAAAGTGAAATATTCATACTTAGATGTTTTTTTCTTTCTTTTTTACTATGGGAAACCTCTTCTGTAGGAGTTGATGTGGTCAGTGGGTATGTTTGCAGGTTTTGCGTGCACATGTGGGTGCGTGTCAGCCTTGAATTGAGTGTTACATCCGGAAATGTTTTTCCCGAAACAAGCAAAAACCAAAAACTTTGATAACATCAGCAAGATCTCAGGGTGTCATCCCTGAAAACACTCAAAAGGTTTGAAAATGGCCTCAAATAAAAGCTTTTAAAAAGATGTATCATTAAATCTAAGGCAAAATAGACCCTTAAAAAAGAAGCACTAGACTTAACTTATTGTGTGAAAGTGGCTCTTAAAATGATTAAATGATAAATAAAAATAATAACTATGCTAAACTGATCATCTTTCAACCCTGGTATCTAAATGTGTTTAATTTTTTTAAATTGTAATTTTTTCAGTTATTTTGCTGCCAAAAACGGACTTCATCTCTGTTACAGTTTTATTATCAACTGTTTTTATAATACATTTTGGATTTATCATAAGGAAAACCTAGATGATAAATCAATCAATCAAAACATTTTGGTATCAAACATCACCCAAAAAACGCTGTTAAAAGTGAATTCTATGTTCATTGTGATGTATAATGTACATTTTCTAAAACATACAATTACTGACAGGAAAAAGTTTTAATTTATTCCCCAACAACTAAGACATAAAATTGAATCCTTTTTTTTGAATTATCAATCCATGACATGTATGTGGAATTACTGAAACCCGCTGTGTTTTTGTGTGTATTTTGAGTATTTAATATGTTTGCTACTATTCTCGTTTTAATTCCCTAATGATAAACTTTAAGTTCGAGTTGCCCTTGAATACCAGTGGCCTCTACGGTGACATTTAAACCTCTTTCTTTTCTTTTTCTCATATTTTCCACATCATTTCCAAGGGGACACAATGTCAAAGTGGCATCTTCCTCTGCATCCTATCACCCAGTATACACATGCACCTGTTGACTCTCTAGCGAGGCCCTTTAACGGCAAAAACTCTTTGTCCCCTCGGCTTCTTCAACAACTGACACAGATTCAATATTGCCATCTTGCTCACAAGTGTTGAACTCGAACCCCCCTGACATGCCGAGAGCACACAAACACACTGCCAAGTGTTATAACACAGGCAGGAGTAACTTTACCTTTGCTTTCTCAATCCCGCTCTTTGCTTTGGAGAACGGCCAAGTGTTGTTCACCTGAAATGTGTGTAGGGATGAACTCAAAACAAGTGTCATGTGTTGGTTGTGTGGGCACGGGTTTGTGTCGACGGAGGACGACCGTGAAGGAGATGTTCGAGCACACTCGAAAATCGTTTCAGGCAAAATAACCGATAATGTGTCCCGCAACATACTTTTCTCATTCACTCATATGAAATGAAACAGATACGCCTCGAATCTACTCCAAGATTCTCACCAAATTTATTATTTGGTTTATCTCGGGACTTCCTGGAGGCCACATCTCTTTCTCATTTCCACACATATGCCGAAGGTATTTAAAAAAAAAACAACAACAAAAAAAGAACAGGACAGTTTGGGATTTGGGGAGGCTCTGCTTGCTCCTGATGTGACTCTCATTAGTCGGAGAATCACCAGCATTACATTCCTCTCAGCCGCCTGCAGGACCGATACCTTACTTGGTGGGCGGCAGGCAGGCGAGTGGGCAGGCAGGCACGCAGCACGCAGCTGCTTGCCTCCCGGCGGCCGCTGAACCCTTAGTGTTTTAATTTCTTGTTGTGCCTATTATTTAAAATGCCCTTCTGGCATGAAAACCATTTACAATGTTGCCCTGTTCACATGGGACTATTACCCGGGCAAACCTGAGTGATTTGTAGGGTAATAATCACGGAGGTCGTCTGTGATCTTCATCCTGTGTGTTTCCAGCCGGCCTGAAGGAGCCCTGAGATAATGTCTGCTTAGAACCGGCACTGGGCTGTATAAAGAAAATAATAATAACTGCCCCCCCGCCCCCTTCGCCGCAAATATCGGGCTACTTTATTTTTATTTTAGTTTTATTACTTCAGTAAATTTCTGTGTCTGACATTTGTTTTTTGTTTTTTTTCCTTGCAAAAGACCACACAACATCTATCTATCTATGAGCACTAGGCCATTTAAATACGTAATACAATTCCCTCTCTCTTTGACTCACTTTCTGTAATTACTTGTTTTCTGAATATTTATGTTTTTTCAAATATTCAGAATTGACCTCATCAAATTGCGATTTAGTCAAAGCTGCCTCCCCCTTCCCCCATTATAGTGCACATAGTGGTTATGTTGATGTCATCAAAATGTTGGAAATCATTAAGGAAATTGAAATGCTACACTGAATGACAACGAGTGGCAAATGAAGGACGTAATAGCGATGCTCTGGCGCCATCTAGTGGTCAATCTATGGAATGACATCATGTGTCTGTCTTGAAGCACAACATTATCTTGTTTGACAGATTTGGGATCAGCGGCCAGTTCACTTCGGGATGCCGTGAGGTTTCTCTCCCCTCACGATGGATCACATAACGGAGTTGAATGTACCAGAGGCCGAATGACATCTGTAATATTTAACTTTATTAACATTAAGGATCGACTTGACTGAGGACTGTAAATAAAACCCTCAAATTCTATGTGAATGAGAAACGATTAACTTGAGTAACTCGGGCTCTAATTACTTTTGTAATTACTTTCTTGGTTTTCTGGAAACTGGATAATCTTTTCATTCATGACCCCACCTTCCCCAACTGTGGTTTTATATAATAGGCTCAGCTTAGTTGTAAATCAAACGTATAGCATTTTGACAGTTTGAGAGATGAAAAAATCAAGTAATTTATTTTTTTGTATATCATTTTTGTAAATATCACCAAAGAAAATATAAGTTAATTTTTTTTACATCACTCTTGGAGGATATGTATACTATACACTATATACAATATACCATATAGTATATGGTATATTGTATAAATGTATATTGTCCATCTATCTATCTATCTATCTATCTATCTATCTATCTATCTATCTATCTATCTATCTATCTATCTATCTAGTATATGGCATATACTTGATAGATTGATGGATGGATGGATGGATGGATGGATGGATGGATGGATGGATAGATTGATAGATAGATAGATAGATAGATAGATAGATAGATAGATAGATAGATAGATAGATAGATAGATAGATAGATAGATAGATAGATAGATAGATAGATAGATAGATGGTATTTTCCCATATTTTATATATTTTTTTCTAATAATGTAAGCCAAACACCATGAGCAAATTTTATTTGATTTCTGAAAGTAAACTTGTGACCGTCTCCTGATTGCATTGAATGATGATGGGCTTCGCTCACTTAGTGTGTATGTGTGCGTGTGTGTTCATGACGCACGTCCTAACATTCTCACCTCCCTCCCCGGCCGGAACACAGTGATCCGATGAATAATCTGGCACGACAATAGAACTTGGAAGAAAATCTCACCGTGCCTGTTTTGTCTCGGTAAACCTTCCAGATCTAGGCTGACGAGACTATGGCGACACTTTGGAGTTGAATCTTTATTGCATTCATGCTCGTTGGAACCTCTCAAGTTTAACGCACATAAAGACTGCAGCTTACATGCCGTAACATTGTTGCCCATAACAACAGCATCAGCAACTGCATTTAGCCTCCTGCTCACATCTTCCTCCAATTTCTACAACAAACAGACAGAAACCAACCCCAATCGTACCCCTAACCCTCTATTTGTATTTCTATCTATGTTCTACGCCGCTCTATGTTAAGATAAGGTAGACCTTATTGATCCCACGACAGGGAAATTCAATTGTCAGAGCAGCATTACAGGGTAGAAAAAGTCTGCAAATAGTAACAGAAAAAAAAAAATGGAAATTGATGATAATGAGTAAGGTGTCTTGGAGGATGTATAAATGTCAAGTCACAGTCAAAGTCAACTTTGTTGTCAATACTGCCAATGTGTTCACACATACAGAGGATTGAAATAGCGTTGCTCTAACACCTACGGTCTTAGAGTAACAGTCTTAGAGTTATTCTAAGAACCCACAAAAATTCTACATAAATAAGTTGTCAAGGAGAACAACGACAAGTTATGCTGAGGTAGGGTTTGATTTTTTTAAAGTGACAGGAGTGCTACGGTGCAGTTGCAAAAAAAAAAAAAAAGGGATAGCAGTGATAGCAAGTGACGTTACAGCAATAGTTTTACAGTGCGGCTGTGATGCAGCCGGTCAGAATGCTTTCAATATAATGTAAATATAAATATTGCACGGATAATAGTGGGAACCACAGGTGAGGTAGTGAAAATAGGGATGGAGGCGTTGGAGTAGAACAAAAAAGAGAGCGTTTTAGGATGCTTGTGAGCGGCATTGGCTGTGTGCTTCATACAGAGGAGTGTATGTTGAGGTGAAAAACTCGATTTGGTGTGTAAAAAAGGCGTACTCGCAACAGAGCGCATCACTTCCTGCCTGGTAAAGCAGCTGAGAAAGTTGATTTTTTGTTTTTTAGATTTCTTTTGCGACTCTTGAGAATATTTTCTTTATTTTGAAATAAGAGTTTGAGGTGGCAAGAAAGAGTGACTTCCATCTCAGCTGCATGCTCAAAGCATAAAAGTTGCCAGTTTACTATTTTGTGCACAAAGTTGCTTTTTTTTCTTTCCAAGAATCACACTGATGGCAGAAACAGCACACCGTGAAGGGTGGTTTGTTTCCACTTTGTAGGCACATCAAAATATTTCTTGATGTTCTTATCGATATTATTTCTTGCTTGTTTGCAGGTTTTAACTTTTCAATTGTTTCTTTGACATTCCCATTAAGGCAATTCATTTGCCCCTTTTAGAAAAGGTTGTGTTGTTTTTTTCTGGTCATCCTTTGGCTTTTTTTCATCTCTTTGAAATGACAATTACTAGCTGGTATGAGAAAGGTAAAATGGATTTCTTAGTTTGCGGCTCGGTGGTGTCATGATTAGCGCTTCAGCCTCATGGCAAGAAGAAGTTTGCAAGTGGGGTTCCACTGGGTTCTCCAGTTTTCCTGCCATAGTCAAAAAATATGCAGTTTAATTGGAGACCCTAAATTGCCCAAACATTTGAATCAGAGGGTGAATTGTTGTATGTTTAAATAACATGTGAAAGAGAGTGAATGGTTGTTTGAGCTGTCTAGACAATGAATGAAGTGAATCTCTTCGTTATACAATGCTTTTTCTATTGCTTAATTAAATCCTTGATTGCTTTTATGAGCGTTTATTGTGCCGTTCTGTTAATTTCTTTGTAGCTCTTCATTATGCTCGGTGAAAAACGGCCAATTGATGGCCGACACCTTTGCAAGTTTGCTGTCAATCAGACAGAGATGATGCGCAAAATCAGCACACCAGAAAAATATATACTTGGTTTTACAAATTGTATTTATTTGTATAAATCAGACTTGTGCATTCATTAAAATGTGTGAATGAAATAATGTGTTAGAGTGAAATTCAAATAGACATGTTGATGGACCTCAGTTGGCGAGTATCAGCATTGTTTTCTGTTCAAGACCTGGTGATCCGGAAAAGATGATCTTGACAGTAGCGAGCAAGATGCTTGTCTTGCGCGTGACTCATCGATGAATCAAGTACTATAAATGTCAAGGCACAAACGGTTGACAAGACAAGAACAACTACAGGCGTTTTTCCATTCTTAAAACTTTGACTTTGGCCAGTTTCACCACCCAAAGGGGAGACTCAGTCTGGGTGTGTGTGAGGATCGAACTGAAACCCAGTTTTTTGTACAGCGCAACGGCAGCCGTCTGGGTGGTGCTCGTCTCCAGCACCACCTTGGAGAAACCTTTCTCCCGGCAGAAGTCCACCACTGTCTGAGCCATCCTCGAACCCAGGCCGACACGTCTACATAGCGGTGAAATGATCATCCTGAAAAGTTCTCCGTATTTTTCACACCCGTTTTCTTTAGCCATGACCGCCACCATACCCACGACCCGGGCCTTCCCTTCCAGCTCCGCCTCGGCCACCCAGAAACAGTCTTCGGGTCGGCTCAGGTACCGTCCGGGGATGTCCCGCATGTCGTCCCGCAGTCTCGCCCTGACAGCGCCGGCGTAAACCTCGTGGCAGCAGTAGTAAACCAGGCCGGCCCAGAGTCCAGGCAACAGTGCGGCGGCGAACACGGAGCCCAGGAAGTAGCTGACGGCGCACAGAGCCATGGTGAAAGCGAGGTAAACGGGGCTGGTCATGGCGTTACGG
Organism: Fistularia commersonii; assembly: GCF_037954325.1. NCBI lineage: Eukaryota > Metazoa > Chordata > Actinopteri > Syngnathiformes > Fistulariidae > Fistularia > Fistularia commersonii. The sequence goes on from NC_141290.1 coordinate 12,096,322, forward strand.
AAACACGGGCCGATGTGCTCCTGGATGCAGTCGCTGAACAGGTTCTGCACTGTGCCCTCGTCCGAGGGACGGTACTGACGGATCACCAGCTGCATGGCCAGATAGAGAGAGCTGGAAAGAACTCACAATCAGAATCAGAATCACTTTTATGGGCCAAGTTCGAAAAGAACAAGAAATTTGTGTCCGGCTCTGCATTGCTCTCTGTGTGGGGAAGGGACTATTTTTCACCAGCCTGACAATGTATCAATAATTTACCGCTTTAAGGAACCACAATATTGTTTACTTGGTTACGGATGGACACAGAGTTGAAATAAATTAAGTGTGCATGTTTCCATCATCATGAGGGGTTCACTTAATTCCACTTTTCTTTAAGTCCTTGTGAACACTGCATTTGGGAACAATTAAGAGAATTTAAAAAAAAAAAGGTGCACCGTGTCACTGATTGCACAAATTTTTTCATTTACACAGGATTGTTTGCAAAAATGAATGAATTACTAGATTATATACCAGAAAATATGTACAAGAAAAAAAGATCCCAGCCAGCCAAAAACATCAAATAAGAAGATCTAATAACTATTTTGTTGTACGACAATGAATTAAATTGACCGGTTAAGCTGCTCAAAAATCCATCACATGACCACAGGTTTTAATGATTTCAGATAATTATATTGATAAAGCTAGTCCAGGGTGTACCTGGACCCCCCTTGTGACACTGAGTGCAGGATAAGCGGTATAGATAGTGTATGAATGAATATGTATTGTCACCTTCTTCAAATGATCACATAAGTTGTTTTTTCAAGTTTTTCAGAACATACAAAAAAGTAAGCCATATATTAATATAGGCAAAACACAAAGTCAAAAAATGACTTAGGCTATATAGTATGTATATGTCTTCTCCTTTTAATAATTGCCTAAGTATATATACGTAATATTTTTTCTTCTTTTTTCTTTTTCCTTCAAGCTGCTTGCATGAGGGGTCACAGCGAATCATCTGCCTTCATCTAACCTAACCTGAATCCTTTTCTCTCACACAACTAACTTCATATCAAATATATGTACATACATATATATATATATACACGTGTGCGTTGCTATTCACTTGCAAAAAATAAAGTATTAATTTAGTCATTTAATTTATGAACTCAACAGAGCATAAGCAAATGCATCAGTTAAGTGGCAAACCCATATGTTTAAAGGTTTCAAGAAAAGTTAACTGTCCAGTCTCAACCTGTTTCACTTTAATGTGTTCAATTTTACAGTTAAGTGATTTTTAGTTGCACTTTTAGGCCCTTTCTTTCTGATTTAAATGTGATTTTCCTTCCAGTTTGACTGCAACAGTGTTCCCCTGTTATTTGGAGAAAAGTTGAGTTCTTGATATTGACAGCTGTGTGCTGTTAGGAGGGGATATGTGTATGGTGGATCATATTTCTCATGCCGAAGTTCTTTCTGGGTGGAGGAACAGTGGACTTTGAAACCTTGGGCCTCAAAGACTGAAACCTCGACTCTATTGCATATGAAAACAGCAAAAATGTTTTTACAAATTCCAATTATTTAAAGTTATTGGAGGAAACGCATGCATAGATGCATATAAGCATTGCACCGAGTCCAATGTGCACCCCCCCTCCCACCCCTCTTTAATCTCGATAAACATTTAACATTGGCAATTAAACACTGCAATGATCAATAACCCCCTATCGACCCACTGAACGTAAAGGGGACAAAAAAATCCCAGAGGTGATAATAGAGATTCAGTTGCTCTGTCGTGGTCGCGATAGAGCAACCGATCGTCGTTGGATCTGCAGATTTCCATCGAGGAAATCGACAAGATTGAAACAAAAGATTGAAAATCTGTACAACTTACCGCAGACCGGTCCGTTGTTCCGTTGCTCTGGTCTGCCGGGGAGTGTAACGGACTTGGGCGCCGATCCTGTAACCGGCACGAACCCGCAGCCGTGCAGGCTCCGCCTCCCGCAACCCTGCGGGGCGTCTGACCCCTTTTCCCGATGTGCATTGTGTCGCCTAAGAAACACAGGGGATTTCAATTTTGATTTTATTTTTTAATGTTTTTAAATCGTAACTTAATTGGAGACTCTGTATAATAAGACTGAAACTCAAGGCTTGCGGCCCCTGAGTAAATCATATTGGCCCTGATGACATTATGTAATTGTTATAAGCCTTGTGCCCCGTTTAAAAAAAAAAAAGGACTACAAAAAACTACAAGTCCCACAATGCCCTGCCAATGCGTTGCTACGTCAATCACCGGCCCGCGAGCAAGAGTCCGGGGATTATTGGATTCTTGAATCTTTGAATCTTCATTTTGGATATTTTGTAGACCTATATTTCACCCTTACCCCACAAAAAGGAAAGTGTGTTAAAAACCCTTTTGCGTTCAGTGCATTTATGAGAAGCCTTAAAATTACCTGACTTTGTGGGTTCATTCTGTTTCAAAACCATTCTTACTTTTGCTTTAATATTTTAGTATTCATTTATTTTGACATTTTAATCAAACTTTTTTATTGCTCAACAATAACTAAAAAACTGTAAACAAATCCACAGAACAGAATTAGAACCGACATTATTCATGTCCTCTGTGGAGGTTGGTATTCAGGAAAATCAGACGCCACAGCTTGGATTATCTGTAATGATGTGTCATGAGAGCGGATATTTTGGAGCAAGTCAGAAGTACGGAAAAGAAAACATTTTGAATATATAAACACAGATTAAACAGATTTTAATATAAAGTGACCAAATGTATTAAGTTATTTTCCCTAAATGATGCCTCCTCTCACATACCGCTTGAACTTCTTCACTTTTTATATCAGCAGGAAGAAATCCTTTTTCAGTGCCAGGTTGGCCAATCACTCCTGTGACACCAAAGACCTCAGATATGATTCAATTAATCTCAGTTTTGAAAATCACCTTTCACAGCTTGTGACTGAAATACGATTGGGAGCAGCAATCTGTGTGAAGAAGTGTCAAATGAAGAAATTCAAGTCCAGTTACTAGGATAAGAAGATTTCGACAAGAGAGAAGGAATAGTTGAATGTCACATATGTCTTGCGACTGATAGGGTGAAAAAATTTGGAAAAATTGCCTTGAATGATTGAGTGAGTTGTTTGTCTGCATATGTGGCCTTGTGATTGACTGGCGACCAGTCGAGGATGCACCCCACCTCTCGCCAAATGACAGCTGGGATAGGCTCCAGCATCCCCCGCGACCTTGAGTGCAGGATAAAGCGTCAGTAGGTGAATGGATGGATGGATGGATGATAGGGAGAATGATTGTATGTCTCTATATGGCATGTGAATGAGAGTGAATGGTTTTATGTCTCTATATGATTTATGAAAAATGAGTGGATGCTTGTATATCGCTATCGGATGTGTGAATGAATCAGCGAATGCTTATATTTTTCTATATGATGTGTGAATGGCAGCGTGAACGGTTGTATGTCTCTGTATGACTTATGAATGAAAAAGTGGATGCTTATTCATTTCTATATAACGTGTGAATGAGAGAGTGAATGTTGGTATGTTTCTATATGTTGCCCTGTGATTGACTTTCGACCAGTGCAGGGTGAATCCCGCCTCTCCCCAATGGCAGCTGGGATCAGCTCCAGCCCCCTGACTGCAGGATAACTGCTATAAATAAGAAATGAATTAATGAATGTAACAATGAATAATTTATACCATGACCATAACCTGCAATCACACAGTTAATGCAAGATCTACCTATAAAAACAGCTTGTGTGATTATTACTGTGCAGTTTTATTTTCCAAGTGAAAATCTCACGAGTTGCATCCACTTGAGTGCAGATCTTGGCAGTTCCGACATTCAGCTCTGCCAGTGATGGCTTCCCCCTGGAAACCAGTGAGTAATGAATACACACATGAGTTTTTTTGGGCCTTTTCCAGAATGAGTCCGTTGACGCTCACTTGGACTGAACTCAGATTGGAAGCTCGGAAACTTTGTGAATCAAATCTTATTCATGAACCGGCCTCGTAATCTGAACAAAGATGGAATCGGCGTTTCCGGAGAAGAGATGTCTCTCGGAAATATCCAAGTGAAAAGTATTATCTCATAATGATGGTTCTTGTTCCGCTGGGGTCCCGGTCAAAACTGTCATCGGGCAAGAGGGGGGGTACACCCTAGACTGCTCGCCAGTCAATCGCAGGGCCATATACAAAGACGGACAACAATCACCCAGTCACGCATTCAGGGCAATTTTTCCAATTTATTTCAATTAACCTACTGCATGTTTTTGCATTGTGGGAGATGTTCATTTTCTCCCCAAAAGATACGTGGAGCATAGGTATTCCTCTGGGTTCGCTTCGTCTTGACAACTGGAATAGGCTCCAGCCACCACATAACCCTAAAAGCAAGATTGGAGCTATAAATATTGGACGGATGATTTGAAGATTCAAGGATTCAAGACTTTTATTGTCATTACACAGAGTGCAATGAAATTTAGAGATAGCAGCTCCCAGGTTCAGTGGAATCAAAACAGACTAAAAACTGGCTTAAAAAGCAGGACACAGCACAACAATACAATGAGAACAGCATCTCTGGGCTAGAGATATACAGTCAGACTGAAAAAATATAAGCCCAAAAATATATAAAGAATATAGAAAATTTAAATAACAACGAGAAGAAGAAATAGATAGATATGTATAAAGAAATACTAAAAAGTAAAGAAGTAGAAAAGTGGAAAAAGAAACAGGTTTATTGCACTGTACTGTGAATGAGGTTCACATGTTAAGGGTTGTGCCGAATTCAGTGGATGACTGCTCTGGGGTAAATCTGTTTATTTTTGCCGAAATTGTCCTAAACTACCGTCTTCATGGCAACAGTTGGAGTAGGTGGTGGCCGGGGTGGGATGGATCTCTCAGGATGCTGTGGGCTCTCTTGAGGCAGCGTGTGTTATAGATGTCCTCAAGTGATGGGACAGGATGACCAATAATTTTTTTAGGCGGTGTTTATGGTCCCAGTTCTTATGAATGAATGGATGAATGAAAAATAAAAATGTATGGATGGGTTTATGGATTAATGGAAACATGCTTTCAGTCAGAACATCCACATCTAACCCCTTCTGGTATGTAGATTGATGTGTGTAAAGTTTGCACCCAGACATTTTTTATATTCAATAAATACATCATTTTCATGATTTATACATTATTTACGTGATTTATCAGTGTGAATCCGTGCGCATGTCTGTGCGGTGTCAAAGAAAAATGCATTATTATTGTCATCATTATGATTTCTGGGGATACGTATATATATTCATTTTCCAGTGCTTTTGTAATTGTGTTCCGGTTGTGAACCAACGGCGCTCTGTCTGCGGTTGCCTGGCAACGACGACTCAGCATGAAAAAAAGCGTGATCGCGTTGTTCCCTTTCCCAAAAAAAAAAAATCCAAAATTGGTGATTATCGCGACAACACGGCGATCGTTATATAGCACGGGAAGCTTTGAATAAAATAATATTATTTATTAAAAAAAATAAATTAAAAAAAAAACAAAAAAAAAACGGCGCCATAACTGGAGCAAACCGGCGTTAGGACCCCGTTGCGTGCGCGCCTACCGGACACCGGTTGATGAGATGGTCTACTCGGCATTACACATCGTGCCACTTGCCGAGCCTCGGTCGTCCCCCCACCAGCTTCCACGGGCAGAGTAGTCGCGGGTAAACTTAAAGGAAGCCGAAGGCGGACTAACCGTGACCCGCCGTTCCACCGCTCCCGCCTCAGCCATGAGCCAGAGGTTCACCGTCTCCAAGAGCGACGGCGAGCGGCGCCCCTCCATCCAGGGGGAGGTGAACCAGCTGTTCGAGGGAGACGAGCCCCCGATGGAGGAAGAGGAAGCGGATGCCGCCGTTTGTGCAGCAACCGGCACCGAGCCGGTGGTGGTCCCGACAGGTAGGCGTCCGGTTCCCGGTGCGTGAAAGCGAGGCGGCGGTGATACGTTCCCTGTCTACCGGCAGATGTATGTATGTGTGTGTGTGTGTGACTTGAATTCCTAATGGCCACACCGGGTTCGGTCTGGCCCAGAGGAAATCGTTAAATTTGGGAGGGAAAAAAAGGTGTGCGCATGGATTTAAACGATGACAAAATACATTTTGCGTTTTCTTTCCACATCTGGAGAAATTTGCGTGCCGCACTGTTGCATGCCACGGAACACGTGTTGGTCGTTCTGGCGCACACGTCATGTCCTTAAAGAGCAATTTACCCCTTTCTACAGGATCCTCGTTGACCCGGGCCCCGTGCGTGCGCGCTTTTTGCGTGCGTGTACGTTTGTGTGTGTGTCGATGTTGGTATTATCAACATTCTATTGCGTGATGCTCCAAAACCAGTGGACGTGGATGGGGGCTGTGGGGACTCCTCCTCCTCAAAGGATGTGAGGGGTCGGTTTGAATTGAGGCAGATTATCATTTTAACCGGAGCTGCTTATTTAATTAAAATGTTTAAATAGAATTTTATTGTCTGCTGACCCTTCAAATCCCCCATTTTTCTCCATTGTCAGTGTAAATAATGGCACCCCCCCAAAATCCCTCTCCCACACCTCCAGGACATGCCTCCTGGGAACAAGTGTCATTGTGTCCCGGCCGTGTCCCGGTGCCCACATGATTGAGACTGTCAAGGTCCTGTCACTCCGAATCGTACGCAGCAATGCAGAACGAATGGGTGCCTGAAATTCCCCGGTTCAACCTTTTTTTTTTTTTTTCAAAAGCGCCGCCGATGATTTCCATAAATAAAAGCGCGGGCGTTTTTTCAGGCCGGTCAAGTGCAAATGAACATTTTATCTCCCAATGCATTCAATAGTACCTCAGAAAGCCTGTTACAGTAATGATATATTAGATTAAGTAGCCAAGCTCCCCTGATTCCCATAAATGCCTTGATGGCAGCTCAAGATTTCCCATCTCTATTTAACATCTTGGCCCGTAGCCTGTCGTAACCTTCGCGGGAGCCACTGGCTTTTATAGTTGATGCAAAGGCCCATGTCTGTTAGTAACATTTTCCCCGCATATATGATCCGCCCCGCCTCTCCCGTCTTCTTTTCAGCGATGGACAGATTACCCCTCTTACGCCAGCCACTCACTCAGATGAGGAATGGGAGCATTTAATTACCGGCCCCGCTTAAATTGCCTCATGCATCTGCTGGAAGCACGCCTCCATCTTCCCCTGAATTAAAGTATAAAATGCCTCTTCAGCACTTATCCCCCCCCCTTCCCACTCCCCCGTCTCTCACTCATCCCTCTGGATGGAGGCCGTGCACCTCAGGTCTCAACATCTCATTGTAAGAGATAGTGGACGCATTTTCAACATGTCCCCCACCACCCCCTTCTATATGGTATCCGTTGAGCTTTTGCACACATAAAGCCTCACAGAGCCGGTTTTTCCCTCCATCCACTTTGCTGGTTACCATAGTGACACAGCGCATCTTCACCGTAGTTGTTCTGTGGTCTTGCAACGAGCCGAACACTTCAGGCCGAGCGAGTGCCACTCTTAAAAAAAAATCTCTTTTATCGTTTGCTCTTTTTTTTTTGCTTTGTGGCTCATGTGAAGCGTTTGCCGCGGAGAAGATAAAATAGAGGGACAATTTCTATGAACTTGAGGTAACCTAGTCGAGCTATTTTAAATTTCTCTAGCAGTAATCATCTTGTTTATTGCCATCTCTGGGAAGGGGGAAAGATTCTGTTACATCAGTGTGTGAAATATGATGATTGTTGTTATGTGTTGTTTCAAACCTGTCATTGAAATTGTGCCGCTGTTTGCATTTTTTTTTCTTGCACCGGACCATACCATAGTGTCAACATAGGTGCCCCCCCTGCCCCGCAGGCCTTGCTCTTATTTAACCGTCACACCAAAGCAGAATTTGAGTTCTCTCCTTCTGGTCTGGACCCCTGATCCTGTTTCTATCGATCCAGAGGGAGGTGTGAGCTCAGTTGGCTCAGCCAGCCGGTGTGGCTGATGGTTACCGTGGCTGCGGCAGAAAAGAAGGAAGGGCTTTGCCTTTCCTGCCAAATGCCCTCGCCTGCCCTTGACCTTGAACTGGTATAAAAGATACATCTTCGTTAAATCGGTCGGCTCCCAGGGACAGGTTGCAGATGGGCTTGTAATGGACTGGATTATTTATTTTTACCACGAGAGTAGACGACCGTGACAGTGATTGCATTTGAAGCAATTCCGCATTTAAGCTTTCGTCTGAAAAACAGGATTTTGTCTTGTTTTTAATATCATTGTATTTGAAATTAGCATTTAATGCCACTTGAAGGCACTTTTTTTTTTTTTTATTAATACGAAAAATACTGTATTGGGCGCCATAGTGGCGCAGTGGTTAGTGCTTCTCCCTCACGAGGAAGGAGGTCTGCATTTTGACCCCGACCAGGGGTCTTTCTGTGTGGATTTGGTGTGTTCTCCTCTGTGTTCTCCAGTTTTCCCCCACAGAGCAAAAACATGCAGCAGCTTCACTGCTAAACCCTAAATTGCCCAGACATATGGACATATGAGTGAATGCTTGATAGCTAGATGATTTTATTAATTCCCTTTATTAATTCCCTGCAGGATATTAAATTGTCTTGCCAATAAAGTAAGAGAAATTTAAATACAAAAAAAGATACATTTAAATACAAAAACTACAATCAGAAAACACATAGAGAGCGCTGTGGACCGGATTGAAGAATGGGCCTATTCAGTGATCATGGGTCTGCAAGATCTAGACGTATTAGTGTCTGATGGTACGCTTCTTTAGGCAGCAGTTTTTTGCTGAAGCTGCCCAAGATTGTACATATATCTCTGTTTGATGTGTGCATGAGTGAGTGAATGTGAACTGTTTATGTATCTGTGATGATGGATCATAGGGGCCTGAAATACAGGCCAGAGGGGCTTCAGTTGTTGACTCTTGCTATCAAGTGTTCTACAAGAGAACATCTGATTGCGTGTTTGAGGCTGATTGGCTGAACGTACCCATGTCATTAGAATAAGGAGTCAACTGCAGCAACAATCTTCCTTTGTAGGGATTCTGTATCTGAGCTTAAAGGCATTAAGAGGGTCCATACTTGTGTCTTACTTAGATGTCATACTTGTTATACAGTGTGTGAATGCTTGTGTTTCTATATGTGGCCCTGTGATCGACTGGCCAACCCCCCCAACCTGATGAATGAATGAATAATGTAATTAATTTAGCAGAGAGATATTAAGTTAAATTGAACCGTTATAGTCAGTCAATTTATGAGGGAGATAAAGTCAACAAGTCTCTTATCAGATGCACATTCAGGGTACGGATGCACATGCACATTCACACTTGCGTCAAAACGAGTAACGTCCAATATTGACTTGGCCTCTGTGTACATCTTTCTCTATCATACCCCGTGGAGCGTTTGCTGAAATGAAACAAAAATACTCACCGGGTTGTTTTTTTTCTGCGGGTGAGGATGGTACTGTGTTTCTGAACTTGGTTGTTTCCATGCCATCATAGGAGGAAGTCCAATTTGAATACTAAAACACCCAGCTGTCAGAGGCCAAGGTCCAAAAATGAATATCATGATGTGTGTGTGTGTGTAGCTGGGAAGGTTAGGGCTTTGCACTGTATGCCCTGCATCATAATGCAAGATATATATCATCATATAATACATTTTCCATTAATTCTGTGGGGGGAAAAAAACCTCTGCAGGCACATTTTGCAAAGTAATATTTCCTGCTCAGTGTCACATTTGTGTTGTTGCCTTAAAGCGATTCTGCAGGGTTTTTGGCTCCAGTGATTAAAGCAGTGGAGGCAACTGTTCTTTGAAAGGGGGTTCATATTATTGGACAATATGCGTCGTCATATTGCGGAACTGATCCTGCCAGTTGGATCACTGACCCGGAGTGACCTGTGGTTGAGGCTGAAGGAGCTGATCATCAGTCTGCAAAATGAGACTCGGGGAAAAAAAACACACAGCCACGGAGCGACTGTGTGTGTGTGTGTGTGTGTGATGCCCCGTGTATAGAACATGATATACAACTGAAACCAACATGTTTACTTTAGATGGAGAATGCAAATTTTTGCCTGTTGGACGGCCTCACTGTTATAGTCAGTAGGCAAGAAGTCCAACCTTGCTTAGGCAACTGAACTTGAATTTCTTCACTTGAGGACATTTCGTCCCTCATCCAAGAGGCTTCTCCAGTTCTAATGACCTGTGGGGAGTTTCCCAATTTAACTGCCAGGGTTTTGGGCAGACCTGGGTTATGGAGGAGAGATCCACCACCAAAATGAGCCCCCAGTCCTTGTGGTCCAGCAGGTTTCACTCCTTCGTCTGGTTTTACCTTTTCACATTCCAATCCATGTAATCTCCAAAAGTTGCTCCTTTGTCCCCGACGAATGACAACCCCATTAGCATAACAACCCCCTTCGATCTAGATTCTGTGAACAACTCTTTTTACACAATTCTTGTTGAAACCTTGTCTTGGCAACTGAACTTGAATTTCTGAAGATGTTTCCTCCCTCATGCGCTTCAGTTCTTCAGAACTGAAGAAGCCTCTGGGATGAGGGGTGAAACATCCTCAAGTGAAGAGAGTCCAGTTTCCAAGACAAGAAGATTTTGACAAGAATTCACCATGACTTGGATGACTGAGAACCTCCACAGACTTTTTACATAATATTTACATAACACGCCACCATAACCTAGACCTGCCCAAAACCCCGGCAGTTATATTTGGAAACTCCCCACAGGTCAGTAGAACTGAGGATACCTCTTGGATGAGGGGTGAAACGTCTTCAAGTGAAGCAATTCACGTTCAGTTGCCACGAGAGGATTTCGAGAAGAATTCATCTTGACCTGGATGATTGAGACCCTCCACAGACGTGCAACTTTGCCTAGATTATTTTTTTCTCTTCTTTTTCTTTGTGGTGTCCTATTCCCTTCTTGGCAATTGCAGAGCAGAAGACAGTGACACAGCACGGGTGCCACAATCACAACATCAGCACAACTTAATAACCTCCTGACAGCAGCAAAAACAGAGATTGATGTCCCAGGCTGCCAGTCCATCTGCCAAGAAGGGGGGTGAAAAACAAACAAACAAAAAAACGCTTGTCTCTGCCACCCTGTGTGTCTTGGTCACTCTCCGCAGTGTATTCCGCTCCCAGTCTTCACACTGGACGGCCCTCGGAATAGCAGCGTAAAGCAATGAGAATGCCGATTATCGCTATTATTACAGCTGATCCCAGTCGGGCGACGCCTGCCAGATGTCGGCCCCCGATGAGAATGGGCTGCTGGCGAGAGGGACTGTTTGCCTGCTCATTTTGGCAATTCTGCCCCGGTGGTGGATGAATGCCATGTAGATAATAGAAAAGCTCTGATCTGGAGGTACGGCTCGATGGTGAACACAGATACGGAGCCTCCGAGGCCTTTTGTGGACGATTGCTTTTGTGGGGATTAATAACGCTGGGAGCTGACTCCGCCCCTGTTGATAAGGGGAACAAAGCTTCCACCTGATTGGGTTTTTTTTTGCAGATTATTAGTCAGCACTCACCTGTCTGTAAACACTGTTTTTTCCTCGGCGTTTAAGAATCCTGCTTTTTTTACTATACACATTATGTCGCCTGGACGGCCACGAGATTTATTATGCTGTGCGAGATTTCGATTAAATATCAACCAAAATGTCATCGAAGTCCTCCCTGTAACTCTGTTGGACACAAGATGTTTTAAGATCTCCTGCCCCATGGTGTTCTTGGAACCGGCAATGTTTCCAGGCCTTGCACATCGAGGCTCAAGGTTACCAAGTCCCAAGACAGGTATGGGGTATTTTTTTGGGTATCTGGATTTGTACCCTGGGTATGACCTCTGGAGCTGGATTCTTAACAGAAACCGTCCAGTTAGAAGATGGCCTTCTCTGCTTCCTGCATTAAATTCCTCTTAAAAATAATAAACATTTATCAAACTTTGCCTGCATCCTTGCAAACCACACTTGTACTCTTTAATTTTATGTATTTAGACCTCGCACCCGCGTGCCTTTTCTCAGGTGTTCTTTTGAGATTACATCTACCGGTTACCTGGTATCTTCGTTCGACATGTTGGTGTTAGAGCCGGCCATCAGCACAGGGGGTCCTTGACATACATTGGAATTCCCTTCTCACGGGCAACGTTACGTGATTTTAACCGTAAGTCGGAACTCACATACTGTACATCAGTACCCAGATCACTCACCTATGCTAACACAGATGTAAAAATCATAATCTAGGATATAAAAGCACTATATGGTAAAAATGTGAAATTCATAATGAGAGGGTTCCATTTGGGAGCTATGATGAAGGGAAAAAGTTGGAGCAAAACCAGTGAATGTAAATAAAGCTGTCGTCCTCGTACAGCATCGTGTGACAACCTATTGATGCGCTTGCCAACTAGTTCCCAAGCAAAATTTGTTAAACCGCAAACACTGTACGTCGGAACGATGGAACAAGACTTTCTCCATACATTCATGGCAGACGGTGACGTTGCAGGTCAAGGGCGTCGTAAATCAAGGACTGTCAGTAATGGTGGAGCCTGCGGTCGTCTTCTATTTTCACTGCTAAGTGACCTTGACATTCATCCCTTCATTAGCAACAGTCAAAGCAATTATTCCTGTGTGTTGCCAAAACGAGTCAGATCATTTTTCCATTAGAAGAGATTCACTTGCTCTCGTTGGGTTTGCACATCTGTGGCGCAACTGACTAACCCTATCGGAGATTTACAGTAGAGTTAAATCAAAATTATTTTGCTGTTAATTTTTTTTCGTGTATAATCGTGTATCTGTTTCAACAAATAAACCCAATCACGACAATGACCATGTCTGCCTTATTTCTCAATAATGCTTCCCAACATTTTTTGTACTGCAGGTGGTGGGGTTGTTTTCATTGCACCAGGTCCCTCCCTATGTCATAATGTCTCACTTTATATGGCTGTAAATGGAAAAATAAAGTTTGTGGTGGGCGTTTGGTGCTAGTGGACAACATTTAACCATCACTTAGCGCACACCAAAGTTTAAGAGGGGTGCTTAAAGTACGGGATATTGACTTTTATAGCAGAGTTTAATGTTTGGCACAACTTTAGGAGCCTTCTGAGCAGAGTTAAACTCAGAATATTTCCCCAGTTAGAATTCTAGCAGCCAATTAAAGGGGCATCACTCATATCATGAGCTTAAATATGACATACATGGCCCGAGGTTGATGTCAAATATGCTCAGAAACCAATCGGGAAAACGCTGACATTCCTCTGGAAAAAAAAAAAAGAAAAAAAAAAAAGATAAAATTGACAGGATCATTCAGAAATTATTTCTGCCAGGAAGTTCAATTGATTAGCTTTCTCCTGTGAAAACAGTGATGAGGCTAAATGATATGTGCTCTGAGGTATACGTCAACAAACAGACCTTGCTTAGTAGAAAACTTTTGTTGTGGCCAGTTGACAACTTGGCAAAACAACCAAACATTTAGGGGCATCTTCCCATTTGTTTTGCTTTCACTATAATTCTATCAAACGGCAGAAGTTTGTTCCCTCCAATAGCCATTGATTTGTAATTTAGCCAAACATTAAATGCCATACCTTCCCACCATCACTCATAACATTATTCAGTTTTCTGTCAAACAGGGACCATCAATACAGCTTTCGGTCGATGCAACTGATGCGGCGTCACTTATATTTTCCCAGTTCCCCTATCTTTCCTCAAAAAATGGGTTGATTTGCATTAAATCAGTAGCCTCTCCTCCATATGATGCTACACTGAGGTGCGGTGGCATTTAGTGTTTCAATTGTGGGCGCACACACAACTGAGGACACGAGCGTATAGGGCGTGGGTGCTCTAGTTTGAGCTCTAGTTTGAAAAAACAATGACATGGTCATTAAAAGCTTAGATTGTTGTGTTTGATAACTGAGAAATATATTGGAAACAAATCTGATGTTGTGAGAAATCCCTCTGCTGTAATCCAGACACCTGCATTCTTCCAATTGGACAACAGGGGGCACTAGTGCCATTTATCTTAATTAACAATGTCCATTTTCCCCCTCAGTCGGAATCATGTGGTTTAAAAAATGGAAGGGAGAAAGAAGAGACACAGGTCGAGAAAACCAGGGAGGTGGGGGATTGCACGGCGATCAGCCACGTGCGTGCCAGGGAAGGTGCATGTTAAGCGTATGCTTGAGTGACGATGGAGTGTGTGAGGATGAGAGGAGAAGACGAAAGAGAGGAGAGTGAAAAGGTAGCATAAGAGGGGGGAGGGGGTGTGAGTCTCTCGTAGCCAAGAAATCCTCGTGCCGTTATGTAACTGTGTCTGCAAACACAGTGGCAGGGGTTTATGGGGGAGGTGTGTGTGTGTGTGTGCGCACCGTGTGAATGTTTATGTATGTGTGGTTGAGGATTTTAACCAATTGATGGAAAGTGACAAAATCCTCCTCGTATGCAGGCAGGCTGCAGGGCAGACCTCGGTGACACTAACGCAGGCCGAACGTGTGTGTGTGTGTGTGTGTGTGTGTGTGTGTCGGGTGGGAGGGGGAGGGCAGCAGGAGGGAAAAGGTAGAACATCTCCTTTCTACCACACAACTCTGGCGATGACGCTCCCTCACACTTTCAGTAACCGCTGCACCACCCGGGGGTTTGGGGAAACCACCTTGTCTTTTTTATTCATTTTCAACATTTTTGCCATTTTCCATACAGATGTCACATGATTTCAAGATTCTTTCAAGAGTTCGCCGTCTTCACAAAGCTCCAATGGCTCAACAATTACTGATTGTGGACGAGCCATGACAGTTCAAATTTGCTCAGAATTAGGTTTAAAAACAGGACCTGCTCATATCTACTTACATTCATTATTTAGAGAGTAAAATAATGATTTACCAGATTTACCGGAAATGTTTTTTCCCAACTGACCAATGACGCAAGGTCAGTGTTCTATTCGACAGAGACAAAGCTGACGCCTATGTTGATCCATCATTTCATTTCTGGCCGCCGCCATTTGTGACAGTGGAAGAGGATGAGGGAAGAGGAGCTGGAAGAAAAAACAGTAAGAAGAGAAAAGTGAGAGGCGCATTAATCTTGTTGCCCGGCAGGCTGTCTTACACGACAAAAAGTCACGGTCGCGTGTTCTCTGTCACAACAATGGCTGCCACCGAAATGCCTCCTCCAAATTGCGAACAGAGAATTCATCTTCATTACCACGCCATCATACCGTCAGGATGTCGGTAAAATTATGCCACAGTTTGTTTGGAACACCGGTATCTGTGAATTAAGTCACTGAATTAATGGAATTTAAAAACGTACTGAAAAAAAATCAGACCAGAAAATCATTCATCCCTCACATGTATATGAAGGTTGGACATTGTGTAAAGAGAAGGGACTCTAGAGTATCTCTAGTTCTGAGGGTGTTTTGGGGGAACAAATGACAAAGCAGTAACCCTTGACTTTGCCTCAAGTCCAAAATCAGGGAAAATTCTGCCCAATTACCTCCTCAAGGAATCGAGGCCAGGCTCGTCTAATTATGTATCGTCGCAAATTGGAGTTTCTGTGTTTGATTCCACTCAAGGCTGTGCATTTTTATCCTCTGACCCTCCCTCTCTTCTTCACCTCTTGTTTGCAATGCCAGCTTTCATGTGACGCAGCCGGGGAATTGTAGCTTTGCAGCCGGTTTCATCATCCCTGGTCGTCTCCCAGGGAGCAGCCCCCTTTCTGCGTAACGTCGTCACAATCCGTTGACGGCCGAGTCTCTCCCTGACTCCGCCACACACTTTCAGCAGCCTAGCCCTCGCAGGGTCCGATGTCAACCTGCATGAGCTACGAAAGTTTGCAGACCGATGTCCAACCAAAATCGTACATTTATCAAACTGGATATAGGCGCTTTATCAGTGACTGTGTGTTTTATTTTTCATAGGTCATTATGGTAATTTATTAGACACTGGCTGCCAGAATAAATCAGTGTCACCATGATGTAAGAGCTACACATACTGCTGCTGTGTGTGTGTGTGTGTGTGAGAGAGATAGTGTGTGTGTGTGTGTGTGTGTGTGTGTGTGTGTGTGTGTGTGTGTGTACGCGTGCACGGGTCTGTTATTTTGGTCTGATTTAGAGAGGAACACATGTGCCGTCTACTTAGGCAATGCAGGCAGAGAACAGCGGGCCGGTCGGAGATGCAGGTCATGGATCCCCATGGGCCCAGGCTGGTATTCAGGAATTATACCAGACCTTCCTGCCCTTCAGGATGATTGCACAATGTTCTCTTTATGCATTTTTTCCCCTCTTTTTCAGTTTTCTTATCAAAAAATATTTCTAGGCCAATATGGTTTGGGTTTCGAAATATCCGGGAGAGAGAGAGAGAGAGAGAGAGAGAGAGTACACAATCTAGAAACGGCACCACAAGCTAGAAGGATATTAATTATGTGGACAGATTTAGCGTTTTGTGCTGCGAAGTTTAATGTTTGCTTTTGGCTGGCTGACTACCGTCCCTCTTGCCATAGTACTACAGGAGCCAGCAGGGAGAAGAATGGCCCTTGGCCCCTTGCGCTGCTCATTGGAGTTGTTCCACAGTCCAGTTTTTCCAACAATCCCAGAGTTGTGTCAGCTTGCTGCATTGCGAGCCACTGCTGTAGTGCATTGTCAAGACAGTGACTGTAAATCCTCTGTCAATGAGTGTTGCAAATATTTCTAGTACTGTTTGCTTAGCAGAGACAGACTCTTGTTGCCCTTGCCCCAGGGGCAGTTAAAGAACCTGGCTGGCTAATATGTGTGAAAATCTGTCGCTTTGCAGTAGGCTTTTCTGACAGTTCACCAAATTTTCACCCCGGTTGGTTCTCCAAACGGGATCACAAACCATTTCTAAAAAGAAAGTATACGGACAATGTGTCCTGTAGCGGGGTTTTGTTGGTAAGAGCCGCTGTACATATACTCAGTGCTGGTCCAGATGCCGTTAAGAACTGGTTAGCAAACCTTTTTTGTTGCTTCTGAACTCACCCCAGATAAAAGTGATCATTACACTGGCAAGGTTAAGTCATTGGATGATGGTGTTTTTCAGTGCAGTGACAGTCAGGAACTTTGTTGTGTCTTTGACAGGACGTTTTCTTTCAACCTCCATATTAAACAGTCACCAGAGTCTCCCTCTTCCATCTTAAAATCATCACAAAGATGTCAGACCCGTCTTGTCATTGAAGGATTCGGAGATTTCAATCCATGCATTTGTGACATCGACATTGGATTATTATAATGCCCTTTTATCTTGGTTGCCTCAGAAGCGTGTCCAAAGTCTGCAGACCGTTCAGAATGCAGAAGCATGTGCTCAGAAGGGACCAAGTAAATTTGAACGTTGCTCCAGTGCCGTCCTCTATCCATTGATTTCCTTAACGTGTTGCTCCTCGCCTATAAAATAGTCAATGTCATTCTGCTGCCTTATCCATCTGATTTGGTTTCATCATGTGTGCCTTTGCGCTACCCGGGCTCTAGCCTTTTGTATGTCCTCACGGCTGGCGAGAAGGCCTTTGCTTCTCTGGTTTCCTCCCACAGTGCAAAAAAATACGGAAGGGGTCATCGGAAGCCTCTAGTTCCCATTGCGTCCCTCACTGCAGGATAGGTGAAATGAATGAATAAATGAATGTGTGATTTTTTTTTTTTAATTTAATTTGTGCCCTGCTCTTGTCGTTTCTAATTTGTACAGTATTTCGATGGAAAGTGCTCCATAATAATAATTATCATTATCATTACATTCAACAATAGAACAGGGAGCATCACAATATAACGTGTCTTCTGGTTGTCCTGTTTTGGATTGTTCCATCCCATAGTAGCTCCACCCAGCTTTGGTTCCATCACTGCATGGTACTTAATGGAGATGCAGCAATACATCATGTGCTTTGGTGTCCGAATCGATATTTGCACTGATGACCGCAGCACAGCAAATGACTTTCATTGATTTGTCGCGGCAGTGGTTAATCTGTGTGTGCGATATGAGGTATTATTTTATTATTGCATTAGAATTTGTACATAAAGGTATCATGGTAAAGCTGACTGGATCAAAATATATACATATTTTTTCAGAATGCGTTTTCTATGAATCGGTTACATAAAAGGTCGGTCAGTGTTATTTCACACCATGGTTTTCGACCCATTATTTAAAATTGTTTAATACAATTAAACAATTGGAATATTACATTCTAAAGCCACATGGTCAAATTCTGTTGGTATATCACAAGCACACTTTCATTGTTTTCTGAATTTCGTGTGTTTTGGTCCTCATCGTTGCCCAGGGCCTCCGTACCGCCATGTTTTCTCCCTTGATCCCAAAATGTTATAGTCAGATGGGACTTCTGTTCCCTGTTCCCCTTGCAGCTTAACAAAGTCACTTCCATTCGGTGAGTAAAACTGAGTAAAACTCCGTAAGTGCTTGAAGGTGCTGGAGTTTAGAAATTTTGAATCGGAGCGAACGACCCCGATATATGCGACGGATTCGCCCTGGGGCGAGGGGGGGGGGGGGTCTGCAGTTTCTCAGCACCACCACTAGATGTCCCCGGATCGCACACACTGATTCTTGAAAGTTAATGGCTTTCGGCCAGGTTGAGAATGAGCCCGAGAGGTTCCTTGAAGACGTGATTGAATCGCAGACAACCCATAATCCTCTCTGTTTCCTTCCCTCTCAGCCCTTTGGTCTTGCTCACACCTTTCCCTTTCAAGTTTCTGTGACATTGGCTTTATCTGCCTGCCAAATGCAGAGTGCTTATGGAGCTGCTGTAAGGATGAGTATTTGAAGTGGGCACTTTCTGATCCTCTCACTCACCGCAGTCATTTATTTTCCCACCATGTGCTCGACGTTACGGTTCTTCAGCACCCGTGATTGATAATCCATCCCGTGTCCACCTGAGGCGCACCAGGCGCCCCATTTCCAAGTTTTTTTTTTCTTTTTTAGTTTTTTTGCACCTGCATCGAAACACCTCTCTCCCCCTCCTGACTTTCCAGTCATTCAGCTCAAGGCTCCTCTGTCTGGCCCGCTGAGTGAACGGGGACGGGGGATTTGGTTCGGTTGGCTCGCTTTGTTAATGGTGTGTGCGGGGGTGGTGGTGGTGATCGGGTGAACGGAGTGTGGAGTGTTTTCTCAGTTCGCTGTCGGGGAGCGTGCAGATGATGATTCGGGGAAACCGGATTGTCTGTGACTGTAGATGAATAGCGGGGTGAATACCTGACAACTTGGATTTTAGTCGCTACTGACGTCCTTCAATGTCACCCCCCATATTATTAACACCACAAGCTGCTAGATGGAAGGTAAACAGATTTATTGTTCTTCTCTCCATTACACTCCAGGTTTGCCTGCATTCACACACGACATCCTCCTCTGAACAATCCTTCCTCCCCTCAATAATGTCTGCTTCCAACATCGCCGATGCCCCCCCCCCGTAGTTTTGACCCACTCTCTTTCCTCTCTTCCCTCTATCATTCTTTCTTTCTCTCTCTCTCTCTCTCTCTCTCTCTCTCTCTCTCTCTCTCTATCTAACCACCCCCTCACTCTTACAACCTCTCTCCCCTTGGTTTTGGTGCATTGCAGTGGCTCCATCACCACACTGGAGACACAACAAACGAGGTCTCTCTTTCTCACTGTCTCTATTACTTTCTCTCTCTCCCTTCTTCCCTCCCTCTCTCACATGCAGACACGGTTGGATTCTCTCTCTCTCTGTCACACACACACACACACACACACACACACACACTTCCTACTTTCTGTTCTCTAATTTTAGCCCCGAAATATCCAATCTCTCTCCCTTTCTCACTCTCTCCGGGCTTATCGAGATCCATAGACAAAGCCTTGAGAACGAACAGAACTGTAACCTCAACCTCAGAAATATCCATATCAAAAAAGCTGCAAGATTGGGAATAAAAAGGCACAAATGCGATCCTCCACCATCATTCATGCCAGGAATTCTCACAGATTTCCAAACACACACACACACCTCAGCCCCGAGAAGCCCTTTGCTTCTCTTAACGGTTGCAGAGCAGTCGCATCAACAATTTCTGCAACGGCTTGTTTTTTGTGACTTCTGAAAAATAATGACACTTTATAGACCTCTGGATAGCAAAGTCCTTTGCAAGATTCACTGTGTGTGTTGGTTATTTCACCTGAATAGACTAGCGGGCAGTGCGTTGCAGGAGGTGACTGACATTTTACCATTGCATCAATTCGGCACAACCTGCTTTAGCTCTGAATATGCCAGCATTGATCAGTGTGTTTGATGAAGGAGTCTTCACAGTGTCAGCCGACTTGAATAAACTAGCTGTGGAAAAAAAAAAGCATTATCGGGGCTAGGTTTACAGCCTAAAATGTAGTGTTGCAATTTTATCTTTTTCTTCAGTGAAATTAATTTTCATGTTAGATGTTATTTAAACAGTTAAAAATGGCCTCATGAGAGGTATAATCCCAGCAGTCATTACACATCACATATCATAGACTCGTTCCTGATCCTATCCATCCTGGTCACTCCTAAAGAGAACCTTAGTATCTTCATCTCTGCGACCTCTAGCTCTGCCTCCTGTCTTTTTGTCATTGTTACTGTTTCGAGGCCAGACAGCATCGCTGGTCTCACCACTGCTTGTCCACCTTTGCTTTCATTCTGGCTGATAGTCTTCTATTACATAGTACCCCTGACACTTTTCTCCACCCATTCCAACCTGCTTGAACCCGTCTCTTCACCTCTTTTCCACGCTCTCCACTTCTCTGGACTGTTGACCACAAGTACCTGAAATCCTCCAACTTCTTGATCTCCCTGTAGCCTCACCGTTCCACCCGAGTTCCTTTCATTCACACACATATACTCTGTCTTGCTGCGAATAACTTTCATTCCTCT
Organism: Fistularia commersonii; assembly: GCF_037954325.1. Lineage (NCBI taxonomy): Eukaryota > Metazoa > Chordata > Actinopteri > Syngnathiformes > Fistulariidae > Fistularia > Fistularia commersonii. Next base: position 12,117,128 of record NC_141290.1, read on the forward strand.
CCTTTCCAGAGCATACCTCCACCTCCGATTTTTCTTAACCTGTTCTGTGCTCAAACTACAGATCACAATGCCATCTGCAAACATCATGGTCCATAGACATTCCTGTCTAACCTCATCTGTCAGCCTGTCCATCACCACTGCAACCAAGAAAAGACTCAGAGCTGGTCCCTGATGAAGTCCCAACTCCACCTTGAACTTCTTTGTTACCCCTACAGCACACCTCACCACTGCCTCACAGCTAGCCTGCCCTACACCAGTCTAACATACTTCTCTGACACTCCAGACTTCCTCATACAATACCAGAGTTCCTCTCTTGGCACCCTGTCATATGCTTTTTCTAGGTCTACAAAAACATAATGCCGCTCCCTCTGGCTTTCTCTGTACTTCTCTATGAGCATTCTCAGAGCAAATACTGCATCTGTAGTACTCTTTCTAGGCATGAAGCCATACTGCTGTTCACAAATGCTGATTTCTGCTCTCAGTCTAGTTTCCCTTACTCTTTCCCATAACTTCATTGTATGGCTCTTCAACTTTATCCCTCTATAATTGCCGCAACTGTGCACATCCCCCTTATTCTTGAAAATGGGCACAATCACACTTCGTCTCCATTCCTCAGGCATCTTCTCATTCTCCAAGATCCTATTGAATAATCTAAAAAAAAAAGAAAAAAGGGAACGCCCTAAAAACTAATGAGTAAGTACTCAAAACTGAGTTAAGATGAATAACTATACCAAAAATAGAACAAGTTGAGAAGAAAAAGACAATTTGGAAATTAGCATTTCTTGAGAATTTCAGGGGGGGGGGGGAACAGCAGCAGGAGAAAGAGAGTAACATACCTGCTGGACTGTTGCTGAAACCATCCTCCAAATGTCCTTGAAAGCGATGCCTGGAAAAAATATCAGTGTTGCACTTTGTTAGTTGTGTCCACTGTGAAATTCTGTAAAATAATTTGCAGGGGAAGGGAAACCAGGGCTTTCCTGGTTCAGGCACACCTCAACCGTGAGAAGGTGTGTATTACAGTGTTTTTACATGAAGCACTTTTAGGAGAATTAAATCAAGTCAGCATCATGTTGAATTTCAGTCCTCGTGTTGTTCTTTGCATCAATTCTAGAATCATTCTCTCTTTGTCTTTCGTCAGCGGCACATTAGCTCACAGCCGGCCGCAGATTCATGCTGAGCCGGATCAGTCAAGCCCAGTGTGAAGAAGCCATCCACATTATCCCACCTATTTTCAAGCTAACACGCCCCCTTGTGAAAAACTATATATGTAAGAAAAATAAAGGGGGAAAAAAGCTCGAACCGAACCCGTGATATAGAATTTCATGCATTTGTTATGCAATGCCATTGTCTTTCATGCTTGAACTCCAGGCATGGGCATAGTTTATTAATGGAAGGGATTGCATGATTGCGGAGTGGTTGAATGCATGTGTGTGTCTTTGTGTGTGTGTGTGTGTGTGTGTGTGTGTGTGTGTGTGTGTGTGTGTGTGTGTCGTGTGTGCATTTGCATCACTGAGCAGTAGTATATTATCTGTATGCCAGTATGTGTGGCTAGCTTAAATGTATGTATGTCTGTATGTGTGAGGGGGAAGGGAGGGATCGCAGTAATTCCGTTGCGCTCGACATGTCAGCATAGACACCCTCAACAGTGAAAGGTCAGGGTTTGCCATCCCCGAAAACCATGATAGCACCCTGACGAGTGGTTGTGCGTTGAATGCCAGATGGCTTGTGTTCTATCAGCGATAGGGGAAAATTTTGTCTCTCTCGTGATTAACGGTTACATCATGACCTGAAGCTACTGCTTGAAATGGCATAAAATTTAAAATGAAGGTATAATTTGTCAGGGCAGAATATAAATTCTTATGAGATATTATATAAAGATTTTTTTATCATATATTTTTCAAAGTCTGAAAAATTAACAACTAATATGTATATAAAAGAAATAAATGATAAAAAAAATGAATTACTTTAAAATCAGTAATGACTTGAAAACTTTACAACAAAACAACTTTACAACAAAAAGTCTTCAAAGAACTGTCCAAATCTCATGTTTATTGATGTGGTTATTTTATTGATTTAATTATTTATTTATACCAGAAATATCTCCTTCTATAAGTCATGTCCCAGGAATTCAAAGTAATCCGTAGACGTTTCAGTGAGCAGCCTGTTGTAAAGCAAAAAGAAAATAGATGTCATTAAACTTCAGGATCTTGAAGTATTTCCTAATTCATTTTGTCTCCTCAAGACTTATTGCTGAGATTCCTTTCATTCCTGATGTGTTTAATGTAAGTTCGTGAATCTCAGAGTCAGAAATATCTCCTATATTTCAACGATTGGATAATTCAAAGTGAAAGACAAGAGAAGTTACTCAGGTGGGGTTGATTGCAAACTAGAGAATTTTTCAATTCATTAGCAAACTTTAGTAATTTCAGATAACTAATGGACTTTTTCAAAGTCAATCTCCAGAGTGCAGAAATAACAACTGTTGACCGAAGCACCTTGGGAACAGAACCACTGACACAAAACAACGACGGAAGCGGCGGTATGACGCAGGGGAGTGAAGCTAATTGCATTGGTTTATTTATAGTGCTTGGAAATCCTCGGAAATTAAACCATAATATAACAGTTTAAATACCTTTCCCTGGAAGCATACTGATATTTTGAATGTCGCCAAAAGAGATCATCATGAAGGAGAGCTGAGGAGATATTCTGATCTGATCCTTTCTATCTATATACATATATGTTTGTGCATATGTATGTATACACACTTGTGTGTGTGTGTGTATATATGTGTATATGAGAATGATTATTTTTAATGTATTTATTTATTTACTTTTGCCATGTTTGCATAAGAATGGTATGAAAGAGCACCAGATTCCAGAGGGGAATTCTGAGAGCGGCAGTCCGGGGGGGTCAGGTAAGCTTCACTCGGGGCATCGTTGCACACTAATGCTGTGCTCCAACAGCTTCTGGGTTCAGCTGATACATGACCTGTGCTTGTCAGCAGCTTATGTGGAAGCTGTCATTCGCCACCGCCGTCCGTCTCCCTGCTCCGCTTGGGCCCGTCTTGGGCCCGACATGAGTTAATTGAAATTGATTTTTGTCTCCGATGAAGGAAGATGCTTTTTAATAGATGGTCAAAGTCGCGGACATGCCCGCCGTCTCCCGTCACGTACGGAAAAAAAAAAAGGTCTCCAAGGGATCGTCCGTTTTGAAAAGCCTCTCTTCACGTGAGAGGAGAGAAAAAACAACACTCATCCTTTTTGACAAAAAATCATTTGCATCTTATCTTTAATGGGACTCGTCAATATTTCTCTCTCTGTTCCCTCATGTCGCACCATGTACTGGCTGCCTCTCCGTACTGGATCCATTCTCTCTCCGTGTTTTTCCACTTAATGCGGGAATGGAGTGAAATGCACAGACGCTTATCCTTTGGCATGAGCCCTCGATTGACCGAATTAAATTGTCCGAGCTGTTTGCGCACGCCTGTAATTGAATTGAATCGGACCAATTGAACCCCCAAACTGCTTTCTATCGAGTGGGATGCCGTTATTGTTAGTGTATTTATCGCTCTTCCAGACGCCCTCCCACATATGTGGCATTACACCACCCAAAGCAGGTTTAAACTCCAAATATCAATACAATGGGTGCTGCCACTGGGATCACGCTACCATTGAAGGTTTACTCTTGGACGCCTCACCGCGCAACGACACAATGCTGCTCTTTCTGCACGGCTAAAGGTCCTACCAGCACTAATCTCCCGCACGGCCCCGTGCTGCACGCCGCCCCACTGGGTCCGGCTCGTCGCCGTAACGGTCAGACGTTTTGTCATCTCATTTCCTGTAAGAAAAAAAAAACTGCTTCACGCATCCATCCATTTGCTGTTTTTTTTCCTTCTGTTATTCTGAAAAGAGGAAGAAGGAAGGAAAAAAAGCCCATCCACGTCATTGGGTTCTATTAATGGATGTGTCAAGGATGCCGTGTAGTCAAGGAAACCATTTAAAATTGAATATTTTTTTCCCCTTTAACCGAGCTGGTTTTCTGCAATCTTAAAAGTGACTGGGTGGAAGGATGCATCTAAAAGATGAATATGACAACTGTCTGTTTGCGATTTTTTTTTGAAAATAATTAGGATAAAAACCTGACTCCAGGAGAGCTCCTGGGGATTTCATTAGCGCCCGATGGCTCGAGGAGAATCATCGGAGTTCCTTTTCTTCAGACTTTCACCGCTCCGATCCGGCCCATCCTTGGCATCAAACGAGATGTGGGTGATTTACTTGAGTGATTCATCTCACTACTGTGGTATCTGGCCCAGTCATAGAGCAGCAGCACACCAGCTCGCCTACTCTCATCCTGTGTGTAGGATCCCTGCTCCGACGTCACACTTGGAAGAGCAAATGAGAGATATCTGCTTCTGTTTGTCCCAATTCAGCGGTATAATGTTGAGCTGCAACAGTGAAAAATAAAACTGAGAAATTCCATATTGTTCGGTAAGTGGTTTCGCGGCATCATGGTAGATGATAACCGATGACTTTCGAAGAAGTCCCAGAGGTGCAGGTCAATTTAGATTTTTTTTTTCGGTTTCAATCTGCTCAGCTTAATGAATGAACGAGATTCTATTTTTCTCCCAACAGCTGCTAATCAAGAATATTACAGTTTGTGCGAAGAAATTGAATCATTCAAATTGTGCGACATGTGCATCCATCACATAACTAATTGATGATATGAAATCATCGGAGTAATTATGTATTTCTTTATATTTCAAGAGAAAATATTGGCATTTCACATATAAATGCATTCATATTTCATATTCCATAACATTGTATACTTCTTCATAATCAAGTATTGATTCATTTTTATTTACTCTCTTTATCTGGATCTACATCGTGTTCTCTAATTCTATATATTTTTCATTTGTTCCAATCTGTTGCGTTAATTGTCGGATGCTGCTGTTGCTGATTTAACAAAACAACCCCCCATCCCGTGAATGAATAGAGTTGATCTTATCTAATCTTATGAGACATTATCATCTTTCAAAACTAATACATCACTGGAACCGCTTTCCTCTCATAAGCGCTTGGCAGATGGATTGTCGGAAGAGAGTTGGACGATTTCAAAAGAGCATCAATAAGATATACATTACGATTGTAATAAAGGAATTATTGGGGATTCGTATGACATCACAATTATTTCTCATTCTCTGGTTCGGATGTCACGGGGCAAGCAAAGTATTTTACTGTAAAATAATGTTTTTTTTCCTGAATTTAGTTCATCCACTGATCAGACAAAAACAAGCAAAGCAAGCGACCTGAGCACCAGCCACTGCACCGGGCAGTTTGGCAGGAAATCCGTTTGGGCCCTGTATTTGCACATCATTATTTCTTAATGCAATGATTGTATGAGTCACACCACGTACCTAATAGCTTTTTGGAGTTGTTAAAAGTGTATTTGATTACTTTTTTTGAGGTGAGCACAGGCCACTATGCACTGCGCTAAGCTAACTAGAGGAGGCTTGTCTCCAGCTTTCCCACTGCATTCGTCCTTTTGCCTCACACCGGGTGTTGTAGTAGATCGGCATCTTTCCTTGAAGCTTTGCTTTAACACCTCAGGTCTTCATCCGATGGTTATTACCCCTGAGCATGCCGAAGTTAATTGATTGATTCGAAAGATAGTTATCCGTGCTAATTAATGTTCTGTTAAGATCTGTCAAAGTGCACTCCTTTGACTTGGACACTAGTTCTCACACCTCAGAATAATTTGGAACGCTCTTTTCCCTTTTGGATGTACAGCTTAAGAGGCTTATGCATCCACTAAACATTGATTTGATATTCTCCGCTGACATGTGCATGCTGTGATCATCATGCTTGTAATCCTGTTGGGTAAATATGCTTAGCTGTGAAAACAGATTAAGACATGGCTGTGTTTCCTTGGCCAGATATTCCCAATAGCCGGGCTGATCTAAGCGAGGGCTTTAAAACATCTGTCCAATGTTGTTGTGTTTAGAGCATGGCTCGGAGTTGGTGTTCAATCAACGTGTCGAGAAATGGATGGGAATGGAATTCACATCCCACTTAATAAGGAAGGAAAGTTCTTGGATTTTTACTGAAGCAGAAACGAATGATCGATTCCTCTCAAAGTCTTATTCTTGATTAAGTCTTAGGTTATAATTGTTCTTTTCTTAACAGTGACAAAAACTTTAATTGCCATAGGTATCAAGTGAGCTAGCATAAGCTGAGCCAGCCGACGATAGCTGGTGACGTTATGCAGTTCTGTAAATGACATCTGAAAGATCATTGCCTCCATTTGTAAATTGTACAAGTCTTCCCTGTTGCCAAATTAATAACCAACATAGCAATTAAATAACAAATACGAGGCAAGGATAATATTACTGACGGTTTAAACTAATCAGTGAGAAGCAGTGAACCACCTTCAATAAAAAGGAAGGTCAACATTTCAAAATCCATCGGTTGATTGCCGTGATAGAACAGGAAAAAAAATAATGATACACCATTTTCCATGTCCAGAAGCCATATTTTGTCAAATAAACATTTAAGATACTCTTTCAGACTTTAAATTTTTTCTTTTTTCTTTTTCTGTCGGATTGATAAGACGGTGACCAAATGACAAATTACTTTTCAAGGTTGATCCAACCTTGGAAGGGAACACTCTGTACCATGAGGCCTTAAAATGATTGTTTCTCCCCTTTTGCCCCCCTGAATATGATGAATTCTGCTCTGAATTACAAATCCGTTGCATGCTGCTGTAAAATCAGGGAGGCACGCCCGAGGTCTGCTGCAAATCAGTTAACCATCAGCCAAAGCCGCTGGCTGAATTTATGCCATATCAACAGCGGAGGGCTAGCAGCTGCCTTTCCCCTCTCGTTCAATCAAACTGTTTTCAACAACCAGCTCCATCTTCAAGAAGACCACGGGGGAGCCCGACTGTCTGGCAGGCAAGGCTAGAGGGGCGTACCTGGTGTGGGCAGCATAAGGCAGAGGAGAGTCATTCTACTGGAAGAGGGCGAAGCCCTGGCAACGGGCACATGAACAAGGCACAAGCAACCAAGTGGAAAGGGGCAGTCTGGTAAATCTAGGAGTGGACGCCGAAGTATTTTGGATAGATCAGAGAAGGTTAACCAGCACGACTGCGCAGCACCAGTTTGTAAATCCCATAAAGGAGAAGGTGATCTATAGGGATCACCTGGCTTCCAAGATTAAAAAGCGGATCATGCTAAGAGTTTGGACCGCCAATAATGATCCGATTACAGATCCAGCAGACCTAGCCTCGCCAAGTGGGAACGAAATGCAGATGCTAATGTTTCATCTTGTGGGATCACATCGAACATGATCAGAGCCAGCAGGACTCGCTGGCATCTGTAAAATCCCTCTACCCATCCTGAGAGTATATTGGAGGCACAGTGCATAAATATGGGCTATCAGCATGGAGTCTGTCATATTAAAGCTACACACAGACACTGAAGGCAGACACACACAGACACAAAAAAAAAACACGTCATTGAAAATCCTTGCTGTTATTTACGTTGTTAGACCCACCGATGAAACGGCAAGAAAGATGATGTTTGAGAGAAAGGAATAGTAGTAGGAGAGTGAGAAAGAGAGACTGGCAAACCCGCTTGCTATATTGGACAGGAGTGCCGTTGCCATGGCAACCAGCAGCCCCCGATTGGTATTTGGAGCAGCGACTGGAATTACTGCAGAGGATTTCATGTTCAGTACACATCTGGGGTCAGCTAATATGGTGCTACAATCCGCCACTTTTTTTGCTCAGTCCACACCGTGACTCGCAATCCGTGTTTGGGACATGGCAACCGGGCACCGGACCCACCGGCATTAAATCACTCACCGAATGCCAGATTATCCGACAGTTTTGTTCATCCTGACAGATGTTTGTGTTGCCATGCTGGATTTGCAGTTGTAAACAGTGCATGTGGTTTGCTAGTTTAGACTGCAGCCATTATCAGCTTGTTTTTCTCTCTTTTCTTTTTTTGGCTGGTACCTTTGAAGCTGCAGATGAAAACAAAAGTGGGAATAAAATAGGCAAGAACACATATACTGTATGTGGGAGTTATGCACATTGTTTTGAAAGGGTTTAGGCATCTTTATTTGGTTTGACTAATTATTCATTCCAGTGAGACACTGGAGCTCCAATTTGCAAAGCCTCTTTTTATGTCTTCAAATCTGTTTAGAATTGATCAGAGGAAGATGGCGGTGCATTCAGAGGTAGCGATACAGCAAACAAATGCTGTTTCTGTGTCGGCATATATTTTTTGTTTAGCACTGTCAAAGCATACGGACAACATACACCCTTTTAAACATCATATGGAATGGTAAAAACTTTTCTTTCCAGGACTTCAGCAACTTCTGCAATTTCCCCAGGGAGCCAGTCAGACCACTGGATCCCCATCTCAATTTGAAAGAGATGCAGATGGTGCTGCAGGAGACGACGGTCCGGCATACAGGCTAGGCTATACGTGTGCTCCCTGGCGACCCCCTCTCCCCAGTGTCTTCCTGGCCAATGTCTGATCTCTGGCCATCAAAATGGATTAAGCGAGACTGCGACTCAGCCCTCAAAGGACTTTGAGGAACTGCAGCACACTGATGTTGGCGGAAATGTAGCTAAAGCACAAATTCCCGACGAAGCTGTGAGGCTAACTAGCTGGACACAATATTGAGCAAACCTACCACTAAGATCTGGGATGAAGAGGCGCTGTGGGCTCTGTGTTTATACCAATAAGGACTGGTGTACCTACCAGACTGCTCTACAGTAGTTCTACAGGCGATAATGCCTCCGTACGGGCCCTTGTGTCTACCGGGAGAATCTTCTGCTGCTTTCATCATGGCTGTTAACAGCCGCAGGTTAACGCTAAGCTAGCATTAGCTCAGCTACACTCTATTAACAAGCAGCAGGTGGTGCACTTTCATAGTAGCAGGTGATGTTACCAAAGTCGACCTATAAATTCTGCACCATAGAAGCTATCAGCGTGTGCAGTGTTTCACCAGAGGCTGCCAACATTCTGGACCATGTGTACACCAATTTATTTAGCGCATTCCCTAACCCCCTCTTGAACAATCGGACCTCCTCTCACTGTTTGTGGCACTAGCACCCAGGACCCTCATCCATAAGTCAGGACCCACCACCCAAATACTGATATCTAGGCAGACACGACCACGGAACAATCCAAGACTGCTTTGAACGGTACGGGAACTGTTCACTTGAGAATGTGTCCCTGCATGTGACACTAACACCATGGAAATATTTGCAGACAACACAACTATGATCAGGACTGATTAACAACAACAGCAGCCTAGAGAGCAGAGATACTGAACCTAGCAGACTGTTTTTTTTTTTGTGAATATTTTCTCTCTAAATGCTAGAAAGACCAAGGAGCTCATCGACAACTTCATGACTGCACAGGTGAAAAAGGTACAGCAGTGGTTGTTTTTTTTCTGAAGACACTAAAGAAGCCCGGACAGCCACAAGAGATGCCGGTCACCATCTACCGTTGCTCCATAGAGAGCATTTCTCAACGGGGTACTGCAGCTGCTTTGCAGCAGACAGGAAGGCACTTGAGTCCATTGTGTCCATTGCACAAAGGATAGTCGGTACTTAAATACCCATGCTGCAGGGAATTTACACCAACAGGTACTCCAGGAAAGCAACCACTATCTGTGTTGACCCCACGCTTCCTCGCCATGACCTGTTTTAACTGCTGCTCTTAGGTAGACTTTATGAAGCCCTCCTTTGTCACACAACCAGCATGAATAACTGTTTTTACCCCAGAGCAGTGCCTGCCCTAAATCAGGCCAAGAAACTGGAAATGTAACACAAAAATCACCTTAACATATAGCCATTCTGCTATGTAAATAATATATTCACATTTTAAGTGAATGACTATTTGCACAGTACTACATGTAGTATCTGTATATGACAATTTGCTTTGCATGCGACGGAATCTGTACATTCAACTGTCATACTATAACCCTCAGTCATGTCTACATTTATATCTTCTTCTTTTCATCTGTGTTGCTCTCTTCAGTGGTTGCCACAGCAAATCATATTTCTCAATCTAAGCATATTCTCTGCATCCTTTCCTCTCACACCAACAAACTTCATGTCCTCTTTCCCTCCATCCATAGATCTCCTCTTTGGTCTTCTTATCTGAGCATACTTTCTAGCCAGATCTTCACTATCTCCCTTCTGTACACGGCCAAAAAATCTCAGTCTGACACTCCCGAGCATCGCGCGTGCACTGTCCCTCTGATGGACTGAATCGTGATCCTACTCACTCCCAAAGAGAACCTTAATGTTTTTATCATCGCTATGTCCAATTCTGATTCCTGTCTTTCCCTTAAAGTCGCTGTCTCCAAACCATACAACATCGCTGGTCTCTCGATTTTCCTCTACTTCTCAGCTCCTCTCACTACAGATCGAAATTTCATCTGCAGACATCATAGTCCATGGTGTCTAACCTCATCTGTCGCCCTGTCCATCACTACAGCAAACAAGAAAGGGGCTCAGAGCTGATCATTGATGCACTCCCACCTCCACCTTGAACTCCTCTGTAAAAGATTACAACATGTTACAATACAATGTGTTGTCCACCCGTAGGAGCTTAAAAGCAGGACTCAATTTGTTCTATCAATTGTTTGGAAGACAGTGGGAGTGGGAATTAACTTGAAGGAGGAGTTTGATTTGATTGGCATATTTAGTCTGGCATAGGTTTTATGTCGGATGCCCTTCCTGGCACAGCCCTCTGCATTTATTTGGGCTTGTGGGCCGGCTCAAGGAGAACACTGGCTTGTGGCCCTTTTTGTTGTATTTATATCTCAAAACATTGTGCACAAGATCTGTAGATTCTTCAGTTATGCCAGATTTAGATTCATATTTACACTCCAGGAATTCAATCTAGATAATCCATGTCAGATTTAGATGATTTCCTGTTTTTCCTGTATATACTGTTTCTTTTTTTTCTTTTCATACTGAGCATCTTACAGAACTGTTGCACTGAACATCGTGTGCCCTGCAATGCCATAAAAGATTCTATCAACAGGCAATAATTAATTAGGGTTTGTTACTATCCATCTTGTTTACCCTACTTTTTCGTGCCTGCATAGATTTCATTTTTTTTTTTATCTGCATCAGTATTTGCTGTTCCGTTCCAGTTTTTGAGGCATAGTTCTGAAACCGCACTTCTTAAAGGTATAAAAAGACATGACTTGTCAATCAATCAATGTTGGTGCTCCTGGATTTAAGTACAGCTTTTGAAACCACTGATGATGACATTACTGGGCCCTCTTGGAATCTCGGATGAGATTAGTGTTAAAAGTCCTTGTGAAAAGATGCATCTCTCTGTGTGGTTGCGACTGACACCTGGTCTCCAGCTACAGTTATGGAATGTGGGGTATCCCAGGGAGTATAGTTTGGCTGCAATAATTTTTTTTTCTCTTTAACTTTCTCTCTTTGCCATTTTATGTGTAGGCATCATAAAAAATAGCGGTATACTGCTTTCTGGGAGAGAACATTCAGACTAACTTCAGCTGTGTCTCTATATTCCAAAAAAAGTCTATCCTTCTAAATCGTAAAAACACTGACAAGGTAATGGTACTCATCAGCATACCGGTTCTCTCCTTTTTTTAAATTTTTTTATTTCTTTTTTATGTCAGTCAGCCCAACAAACATGCATTTGTTTTTGTTTCTCACACGCTTTGAGAACTGCGGCTTTTACAACGATGCGGCTAATTTATGGATTTTTATACGGCAATTTTGGTAGTTTCTTTCTGCTTACACCGCCGCAGTGGATAAATGAAATTGTTTCGGCAAACCCACTCGTATTTATGATTCTTCTGCTCAGCCATTTTGCGCTTATTGCACATACCCCCATCACGAGAAAGATGCACAGATATGCATTTGATGCAGCTTTCAAGTTGAATGTGATCAGGCTGGCTGTCGAAGAAGGAAATAGAGCTGTTGCACATAAGTTCGGCATCTGTTCTGATAAAAGCATTTGCGTTATGTACCGATAGTTACAGATTTTGCTGTCATTATTTAATTACGTTTTCAAAAAAATCTTTCCTTTGACATCTTGCTGTGTTAATATCTCATGTTTCAACTGGGACACGTGATGCTTGGAGACAAGTGCTTATTTATGTACAAATTCTTTTTTCCTCTAAAAGTTACAAGGTGCGGCCTATATAAAGGGGCGTTCTGTTGTCCGGAATTTATGGTAGTACCTTTTTCTACCAAAAATCATGTGACCGCTCACGCTGTAACACCTTGCTCTTTGGTAGCTATTAGCCAACTCAGTCTGAAATCTCACCGCGACACATACATCTCTGCTAGCCTACACTTGCCTCTTGTTAGTTTTAGGATTGAATTTTAGGATTGATTTTCTAAAGTCACCTTGTTATTTGACAGATTCATTGGTGCCATATGCCCCTTTCTCGCTCCATGAGTTCTCCAGATGCTTCTTGTTCATTCCAAGGTTTAGATTGAGACATATAGGTGACAGTTATTGTAGTTTGGGCTCCAAGACACTGGAATGAAAACAGGTCTGTGAAGAAAATGTTAGCTTTTAAACCCACATTTTATTTGGGATTTTTTTTTAGGAACTGTCGTATATTTGACCCCTTTGTGTCCTACCTTTTTCCATTTTTGTGTTTTAATATTTCCTTTTTCCCCTAATGTCAGGCCACTTTACAGACAGCATTACATCACATTAAGCTTGCAAGGGTACATCAAAAAAAAAGAAAAGTTCCCAGCAGCTGCGGCTGCTGCTGTTTCATTTAGGCTACAAATAAACCCAAACACCCATAACGCCGTATTCTCGAACCACATATTCCCCACTGTGCCCACAACAGCGACTGCAGAGCGGATAACATCCTGGCGTAGCCTTTGCAATTTGATAAACAAGCTTCACACACTTGTGTAATAATGCCTTTTTTTCCCCTTCGTGCAGACCATGCACCACTAGAAGGGTTTCAACTACATAGCTTTTCAAATTTCCAAGCAGATTCTCTCAATCATGTCCCCATTTTTTTTACTTTAATTCAGTGGTTTAAACTTTACCACTTTGACTCTGCTCATTCTTTCAAGTTGAGTTGATGAATCTACCAAAGGGATTCAATGTCACATAACATTGTGAATATTTAAATATGAGTTTCAATTCCAGCGGAATACAGTGGCTGCTCAGAGTCCATTTTTAGCGCACAACTTAGACTACATGTTTACCCTTCCCCCTCGCACACAAACCCACGTGCGCAAATCAGCATTACTCACAAAATATCCTAAAGAATAATTCAGATTAAAAAAGGATGAATATGATATTCTTGCAAAGAGAAGATATCGATTAACCCTCTCAGGCTCAAATTAAGTTGTGGCGTAATTAGCTAAGTAGCATTTCGCTGTCGCAAATCTGCAACATCTGCCTGGAGAGGGTTAAAAATGGTCAACCCAACCATAAATTGATTCTGTGCCATTAGTCAGGATGTTACCATCCGATCTATAAAAGAAAGTCAGCCCAAAAAAAACTGAAAAAATGTATGTTGCATTGTATTTTCATTTAATTGAAAACTGTAGATATAGGTGGTTATTACTTAACTTTTGTTGTAGTAATGATGCTCCCCAGAGTGAGCCAGATTAGTAATTAAACCGTCATTATAGTAAATCTGTGCAACTGTCACTCCACGCACATACATCGTGAATGTTTACCTTATACCTTATTCTCTCTAACCAATTTTGCAATTATTTTGTGGTTTTGTTTTGTTTTGTTTTTTTTACCGAAGAGACGGGATGATTAGTTTACAGCTGTGTGGCTGCAACATTCTCTTACTCTCGTCATTGTTTTTTTTCTCTCTTTTTAGAAATCGAACGGGGTAAACAAACTCATTCAATAACATAATGCTTGCGGCAATCAATTTTTACGCGAGTAAGGCTCAAACAATATGCTGCTGGTGCTGCCACAAGTAGTCAGTAAGAAACAGACCGAATCACGTTGTCATTCTTGAATGTGACATAGACCTGGTCTCCCTTTTAATTACGCGATCGGTTGACTGTGGAATGAAGGGAGGAGGAGTCCAAAATGCAAGTCCCAGGCTCATTTATTTGTTGAAAATTGTTTTCTTGGAGTTAAAGCCATCAGTTTGATAGTGGAAGCTTCATTAAATCTTTTTACAACTTTGCCTTTTCGACTTTGATGCGTTCAAGAACCTGCTGTGCAAAACTGGTTGACAGCTGTCTTGTATTTTCTTGCCTGTAACATTCTAGTCTAGACTGCTAGAGCCCTGTGACGACAGTTAATCCGTGTGGAATTACGAAGAGCATTTCCTTGACAGGAAACAAAATAATAAGGGCCCTGCTGGTCGAACTTATATTACTAAATGTATCTCCGTTGATGCAGGGTTTCTTGGACCGACTGAGACGGGGGACATCCGTGTTACACAATGCTTTTTCTCCTCGTGTGAATATTTGATGGAGAGAAAGAGCTTACTGCACAACTCCATGCCTCTGTGGATACGACGGGGAGAAAACCAGCACATTTCTCATCTCTCTCCTCAGACCCCCAAATGGGTCTTGAACCAGTTTCTCCTAGGCAGTCTCACATGCCTTACTGAACCTGTCACTCGCTGGCACCCCTTAAATATCGACTTTTCGATATAAAGGGTGAAAGCGAGACCTGTGTTTTTTTATTGTCATTATACAGACAAGATGGGTAATGAGACAGCAGAATTCCTGTAATTAATTATATTATTATCTAAAGGAGCCAGTCTTCACACTCACCCCCCCCCCCCCTCCTCCGTTGTGTATTATTCATCATGGAGGACTCCTGCCCTGCTTCCCCAGGCTATTTTTACCCAGCATGCCCATCACATTAACTGAGAGCCCCAATCCCCTGCTGCTCCCAACAGCAACCCTCCCTCCATCTGGATCATGGATTACATCCCTGCTTTCTTCTACCCTTTCTCCAACTCTTGGTATGTCTGGCCCCCCCACCCTCACTTTACATCCATCTCCCTTCTTATCCCAGCTTCTGTTTCCTTGCAACCTCCGCCCCCCACGCTTCTCTCCTCTGTCTTATGTCATCTATCCATCCATCCATCCATCCATCCATCCATCCATCCATCCATCCATCCATCCATCCATCCATCTTCCCTCGCTTATCTGGAATTGTGTTGCGGGGGCAGCAGCTGGAGCAGTGAGGCCCAGACCTCCCTCTCTCCCACCACATGGTCCGGCTCCTCTGGGGTCCCCAAGGCATTCCCAGGCCAGCCTGGAGACATTGTCTCTCCAGCGTGTCCTGGGTCTTCCCCATGGTCTCCTTCCAGATGGACATGCTTGGAATACCTCATCTGACTCCTCTCAATGATTGGGCAAACTTCCATGGCCTCTTGAGGACCCTGCCAAGGGTATAGAGCTGGTTCGTTGTTTCACAGCTAGGACAAAAACCACATTGCTCCTCCTGGATCAGAGGTTCAATGACCTGGTGGACTCTCTTCTCCAGCGCCCCTGAATAGATCTTATCAGGTAGGCTGAGGAGTGTGAACCCCTTTTTCAAAAAAAGTCTGCCAGTCCAGCAGGATTGTCCCTGACATCCATGCAATGCGGCAGAGGCATATCAGCCAAGACAGCCCCACAGCATCCATAGCCTTGAGGAACCCAGAGAGGACCTCATCCACCCCCGAGGCCCTGCTACTGAACAGGTTTTTGACTTCTTCAGCCCCGGAAATAAATGTGTCCGCTCCAGAGTCTCTGCTTCCAGCTCCTAATTGGAAGGCATTTCTACTGGGTTGAGGAGGTCTCGGAAGTATTCCCGCCACCAATCTTTAATGTTTCGAGCAAGGGAAAACTGGGTCCAATGATTTTCTTCTTCATGAGGGTCTTCCTAGCCACACTTTGTGTGGTCCCTCACTTGGGATGTGTTTGCCTTGGGTAAACATAGCTCCCATCACAGAGATGCGCAAACCCCTCTAAAACAGGAAGGTGGCAGCTCACGGAAGGGCTCATGTCTTTCAATCATTCATATTGGTGTTCTTGGCCCCCAAGGAATACTCACCGCTCATCTCTTCAGAGCACACTCATCTCCTGCTGAGTAAAAGAGCATGGTTGACATATCCAGCCGTACGTACTGTATTACTCACCCTCTCATCTGTACACTCTCACAGTTTACTTTAAACATCCTGCAAAAACGCGAAAGTAGATATCCACGTGGAGCCAAAGCCCGTGGTGTCTCATTGTGACACGCAGATGTGTCACGCAGATGCTTCGTCAAGACTCGGATAGCCCAATGTGTCTTGGTAACGAAATGTGTTTGCACATTTGACTGACTAATCAGCAGTCAGTATGCAAGTAACAAGAGATTTGACAATACTTTCCAAACTATTGGGGAAAGCATCATTAGGTGTTTGCAAAACATTTCTCAGTGGCAAAGCTTTTAGTGTCTCAATCATGAATTACTATCCTAGCAAAAGTAGTGGCACCCATGAGCAAGCAGACCCGGTATATTAACGGCTGCTCAGGTAAATTTTGTGAACAATTTCTTTTCCTATTTTTTTTCTTTTTGTTTTAAATCCACCCAAGACAAATTCATTACTGATTAAAACAACCTTTTTTTCAGTTTCTTTGGAATACATTATAAATACATTGGGGATAAAGATGTTTTTTTTTCTCAATTTTTCCATGTGCTTCATCTATTTGTGCGGTGCTGTTTAACGGTTTTACAGAGAAGGTTTTTACGCAGGAGACTAAGTGTTCTCCTGCAGTTTCCAGCCTAGAATTTAAAGGAACTCCAACGTTGGTCCTCCTGCCATTATTACACAAAAGCAATCCTCATGCACAGTGTCATTTCATTTTCAATGAGCTTCCCTTCCCTTATCAAATATACAGGGCCTCGGCAGAGAATGATGGTCTGCTCATTAATTTCGGCATTTCCAGCTCGTGAAAGAGTTACGCAGACAATGAGGGCCTCATTTGGCAGCGTCCCCGGATATTGCAACACTTTTGTTTATTTCCCATTCGAACCCATTTTACCCCTTAAGGTAGACAGCAGAATTAAAGTTTCAGAAGACCCAGGTGATGTGCATTGTCTCTTGGAAACCGCACATCCTCACGAGCTCAAAGCGTCCTCGTCTGAAGCTGTGCGCGCAGTTTCAAGCCTCAGGTAACTTGTTGGGAAGCTGCTTTTCTTCACAGAGCATTCATATGGACACGTACTCCAGTTGGGAATGAAGATTATATTGTATATAATAATTATATATACAGTATAAGTGTGTATATATATATATATATATATGTGTGTGCATCGACCGCAAAACTGACTCTGTTAAAAAAAAGGATAAATAAAAACAGAAACATCCATTTGCTCTGATAGCGCAGTCGATAGAGCATCACACTTTTAATCTGAGGGTCCAGGGTTCATGTCCCTGTTTGGGCACTGGCTACCTTTGGGAGTGGCACGGCGCAGGAGGTAGCGCACTTGTTTTTGGAACGGAACACTCTCGATTTGACTCCTGGCGCCTCCTAGCGTGTTGAAGTGTTGTTGAGCAAGACGCTGAACCCCTAACTGCTCCCCAGGTGCTGATGCATGGCAGCTGCCTGTTCATGGTTCATCCATGATGGGTTAATTGCAGAGAATGAATTTCTCCACGAGTAATTAATAAAGGATTTAATTAAATGATATTTCATCAATGCAATGCCATTGATTTAAACAGTGTTGGGGTTGCTACTCAAAAGAAAAGAAAATATCACAACTGATTTTACTATCCTTTGTATGCGCTGGCACGAAATCTCACAACATTACCCTTTTTCCGCTGCTTGAAAAAATGTAATAACAGAAACCAGAGAGTTTGTGCCCAAAGAGCAGTTTGAAGAAACACAATGTTTGTTTGATGAGAGGTGGAATTAGCGTCGGCGATGCTGGTTATTACAGATGAAAACACATTAAGAAATAGTGGAGCATATACAGTAGAGCAGCTTTTCAGATTGGCCGATTATAGTATCATTGTTTAGTAAATCGCCTGAATGTGATAACTGAGTTCAGAACAGGAATGCTGTCCATCACTGACAACACAGGTTGTAAATAATATATGGACATCCTAGCATTTATAACCTGCAGCACATCACACATGATATTATACAGTGTTTTTTATATCGGCACCGTCTAAATAACATAAATGTCTTCTGTTAAATGGAAAGAGCACTGCTGCTTGTTTGTGTGTGGGGGAGGGATGGATTCAAATGGCAAGTGTAGCTCACAGAGTTAGAGACGTCAGGGTGATCAGTTCACTTAAGACCCGTGTTAATGTCAGGTCTAAACAGCGCCTTAGTCCTCATTGATCCTGCATTACAATGAATATTCCAATGAGAACAAAGGAACTGCCCCCTTGAGAGGAGGCTGACATGACCCTTAATCTATTGTGCTTACAACCAAATAATATTGATTGACAAAAAATGTATAATGATGTGACACCCCACCCCCAGCCACATTTTTTTGCACTATTTATTGTTTTGCACGGTTCCTCACAGTTCCTCCTTCATGTGACAACAAGAGCATATTTAGTCCTCTACAGGTAGTATATGTTTGGGGGGTGGGTGATTACCTCAGGCAGAGAGAATTTCCGGCCTGAAATTAACCTTCCGAAGCCACGATTTCCCGGCAGGCTGAAAACAACGTCTCAATTCTAAGGTTGGACAAACCAATCATATGCTTGAGGTCGCAGTTAAAGACCAATTTAACAGCGTCTGTTTGTTTGAACATACGCTTTGCATGCAAAAATGTCTATTAGGAAGTTTTTGCCTGGTGCGCAGATGTATTTCAGGATGCTCTGGTCAGAATGCAAAACCAAAATCAAATGCATTGATTTAGTTGTTTTTATGTTTCAGTTGGCATACATCTTGACCTCGGTCCCTTCTTTGAAAAAAACACTCCCCAGCATATGATAACAAGGTAGAAACTCATGGGTCCCATGCCTTTTTCTAGGTGACATCTGCTACAAAAAATTGTCATGCTTTTTTCCTTTCCGCCACTCTTCCAGTCTGTCACCAGTCTTTGTCCAACTCATTTGATATAATCCTTTCTTTAGCAGGCTTCATATAGCAGCCACCTCCTGCTCCCCCCTTTTCCCCTCATACGTCCTCCTTGTCTGATGTCCTTTCCACCAAGCGTACTCCTCATCATTTTGCTTGCCGTCTTGTTCTGTCAGCTCCTTCAAACGCCTCTTCCCCTCCCCTGCTGACTAAGCAGATTGTTTGGGAGGTTGTACCAGTCCGGCATGTCAGGTGGGAACAGGTGTTACTGCAGGGTGCAGGCTGACCTCACTGTGTCACTTTAACTCCAACTCATCTCCAGTTAGTTTTAGAGGCCGCCTCTCCATCTCTGCTCCGTCGAAGGCTCGCCACATGAGGGGCGGAAAGGGCATAAGGAGGGAGGATGCGTCGGCTCTGTGAGACACACCGCGCAAGTGCCTTTCGGGGGAGGGGGGGGGGGTGCGTGGAATGAACTTGGATGAGTCAGGAGCGTTCACCCAAAAATGAAAATTTTCCACCCAACCCCTTTGAAAATCAATGTGTGAAGGCAATAACAGAAAGCGAATGTTTTTTTTTCAAATATATCAAGTTTTTGGAAGACTTAAAATGAAGTTTTGATAAAAAAAACAAATAATTTTCACCATTTTTATTGCAATTACCACGCTGACCACATTCACTTTAGCTGCTTTCGCCAGCAAAGTTCCAGGAACTTTCCAGCTCGCAGTTAGTTCCAGGAACCCCTGTCCTCTGGGGGAAACTTTAGTTTTGCATTCTCACTGGCAGTAAGGAACCAGGAAGGGACTGGTGTGATGCAAGGAAGACAACATGGGCAACATGGAGAGCAAAGTTGCAAATGGGTTTTAGTGTTAAAATGAGACTGAGAGCAGATGTCAACATTTGTGAGCAACAGTATGGTTTCATGCCTAGAAGTACTATAGATGCAATATTAGCTTTAAGAATGCTGGTTGAGAAGTACAGAGAAAGTCAGTGGAAGATTCATTGGGTTAGGGTTAGGACAGGGTGGGTTATGACAGGGTGCCAAGAGATGAACTCTGGTATTGTATGAGGAAGTTTGGAGTGGCAGAGAAGTATGTTAGACTCGTGCAGGACACTTTTGTGAGATGTGAGATAGTGGTGAAGTATGCAGGAACATAGGGTAACTTTATAAGAGTGTGGCTTGGAGCTCACAGGTGGACTACACATTGTATCGACAATGTCTTTAACGGAGGAGTTCAAGGTGGAGGTTGGACTACATCAAGGATCAGCTCTGAGTCCCTTCTTGTTTGTAGTGGTGATGGACAGGCTGACAGATGAGATTAGACAGGAATCTCCATGGACCATGATGTTTGCAGATGACATTGTGATCTGTGGTGAGAGCAGAGAACAGGTTGACAAAAATCGAGAGGTCGAGGTATGCTCTGGAAAGGAGAGGAATGAAGGTTTTTCGCAGCAAGACAGAATATATGTGTGTGAATGAGAGGGAACGGTTAGGCTACAGGCAGTGGAGATTAAAGAAGGTTGAGAATTTTTAGTAATTAGGGTAAACAGTCCAAAGCAATGGGGAGTGTGGAGAAGAGGTGAAGAAACAGGGTCAAGCAGGTTGGACCTGTTGGAGAAAAGTGCCCTGGGTAAGATGTGATAAGAGCATCAGCCAGAATGAAAGGAAAGTACAAGGCAGTTATTAGACCAGCAATAGCGTGTGGTCAGTCTTATTGAATAGAGGACAGAAAGCAGTGCTTGAGGCAGCAGCGATGAAGATGTTGAGGTTCTCTTTGGGAGTGATAGGGATGGATAGGATCAGAAATGAGTCCATCAGAGGGACAGCACATTAGATGTTTTTGAGAGAAGGTGAAAGAAGCCAGGCTGAGATGTTCAGTCATGTACAGAGGAGAGATAATGAATATTTTGGTAGAAGGATGCTGGGATTGGAGCTGCCAGACAGGAGGTCGAGAGGAAGATCTAAGAGAAGATTTAGGGATGCACTGAAAGAGGACATGAAGTTAGTTGGTGAGAGAGAAGAGGATAGAGAGAATAGGATCAGATGGTGGAGGTCGATTCTCTGGCGATCCCTGAAAGTGAAGGTGAAAGGGTAAGAAGATTCCCTACTCTGCTCTGCCTGTTAAAACAACTAACAGATAACTCTGTACTAGTTCTGTACTTACTTTGCAAAAATGTTTATGTTCTCCTCCAAGCCCTCGAAACTCTGTGAAGCTTTGACATCTTCGTCGGTCTATTTCTTGCTGGTTCATTAACCTAAGAAAATAGAGGACCAGAACTGTTTTTAAAAAGTGGCGCACTGCAAGAAGTATCTGGTAATGCACCTTCGTCATATGAGTTCCCATGGAAACAATAAAAAGACTGTGCAGGAGCTAAAATGGTTCTAGGAACTGATATCCCTAAATCTTGGTTCCTAGGCTGTCCAACTGCACTAAACAATGGGGTGGTTCCTGAAAAGGTTCTAGGAGCTGCAAAAAATTCCTACAGTGTGAAAGTGCCTATGTGACCGATGTTGTGAGTTCCTGCAGGGAGCTTGTGCTCTGTTCATTCTCCATCGATTCCCCGCTCTGTCAACTTTGAGCCCGGCTTGCATTGTTCAACGGTGCAAGCGCTTTGCGATGAATCCAGATGAGGATGCTCTGCAGTGCACTTGACCCCACATGGTGTTAATCCCCCGAGAACCAACTTCTTTGTTTACTCTGCCGTGCGTACCTGGGTACAACTACTAATTCTGTTTTACAATTTCTCTTTTATGTTCCACTTACACTGTCTGAAAAGCCCAGTTTGGATGTTTTGGGGACCTTTACATTCATCTATCATCTGCCATTTATCCCACACTCAGGGTCACCGGGATGCTAGAGCCTATCCTAGCTGAGGCAGGGGACAGCCTGGACATATATTGACAGACGATCATTCACTCACTCATTCGGGGCAATTTTCCCAATTTTTTTACCAATTAACCTGCTGCATGTTTTTGAACTGTGGGAGTAAACTGACAGACGCAGGGAAAACATGCAAACTCCACACAGAAAGGTCCCATTGTTAGAATCAAACCAGGGTCCTTTGTGCGGTGAGGCCAAAGCGCTAACCACTGCACCACCGTGCTGGCTTGATTTTACAGATGGATTCAAATTTGTTTCGACATTGACTGCTGTCATTTCCTGCTACTAGCAGATATGACAACACCCGATGCAGTTCTGTAAGTCTGTGTAAAAAGACTGGACTTTAATGCCTCGCCTCCGCATTGATCTGTTTACATACATCCAGCAGCTAGTCCATTAGAATCAGGAACAGTTTTATTATGAAGAAAGCTTTGTGGCCTGTTGGTGCACAGTGATAGATATGATATCAGGGGTGTAATTAAAAAAAAACAACAATAAACAATAATGCACAAGAATCGAATATCTACACATCAGTAAAAAAATTTACATACAAGTGTGCTGCGAGTGTTTCGGAAAGGGTGGAGGAGTCTCAGACATTCAATCATGCATGCAAGCCTCGGGGTCTTGGAGGTGCAGAGCAGCCTTTTTGGCAGATTGATGCGCCGCAGTTTGCCCTTGTCCCTGGCAGTGGTGGCAGCGAACCAGGTGGTGATGTCTATTAGACCCTTGATGATCTCTAATCTATAAGTAGATTGCGTTTTTTCTGCTTTTACTGGTTCACTGAATATGTTTGCATTGTAGAAAAAAAAAAAAAACAACAAATGCACAAAAATTAATGTTCCATGCCATCAGAGGGCTTTTTTATTCACGCGTAAAGGAATGTATATCGTTGAACTCATTGGCATATTATCCTTTTCCTACACGCAATTACAGACTTGAGTATGCAGAAGTGAAGTGCAGGAGGGTAACATTCTGCAGTTTATTTTTACAGGTTCTAGAGCTACGTTCACAATTGTTTGGCTGATAGGACTCTCTGAACTGATAGCAGTTGAGGAGGCATCCCGCCCCCAAGCTTTGTTTTTTTTTTTTCTCTTTTTTGGTTTTGTTTTGACCCCTGCTATTACCTTGAGCATCTCCTGAAATATGAAAGCTGATGTTATTCACGGTGCCATTACAACACACACACACACACACACACACACACACACACACACACAGATACTCTAGTGTGACAGGGTAAGTGAGACAGCAAAGCGAGACAACAAGTGTTCAATTTTCCCCCATGTGTATCAGAGGAGAATAAAAACCGAGTGCCATAACATTAACATTATATTCACCTCCTCTCATGAATCATTCATCCTCACTAAATACTGCATATCTTGTGAAATTTTGTTGATACATCAACTTCGTATGAATGTTTAATCCCAACCCAGATATCCACAGTTGTCTTATTTATTTATTTATTTATTTATTTTTTTGGAAGATAACCTTTTGCACCGTAGCTCAGAGACAATAACAAGAATGCAATTTGAGGGTGCTCGGAGAAATGTTCAGAAATCTTTTTGATCTGGATCTGCTCCAAGGAAAAACAACGGTGATGAACAGCACCGGGAGACGTGCCAGATTTCAGGCAAATGTGGAAGCGGTTAGAAAATAACTCTTCAGGCAGCAGGTGTGAAAGGAAGAATAGGGTCGAGGAAATTGATCCCGGTTTTCAGTTGAAACGCAGAATAAAAAAAAACAAATGGCTTTGTGTCCTAAACGTAGAGATATCTACAGATGTATGTTTGCACAGTCTTGTAATGGATTATTGAAAGAGGAGCATAAAGCAGTCCTAAAAGGCAGATGAGACATGGAATTTTTCTTTTGTCCTATGACAGCAATAATCTGTCTTTGTAGTTTTGATACCATGTTTATCCCTCTTTTAAAAGAAATTAAATAAATAAAAAAACTCTGTTATTGCAAATATACGTGATGCACACTGTGAAAAACATGATTTCAGAAAAAGGCTCAGCCGTTGTGGATAAAAATGTGATGAAAATCACATTGTCTGCAACAATTGAGCAAAAGATTTCCCTGTAAATAACGCTGTCAAGTGAAGTGGCGTACAGTGCATAGACAAATGGCAACTTGGTAAAACTTTATACACATCATTTGTAAAGCGCCAAATTTGTCAGAGGGAAGACAATGTCATGAGCAAAGCTATTATTTTTCTTCCCCTTTTATAGTGCCTTGTCATGTATATAACTTCACACTATGTAAATAACCTGTCTACTGTATCTATTTATTTCTATTTTTGTAAAAAATCTGTACATGCTCCGAGCCAGGATTTCTCAATTAAAAAATCTTGATTCTTGTTTGTAAAAAAAAGTTATATAATGGCAAAAAGGTACAACATTAAACTAAACTACATTTTGCAAATAAGAAGTGAATGTGGAATTTTGCGTGACGCCTCATCAGACTGGCAATGTGTATTGTTGCTGGAAGGTGTAGGTTTAAAAAAACCCAGGTCCTGATTTGCAGACAGGCCTGACAGTCTCCATGGAAACTGAATCAAAAAGGTCAGAGTCTATAGATTATAAGCAAAATAAAAAGAAAAAAAAAAGGACAATTTATAATCTGGATAATCCCAAAGTACAAATCCTCTAGTTATGTCTGTCCCCCTCCATGCAAATGAAAAGAAACAAAACTTGTCAGTATTGATCGAAATAAAAGTGTGTCATGATTTTCTCGACTAATAAGCGCTCTGTGTTGGATTTATCTTCATAGATATTTGTTTTAAATAAAATCTACGATTCTGTCCATCTCGCGAGCCAAGAATGTAAACAGTTACGGTTGACATGCAGCGTCCAGCCTGGAATACAAAATAGGTTAAATTATTTGAAATGGGTGGAAAAAATATGAGTAAAATTTAATTTTGATGGAATATCTCATGAAAGTCAGGGAATAAATACAATGATTGAGTAGATATTAAACATACCCAGGGGACTTGTGTGTGTGTGTGTGTGTGTGTGTGTGTGTGTGTGTGTGTGTGTGTGTGTGTGTGTGTGTGTGTGTGTGTGTGTGTGTGTGTGTGTGTGTGTGTGTGTCTGCGTACCAGTATAGCTCTAGCAAAGATGCCACAGCCAATCACTGGAAGGGAATTTAGTGCCTCCCTGCTTCCTGCTCCAGTGGGCAGATACGATTATAGCATTTAGATTCAGGAGCAGACATTCTGTCTCATCAGGCTGACTAGATCTACACCTTCCCTCCGAAAAACCTTGGCAGCACTTTATCCGCAACGTGCTGCTGTGCTTCTCTTCGAATTTGTGAGCGTGCTAAACCAAAGCTGCGCCCTTTACCGTGCCGCGTGTCAACCGGCAATATCTCTCAAAGGACTTTTTGGTATGGTTTTTTGCTGCACAAATTTGATAAAATGGCTAAAACATTAGGATACGATTAATATATAAAACTTCATCAAGGGAGCAAAATGGGGAGAAGGTAATTAGGTAGAAAATTTCCTGATAATTTATCTTGTTTAGAGTAGGTGTCATTTTTTTTTATTGCATGGTGGAAAAAATAATTATTTAAAAAAACAAAACAAAATATATGCAAAGGGTGATGATGTGTCCACCAGAACTGTACAGGTCGAACACAACCCTTGTGTGACAACGCCGGAGCCGGGTCTGATGGCATGCTGCAACCCGAAATGATCTGCCTCCTTGATAGGCCAGCAGTTCTATCAGCTGCAGACCACGCTGTAATCGTATTATCTATTGTTAACGGAGTTGGTGTTGGATGGGGGCTCAGCCATCTCCGCCGGGCAGATTACCTCTGCATTATCCACTCGGAACAGGACATGATCGCCTATCACGAGCCGGAGGTGTCAATTGATCCAATCAGATTGTCCCACCGGTGGAGCGAGGCCACTCCCATCGCCAGCTAATAATGGAAGAAACACCCAGTTTGCAGGGCTGATGTGGCCTGCTGGCCTGTTCCTGTTACTGCTTGTCTGTTGCGCTGTTAAACCACATTCGTCAGGGAAACACTATTTATTTTGTGTTTGACTCCGACATTAGTCCTTTCCAAAGGTACTCTGAAGCTGCTGCTTCTTGTGATGAATAAATCACAAAGTGAGCCAGCTGTCCGCAGTCGTGGTCATGTTGAGGCGGACGTTGTGCCGCAATACAGGGCAAATAGTCAAGGTTCTTGACTATTACAGGGGCTACTGTAACTTGTTATAACACGAGTACAAGCAAAGTATTTAAAAGAAGATATTTGATGCAGAGATATTACTTGAAGAATTGTTTTTTTTTTCCCTTCTTTAATCACTGAAAGATATGTGCACCATTTAAATGTAGTTAATCTTCTTCAGAGCTAACCTGAGGTACTTTGGGTAGATAAATAGTCAAAGTATTGCATCGGTTTATATGAGTGTATCATATATTTGTATAAAACAGTTTATGCGTGTCCTCTCGAATCACATTCTTTTTAAAGGCGGAACAGAGCGTGCTGAATTGCTTGACTAAACTTCTCCACCATATTTTGTATTTCAGTGTCTGCATTAAATAGGTCTTTACTCTTCAACAGTCCTTGCCAAATTGCATCTATGTCAAGGTCGGAATTCATTGGAATAAATATGGAATAAATACAGAATAAATTGGTATTTAATTGATCACCTCAAGAATGCGTCTTGGTGGAGAATACAACTCGCAGTTAATCAGAATGTGGAGCTGTGGGAAAAGCATTGAGCTCACTTTGCGACGTTGGGAGACGCCTTAAGATAATATCCACTTTTGCACAGTAGAAACATTTTGCAGTTCCTAGAGGTTTATCAGGGACTCGGCCGTTTTTCGGGTAGGACATCATAGGAGACATGGACATCGGACCTCACCAGTTCTAGAACCATTTTAGCTCCTACTCTGATGTGGGGTGTTTTTACACCTCCAAAGAAACTCATATAACCGGGGTGAAATTCATAATCTATGCCCATGACCAGATACTTCATGCCATGCAGATGACGAACGCTATGGCAGCTTTGCTATAGCAAAGACCTCTGCAAAACACGACATCTGTGCATCTCGGTCAGCCTGATGGTGAGAACTTGGCCAGAGGCGTCGCAGCTTAGCAAGAGGAAGTTGCTTAACAGTAGCTTAATGATCTACACAGGGAAATACTTCATGTGACGCTGTTCTCAGCGTTACTTCATCAGCTTGTTTATGGGGCCAAAGTCTTCAAGTCACATTTTCATTTGTGTAAAAGCAAGAATACAAAAATCAAATCATTTCACTCAGTTTGCCAGTTTTGTGTAGTTCTCAGTAAACAAGCAAAGTCATAAAGGTGGGTGTTTTTAAAGAAGTATTGCATAATGTGTATGAAATAGGCTTATGGCTCTGTCTTTAGACCTCTTAGCTTTTCCTCATTCTTTCTGTTTTCTTTAGATATTTTTTTAGCCGTAGTTTTTTTTTTTTAAATCATCTATCAAGATCAATTTCTTGTCGCCATAAACAGACCATTTAAATTGGCAAAAAATAGCAGTCCCAAACAGAGTACAGCAGCAAAGCCGCAAACCCTCTATCTATGCTTGTATTTTTGTCTTTTTTCTTGTTATGCTGTACTTAAGAGTAATTTTCCCCTTTTGTGCCAGACTGCAAAAATAGAAGAGACAAAATTAGCAGTTAAGGGCAATATGTGAACATAGGACAGGAGCTTCACCAAACACCCGCTTCCAGAAGCCATCTTGGATATGCTTGTCAACTTGCTCTCATTTTTTCTTTTTTTTTCTGCACGCTGTAATTGAATCCACATTGGGAAAGATGTGAAAGGTGGATGAAAATGAAAGTGCTCAAAGGCGCACCTCCGTCTCGGCACATCAGCTTGTTCAGCGCTTAAGTATTTGTTTTCCTGTCAGCTAGCACAGTGTTGGTCCATTCGCCAACTATTCTGGAGCAGACAATTTTCTGAAAGCAATTTATCCAATTGCAGAGAATCTGTAAAATAATAAACACCATGGGTTTTACTGGTACTAGACATCTGTCGGTAATAGCCTGAGACTATAACTGGGTTCAACGGTAACGCGGTGTACTTTGCTAACCACGTGCTCACAGCCTGTGTATTTCTAACCTGCTTTGCTCTGTGTGAGTGATCAAGGTCAGCAGTGGCAAACTTTTCTATGTGTTGCAGTCAATGCGGCATAAAAATTGAAATGACATTGCTTAGTGTGGGGATGATAATAAGGTGGCCTTTTGAGGGGGTGAAAATATATCTCTTCACCAAGAACTACCCTACTAATCGCACTTAGCCTCCAACACCCCCGGAAAAAAAAAAAAAAAATCGGATCTTCGATGACTGAATTACACTTTTTGTAAGTCGCTTTGGATAAAAGCGTCTGCCAAATGACTGTAACGTAATGTAATGGGAAGAAAAAAGTACCTTGGGGAACATGGTGGCGCACAGCAAAAAAAACCCTGGTTTCCTCGCACAACCCAAAAGTTGAATGGGAGACCCTAAATTGCCCAGATGCGTGAAAGACAGGGTGAATATTTGGATGTCTGTATATGTGGTCCTTTGGTCGATTAGCCACCAGTCCAGGGTGAACCCAGCCTCTTGCTGAATAACAGCTGGGATAGATTCGAGCGCCCTCAAATTGAGGTGTATAGATAATAAATGAATGAATGAAAAAAGGGCCTGGAACTGTGTTAAAAGTATAAAAACACAAATAAAGGAATAATCAGGAA
Organism: Fistularia commersonii; assembly: GCF_037954325.1. Taxonomy (NCBI): domain Eukaryota; kingdom Metazoa; phylum Chordata; class Actinopteri; order Syngnathiformes; family Fistulariidae; genus Fistularia; species Fistularia commersonii. The sequence goes on from NC_141290.1 coordinate 12,145,758, forward strand.
ATGAAAACAAATGAAGCCATTTAAAGAAGAAGCTTTGTGTTGGTCAAAGAATGGTGCTGTGTGTTCAGTAGAGGATAGTATAATGTAAAATTTTCTGTGATGTGAATTTTCTATTCATAATGTCTACATTGAATGCATTGGACTAATAAACACAATTTTTGTTCCCTCTGTCAATTACCATTTCTATTTTATTGTATAACATGATATGGTTTATAATATATTATATTTTCTACATGAAATTGACAAGCAGCAAAGGTTAAATGAATGTTGCTTTCTAGGGTTTTCCACATTTAATGCATTCAGATATCCTAATATTGCGGTATAATTTTTCCTCCCTCCATTTACCACAGCAGTAGCAAATTGGAATTTAATCGGTGGCCTTCGTATCACTCTCTTTTCATCCCGGTTGCCAAACACTTTCTTTCATGATGGCTGACCTGTTTGTGCATGGCCCTAGAAGTTTGTACAGCTGCTCAGGAGCGGGGCAGATAAATGACGGGCTTTTTAAAGCACTCCAGATCTGATCTTCCTAGTCTGCGGCCTTTCACGAGAAATAGTGCATAATAAAACCGAGCAGATATCACACCTGCTGGCCGGAACATGTGTAGCTCGATAACCCCACCACCACACTCCCCGCCCAACCCCATCCCAGTTTCTGCGTTAACTTATTCATGATGTGCAGAATGGATTCACAATGCTACAAGTAGTCCAAAACAAAGAAATAACTGTAAATACACTTTTTCATAGTTCATAATTTGCAGAGGATCCCATTTATAATCGTTGTGTTTGCAATTCTCTTCGCCTCCGTATGAAAATAACAAACATACCACGGAAGCACTGGAGGAAATGAATACCGGTAAATGAACTGCATAAAGTGATGGTGGGTGTGTACTTCACACTTATTCAAATAATACGGCTGTACATTAATAGTGTTATTATTCTCAAAATAACAGTACAACTGCCTGTAAAACAATTTATTGTTTATCAACTGAAAAGTAATGCAGGCTTCTCCCCTGCCAGTTATCTGTTCTTCGATGAAGGACAATTTGTCCAAACCCAGTGCGCTCCCACAGTGGCACTAAGGCCTTCAAGGCATAATCTAGAGACATGGCTTTCGACATGACTCACACAGAGGCATGTACACACACAAACACACACACACACACACACACACACACACACACACACACACACACATATTAATAATATATGCGTCACTGTGAAGTATGTCAAAAGAAAACATGTCATCTGGCAGATATCGAATTAATGAATATTAATCAAGCAAAGCATTAACGAGTGAATTCTATCTTTCTGTTTTAAGGCATACAACATCCACTGCCCATTTTTCGACAACATATAGTACATTTTGACACTACTGTATTTTATTTGTCGACCGCATAAACAAACGCATCCCCCTTCCCCCGAGATCCCTATCATAATTTGATTTTGACGCCGCCGCGTTGGCCGACAGCAGGTCAGACAGGTACTGGTAGCGCTGTCTGCAAATCAACGTTGTGTGACGTGAATTGATCTGTCACGCTCACACACGCTGCTTGTTACTATTTCAACTTCTGATTCAGCACCTGGAGGGTTTGACACCTTGCTGCTTCTTTTACCTCTTTTTTATTACATCTTTAGTTTCTTCTGCATGTTTTTAGTCTCTGATGCATGCTAAGCTGGCAGCGAGGACTTAAAAACAAACAAAAAAATAAGAAAAAACTGGGTTTGATCATTCTTGGGATTTTAATGGCTGACATGATATGCTTTTTTGTCCAATTGTCATTCAACTGCAGTGTGTGTGTGTGTGTGTGTGTGTGTGTGTGTGTGTGTGTGTGTGTGTGTGTGTGTGTGTGTGTGTGTAAATTAGCTACCACAGAAGTCTAAAAAAACCCACACATCTTTGAGGCTACAGAAAACCTCTTTCATCCTGCCAAGCAAAACAAAACACTGTTTGACGTTACACAACAGCACCAAATTCCACGACATTAAACTCGCCATGTTTTTATATTTTGCACTGTGGATCTCTTGTCCTTTTCACATGATGACCGTCACCGGAGAATCGCACATGTGCGGTTATTTCATCAGTTATTTACTTTTAGAAAAAAACATATTTAACCCAGTTCATTAAGATACTCCTTACTGTTTCCACCCCTCTTGATAAATGCCCGCCTCTTTATCTCGGGCAATTGTTGCCCAAAGATGTTCCGCGCCGTAAAACATATTATGGGATCGACCCATGAAAACCTCCGGTGAGTTGTTCTGGGGAACAAATTTCCAATTGACTTCTTCCGCACAAAGACCTGCCAAACTTGCAATCCCAAAACTCCTGCATGTCAAAGCCTGCCTTAATATCACCAGACTTTCCTAAAAGCATGTCAAACTGCCAAATAATATTTCTGTCATTGAAAAAGTGCAATTCCAAGCCCAAACTCCCCCCCCCCCCCCCCCCTTCTTTGTATACAAACCTATGTTTGTGTAATTGTGCCATCAGAATTAAATGCAACAGGTCTTTCAAGCAAACAAATTTGAACCGAGCTGGAATATGAAAAATAAGCTCTGGTTAGTTTGTGTTTTCCATCAGGCAAGCTCTCTCGCTCTCGCTCTCTCGCTCTGCGTAATTTTCCTTCCGTTTTGCTCGGTCTTTTCAGAGGATGAGGAAATTAAACTGGGTCACATCCTGTCTCCTCTGTAGTTTAAATGGAATAAATAATAATATGTAAAAAAAAAAAAAAATCTTGGTGTTAATGCCATCCCGAGTGAATGGATGAGAGGATGGAGTGATGACTCCCTGGTCACTCGCGCACAGCTTTTAAACGTGCGCGCCGCTACTGATGTAAAAATATGTGAGGGTTTTGAAATGCATCCGTCTGCTCCCGGCTCATCTTATCTTCCGCCATCGCCCCCCTTTTTCTTTTCTCCTGTAAAAAGTGCTTGTTGCCGACACTTTTCTTCCCTGCTACGTCTTTATCTAACATTTCAGGGGTTTCAGCGGGGACTGCCTGCTGCCACAGCTCAATAATTCTGTCAGGTTCACCTTTTTAATGTGGAGGATGTCAGTCTTTTTCACACACACACACACACACACACACACACACACACACACACACACACACACACACACACACACACACACACACACACACACACACACACACACACACACACACACAAACACACATAGATAAGCAACGGTGGTTTGCTGGTGATGGGATCAGTGAGGAAGACTGTTAGTACAAGGCTGTCATCGTTCTGTGGCTCACGCGCTCTTTGTAGTATTGATTAGTTTTACTGTTAAAAAAATCATACTTGATCAATAAGAGCCATATTTCAGCATTTATTTATTGTTTTTCATATTCATTCAACAAGAAACCTGTGTTTTAAAATCCAGACAATTTTGTGTACAATGCAGCCATTTGCTACATAATATCATGGCACTGATATATTTTTTTTGTTGTTAACTAACCAAAATCCAAATGTAAAAATCTACAATCCATGCTGTATTGCATCTTTTTTTATGCTGGTGTTTGGATTTTCAGACCAGCATTTGATTCAAATGTCCCTTTTACCTGAATTTTTTTCCATCATACAAAATGTGTACAAAATCTTTATGTTCTTTCTATCTGTCATTTACATCCAAACACTGGCTTGCCATTTTTCAGTTTTTTTTTTCCCCTATCCCCATGCCAACATACAGAAATGAACACGGTTCTGTTTTTGACATAGTCATAACACCTGATCCCCAACCCCTTCCTGGCCTCCCGCCATTATAATGGCCAAAACACAGACTGTGAGCAAATGAGCAGGATTGAAATACGTTTTGGCAGTGGCCGCCACCCTCACAGAAACAAGAAAATTGTGTTTTACAATCTCATTTCAGAATTACTAGTTATTACCATGGTTTGAAATAGAGCAGAGAATCTGATTGACTGGCCGCTTATCATAATCAGATGACGTTCCTTAGCAGTAGTTTTGCTTTGGCAGCAATTTTGACAGCATTTTCCCCTGATGCCTGTCCGGCGGCCTGCCAGCCTTGTATCAGGCCGCGATGACTGAGCCCGGTAACTACTCATGTGGGCGCTTTCTCATATAGGCGGTGCGTTTAACACTGTGCCATGAAGTTGTAGCATTTGCAATGTTTGCTCATTTGCCTATTAGTGCAAGAGAATCTCACAAATGACTTATATCTAGGGGTGTAACTCAATTGAAAAAATATATTATAATCAATATATAATATTCTAATTACATTTTTTGTTTATCTCTTTCTTTGTAATTCATCAGTAGAATTAATCGCATTTTAATCACATTTCAACATTTGACACGAGAAAAAAAGTAATTTTAGTTTGTTTGATGAAGAAATCAATACATAAGTGGTCCTCAGTCCAAAGCATTCCGTCTCACCATAATAAATTTATTAATTGAATTGATAAATAAGTCAATTTTTTCATTTATTTCATTTATTATTTTATTTCTGAGCTTGTGGTCAAGTGTTGACTGATGACACTAGACCCGAGGGGTTGGAGGTGCTCCTGTGATCAGTGAACTCCTTTGGCATAAAGCGCAAAGAATGTTGTTTTTTTTTTCCTATACACTTTATAAGATTCTTAGATTGAAATTTTCCTTCAGCCAGCATAGTCCCATCTTTCTCCTCCATCATGCTATCACACTGCGTCAGTGTAATCTGTCCCCCTGGAATAAGGAATGTTCCGCTATGCAAATTTAAATGTGATTAATATGCATAATTTTCTTAACATGTTTTTGAATCAAAAAGAACATGTTAAAGTCCCAGCTCCAATTCCACCTATTTAAAGGAACAATTTTCACCTAAAGGCCACAGGGTTCTTCCCCTGCAAGATTGGTGGTGATATTGGAATGTCACAACAGTGCTTTGGATTTAAAAAGTAATGTATGGTGTGAAGAGGAACTTATTAGGCTGGGAACGATGTACCTTTCTACTCCAGATTTAATGGCTTCTTTTTAACATCTTTTGTCTCTTAGATGTTATTTTCTTGTTGTACTTGATGTGTTACGTCTGGATGCTTTTACAACTCCTGAGCATCACTCATGCCGTAAAATGGAATTTGGGGGTTCTTTTAATTCCATTAATCCATATTTAATTTGATTTCTGCCGAACAGTGCAAACAGGAGCCTTTCGCAAGAATTCAATCAAAAGAAATCCCGCCCAGCATTAATCGATCTGACCTTTGAATATTTCCTTTTGGACAGTAACAAGATGCATCGACTTTCACCGTTCATCTTTGAAACCAGCAGAAATGACCGAAGCCAAATAAGAAATACGTATTTAAAAAAAAAAAACTATCTTCTAATCAGGATATGACTGATAAGGATTAGAACAAAAATCCATGATTCGATTTTCATCTCGCTGAAATATGAAATTTTACAGTATATGGCAGAAGCACATGCATTCGGTTATCATGTCAAACGCCATAAGATGTTTCCGACCCCACTGTCTGATATTGTTTTTCTGAGCCAGCAGTTGCTATGGACGGCATAGGCGATTATAAAAACAATACTCTGAGACTCTGCAGTGGGCCTAATCAGATAAAACCTGTTTTGAGCAAACAAACGTCTGGTTCTGCTGTGTCAGAACATTGCGGGGGCTACTTTGATCCTCTGCCTTTTTTTTTTCCCCCGCCACTGCCGCTACAAGAATCAACCTTACATCCTCACATGTCCGTCTCACAATCAAAGTCCTCTCAGATGCGGGGGCTTGTTTCCTCGGGATTGCCCTGGCTGTTCTCACTTCAATTACTTGACAAGGCCTTCTGAGGGCGGAAGTTTTGCAGGTCATAGCTCTGATCGAATCCCTAACACCCGAACACATTCAGAGGCGAAAAACAAGTGTTTTTAAAATCCCAATTTTTTTGGCAGCTTGGAAAACTTCTTTTGTTTTTTTTTATGCTTAAATCTACTCTTGAAAATGCATCTCATCATGAAGCACATGTCGCACCGTGCCACAAATCCACCAGGGTGTCATGAGAGTATATGAAATGGACATTTATTTTCTGGTACAAGCGTGGCCAAAATTGACAAGTGTTGACCTCCACAGCGGGCTCTGTGCAGATTTGTGCACCGGAGCCGGAGTCCAGCACCTGCAGTGATTTGGAGAGAGAGAACAACCTCATGATGTAGCCGGATTCCTGATATTGTGATTCTTTGTGGGAGTCCCTCTTCAAGGTATTTGCCCCTGGCTCAACCATTTAGAGTCAGCTCTGGGAGCGGTGATGGCCCGCGGCGTCTGAGGAAAGCAGTGGCATTGAAAGCTGAATGGGAAAAGATACTTTCATATTGCCAATGTTTGTAGGTACAAACTGCGACTAGAACTGCATCGAGTGGTGCTTTAGTGAATGCTAATGTTTCGGGGAGGAGCGGCAATTATGAGCTAAACCGCACAGTTTGTTTGGTACAATTCACTGAAAGAGAACAGCATCTCCTGCATTGCAGCAGCAAAGAATCTCCAAAGGAGTGCTGCGGTTCAACTGCGTAAGGGACAGACCGCACACAGGTCCACTAACCTTGAGTACCAAGGGTTGATGCAATATAATTTCCATTAAGACACCTGTCATAAGACATTGGTGTAAAGTTTGACTGGAGGCAGCTGAATTGTCATTTTCTAAGCAGGAAAAATACTTTTTTTTGTGCTCTTTCATGCCCATCCTGTCAATACTGTTAACATCTCTGCACTGTTTACATTTCATTGCAATAACATTACTATTTGTTTTTTTGTTTTTGTTTTTTTGCTCCCTATCTGGCCTCATTGTGAACAGTAAAATAAGAATATTATTGTACAGTGAAACACATTTCCAGACTATACGTACATACATACGACACATGTACATACATACATACATACATACATACATACATACATACAAACAACAATAAACACTTTGATTGTTTCAATTTTAATCTCAAGTGAAGAGGAAGGCATGTTCGGAAGCAGAGAGAGAAGAGGAAAGGCAAGAGTTTGAGACTGAGAGGAGGGACTTTGAATATCCGGACTATGACAGGAAAAGGTAGAGAGCTGGTTGACACGATGCAGAGAAGGAAGGTGGATATACTGTGTGTCCGGGAGACCAGGTGGAACGGTAGGAGCAGGCTTTAAGTTTTACTATCATGATACTGATAAGAAGAGAAATGGAGTAGGAGTTAAATGAAGGAGAAGTTTGTTAGGAGTGTTCTGGAGGTGGAAAGAATGTCAGATAGACTTATGAGTCTGAAACTGGAAATTGAAGGTGTGCTCAATGTTGTTAGTGGCTATGCCCCGCAGGTGGGATGTGAGTTTGAGGAGAAGAAGTAGCTCTGGAATTAACTAGATTAAGGGATGGAGAGAGTGGTAATTGGTGCAGACTTCAATGACCATGTTGGTTCAGGCAATAGAGGGGATGAAGAGTTGATGGGCAGGTTTGGTATCCAGGATAGGAACGCAGAGACAGATGGCGGTAGACTTTGGAAAAAGTATGGAAATGGCCACTTTTTTCCAGAAAAGACAGGGACATAGGGTAACATGGGAGCAGCGGTAGGAGCACGCAGGTAGCATACATCTTGTATAGACAAGGTAACCTGAAAGAGATCAGTCACTGCAAAGTAGTTGTAGGTGAGAGTGTAGCCAGACAGCATAGGATGGTGGTTTGTAGGATGACTTTGGTGTCAATGAAGATCAAGAGGACAAGGAAAAGCAGAGGACAAAGTGGTGGAAGCTGAAAAGGGAGGAGTGTTGTATGGTTTTCAGGGAGAGGAGGAGAAAGGCTCTGGGTGGTCAGGGAGAGATTCCAGATGATTGGACAACAGCTAGTGTTATCAGGGAGGCAGGTAGGTGAGTACTCGGTGTATCATTTGGAAGGAAAGTAGATAAGTAGACTTGGTGGTGGAATGAGGAAGTGCAGGAGTAGCAAAGTGGCTAGCAAAGAAGTGGGACACTGAGAGGACTGAGGACTGGGAGAACAAACAGGAGTACAGGGAGATACAGCGTAAGGTAAAGATAGAGGTAGCAAAGGCAAAACAAAGGGGGTACAATGACTTGTATGCTGGACAGTAAGGAGGGAGGGAATGATCTCTACAGGTTGCTGAAACAGATATAAAGATGGAAAGAATGTACTACAGGTGTGGGTGATTACGGGTAGAGGGCAAAATGTATTGACAGATGCCAGAAGAGTGATGGGAAGATGGAACGAGTACTCTGAAGAGCTGATGAATATGGAAAATGAAAGAGAGGCAAGGTAAGAAGAGTTGACTATTGTAGACCACAAAGTAGCAGAGATTAGTAAAAGTGAAGTGAGGAAGGCATTGAAAGGCTGATTCATCACGATCTTAGAGTGAGAAGATGCCTGAAGAATGGAGATGAAGTGACCTAGAAACAGTTACAATGATGAAAAGACAGCAGGCAGAGCTAGAGGTCGCAGAGATGAAGATGCTAAGGTTCTCTTTTTGGAATGACCAGGATGGATAGGATCAGGAATGAGTCTGTCAGAGGAACAGCACATGTTAGATGGTTAGGCCAGACTGAGATGATTCGGACATGTACAGATGATGGATAGTGAACATATTGGTAGACGGATGCTGGAATTGGAGCTGCCGGGCAGTAGGTCTCGAGGAAGACCAAAGAGAAGATTTATGGACATAGTGAGAGAGGGTATAAAGGTAGTTGGTGTGAGAGAGGAGGATAGAGAATAGGGTTAGATGGAGAAGGTTGATTCGCTGTGGTGACCCCTGAAGGGAAAAGATGAGAGAAGAAGAAGAGTGGGCAGTAGGGGGCCTTTTGGCCTGTCACATCAAATTCAGACAACATTTTTGACAATGTCTCCTCATGTACTGGACCTAGAGAGGAATCAAGAAGATGTTTCTCACAATCCCATGGTGTCATGAAATCAACATAATAATAATAATAATAATAATAATGATAATAATGATAATAATAATAATAATAGAGTTACAAACTAATAATAATTATTATTATAATCATAGAGTGTTGCGTATTTGTGGATTGACAGTCTCATCCTTCATATTAAAATCATCAGTCCTGCACCAGAGATAAAGCCACGATGAGTCGCGCCTACAAGGGACGTATTTTAGAAATCCTTGTTGAGCGATTAACACAGTGGGTGTAAATTTGTTATTCAGTTTGGCAGAACCAGATAGACTAATGGACAGCGGTAGGTGGACACCATTTCCCTTGAGGAACAGACCATTACATTCGGCAGCCCCTGAGTTCTCTCCACATCAGGAGGCCAAAAATCTAAACAGTCGCCGCGTGATTTTCCTGAGCCCAGACGAGCACGGTTTCATACATACAAACCATATTAGTGACTTGTATGTGTATGTTTCTCCTCGGAATATCCACCGAGGAGCTCGATCAGATTAGCATCGGAAGGAGAGCGATGCACACGGGAAAATCGCATCAAGCAGAACTCATCAACGGAAACGCGGGAGTATTGTGCTAACAAACTGTGTTTTCAAATTGATTCACCGTAGCACTGTAATAGCATTCTGTGCACATCATCCTCATATTATGCTTATGGGAGTCATTTTAGCTTTTGCATAATTCATCCCCAAATTTACTCAGATAGAAAAACCAAATTACATTATTTATTCTGATGCAGGTACAGTCAGATTTATCGTTCCCATCATCCAGCTATGATTTGATATGCAAGATTTATTTTGGCCTGTTTACCACCCAAATGCAGGTATCGATGTAAAAATAAACCAAAGCAAAACAATCCAGACATTTTGAAAGGCCTAATTTCATTATTTTTCTCTCATTTATTCGTGCATACTTTTTGACAGATAACAAAAGTCTGCTACAGTGGCATTTTAACATTTTATCAGGCAGAACTGGCCATGTCAAAAGCATGCACAGCTCAGGAATTAGTGTATTATTAAGCCAACAAAGCAAGAATGATATTTATAATTTTTGCTCGAACAGAAAAATGTATATTTTGGTTGCAGGATGATAACCATATAGAAAAGGGGGCGCATGAGGAACCTCATTGTTGATATTTCCATGTGTGGAAGTTTTATCTTATCTTATGATGGGCCCTGGGTTTTTATATCTCACATAGGAATGTATGAACATCGAAATGCCTATTTATCCATTTTATATAACTTTGTTGGAATTTTGTTTCATATATGACAGCGATGCAGTTGTGAGATAATTCCAGGCTAAAAATGTCACTTTGGGAGCGCTATAAAAAAACACCACAAGGTGTGTCAAGGTGCCATTCAAAATTGTGAATTCTGCCTTGTTTATTTTACAAAAAGGATGGGTTTCACTCCATCTGGCGTCCAAACTCACTAAAAAGGCACAGGCATGGACATTTGACAACTAAGATCCACCATCCCCCCCTTTTAAAACTGTTTATATATTGTTGTTTCACTTCATTCTCACAACCCTATGTAGTCTGAGCTGCAGGTGTAGTGTGTCCCGGCTCTATATATTGAATCACGCGTCAGCGCTGTGAATTGTCCACGCCTGAATGATGTAATTCGGTTGACGGTGCAGTTTTCAGTGATTCCGTTCTAGTTCAATGAAATGACTTCAGCAGACGGCTCTGTTGAGCCGAAGTGAGTGGAAGCCAACCCCTTGGGGCCGACCAGCCCCCTCGTCCCTACTACAAACAAAACACCAGGACTCAGCCGGGCTCTCTTGAGTGTCTGCTTTTATTCACTCAGAAATATGGGTTTTGCGAAACATATGAAACCAATTCTTATACAGCATATGTGATCTCATGGCGTGATTTTGCCTTTCACAGATGCATCAATTTCAGCACAAATATCGTTCGATTTTGATTTATTCACAGATCGGTGTCGCAGTGATGTTCTCATCCTGCAAACAGCTGGACACTCAATGTTATTTAGACATTGATATCATGTGAGATCAAAATTATTCAAATTAATTTTCTAAAATGATATATAGATATACAATTCCCCAATATATAAGCCCTAAGTGACTGTGTGTAGAGAAACAATCGGTTGGGGTAGAAACAGAAAAGCAAGAGTGTGATAGAAAGACACGAGGGTCGGGAGCTTCAGGCAAAAATGATCTCACACACATAATAACAGTAGTGCTAACAATAACATGGGACTTGCTGACTATTCAATTAAAGGTTTCATATTCCTAAAAGATATCATGCAGTAATAGTGGGCGCCTAGCAGGAATGCCAGGAACCGGTGACATGACAGAGCCCAGCGACAAGGAAGAAGATGTGAGGTCACCATCATGCATTTATGAAGGGATGTTAAAGCAGAAAGGACCGCTTTGCCGATAAAGATGGCCGATATCAGGGCGTTTGGTGCCGGCCATTTAATTTTTCATCCTGACAATGACAATTTGTTGCTTTTCAAGACTTCCCAAAGTGAAATTCTTCCGACACAAATGCGAAAACTTGCAAATATGGCGCAGCAGAACCTGGTTTGGCAATCAAGTCTCACTTCAGTTGGCATTTTGGTGTCCCACCACCATGACAAGATAATGTCATGGAATACTACGTCGCTGGCCACGTTGACGCTGATTTCTTGCCGGGTATTGTATAAATGTAAACAGCCGGTGCCCTCGCCTCGCAGCAGGTGCTCTCTTTACCTCACTAATGGCCGGTCCCTGATGTTTTCACGTCGACAATAGTCCCTCCCACTGTGCTTCAGAAGTCTTCCAACACAGACACAACCCGTTTGAAAGGACAGTAGCGGCTTAACAGATGGTTTTTTACAGTTAGCAGTTAGCACTTGGCCCCGCTTCCTAATCCTGCAGCGCATTGACTCAGCTCCCATTCTGTTTATTTATTCGCCACTAAATTTTTTTTTTGTTTTTTTTTTCTTTTCCCCCTGAGGAAGTCGAGACAAAGGGAAACTTAGCATTTACCACCGATGTATTTTCCCAGCACAGGTTGATCATCACAGACATGGAGGTAAAACAACAGGATGGGAAGATTATACGCAATACAAAATACAAAGTGCGAGAGTGAAATGTCTGTTGAAGTAATAAGGCGATGATCCATGTGAGTAACGGGGTCTGTGAGGTGGTGCAAAGATGGGGTAATTAAATAATTGTAGTGATAATCGGGTACAGATGTTACTGTTGGTGCGTGACCAGGTATTTGAGGAGCTGTGGGGATTTATGCATCTATCTGTGTGATGGCTTTTGGGATTTTCTTTTAAAATAATTTTTTATATATCTTTTAGGACTAAAAAAATGAATAATTTCTCAAGAAAACTGATGGAAAATTTCTATGCTTTTAAGAATGCGATGCGTTTTCACCCGTCTGCCTTGTCGTCCTGCTCATTTATGAGTCCCCAATTCACTGGGATCTATTTTTGATATTTTTCCATTTTGGATATTCTTTGTTCACCCAAAACTCATCTTAGAGATGCTCTGTCTTTATCCTTCACTTTCCTTTTCCCCATCCTGATTGGACTGGCATTTACTCAGATCAACACATGGTTTGTTTCCATTTTCCTCCATCAGGTCCTTTCCTCTCATTGTTTTGAAAACCGCATTTGCGACAGACATTTAATTTCAAAGCTCCTCCGCCTCCTCCCATTGATCACTTGGAAATGAGGAGCACCCTTTTTTTTCTTCTGTTTCCCAAGTTCACCATTGTCTAAGACTCCAGAAAATAGAACGCCACGAAAGCCCAAAGCCCCGATGCAGTCTCATCTTAATGTCGATGGCCAGGCAGCAGACTCAGGGATGCTGTAAAATGCTCTGTGCCCTTGTCACTGTTTGGCGCGGTGCTCAGACAGGCTTTTATCTGGCAGGAATCCAAGACAATGCAACACTTGAGTGGGGAAGGTCTCTGCCACTGATCCTGTAGTTTGTACAAGTTTGCTTTTTTTTTTGTCCTGCGTTGTCCTTTAACAGTCCCTGACTGTCTGGGATGCTCGCTGCTTGCAATCTCTGTAGGTTGAAGGGCTTGCCATTGGAAATTGAATTTTAACGGTCTCAGAAAGATAGACAGCTGGGAAGGCAATTTGAGAGGACACTTTTTTGCAGTTTGGAGGAAAGTATGTTTTGTTTCGTCTTCCATCTCCATTCATATATTCTGCTATGTTGCCTACACTGGGAGTAGCACGGCTCGTGTCAATGGGTGTGAAAGGTAAAAAAATAATAACACCCCAGAAAATAGCATGCCTTTTTACATATTTTTATTATTAGCAATTTTTTTTCAATTGTTATATTTACTATTGTCAATAACAACAAAACCACAACTATGATAATAATAATAATGATACATAACTAATATGAATATAATCACTACAGTTACTGTCAATGTAACTATTATTAATATTATTGCTACAGTTAAAAAAAAACAGTAGTAATGCTAACAATAGTGATAATAATACATTTTTTCATAATTATTACTAGCAGGATTATTACTAATATTAATGGAATTTAACAAAAAAACAATAATAATTATTATGATAGGATAGTACATATATGCCATAAGATTATTAATAGTAACAAGACCAACAAATTATGTAAATATAATACGAATATAGCTAATTATTATTAATAGTAACAACAGCAGCATCAATCATCATCCAAATAGACAATACACATATAACTACGACAAAATATTTTTATTACCACTACTATTACCATTTATATATATATATATATATATATATATATATATTACCATATATAATGATAGTGTACTGTATTTTGTGGGTACCTTTCTAAACTGAAGGCCTACTTGCAAAATAAAAAAAAGGTAAAAAAGATAACTAAGATAACAGATATACAGATTATAGAGTAGGCAATTTTGGAAGAAATGGGTTTTGAGTTTTGACTTCCCTGGGAGCCAGGGAGCATAGTCACTGAGCACTCTGTATTCCATGGTATTATATCTATATTATTACATGTAGGGGCTGCTTTTTTTTTTTTTTTTTTCCCCAAAGCCCAACAAGCAAGGCACATCTTTTTGTCCGGTTCCTGACTGAATGAGATTATTGATTATCATAACATAAGAAGGTTCCCACGCACGGTGCTCAAAGTGTTTCCCAGCAGGTTCCTGATAAAATGGACCAAAAGATCTGGGATGAATCAGCAGAATCAGCATTTCCACCCAGTTCTCGCACGTGAAAGGTTAATTGTGAAGTACCGTTTACTACCTTTTTTTTTTCCTTTCTGAATCTAATGTGTCCTCCACCTTTTTTAATCACACCTCCCGATACCTCAGCCCCTCATCCTTTTCACCTCCCTCTCCCTCGATCTCTGCTGCTCTCCAAGGTTACCGTCGATTTGTAAGAGATGTAAATGAAGTTCTTTCATCCGAGTGTAATTGTCATTCAAAAACACGGATAAGTGTTAAGCCTGAACCGAGGTAAACGGGTCAATATGACCCACGACACTGATCCTGTTTTGTGTTTCGAAGTTCCTGGCATTTTCAATGAGAGCAATTGAACTTCTGGAAATGTAAATTAGGCCTTTTATGCAACGGGAAAAAAAAATTGAAAACCCGTGCTTTCAAAGGTGATTAATTGATAGTGCTCCTTGGGGGGGAAACACATAAACTGAGTGGATGCACACAAGTGTGTTTACACATGAATGCGGATTCTCACGCATGTAATCAGGCCTTGATAATGAGAGCAACTTCAGGAAGTGAGTGACACATGCATTTCCACTCAGGCATAAAAGCCTCATATTTGTCAATTGTCCTATTTATTTCACTCTCCGTGCGTCACATTCTCAACATCAGAGTGCATTTTTAAAGCTTTTTTTTTAAAAAAACATTGTGTCTCTCACCGCATTTTAACCCTTCGCAGCACCCGAACGTGTTCATCGCCTTGTTTTCTCTTTCCAGGTGTCAAATGGTTTAATGACATTCTCTCCCGAGGACAACATCTGTACGTTTCTGTTAATATTGTGAATTTATTCTGAGAAAACGCTTGATTTGTCACTTCAGTTTAAAGGCACCGTCTCTATTTTTGTTTGTTTTTGGTCTTCGGCAGCCTCTGTTTGCGGTGTCTGATCGTTGAAAGGGTCCTGACTAATCCAATAACAGGCTCTTGTTTATACACAGACAAGTTGTAAATTTGTCAGTGAGTCCAAAAAAAGACGGACTAAGCCTTCAGACGCCCGAGTGAGTCAGCAGCATTTTCACCAAACAATGCGATGTATAAAAAAGGCATTAATTATACTGTTAATAGCTTGAGGAGAAGGACTTGGGAGAAACTCAAAAGCAGACTGAAGAACCTCAAGATTGTCATTTGAATTTTTTCTTTATTTATTATCCATGAAAGAGAAAAGCATCATGGCGCCAACTGAGGAGTTGAGACAGCGTGGGGTGTGTCTGTCTGTGGGTTTTTTAAGCCGACCCCTCCCGCCCCACGTTTCACCCCCATTATCTTCTCATTACATTTAAAAGCTGTTCAAAATGCACTGCTTTGTAAATTCATTTGTGCATCTGATGATAGCAGAAGGCGGCACGGTGGTTGGCGCTTCCGCTCCACAGCAAAAGGGTTCCTGGTTTGATTCCAACTGTGGGCCTTTCAGTTTGAGGTTTGCATGTTCTCTCCCTTTCTGTGTGGATTTCCTCCGGGTTCTCCGGTTTCCTCCCACAGTCGAAGAAAATTCATTAGAGACCGAAAACTACCCAAATGTATGAATGAGAAGAAGAATGGTTTGTCTGTATGTGTCTTGCAAATGAAAGGGTGAATGGTTGTTTGTCTCTAAATTATATGCAAATGGTTGCATGTCTCTATAAAAGGTGCAAATGTAAGGTGAGTGGTTCTTTGTCTTCATATGATTCTTGTTGAACTCTTCTTTCGTGGCAATTGGACTTGAATTTCTTCACTCGAAGATGTTTCAACCTTCGTCCAAGAGGCGGCTTGAGTTCTGTTCAGTTCTGAACTGAAGCTGCCTCTCGGATGAGCGGTGAAACATCTTCAAGTGAAGAAATTCAAGTACAGTTCCTATTTCAACAAGAATTTACCATGACCTGGATGACTGAGAACCTGCACAGACACAACTCTATCTTTCACCTCTTTCAGCGAATGAACCTTTTCTATCTAACCGTATTCTCTGTATCCTCCTCTCTCACACCAACTACCTTCATATCCTCTCTCACTACCTCCATAAATCTTCTCTTTGGTCTTCCTCTAGATCTCCTGCCTAGCAGCTCCAATTCCAACATCCATCTACCAATATATTTACTATTCCTCCTCAGTCTGGCCTCTCTGACTTTCACCCCAAAACATCTACCATGTGCTGTTCCTCTGATAGACTCATCCCCGATCCTATCCATCCTGGTCACTCCCAAAGAGAACCTCAGCGTCTTTGTCTCTGAAATTTCCAGCTCTGCCTCCTGTTTTTTGGACATTGTCACTGTTTCTAGGCCAGTCTCACCACTGTCTTGTACACCTTTCCTTTTAATCTGGCTGATACTCTTATTATTGCATATCACCCCTGACACTTTTCTTCACCCATTCCAACCTGCTTGAACCCATTTCTTTACCACACGTTCCCATGCTCTGGACCATTGACCCCAAGTACTTGCGTTGCTCTGGACTGTTGACCCTTAGTACTTGTCCACAGACACGTCTCTATGTGATGTGCAAATGTGAGAGACAATGGTTGCATTTCTCTATATGATGTGTGAATGAAAGTGTTAATGGTTGTTTGTCTCTGTAAGACAAACGCGCTCTCGCTCCCAGTGCGTCCACAGCCAGACGAATGGGGAAGATTCTCTTTGTATCTCATACCGATGCAGTCGACACCCTTTTCTCTTCATTAGTTGACGAAGCTGGAGTGTCATGGTTACATAAACATCTCTATCCATGTCTAAACATAACCTCAATAAAAGCTTTCTCTGTAAATACATATAGGTAAGACTTGCGAATGAATGGGTGACTGGCAGGATACATTGTATAGAGAATAAATGAATGAATAAGCACAGAAATAAAGCTTCTGGGGCTTCAACCAACTATTCATCTGTCCTGTAATTTCCCGACTATTAGGCGCTACTTTTTTCCGTGTGCTTTGAACACTGAGGCTTAACAATGATGCGTCTAAGTTATGGATTTTATGGGATATTTAGCTTTGTGCAGCCAAAATATTTAGCTCCGTCACATCCGTAAATTGAAATTACACATACACTGTGCAGAACACATGCCAGTGGTTTACAGAAGTGACATTGAGAGCGACAACAAAAGAGACAACATGAAAGTGTGTGACAGAGGAATTCTGAGGCTTTTTTATTCCATCACTGAAGAAGAGAGCATTAGTGGTTTTAGTGCATAGGATAAAGATGGAGATAGTGATCAATGACTTTTTTCCTGGGAGGCTACTGTATTTTTTATTTTTCAGTAGTAGACATGTTACAGGCACCATTCGGAAAAAAGCATTTATGGTATGTCTTAAGTTAAAAAATCTTTTTGTGTAACATCTTTCTGTGTTAATATCTCTTTAATATATATCTGTTACAAATGGACACTTGCGGTTTATAGACTCGTCTGGCACTTTTTTTTTTCTTATTCAGTCTCAATTGTCCAAAAATTACGGCATTCCCATCTCTGGCAGAAATGAAATTTTGTCGTCTGCAGCAACTTAGAAATGTGTCTGGTGATCAGTAATTTTTTTGTATTACTAAATCCTGTATCGGAAAATAGCTGCTGTGCTTCCAGGTCCCTTGACTCGGGACCCAGCCTACTTTCTTTGTACTTCCTGACCTTCCTGTTCCCTCGAATGACTTGAATTTACACCTTCTTTCTATCTTCTGTTTTCTCTTCAGCGCATTTTCTACCTTTGTAACACCTCGCCTCCACATTACGTATCTTAGCCAGCCCTACCTGAGTTACGAGCAGATAACTCAAGCCAGCAGGTATCTTAAAAATGAGAAACCCATACCCCCTCTGCCCTCCCTGGTTAGCACAATTAAAGTCAATTAAATCTGAAATTGTTGCATTGTCTGTCTAATACAGCCATATTTACTGTATAATTCTCCATTTATTATCTCTGTCAGTGTTCAAAACAAGTATCAATTACTTTTTAATTAAGACTAATTCACAAAGAGGAATCACAGGACAAGATACTAACAATAGAAATCACATATTTAGATGCACGTTTAGAACACATCCCCTGCTACGCACCGATGGGAGACATTCCCAAACCAAATATTGATTGATAGATTATTGTCACAGAGCGTCAGTTTGTATCAGTGGCCCGCTGCTGCGAACATGACTGCGGCAGCTGAATGTAGTCCGGCCTCTTGAACAATAAACTCATCAGTAATGTGAAACCTCATTAAGGGGGGGGCGATTAGAAAGCCCGACGAGGTGCGTAAAGTTTGATCGCCCTAATAAATAAACATGGGGGGAACAGTTCACGGAACCAGACATCTGCAGTTGATTATTTACAGATATTATAGCAATGAGTTCAGATCTAACTGGGGTCCACTACTACCAACATACCTGTGAGTCTACAGTTAGTAGATTTGTATGTGTTTGTGCGCTTAAAGAGTCAGTTCTTATATTTGTATAGCCTTGTGGCCGATTTAATCCTGCATCCCCAACATTGAGCCAATATCGTCCTAATTAATCTTTAAGACAATTTGATAAATTGAGATTTGTATTGTTTTAAGCTGGAAAACAATTTCCTCTGGTTTATCTCCATCATCCTTTCGCTCTCCGGTCCAGGATTTCGCCCCGGTGTCCTGGCTCATATCTCGCACAGCGAGCCTCCCTTTCTCCTCCAGATGCATTTAGGTAATTGAGATGTTTCTTCATGACGGTTGGCCGAGATTAATTTCCGTGTCGAAGGCAGGAGGACAGAGGGGAACGGAGATGACTAAAGGGACTGGATTTATTTAGTTCATCTGAGCCCGTGGTTTGTTAGTGTCTTTCCCTGTGCTTTGTTATGTCTGACGGATGTAGTTTCTACTTCAGTTGTTTAATGAATTGCTTATTCCGACCCTGCTGGTTGCTAGAGGGTCTTACATTCTGGTCCATCTGCCTCCAACCATCGTAACACTTAGAACAGTGGATCACATTTTCTTCTTGCACCGATTTAAAATCAAACCCGGTGCACCGCAAATCGCAACGTTACCAATGGGCTTTTGTTGCTACAAAAAGCCCGGCATAAAAAGGAATCATAAGCAAATAAAACTTGCATTAGGAGGATTGTTGAGATTTTCTTGCACATGGACAGCAGATACAGCCAGCTGGCAGATTGCCTTTCAGCTTTTGCGAACCCCATTATAGGAATAGAGGACTCTGAACGGATCATACCCCCAGCTATGACGGGGGACCAAAAAAAAAACAAAAAAAAAACCTTGTCTCTTATTTCGATGATTGATTGGCACATCTAGGGGGGGACCGCGTGACACACTTGATGAACACTTCCCTGGTCACACACACACACACACACACACGAGTCTTGATCAATGATGATCCACTGCTCGCTTCCCACCCCAGATTCTTCCACACACCTCTACTGAATGGATTGATGATGAAGGATTTATGCCGCCTCCCCACATCACATCCCAAGTCAAGGCAAGATATTATAGACTCTTTGTTCTGTTTGCAGCTGGTAGAACCTAAGGAGGACGGCTACCGTGGTATATTTGGGCAACAGCACATGTTGGATTGTATCCCAGAATTTTTGTGATTGGTCAGCATTGTGTCTCTTAGTATAAATTTAGGTGCCCTATTTTTGGGCGTTTTAAGGTATCGGTTTTACTCAACAAGGGGTGCAAAAGATTTTAGGCCAACGGACATCTGTGACTGCCTCTTGAAGCAGTGGCATCCTCAGCCAAGTGATTGAATCCAAGTGCTGTAATCTGTCAATCTGAAAATTGGCCGAAAACAGCACTTTAGTAATACTTGATATTCAGGGCTTGGAAGTGATTTGAACTTCTGATAACATACATCTATCTATCCATATACATACATATATTTTTTTTTTTTGTTGAAAAAAAATACATATATAAAAATAGTTTATGAACTGCAAAAGTTGGTGCAACTTTTTGACTCACAAACTGGTATTACACGTTGAAGAATGAAACTTTCAAAGAATCACTCAGCTGAATCTTGTAGTTTTTCTTATATCTCCTAATACTGCCTTAAAAAATGGTTGCTGGTTGAAAGTCAGGCTGCGGATAAAAGGATTTCTCCCCTTGTTCACTGATTTAACTGAGAAAACCACTGAGTGAGAAACGTTCAGTTTGGATCAATTGATAAAATGTTCAGTGTTACATAATAGTAACACAAATTAATCTAGAATATAACTTGATTTTTTTTTTTTTTTATTAAGCAACCAGATACAGTATGTCCTCCCACCAATGTTATCATATTAATATTTATGTGTTTATCTTATTAGACACAAACCCATGTTGTGTAATGTGTGTCCACAGACACCTCATGGGTAAAATGATTGGCAGGCTCCGAAGGTAGGGGGCTCGGCAGAAAGGAAACTGCACCTTGACACAAGATGTTTTGTTTGAAACATCATAATAAATCTGTCCACTGGAGCTAAACGCACGGTTGTAGTTTTTCCTCATTCTCCTTTTGTTGAAAATCTACTCCGTGCATCAGCGCTACCATGACTAAAACCAAGATTAATTGCTTTCATATCTTGGATGTGGGATCCTAACCACCAATAAACACACACATACACAAGGATGCAAGCACAGTGTGTATTCATACTACACAGTCTTTTTTTTTTTTCTTTGCACACAGAACACGTTGTGCCATATCCAAATGAATCTGCATGGCTCAGAATGAGACATTCTAATTGACTCGAGCTTCAGTGCTGCAGAAACACCGCGCGGCATGCAGGTCCTCTCAGTCGGAACCAAACATCTCGGCACTAGGAAAGGCAGATTAAAGAAAAAAAAATGTAATGAAGATAAAGAACCACAGCGAAGACTGTCAGCAGCTTCCATAAAGAGCAGAGTGGGGTGTGTTTGCGCTGTGCACACACAACCAAAGTGATGCCTCTGCACCGTACTGTCGAGTCAGTGTACGTTGCACGCGTGTGCATTCCATTGTGTGTGCAGATGATTTTGATAACACTTGTTCATTCCTTGAAGGAAACAGAGGCGTTATTTGCATCTGACATTAAAGTGGGGGAATGCGAACATGACGGCTGATTACAAAGCAAAGATGGGAGGAGAAGCCGGCGCACGGTCTACCTTGGACAGGAGAAACATCGGAGCGGCGAGGCCACTGTCCGTCACACTCGTCTTACAGCATCGTTTCTGCTCTCAGAATCACCTCTGTCTCTCCGACAGCCACAATGACATGCAGGGACAGATACAGAAGAAATGACACTGTCTGAATATGCAGTGAGTTTGGCTGAGTAGCATCATCTGAGGTGAAGAGGGGAGGAGAGGGGGGCGTTGTGTTTTTGTATCTGTGCGTGGGAGAACTCAAGATCAGGAGCGAGAGGCAGAAACAGAAGGAAGGAAAAGGGCTACTGTGGCTACTGAGGCGTTCCATCATCCACCAAACTCCTGCAGATTCCCTCCCTCCTCCTCCTCCTGGAGAGAGAGCAACAGAGACGGAGGGAGAGAGAGGGAGCAATAAAGAGCAAGAGAGAGAGAGAGAGAGAGTCACGCTTACAAGCCAGTGAAGAAGAGACGTCAAGAGGAGGATCTACAAAGGGAGAAAAAAAATCCTTCTCTCCCTTCTGCTGCCTCTCTTCGTGCATCCCACAGCCAGCGAGGAGCGAGGAGGAACGGGCTGGCGTTTTTTTTTTTTCCCTTCGCTGCTTCCCTGCAATTTCTCCGGCTGCAATCACAGTGCGTGGCGTGCAGGGAGAGCAGGAGAAAGCTCGATCTGTGACAACGCTCCGCGGCAGAAGAAGAGTAGCGTAGAGGAGCCGGGATGCTTAACAACCTGACTGACACAGAGGAGGGGGACGGGGGAGCACAAAACCAGGGTGAGTGATGAGATATGTCATGCAGTTTTGCACACACATGCGCATGCAAATGCACACATGCGCACGCACATGCAGAGATGCAGAAATGGGGACGCTCACATGGCAACGTGAGACGCACAAATACTCTGCATTTGCTCATCCCAACTCCCAGGAAAAACCAAATCCACACAACGCGGAAAGAAAACTCGAAGATCTTAACCTACAACCTGATGTGTGGGAAGTCAGCGGAGGAGGTGGAGTGTAGGTGTGTGTGTGCGTGTGTGTGTGTGTGTGTGTGTGTGTGTGTGTGTGTGCGTGTGCGTGTGTGTGTGTGCGCGTGTGTGCGCAAGTGTTGTAGGACTGCTCGGTGTTCGGCCTGCTTGCCTCCTTTGCTGCTGCTCTTACTGCAAGGCTGTTGTGACAGGAATAGTAATGGGCTCACTCCATACGATGGATGTTGAGCGTAAGGGCAAATGCACACACAACCACTAATATATATATGATATATATTTTTTATATACATATATACACACAAGCATACCAACACACACTCACATGTAATCATGCATGCACTTTGCAGAGCATTTTCTGGTGCAGTTGTTGATTCTACATGGCAACGTAAATACTCCCACCACATATGGCACTCCGTGGACAGGCGATATGGGCATGTGTACACTGAAACACACACACACGCACAAACACACAATCATAGCTACTCACATTTACAGAATCTAACCCACCGCCGACTCTAATCCGCTCGCCCCCAGCTGTCAAAATCAGCCCTCCATACAATCCCCTCAACTCAACCCAATCCTTGGTCTCTGCAGGCTTCCCGGAGGAAACCTGTGGGTTGCCGAAGAGTGGCTGAGCTGTGATGCAAGCGCTCTCACACACAGTGTTCATCAAAAAACAAAAAAAAAGCTAAATAAAAAAAAATTAAAAAACATCACTCAATCACTCCAGCCCCTGGCTGATGTGAAGTATCATACCTTGAATTTCTGTTTTTTTTTTTTTTTTTTTGTGAATTCTTTTTGAGCGGCACTTGCTTAATGGATGCAACAAAAACCAGACCGAGTGTAGTTTGGCAGATGTTTTCACGGGAGTGAGTAATTCTGCAGTGTCCTGAGCAGAATACCAAAGCGGTATCGCCTTGTGTTGTCCGTTTTATGTTAAGGATGGTCTGAGCTCTGCACTTTCTCTCTCTCTCTTTCTCTCTCTCTATTTTAAACCCTAGCTTTCTTTGTCTTTGTCTCTGCTTATTTCCCCCCTCCTCACTCTTTCATGTTTCCCATTCTATGTTGTGCACAAATCTCCCTGTTGTTGTCACTTGGGCTTGCAGGGATACGCTGGAGAACAGGTTGCGGATGAGAGAACAGTCACTATGCTGCTTCTCTTACCTGTGAGGGCTTAATGATAAAAATAGACCAGCAGTGGGAACATGAATATTTAACTTAATGCGGGCATGTTTTTTATTTTTGTGTGCGTGTGTATGAGAGGGGTTAGAGTGGGGGGCAGTTGTAAGAGGTTGGTTGCAGGGTGGAAAAAGCTTGACCTGTTTATCCCTGTGCCAAATAGAAGCTACCATGGGCAGGTTACCAAGCTGAAGATAAAACCACGGAGCTGTGCATGCAGATGCGTGGAGCTAATGTGGCTTATTGAGCTTTGCCATTTGTACTTTCTGTTTTAATGCCAGCAATCACACTCACGCTCGGTGCAAACTCTAATAAGCTGTGTAATATTCTCCCGGTCGTCTTCTTCAGGATGGTACTTCTTCATTTGTCAAGATGTGGCAAGGTAGTGCACAAAGAATTATTACGTCACCCCACCCACCCACCCCAAAATATTGCCTTAATACCAATGTTTTATCAGTTAAACACATTATACTAATTATCTAAATGACTCCTGATAAAGAAATAGCACACCACAATGCATGAAACGCGGACAGGCTATGACTAACTGGCAGGCTATGGCTATTTGACAGGCTATAGCTAACAGGCAAGCTGTGGCTATTTGATAGACTATGGCTTACTGGCAGACTATGGTTATTCAGCTATGGTTAGCTGGAGGTCTTTGGCTAGCTGACAGGCAATGGCTTTGTGAAGCCATCTGTATTTGGGGATGGTTGCAATAAAATGCATGCTCAGCTGTTGAAATATTATTAATAATTTGTTCCTCCTGTGAAAAAAATCCTTTGCTATCACCTGCTAACAGCTAGCCATAGCCTGTCAGTTTGCCACAGTCCGTCAGCTAGTAATAGCTCCGCAGTTTGTTTTTTTTTTTTTTGGCCACCCAGAGCTAGCTGTAGCCTCAGAGATTTTGTAATTCTTCTTCCCTCTGCTTAGACTGCATTAACAACAACAAAAAGAACAAAACTATCAGGGTTGTATTTATATGTGAAATCAATGGGCTTATAGCTTGAAGTTCCTGATATCTATCCCAGTCTCCGGTTTTCATTTTCGCTCACTTATTTTCATGGGACGATGATTTTCATCCTCTTTTGTCGCATTAAATTGCAACATCTCTTCACACACATGAAAGCGTGTCGCCATCTTGATTCAAACCCCTCGATTGACACGGCGCAATTCCCTGACCCCTCGCATTAACCTTAATAAAACAAACCCAATTCTTACCTGACCTTCGAAAACCAATTCCTAACCCCCAAACGGTCAGAATCCAACATTTAGACCCCACCGAGCATTGGAGGGCTGAAAATATAGTAGTCCCTCAAGTGTCAGACCCCACTAGACGATGGTTTGACAAGGACACAAGCACAAACACAAACACACACACACACACACACACACACACACACACACACACACACACACACACACACACATATTGCAGCATCGCTAAACTGGTTGTGCACACTACCTGAGTAACACTGTTTAGTCATCACTACTATGTAGGACAGCAGTGGATAGGGAGAGCTTTTCACCCCTTCTCACTGGAATGTCAGAGGTCTGCAGCTGTCCGCTCTCCCACCCCCCATCCCCTTTTCTACCCTCTGCCCCCCAGTGCTGAACGCACATCCCCCCACCACGGTCTTCTCGTAGCACTTGATTCCTGGAGCTCAGACTGCCTGGCGCTGTCCAAGGTGCTGATTTACTGCCTTCATCACACGGCTGGGTCACAGCCCAGGATAAGACCACACCAGGAGTTGATCCACTGTTGAGGGGGACGTGTGTGTGCGGTGTGTGTGTCGTTGTCTCTACTTCGGCCCGATACATAGCAGTACATGGGTGTTACTATTAGTGAAAAAAACAAAAGGCTTGGAAAAAAGTGCCCTTTCCTCTAACGTAATGGCAATTATCTTCAGTGTTGTTGTTTTTTTCCGTTTTGAGCAGCGCACATTGAAACCTCCGCCGGGCCAGGTGGGTGGGATGCAATCTGGGAGTTGAAGGAAAGGTTAACTTTTAGTGGCCCATTCACCGTGGCGACAAGGGTTGATGG
This sequence comes from Fistularia commersonii, assembly GCF_037954325.1. NCBI lineage: Eukaryota > Metazoa > Chordata > Actinopteri > Syngnathiformes > Fistulariidae > Fistularia > Fistularia commersonii. Next base: position 12,171,082 of record NC_141290.1, read on the forward strand.
GAGGGCATATCTTGTCTCTGAGGCACCAGGAGGGAAGCTGCCGCCAAGTGTTCGGGAGGGAGTGATGAACATTGATGGAGGAAGAAGAATTTGTGAAATACTAATGTTAATTATTGCTAAATTGAAATATAATCCCGCTGTTGAATGCACCGAGACAACTAAGCAAGTGAGATCAGGTGTTTAGTATGAAGCTATCAAAGTGGTTTCATTATTATATAGGATGAAAAGTATGTATAATTGATCATATACGTAGGAGAAATTGTGAAAATATTAGCAGCTATTACAGAATGTGAATATACGGTCAGAAGGATGCTGAGGTCAAGTTACGAGGCAGGAGGCCTAGAGGAAAACCAACGATGAGATTTATGGATGGAGGGAAAGAGGCCATGAAACAAGCTGGTGTGAGTAGAGGATGCCATGGAGAGGGTTAGATGGAAGCAGATGAAGGGAAGAAGCAGAAAAGAAGAGACGATGTCTAGAACTGATAAATAAATATATAGTATATTACAGTAATATTTTTTATTTAAAAAACAAAACTTTAAAAACAGTGGGGACTTATCTAATTAAGTAGCAGCAAAGAAACTCAATAGCAAGGAAAGTGGTTAGCACCTGGCCCAAACCTATAAGTACTTCAAAATGGGAAAACAATTACCCAAAAATCAATTAGGGCTGACCTGAAAATCTAGCAGAAAATCCACTGGTGTGAAATGTCCTTGATATTATTTAGAAATAACCAAAAATCAGACAAACCACTTCAAATTTTCCAAAAACAATGAAAGAAAAAATAAAAATTACCATTTACTATCCCCTAAATAGCCTAAAAATGAGCAGGAAATACCCTTGAAATTAGCATTTAAGTTCCTAAAAGTAAGCAAGAATTAACAAGGCTGTAAACAGATGGATAGAAATAAAATTTTTAAGGGCCGATCAGCGACAAAGTGCTGGATTTATGTATTTGAATGATTGCTAATGGCTGCTGTATGAAGCCAAATGCTGCATTTTGCAAGCCTTTCACAGCCATTTCAATAAAAGCGAAATCAAGCCAAGCCCTGATTTTGCAAAGGGAGAGTAAATATCTCAGGCCATTTCCACAAATGTCCTCAGAATATGATCATGGCTGCACTGGTTGTTCATGGCGTTTCATCAAAAGGACCTGTTTGCTGTTGAGAGCCTGGGTTCTGGTTAGCAAGCAAGAAATGATTCCATGCTACTTCTCAAAATGTTTCCTAATGTTCCAAAATTCTCCGTTTGCATCCGCAATTGCTCATTAATGCGTCACCTCGGTTCTAGGATGTTTTTTGGGTTATGTGTGCATTTTTGAATATCACTAGTGATCTGTTCAGGCAAAGTAAAGAGACTTTACTCCTTTACTCTTTACTCCAGATTATATTCTCTTCTCTTGAACCAGAAGCAAGTTGAATGTAATGCTGAGATAGATTTTTTTTAAAAAGCTGCATTAATTTTCCCTTCCCATTACATCCATATGAGTTAAAAAAACAATATTTTTTTTGCTCAGTCTTGGACTCTGGACTCCTTCCTGCTTGAAATGAAACATTTTATCTCCCTCAACATTTGTGTTTTTCAAGGTGTAAACCATTTCTTTACTCATTCATTCATTCATTCATTCATTCATTTTCTATACCAGTCATCCTACATTCCCAAGGAGGCAAGAGCCTATCACAACTGTCATTGATCCATAGGTGGGGTTCCCCCTTGACCGGTAGCCAGTCGATCACAGGGCCACTCATTCACTGTCATTAAGACATACAACCATTCACTCAGTCATTCATACATCTGGGCAATTTAAGGTGGCAATTTAGATCCATGTTTTTGGACTGTGGGAAGAAAACCGCAGAAACCCTATCATGATTGAACCAGCGACCTTCTTGCTGTGAGATGGATGCATTAAGCACTGCACCACCCGGTGTACACTGTCCTGGCGCCACTCAAGGTCGAGCAAACAGCACACACGGTTGTGGCAAGTCAAACCCAGAAATAGCCAAAGTGTTGCATCCAACAGTCAATCAAAAATGTCTGGACATATAAAGGGGGTTGGGAGGGAAGCATAAATTTTGGGGGGTTTTAACATAATGAGACATTAGCCCTGAATGCCCTCCAGCCGCGTTTGGGATGGACCCTTTGAGAGGAAGCAGAAAGAAAAAGTTGGCACCTAAAAAAAAAACATTGCAGCCTCCAAAATGTCTATTAAAATAAATCATCGTCATCATGATCCACCAAAAAAGCTAAAACTGATGGTACTCTGAGGGGGGAACATCGCATATCAGACAAGGAGAGAGTTTTGGTTACGAAGTCAAAGTCATCAAAGTGGAGATAATTTTTTTTATTATTATTTTTTCAAATTACAATCTCCAATCTAAAACAGGTTCAGACTGTTAAAAAAAAGTGGTATAGATAATAAACTAATCAATCAATAATACACAACGATAGTCATAATTTGGATTTTCATTTTTCACACATTTGTCTATTATTCTTTTTCCAATTTTTTTGTATTTAATCGGTATGTGCGTCCTGTTGATGTTTGAAACTTCAACATTTTCATCTGGATATTAATAATATGCCCTCAGACTTCTCCCCAGCCTCTTCAGTCCTACTGACTCAAATTAACCCAGAATTATTGGACCCACGGTCATCTGATCCAGTAAAGCACACAATTCCAATACGATTAGTGCTTCAGAATGATTTGTTTTTGCTCTTTTCCCCCCAAATGACATCATCTGGGTATCTACTTCTAGGCTTTAATTCGTAATTAAATTATTAAAAGTTTGGTTTTATGATAAAAAAAATGCATTTTTGATAATCATTTCTGTATAAAATGAGAAGTTAAAAGACATGTTCATTACACACAGTATTTTTAATAGTATTCATTTAATACTACCTCCTATCACTCCTTTGCCATTTTTTTACTACCACCATGCAACAAATCTGTTACGTCAAACATCTCAGGCTGAACTTTAACTAAGATGCTACTGTTAAAAACAATGGTGTCTGCAGCCCGTCATCAGTGTATCCATCTATGCCCAGCCCCTCTCTCTTTGCACCCAGACTGTGGTCCTGGTCAGAGGGTGTGAATAGAGTTGTAATGATGTCTTGGTTATAGCTGACTGCATAATACTGCAAACTGCTCCCCAGAGCGCTCTCCCAGGGAGGCAGTTGTTGTGCATGCTTAACGTCATTATTCTCTGGCTTTGCACCCGGTGACTTATCTGCCTGTGAAGGGGAAGAAAGCGAGAGCGGGAGATAGTAGAAATGTACCGTAAGTGAGGGGAAATTGCTGGCTAATACAAAACTGCAGACACTAGTTATTTGTGAAGGTAGATCTCCTGCTGCAGGAAAAACAAATCCAGAAGCTTGGAGTTTAAATTTTTTTTTCTTCATTTGCACGAAGGACTTCGACGGTTCCAAAATGCCTAAAATCTTGGCAATTTTCTACTACCTTGAAGGTCCTTTCTCAGAAAAAGCTGGATGCTTTTAAACAGTATTTTTAATGCTTATTATAAGTTAATACATATGTGTGCTTCTGTGATAATGCACCCAAATCTACAGCACTAACACAACAGTATCCTCAAGAAGGACAATTGCATATCTGGCCAAAATGTGCACAAAAAAAACTTCAAAACTTCCTTTTGCTTGTGTGCATGTTTCCACCATTCTCCCCCGGTTCTTTCCACATTTGTTTGATGTCTTAGCTAATGCCATGCTAATAACAAAAACTCACTAATGAGTTGGTGCTATTTTACATTAGTCTACCGACCGCCATTATACAAATGGCTTCTGAAGTCCAAAATAAAGACCTTAATTATGTACTGCTTAATTAAGTTTAACAAAGGTAGGTATTAATGAAACATGGGTACCATAGCTTACGTAACTTTTGGGTGGACGAATAGATTTTTTTTTCCCTTCTGCTAATTAGAGTATGGTTACCGTCAGCAGTCAGGGTCCAAACATAATGGAGGGGTGTTTATTCACTGGTTTGCCAATTGCTAAGCAGGAAAGTGTAATGAGTGGCGGAGGACTCAATGTTGCTTGGCCTAACCGTTGACTCATGCTATCCTAATGAAAAGTCCTGACAAAAGCAAGTGCTCTTCACAAACACACACACACGACTCCTGCGGTCATCCTCTCCACCCATTGTACTTCTATGCATTTCCGTTTTTTTTTCTTCTTTTCTTTTTTTGTGTTTTTGCCAGCAGCAAGATACTGACATAAAAAAAGGTGGTTTGGTTTGGATCTGAATTCAAAACGCAAAGAAACCTTGGTGATAATGGACACAAACGCAGCAAATTCTCAGGTTTTAATGTCAACACTGCGGCAGAAAGTTTTTTTTTTTCTTTCCGGTGATGAAATGATGCCGGGGGGGGCAGCAGCTCCAAGGTTTTTTGAGGTGAAACTTCTCAAAAGGACGTTCTCAGAAAAAAAATAGAGATTGCTGATTTTAATGGAGAGAAGAGGAAGTCTGTGGAAGCGCAGGGGGTGGAGCGAGAGATGAATCATGCCTGAAGAAGCTTAACAATGCCGAACACGGGGATCTTTGCTTTCCATCTTTTTTCTTTTCTCTTCTTTTTTTTCATTTTAAATAAAATTACCTCTGCGTATCACCTGTGTGCTACGCCGTTATGCAAAAATGATTTTTGCTCAGTTTCGGCACAGAAATTAATGCTCTGGCTGTCTGCGTGATTAACGGGATGGGGGAAAAAAAGGCATCTTCTCTGACAATTTATTAATTTGTATGTAAGGAAAATAAGGAAAAACGAAATGTGCAGAATGTTAATGGCTATATGAAGATGATATTTGCTCCATTGTTGTCCGTCATTATCATTTCTTGGAAATTCCCGCATCGAAGCCTGATGTACGTTTATTTGAAATTTGGCGATGCTTAGCATGCTGGGGTTTTGAGTCACCCCCGGGCCTAATTAAAAATTTACCAGCAACTTTGACTGGAGCTATTTTCTGATATTTAATTTTTTTTTTTTTTCCCATGAACCTCACTTTATTGGATAATGTCCAACGATTAACGACATAACACATTAGTGTTTCAATTTGCGGAAGCAGTGGGTCGTAATGACACCTGCAGATGGCGCCATGCTTTGTTTAAAGGTCTATGTTTTTTCAAGGTCACTGATTTAACATCGACCAATCATTAAGAATTAATAAGGGAGGATGCGGAAAGTGCTGCTTTGCATCACAGTCTCATCCCAAATTGAGGAAAAAGGTCTCCTGCCCTTTCGTCTGGCATGGATGTCTTAGAGCAGGGGTCCCCAAACTGTTTCATGCGAGGGCCAAATAACTTTTCCCATCTCTGACGGGGGGCCGGGCCAGTTTGTAACAAAAAGTGTGATGATCGCAGGTGTCTAAACATAAACATTTATTGGTTTCCAGAAAGCCACACATAATATAAAATTAACCTTTTGTGGGATCTTGACAGGAAAAAAAATCAGAAAATAAATAATAACATTATTAATGAAATAAATAACACCATTTATCCAAAATGTGGAGGAGGGTTGTATCTGACCCCCGTGCCGTAGTTTGGGGACCACTATCTTAGAGTGTCAAAGTGTTTTTTTAAAATCCCAAATCGTTCAGCGCAATCGCACTTTTTCAATTGTTTGGCGCGTGAGAGATCATCACGTCGAATTTTTTATGAAACCTTCATTTCTGCCATGGGAATTATCAAAGTGTGACACTCTTCCTGAAGTGACCTTTAAAATTGCGCTGGAATTTTGAAACAAATGCTGAAGTTAGACACGTCTCTCGAATAAAGGCCTATGACATTTCCCCTGCTTCCAATGCGATAAATGATCTGGCTTAGAAATGCGATGGTCATAATTTTGCCATATGTTTGAAAAGAGGAAAAAGTAATTAATTCTGCAGTTTATAACCCCATTTCAAATAATCCTGGGATCATCTTTGACCAGTTTCTGAGTTTTGACCATAATGTTTGACCTGATTTTTGAAGAAATATTAGTTTATTTTCTTGAGCCTTGAATCCATTCTTTTTTTCTCCTGTTGAAATGTTCTTTTTTGATTGGCCACAGGAATAGATTTTTGCTTACTTAGTCGCTAAATTGTATTTGAAAGTCCTCTGATTCGCCACAAATGACCAAATGACCAAGACCTAATGCACTTTTCTTTGTAGTTTAAATTATGTCTGTGCCTTTTTTAACCTGCTTCTTTGTCGGGTATCTGTGATTTTCAAAACCCGTTTGAAAAAACAGCCCAGTTGATCCAAGTGTCACAAAAGAGAAAATTCTCTTAGCCATAGCTTCTTGCTGTCAGCGGATTTGGTCCAATCTGAGTTATTTGATACACCGCAGTGATTGAAAGTTTACATTTCACAACCATCTGCTTGTTTGCCGCTCGGACATCGAGGACGGCCAGAGTTCTGTTCGGAGCGGAAACCAGGGCGAATTGAAGCGACGACCGCGGCGGCTCGTTCCAGATTCTCAAGTCCTTGATGAGTCTCTCAATTTCCAGCCTATTGGACGTCAGGGCGAAACCGCTGGAGCCAGGAGATGGGGCCGTAATGAAAAGCCCTATTGATTTGCTGTCAGTCATATACTGATTTGTGGGGATGCAGCTCCTCGGTGGTTAAGACATGCCTCGGAGCAGGGCGCCATTGCGCTCTGCACGCGAAGAGCGAAGAGAAAAGGGTGTGTATACATTCGGGCGTGTGTTTTTCTATCAGCGTATCAACCCTTTTTTTTTTCCTTTTTTTTTCCCTCCACCTCAACAGGAGGAATTGACCAAGTGATGTGCATCGCCATGGTTACAGTCCGTGCCGCCGGGTTTAGCTAAATATCAACCTTTACGCCGAGGTGAAACATGACAAACAAAATACTCGCTGCTTTTCCTTGTCTGACAAATTGGCGGTTCAGACGCTGCGGCCCATTCTGATGGAAAACAATATTTCATTGGCGGTATTTTCCCTGGTGGGGGAATGCATTTGTATTTCATAAGGCGCAAAGAGTAGTCACGTTTCTCTCTCTTTTCAATCTGGCACGGTACCACTGCGTCACGGCCACACTCCAAGGACGGCCCGCGCAATCCTTTTTCAGCTCCATCCTTAAAAATTTCCCAGGTAACCACCGGCCCGAGCAGCTGCGGGTAAAAAAAAAAGAGAGAGAGAGAAAAAATTCATCTGAAGAGCAGTTGAAATCGGTATGCTCGCTGTCACGTGCGTTCCGAATCCTCGGCGTGTGTGTGTGTGCTCTGCAGCTGTCAGACAAATATGTGCTCGGACCCGTGTGTGTGTGAGCGTGTGTGTCTTCACGTATGTGAATGCTAATATTGGCAAAGCAAATGGACCCGCCGGAAGGAAAAGGGAAGCGGAGTTGGAGACGAGCAGGGAGCGGCGCAGGAAACTCATTATGCAAGTTAAAACGGAGTGCGGGGTGGGGCGGGAGATAGAGGAGGCAGGTTTTAGCCGCGGAAACCCCAGTGTGCACGTGTGGGTGGATCCTCAGGTTGCAAAGCGTGGCATCGTCAGGGTTGCCATGTGTTTAGACTAGAAAGAGGCCTAATTGGTGGGTACAAGTGGGTAGGGGGGACCGCGAGGCGTCTGTGCAGCAACATGTCTGCGCAACCAAGAAACGGCGCCCGGTTGCCACGGATGAAAGTGCACAGCTTTTATCATTTATTTATTTGTTTATTTATTTTATTTATTGGACGAGGGAAGGCGGCAAATCAGCGGAGCTTCTGCACAGACACACACTCACAAACACACTAAATGAGGCAAATATGGACGCGAGTCACAAAAATTTGAAGTTCATCTGGCGCGGATCAAGCAGCAAAGATTACGTGAAGCGTCGATCTTCTCCGATAGATGATCGATCGGGATTCAGGAGACACCCGATGAACAGGTTTTTTTTATCCCCCTCTGATTGAAACCAGGAAGTGGATTTAATGTGGAGTTTGTCCCTTTACATTTTTCAATTCCAAAAGACATAAATGAGACAATTTTCCTGGAACTTTCCTTTTTTCAGGCTGGTTCATTTTGGTAATGAAGATGTTTTTTTTTTGTTTGTTTTTTTTTTGTCAGAAAAAAACGTGCTATTTGGTACTTAACGGACGTAAAGTAAAGATGTAAAGCCGACATACTCTGCAACTATTTCTTACCCTCTGATTATCTGATTCGAGGCCATTCAAGTGCTAATTACAATGCAATGGGTTCAATTTCAAATTATAATAATTGTTTTCTATTTGTCTCCTCCAGACACCACTGTATTTAGATTTGTGAAAATTTGCGCTTTGGGGCCACGATGGTTCACTTCCATTGCCACGACCAGCTGGCTGGACAGGGTGCTAGGAGGTGGTGATAAATCACAGCGTTTGCTCGATCAACTGCATTAATGCCCAATGGGTCGTTTTTAATTTTGGCTTTCAAGATGAAATGGCGAGGGCTTTTACCTTCTTTGGTTATTCCTGTTAGTTCCTGGTCATTAGGGCACTCATAGAGTCATTAGAGGAGCTGAAAGTGAGTGGAAATTGTTCGGTGGGGGAGGTTTGGAAGCTGCCGTCGCAGTTATCTCAGCCGTCATTGAGAGAGACTGGGACACGCGTTCACTCCCTCATCATGTATGTGCAAATTAGTCACCTGTTAACCCCCTGCATTTTTTTGAGCCGTGGGAGGAAACTGAAGAAACCCCTGAGGAGCAGATGCAAGCTCCACACGGAAAGGCCCTCTGTCGGAATTGAACCAGCAAACGCCTTGCGTTGTTAGGCCAAAACTACTGTCCGGTCACAAATCATAACGTTATTCATTGTAAATCAAATTTGTGCTGCAGTAAAATGTCAAAAAGGAAACCTTCAGCTGAGATTTTTGGTGAGCGGCAGAGAGGGAGCCCTAAAATAAAGTGACAGTGAAAGTCATCTAACCAGGAAGCAGTTTCAGGTTTTTTAAATTTCCATTTTTGTTTTCAATATTGAAAACAGTAATCATTTTAATTTTTTTTTTTTTTTTTTGAGGTATTCTTTTGATTTCTTTCTAATATATTTCTGTATATCTATATCATATTGAAAATCATCCAACCTGGAGGCAGTTTCATGTTTTTTTGTAACATTTTCCTTTTTGTTTTCAATATTGACAAAAAACGATAATTTTATTTAAGTTTTTCAGGTACTCGTTTGTCATTTAATATGGATTTTTTAAAAGTATTATAAAATATGCATATGAAATGTCAAATCAGCTGTGATGATAAAACTTCAATTCAAACAAGAAATTAATGACATTAGAAAAAAAAATATAATAATGATATGGTTTTTCTTCTGTATTTCCTTGAAATTTAAGGCTGTCTGTTTTACTGTCTTTTCTTTTCACATATGCTTCATTTCAGTTAATAAATATATTAATTTCAGTTTATACATATATTTCAATATCTTAATATTGAAATAATAACTAAAATTCAGATCTGCACACCACTACTTTTCACAGGCATTTAATTAAAAGTTGAGTTAATCAACCATTCATGGAATGTTCCACACCTGAGTAGATACTGTGATACATATATTAAAGATATCATGATATAATGTGTTGATTAATGACATAATTGCACCAAGGTAGCAAATGCGCACACACACACACGCACACACATACATACACTCACCCATGTCAGCACGGAATAGCTGACCTGAATGGATCAACACAAAGAGTTTTATCATGATATATGCAGTCCAAGTTCATTTAATAATTGACACCACCTATAACCACTTCCATTCATATTTCAGGTCCGTCTCAATGCATTTTACATAATTTCATTGCTCTCGGCCGCAGAAAGCAATCAGATGCCACTCACAGGCCCAACAGCCACCGCTCCTTTCCATCTTATTCAATCATAGCCTTTCAGCCCAGCACTTAAACACAGCACAGCTAAGTGGACATATAGATGCCATGTATAATCTCACAATCAAATATTTATGCATCTCGGTATGAATTTCATGCACCATTCCCCAGAGTAAAGTATCGCCTTTGGCTAGGCTGACCGCTTAGCTCACTGTGTTACAACACCTCTCTCTCTCCGTCTCCCTCTCTCTCTCTCTCCTTCTCACTTCTTTTCTGTCTCTCCCTCTGTGACGACGGCTCGGTTTGACATGTCAGCTTAACTCAGCCAAGAGTGTTTCTTGGGCTGATATGCCTGTATGAATAGTGTTTTCCATGCCGACGTGGCCCCGGGGAGCCTATCAGCATTCTCGGTAATTGGAAATAAACCATCTGTCAGCCGGGCCCCTCTGCATGCAGCGGAGAGCCTTGCCACTTGCCCCCGTGTCCCACCCGGTCCTCAATAGGAACCAATTTGGCTATTGTCACATTGGAAATGGAGCAACTTAACTCAAGAGCTCTGGGGTTGGTCGTGTGTCTATGTGTGTGTGTGTGTTTGTGTGCGCGCACACCACTGCATAAATAGAGAAGATGGCTGGAGGCTCTCTCGGTGTTTGATGTGTTATGTTTGGTTAGCAGGATTAGGAGATTTTCCACCCGTGTACAGATGTTTTATCAATTTTTAGATAATTTGACAAGATTATGTGTCACCGTTTGATGTTCTCCTCTCTCCTGGTCTGATCTGGGATGTACTTATATTTTTTTTCTTTTTTTTTGACATGTGATTTGACCCTTCACCCCCTCCCCCCGAGTATCCACCGTATTGCGTTTTTCCATTTCAATGAATATAGAAGTAATTAGTTGCTGACTGTCTAGTTTGATGTGTAACTCAGACCACCCTTCAGCTTTGCAAAAGAACTTGTCCACATTTTATAGTTAAAAACCACCCAAAAGAAACAGGGTTTTTGGTAAATATGTTGTTTTTTTTTGCAGACTGGAGACCCCTGAAGGCAAGTTTTCATCAGTTTGATTTCTGGGTGTGTTTTTTTTTTTTTTGTTATTTTGTCATTCTGCCCAAGGGAGTGGGTTTTTTTCTTTTTTTTCCACGAAGAACAACTGAATTCTTTTTTTCTCTTTTTTTTGTCAGCAGCATTAAATGATGTAAGATGATTGACTTGTCAGAGCTGTACCTGCATGATGTCTGCTTTGGTCGTGACTTGCATTGGTTTTGCAGAAGTCGTATTGATTGATACGGATGCATCTTCTTCTTTGCCCCCAGGCTGCTCCCTTCTGGGGTTGCCACGGTGAAACGTCTTCCTCCACCTAACCCTCACCTCTGTATCCTCTTCTATCCCACCAACTATTATCATGTTCTCTTTCGCAACAGCCAAAAGTCTTCTCTTTGGTCTTTCTCTAATCCTCCCTCCTTGCAGTTCCAATCTCAGCATCCTTCTACCCAGCTCTTTGATATCTCCCCACTGCACATCTCCAAACCAACACAATCTAACTATCTCCAAAACATCTAACATATGTTGTCCTTTTGATGGACTCCGATTTTGGCCATCCTCCTCACTCCCAAAGAGAACTTTAACACCTTCATCTGTGCTTCCTTCAGTTCTGCCTCCAGTCTTCTCCTCAATGACAGCATGGTTGGTCTCACCTCTCCTACACCATCCCTTTCATTCTGGATTATGCTTTTATCACACCTGACACTTTTCTCCACCTGTTCCAACCTGCTTGCCCGAGTTCCTTCACTTCTTCTTCACACTCTCCATTTCTCCGGACCTTTAACCCAAAGTACTTAAAATCCTCCACTTTCGCTATCTCTACTTCCTGTAGCCTCACTGTTTCACTCAGGTCCCTCTCGTATATTCTAAGCTGTAGCTGCTAACCTTCATTGCACTCCTTTCCCAGAGCATACCTCAACCTCTTTCCCTACAGATCACAGTGTCATCTGCAAAACATCGCAGTCCATGATATTGGTAAATGACGTCAAATGCGGGCTGTTTCAGCTGTTGAGGCTAAACCCTTTTTTTTCTCTCATAACAACCATTCACCATAACTTTTCTCCTTCTAAATGTCATCTGAGCGGCATTGTTTGTTTTTGTTTTTTGTCTAGCTGTGCCTTGTCTCATCCGATCCTAAACCCAAAAACTCTTGACCTTAAACAAACACAGTGTTCACCACATACCGTCCCGCTCCTGCTGAAATTTTATCTCCCTGGGTTTCGCTGCCTGCCTGTCACACAGATGACAGCAGCTCGGAATTAACTTTACAAACATACGTAATGTTATTTGCGTTGGATTCAGCACTGTGATACAGTCAACACTGGCCGCCAACACTGGTATTTCAATTTGCCGATTGCCGTTTAAGTTCCGCCACTGCTGAGGGCGACCCAAACCGGGCCAAATGTCATGAAAAGTTGAGGGTTTGTTCTCCAAAGCTGATTAGATGCTTTCTTGCCTTGTGCATATTCATGCTGGTGGCACTTCTCACCATTTCATCTCCCCCGATGCATGCGTAATGCCCATCTTATGGTCTTTATGATTGAATAATGCATCTTTAGACGTCTGCTAAGGGAAATAAAAGCTCCCGGCTTCTTGAAACAGAAGCCCTTCTTCTATTTTGCCTTATAATTCATGATCCATCAACCAATGGTTTTCATGTCGGCCCCTCTATACTGTGAAAGCTCTGAACAGGAACCCATCAGGACTGGTGTTGTGCGTTTTATCCTTTCTTTTCTTTTTTTTTTTTTACATTTTTTAAGAGCTGTGCGGTCACGTATTTGCCCTCAAATCCCAGTCCATTTCCTCAATGCTATGTTTGACCTTTTTTTTAAAAAGAGATTTCTACATGTATGCTCCTGTTGAAGAGAGCAAGAGCTCACCCTGACCTCCATCCCTTAATCCCCGGCAATGGACTTATACACCGCTGATCCTCCCCCTCATTTGCTATGTATCGTCGCCTTCCTTTCCAAGTGATCCTCATCCAGTATGTCTAGATTATTAAACCCAACACGTCCTAATCCCTACTTCCTCCCACTCTGCAGTTGCCTCCCGGATTGGTAATCAGACCACTTCTTTTTTAGCCCGGCTTGGCCCTGGAATTTAGCCGAGGCAGCCGTTCAAGAAAGCTGGCCTCTCGGTCTCTGGACCTCTCTGCCCTCAACAAATCTCACCGTCCCGGCTGCTGCGGGTCCCCTCCTCGCCATGACCACGGCGTCCTCAATTGCTTAATTCGGTTACCGTTGTTGCCTTGGGAAGGAGGAGCGGAGGAGCCTTTGATATTTTTTTGGGCAACACAATGAGCAGGGAGGAAGAAACAGAGGGGCTCCTGGGAAGCGGGACTGCCATCATTGCTCGGGCACATCAAAGGATTCCTCAGCAGATGTCTCGAAACAAGATGGCTACCAGCTCAGCTTCGCCAATTACCTCAGTAATAAGAACAGTTTGATGATTATTTGGCATGCTAGAGTCCATGATTTGCTTTGAGGTGATTTTTTTTTTCCATACTTGCCCCCCCCCCTCAATATTTCCAAAGCTTCGGAGCATCTAATTGGGACGACGGAGCATCTAATTGGGACGAGTCGAACTGTGGTCTGATCACAGAGAGAAACGAGAAGGGCAGTGTATTTCTTGCGAGTGTCCGTCAAAAAAAGCACACGCTTTACACAGGGAAATTCAGATTTTACAAGGCGACGCTGGTAGCTTTGTTATTTTGCTTCTCTGGCATCTGTCATCCTCCGCTCCAAAGGAGGAAGCAACAGGGAATAATGTGCATTTGGTATGTTTTGGGGCCTTAAGGCCCTGACAGGCTTAATGGTACATGGGTGGCTAGAGCATTTCTGACTGAATGAGGCCATCACATTCATATTTGGAAAATTAGAGCAGGAGGCTATACATTAACGCTCACTCTGGGCGGACAGCATGCTACCCGATTGGTCTCTAAGCATATACGTATTCGTTTATTTCAAAAGGCCCACAGCCCAGCTTATTACTGCAGCCTCACTGCTCATACAGCTGTTCCTTGCTCGGCTCGCAAATGTGGACACAGATGGCATCGAGCAAGCTGTTATGCAAACATCTCCGTGGCTTCCAGGGTGACTAAATCTAAATGTTTGAGCTCCAGTGAAACCCCAACTCACTGAAGGCTAACTAAAGCGTGTTTGTGCGTTGTTGTGTACATATTACAGGTAGAATGGTTTCGATAGACTACTCCAGTAAATTGACTGTTTGGTTCATTTGGTTCCTTATGATTTATATTAACAATTTAAAAAAATAATGGTTGTCAGTTGATGACTCCGGCTAGTTGTAACGCTTGACAAATATGTCCCTCCAGCGTTTAAACATCCTTGCTTTGCCAATTCTGTCAGGTAATCTGCACAACTCGAGCTTTTTTTGTGTTTTGGTTCAGAAGATTTGGAATCCTGTGCATTTTGTATGATTCTTGTTTTTACAAATATCTCTGAGGTACTTCAGCAGCATTACAATACCCCATCTACAGCTTAAGCAATTCCTCCAATAATTCGAGTAATTTGATCACCAAAATTAATAAATGTCAAATACAGTATTACTGTTCCACCAGGATCGTTATTTTTGTTGTACAACGCAATCGCTAAAGGTGACATTAGCTTGTAATGTCACTGAAACTTGGAAGGACGGACGACAAAGACGAATACGGCGAGAAGCGAAGGGAAATTACATCGCAGAAAACAACGACAAATGTCAAAAGTATGGAATATTGTGCTTATTGTAAAGTGGAAGTAGGGTTCCAAAGCAGCACTTGCTCAATGATGCAACATCTCAGCATGTAGCATCTGCAAAAAGCAGAATCTCCCATTCTTTTTTTTTGTAGTTGATTACCCGACCAATTGTCAGAATAATCAATAGATCACTCGATTAATAAAATTATGGATGGCTGCAGCCCTAATCTCATCTCACTTAAACAGCACAGGCTGAAGTCCATAACAAGGCAATTTTAATTGTAATGAAAGATCCATTTATCCTGTCTTGACAAGCAAATTGTCATGGCGTTTTGATTTTTGTTTCATTTCTTGTTTTCTTTTGTCTTTTTTTTTCCAGAATAAATGTGAAGGTAGGTTGAGCAATGGCACAGTTGGTAGTGCTACCACTTCACTGACTCCCACCAGCAGTTGTATAATATAAATTTAAAGTGCAAGTATCATGCAGTTCATTTTTTAATTTAATTTAACAATATTGACAGAACATATATATATCCCTCCATCCGTTTTTTTCTTAGTCAACAGATGGCTGGGTAAGGGGTTTCCTCTTTGGGAGCCACTGGTTTGTGCAACAAGAGACCTGTGTGTGTTTTCGCAGTTTGAATAAATCTCATTTTGTTAAGAAGTAATTGTTTGGGTTTATCCACCCAACAGGTGCATATTGCTGCAGTGAAATATATTTGCAAGCTCGGCTGCCTATGTAGCACCGGCAGCTTTTCTGTTTCCATTATTCAACAACACAGCCAGTTGCTTCCAGAAATGATATAGGCAGCAACGCTGTCCCCTGCATACAAATGGGAAGGAATGGATTGTGCACTCCGGCGTTAGCAACAAGAGCATTTTTGCTAAATTAAATCCACCCCATCCCCCAATCCCACCTCCACCGCAAAGAATAAACACGAAACAACACCGTCGGATGGACAGCATTGTCTTATTTGTTCATCGGGAGCCTAAGGAACCTGCTCAGATGGTCAAGCGGGAGCCCTGCTCATGTGGCTGGGATGAAAGGAGGGAGAGATAGGAAAAGGGACCACATTCAACTCAAGTCTTTGTCCTCTGTCTGCATGGCTAGTTGCTATAGCAACATGACTTTGCATTCCTTTTCACCTGGCGTTTTGATATTTCTCACTCTTGCTTGTCCGTGCCAACCTTCCTTTGTCCTGAAATGCCTCACCACTGCGACTGACTTGCCTCCGCTGTTCCAGAGGACTCCTTCCCCTGTTGCACCAGTTCCTCTAAATTATCCTCTCCAGCGGCAAGGACTTTAGTCTCAGTGTTGCTTAAATGTGCTGTCACTGTCATCAAACGCTAGTGTGAAACTGGCTCAACCTTGAAGTCCTGTATTGAAATCAGAGATGAATTGTGCTCCATGTTATCACTCGTCCTCTAATTCACCCGGAGTCTCGGACCGTCCCGCTGACCGCCTCAGTTATATATTAACCCGTCCCAATGACACTATTTGACACGCAGAGACCAGGATGGTGCGGCGGGGTGGGTGAAATAAGAAAAATGTGTGACCGGGTTAGGTGCCGCCAATTATATGCAGCTCACACTCTCGAAAACATATTTGAACAATGTGAATATGCGACTTCAATTATTTGAACAGCTTTTTTTTTCATGGAATGGTATCGTGCTAATTAGCCCGTTTTAATCAAGCGAGTGGAGAGAGGAGTTGCTTGCCGGGTGTCTGCGTAATGGATATATAGATGGATAGTGACAGTCGGCCCCTCCGTGAGGAGGCAGCGGTATGCAGGGAGTAATGCCAGCGCTGAAGTCACTGAGGCGCATTAATTTGCCTCTCACGTAAAACTACGTTTCCACGCAGCCATAGCATCTCTGTGAGTAGCACCACATGCACAATGGTATAAAATCCAATATGAATCTCCTATCGACTTAGGCTCACAAAAGTCATTATTTTATTTCCATATTCTTTTTTTTTCGACTGGGGTTGCTCATGTTTACCAATGTTTGGGAAAGGGGGCGGTGTGGCGCAGGAAGTACAGCAATAGTCTTTGAAACCGAACATTCCCGGTTCTATTCTTGGCTCCTTCTAGTGTGTCGAAGTGTTGTTGAGCAAGACACTGAACCTCAAACTGCTCCCCTGCCGCTGGTGGACGGCAGTCTACTGCTCATGGTTCATCCATGATGGGTTTAGTGCAGTGAACAAATTTTCCCACGTGGATAAATAAAGGATGAATTGTTATTATTAAAATCTGTCCAAGTACAGTAGAACCTCGGCTTACGAATTCAGTTCCTTCTATGACTCCGTTCGTGAACCGAAATGTTTGCGAACCAAATCCATTTTTCTCATTCAAATCAATGTAAATCCCAGTGATTCTTTCTTCAGCACAAAAAAAAAAAAATACTGTTCTCTATTTTATGGGTTTATTTGTGGCAAAAATACAGAAAGGAATTAAAGATAACCTTTATTATCACCATGTTCCTGATGTTCTTTCTCTTCTTGCCAGCACTTTAACACTTTTCCTTCACGAATGATAAAATAAACTCTGTCACATATGAGACCCTTGCCAACACTCTCTCCAGCAATAATCCAAACTTAACAATAACTTTCCTGCTTCTAAGACTTGAGATCTTTTCTTTGTTTATGTAGTCACCCCTTTAGCCACTACAGCCGTCTTTAGTGCATCTTTCTTCTTCAGAAATTATGCAGATGGTTGTCTTGGCCACGGCGTAGCAAAATAAACACCAGTCTCATGTTCAGCTATTATTTCCATCTTCAGATAGACTGTAATTCTTAACTTATTCTTAACACCACTGTCACTATTAATTTTGGGGGTCCATATTAAGGGCTAACTTACTGAAAAAAGCACAAATCAAGAGTTAGAACAGGAGAAAACAACGATGAATGACGTAGCGATGTAGCGAAAAGAAAGCCTCTTAGTTTGTTTGTTTGTGTTTTCGTGCACTGAGGCTTCTTGGCAGATCGATTACAAGTTTAATATGAAACTCTGTTCGTGATTTTGGGCGTTTGCACGCTGAGGTTCTATTGCAGGGGTGCTCACTTTTTTCAGCATGCGATCTACTTATAAAATAACCAAGTCAAAATGATCTACCGACAACAAAAATGCAAAACATTCTATATATATGCAATGTATGTTGATATACCTAGCATAACCACATGAGCCAATATTGGACAACACAAAATAATTATGTACATTTTTTGTCATTACCCAAGTTCACTCTGATCACTTGCACTGAATTGAATCAGTCAGGGATGCATAGTCCGGACAGTAGCTGCTGACAGCCAGCCTTATTAACGATGACGTGACTCAGCCGGAACGATGCTTCGGTCGCGGCTTTCACTTTTGAAGTATGTTGTGTGAAAAGTGACTGCTGTCTGGACAACTGAGATTGTAGTTCCTTCACCTTTCTCTTTCTCAGCTCGCTTTTCGGCAAGATGTCCATGTCGTATTTTCCAGAACAGTCCGAAAATGCAAAAATGTCCACGTTACCCTTCTTTGATATTGCGATGTTAGACCGGCAGATGAGGCAAACGCACTTCGAAAATGTCATAGTGAAAAAAAGTCCTCCTCCCATTTTGTATGAAAGTGTTTTTGTCTTCTTACTTGGTCCAAGCCACCTCACTCATTTTATACCCTTTCTTAAGTTTTAGAGAAAAACCGAGGGCAAAAAATTGGAGGTTACTTGCTGACTAGCTTGTTAGTTTTGCTGCACTTCATGCCATTGTTTGTGCATGTGCAGTGACCTCAGTGTCAGAAATAAATCAGATGTCATCCGACTGGCTGTCCTGTATATCAATCAAGTGACGGGATGGATAATAGGCTGACGTCTATTTTTTTTATTGTCATCTAACCTACCAGTGTTACCTTTGCAATCAACTGGTAGATCAAGATCTACGTATTGAGCACCCCTGTTCTACTGTATATTAAAATCCCAACTCAGCACATCAAATGGCAAACTGTTCGGAGTTAGGCGAGTGTTTGAGTGACATGGTTCTTCATATTGCAGATCTAGTTTGAGCACCTAGCCTGTATCATGTGGCAACTGGACCTGAATTTCTTCACTTGTAGATGTTTCATCTCTCATCCGAGAGGGTTCTTCAGTTCTAATGACCTGTAGGGAGTGTCAGAATATGACTGCCAGGGTTGGGGGCAGGTCTACATTAAGATGCCTTGTTATGCAAATGGAAGAATTGATCAGCAGAAACTGGGTCGAAGGTGGTTGTTGTGTTAATGGGGATGTTGTTTGGTGGGAACAAAGGTACAACTTTTTGGGGTGTCTGTGGAGGTTCTCTGTCATCCAGGTCACAGTGAAATCGTGTCCAAATCTTCTTGTCCTGGCAATTGGACTTGACTTCTTCATTTGAAGATGTTTCACCCCTCATCTGAGAGGCTTTTTCACCTGTTGGGGAGTTTCCGAATATAATAAATAAATTAAATAAAACACATCCATCCATCTTCCCTTGCATATCCGGAGTTAGGTTGCCAGGGCAGCAGCTGGGGCAGTGAGGCCCAGGCCTCCCTCTCCCCCGCCACATGGTCCAGCTCCTCTGAGTGGATCCCAAGGCGTTACCTGGCCAGCCCGGAGACATAGTCTCTCCGGCGTGTCCTCCATCTTCCCGTCGTCTCCTCCCAGATGGATGTGTCTGGAATACATCCCCTGGGAGGCGTCCAGGAGGCATCCTGATCAGATGCCCGAGCCACCTTTCTGACTCCTCTCTATGTGGAGGAGCAGCGGCTCTACTCTGAGTTCCTCCCGGATGACCAAACATCTCACCCTAATTCTAAGGGAGAGTCCGGTCATCCCGTGGAAGAAATTCATTTCGGCTGCTTGTATCCGCGATCTTGTTCTTTCGGTCACTACCCGCAGTGCGTGACCATAGGTGAGGGTGGGAACATAGATCGACCGATAAATTGAGAGATTTGCCTTCTGGTTCAGCTCCCTCTTCACTTCGACAAACCGGTACAGAGTCCCCATCACTGCAGAAGCCACACCAATCTGGAGCAGGATTTCCCATGGGACACAGTCGAATGACTTCTCCAGATCCACAAAAAACATGTAGACTGGTTTGGCAAACTCCCATGCTCGCTTGAGGACCCTGCCGAGACTATAGAGCTGGTCCACAGTTCCACATTCAGGACATAAACCACGCTGCTCCTCCTGGATCCGAGGCTCAACTGGGAATTTGGGGGGGGTTCCTCCCACTCATGCCCTTCAAAGTTGCAGTGTTGTTGTCCACTTGAGCGTTAAAGTCTCCCAGTAGAGTGAGGCAGTCCCTAGTAGGAGATCTCTCAGCCTTGCACACCAGCTCGGGCTCCTTCCCCACCAGAGAGGTGACATTCCATGTCCTAACAGCCAGCTTCTCCATCTGAGGATCAGACTACCAACCCCCCCCCCCACACACTCCCCCCGCCACACACACACACACACACACACACACTGCACTGACCCCCTTGGCCCTTCCTGTGGGTGATGAGCCCAGGGTAAGAGGGACCATGCCAATCCTTCGGGCTGTGCCGGGCCCGCTATCGGGCTCTCGCCATCAAGCCCTGCCCCGGTGACCCGTGTCCGGGCAAGGGAAAACTAGATCCAAAGTTTGTATTCTTCAAGGTCTTCTGAGCCACACAGTGTGTGGTCCACCTGTTTGCCTTGGGTGACCCTTCCAGGGGCATAAAGCCCCCGCCAACATAGCTCCCAGGATCACTTGGACGCACAAATCCCTCCTCCGCACTAAGGTTGCAGCTCAAGTAAGGGTAAATATGATATAATATGATATAATATAATTTAATATAATATAATATTCAGAAAAGCCCCATAGTCATTAGAACTGAGAAAGCCTCTGGGATGAGGGGTGAAACATCTTCAAGTGAAGAAATTCATGTCCAGTTGCCACAACAAAAGATTTCGAGAAGAACTTTGGGATATTTACCTGGCTTAGAATCTGAAAAGGTGAAGCCAAACTTCTCAGAATGTGAAACAAAGTTATGAAAACTGTTGGAACACATGGACTGAGGCTCAGGTGGAAGTTACAGGGTACTGGTTCTGGTGGATGATCTCTCCGGGTTATTTGGGGGGTGCAAATGGACCTGGTCCCTGTGGTCTGTCATTGTTTTTCAACCAGACCAACTGGCAAAAGAAGCAGTCAAAAAATAGTACAATCGCAAAGGTGTGGTGATGAAATGAAAGTGAAGCTTTTGCGGATCCACAGCAGAGAAATAGGAAGAATCACTATAATCTTTTTAACATGCAGGAAACGTGCTCATGACATACAGAGCCATAATGACACTGCTGGGTGGAATAGAAGAGGTGTAAGAAATGGGTTATAAGTGTAGTAGGAGCTGGAGACCGTGCTGAGAGGATAAGGCGGTATATTTAGATATTTTTTTTAAGGACAGCTGGACTTGAGGGACAACTTTGAATGCGACGAGCGCTGCGGGAGGAATGGAGCCCGAAGATGGCGCGTAATGTTACCCCGCGGACACTAACTGCTGTAAATCCTCTCCGAGTGGAGAAAAGCATGTTTCAATGTTCATCCTCTTTCGTACTAGCAGGATGATCGCGCAGCTACCTTCACTCACATACACATGATATGAATCTCATCACACAGACACATTATATCAGAATGATTCTCATCCTAAAATATCTCTAACATTTTGCAAAGAGTGTCAGGAACGATGAGGTGATTTTAATTGGATCTACACTGAGATACAGAATTTATTTGTCTATTGACGACAGGTTTTCCAGACAACAAAGTTGGTGTGACTAAAAATAGGGGTGCGTCGTGTGAGGCGTCTTTAAAAAAATAAAATCTGTGTTATGGGCAGAGGAACAAACAAAAAAAAGAGTGTTGTTGCTCAAATTTAATATACATGGTATGACAGGGTGGAACTAATGTCCCAGCTCATTAGCACAACATCTGGAGCAGGTCACACAGCCCTGCAACAAAGCAAGCAGACGAAGTGACAGCAAAATGCACTCCAGCACATCATGGGGGAGCCACGCCGGCAGTCGCATGCATATGTATGTGTTGCACAGTGGTGTACCCGCATGCAAAAACAACAGCCCCACAGGTAAACAGTCCTGTGAAACGATGCCGCTAGCTCTGCCGTTGCGTTAGAGCCACAGGAAAGCACGTCTCGATTGATGGAAGTTTGTGGCACTTTGGACTAAAGTGAAAAGGGCAGAGTCATGCAGAGCAGATGCAGCCCGTTGAGGCCTCCTGTGTCGAGAACAAAATCACAGTTGGGCCTTTACGTCTCCATGGCACTTCGAACACCACCCCCCGGGTTATGTAATAACTAAACAGATAATTATTTACCTTTTATTTCAGTAGTGGAAGTGGCAGTAATGATCCTGAATTGTGACAGAATACCATTTGATCAACAAGAAATTAATCTAAAGAATACTAAAATAACAATAAAATAACAATAAGATGATATATAAATATGGTTAGATTTTATTTTATTATATTTTATTTTTTTAAGTTTGGTTACTGGCATTGAATTTGTTTCAAACTAGATTGATGCTGTAAAATTATTCAGAAGCCATTCTAAAATACATGTAAATCAAAGTTTTCTGATGAGGGTCCACCTTGTGCAGGAGATAGTTAATGCTGTGGTGTCATTGTGACTCTTCATATATATATATATATATATATATATATATAAAATTAAAAATAAATGTTTGTTTTAATTTTATTTATTTTATTTTTGTATTTTTTACAGTTCAGCTATATACATTGAATTTGTCTTAAACCAGATCAGCAATGCTGCAAAATATTAATAATGCTAATAAAAACAATAATAATAATCATAATCATAATCAGTCAGAAGCCTTTTGGAAAAACATAAAATATTAGATTCAAGTTGACTCAAACTTTTCCTTGCTGGAGATACAGTCAACGTTGCAGTGTCAATTTGACAAGAAATATAAATGTATGTAAACCAAACATGCAATATATTGCTATTTAAAATTCCAAAAGGGGACTGCTGAATTAATTATAAATGAGCCATTATCCAGCAAAAGCCAACATCCAATGATCAAACCCAATTGGTGGATAGATACATTTGATCGCGCTGGGGTTGATTTTGTCCCCTGCACTGCCAGGTAAAGGGATTCAGCATGGATCCTCCCCTGTGCCCACGTCACCGTGCCAGCTCTCCACCACGCCAGTCAGCGACAGTAACGCTAAGTAGGTCACACTCCAGTTACTTTGGCTGTTGAATAAGAGGGAGGAGGGCGAAAGACAAAAGACGAAAAGAAATAGATACAAGGGAAAGACAGAGAGAGAGGGTTTAGGAGATTGGATGATACAAAAGATGAAGGAATGAGATGAGCGGGGAAGCGGCGGACCAGCTGGACACAAGGCGGCAGAAACAGAGCTGATTATTAGATGCAGGAGTTTTAGAAAAGCAGATGATAATTCAGCCGGCATTTAGAAGGAAAGTAGGTTAAGAAAAAGAGGAGAAGAGATTGCTTTCATGCGCGGTGACACAATGGTCGTATCGCACCGATGCTCCCATCCAAAATTGTCATTCCAATTCTATTTATATGGTGGACCAGTGTGTTTTCTGGGGCAGATGGACTGACATGTTCCTCCTCATCTTTTTAGCGATAATCTCATCAATGTGCACCTAAAGGAGGGTTTGATTATCATTTCAACATGACACACACATCAGGGATTGCAGAAACAATTCACACTTTTTTCACTCAGGGGTTTTGTGGGTCCTGCTGAAATCTCAACCACGGCAGAAAAAGTCTGTTTGGCGCAAAAAACTATTCTTCCCATTTTCTTTGGATTGCCCTTTTCTGCACATCTCAGCATGCAGATTGATTTCAAATATTCACTGCATTGTTGTTGACAGACATTGTCGGGGAGATTTTGGGCGACGCATGGAGGATAACTTGAATTTTTTTTCTTCCACCAACTATATGTAATATGGGTTAGGAAAATCCATTGAATCAATAAATCAATTAAATAGGATGATACGCAATACCTAGTTAAATGTTTGTAATCTGAAAGACTTGGGATCTATTTGTTTGAAATGACATTCAGGCTGACCTTGAAATTGACTTTGAGGGCTCATCTAAGCTCAAAGTTTCCTACTTATTTCTGTATATTTTCGTGGAACTCGCGGATGCTTAGCCAAATGCAGCAAATGCAACAGTACCAACATCGTGGTGGGCAAAGCTGCGCTGTATGCTCAATGCTTACGAGCTCCTCCACCGTAACCATGTTTGTTATTGTCTGGAACGCGGAGCTTAGAAATTAACTCTGAACTCTGCACTGCCCTCTAGTGGATATACTGCACAAAAAACACTGCAACATAAAGCAAGCACAGAAAGTATGTTAGTGATGACGTCTTAAGATGTTTGAAACTCATATATATTTATGAGCGTACATATTTACCGCCAGATGTTTTATGTACATATCATGAGCATAACTTAAACATAAAAGCAAGCAATATATCGACATCAGAAAATACTTCAACTTCATGATCCCAATGAGAAATAATAAAATGAAGTATTGGCCATTTTTATTATAATTACTATTGATATTGCTATTATTGTTATTGTCACGATATTATTATTATTATTATTATTATTATTGTGGAATTGACTGGTGACCGGTCCAGAGTGCACCTCGCCTCACCTAATGACAGCTTGGATAGGTTCCAGCATCCCTGTGACCCTTATTGCAGGATAAATGGTAGATAATAAATGAATTTAATTATATTATTGATTGATTTATTATTATTATTATTATTATTATCATATCATAATCGTTGTGATTATTCATTATTATTATCAGCATTATTAGCATTGTTATTGTTGTTTTTGTTATAATTATTATTATTTTAGCCCTTAAAAGAAAAACTTTAAAGAAAACTTCATCAATTCTCAATGTCGTTATTATCTTGCATTTGATATTTGAAACAAAAAATGAAACTTCTTGACTATCAGTTATTGTAATGATCCCCGTAATTTCGTGGCGGCACAGATCTTGACTGCTGATGTAGTTTATAGTTTTATTTGCAACCATTGAAAAACAAAACGTAAAAACGACAACCACCGTAAGAGCTTGTGCCCTATTACGGGTTCACATCAAAAAGTAGAAAAATAAAACTTCGCGTAGAGGATGCCGTAACTTTCTCTAGTAAGCGCTATCGCAATACAACCGTTTTTCCAGCGGAAGTAAGAAAATAGAATCCTCTTACCAAAATAAAATATCAAATTCGGAAAACACAATCAAACAATTAACCTAGAATAATAACACATTTCAGGTGGTTATTTACAGTTATATTTTTCACAAATGTCTGTGAGGTTGACGAAATGCCAATGGAATTTTTTGCTGAATGTCAGTGTATTCCTTTTTCTTGCACTCATTGCCAGTGTCACTCCCCTATTTTGATGTCCCTTGCAAAGAAGCAGCACGATCAAGTTCACAATATCATTCGGACTCCCCGCTCAGATCCGGGTTGTTTTGACAGTGCACAGCATAAGGCGCCTCATCTGTGCTAATTGTGTGGCTTCCCAAAGCAATGCACGGCCATAAATTCATGAGCCGTAGCTGCAACCCGCGCACAAGCAGTAGTGATTTACAGGATAGGAGCTGTTAAGGCCGTTTTACAGTCTTACACAGGCTCTCCACAGTCGAAACCATTAGATAAGTAACATTTTTTATTATCAGTTTATCTCTGTGTTTCAAATGTTTAAATGAGTCATCAAGCGGAAGGAACACGGCATTAATGAAGGAGTACAGTCAGAGGGTTTCACCGTAAAATTAATCAAAGAGGGAGCCTTGGACATTTAAGCCAAGGATAATAAACAACAGCTAATTTTCACTCAGGAGAAGCGTGGCCTTCTCAAGGGCACCCCAAGGGAGATCGGCGTGAAAACCAATTGTCGGTCCGCTGCAGTTTGGACATCGAAACATGTTTGCCAGATTGTTGATTAGATGGTTCAAACTTTAACTTGAGTTAAAGCCAAGCAACACAAAATGAAGGCAGTCAGAAATCCATTGCAATTAGCTATTTTACCAAAATACTGAAAAAAAACAACGGATACTTTATTTAAAACATTTGCACGAAATTACTGTTTGCAAGAGGTCAAAAACTAAAAAACTGAGCAAGAACTGGCACTAAATAAAATTACATTAAAAAAAAAATGGGCAAAAATACATATTTAAACCTTTGTTGTTTTCCCCCCACAATTTCGTTTGATTGCTTTCAAAGTCATGCGACCAATAGCCCGAATTAAAAGTAAAAAATAAAATGGGATAAATAGAAAATAATCTAAATCATCAAAACAGCAAGTAATGACCTTAATAAAAACAGGACTTCTTTCTCATAGCATGTACACATGACTCTTCTTGCACAACATTGTGACACACATAGAAATGCAAGCAAACCCACAGGGTGTTTAAACCAAGCCTCACTATGACAGTTAAATACACTCATGAAGTTATTAATACCTGCATCTGCGCCAGTAGCCGTTAATGCCTGTGTCAACGCCCTCTAATAGAATCACTATTACCAGCATCGCCTCGGCCCCCTACCTCCCAAACTGTTTGCCATGGAGGGAGTGTGTGGTCCTTTAACCCCCCTGCTCAGCAAACCACAGGGGAGGATCAGGAGAGCGTGATGAGGGCAGAAAAGAACGAGAACGGGGGAGGTTGTGCTTCACGCTGCATACCGATGCCGCCCGGATCAAATAGTCCCCCGAGCCGCCGATGGTGACTCGGCTTTGAGCGGTCGCATCTTGTATCTGCTCCTCCACTGGAGGTCCTCCTCTGTGGCAAAAAGTTCTCAACATCATTTGATTTATTGGTTGGTTCGGAAATGTCATGGCAACAGCCCCCCACCCCACCCTCCCACCTCCAATTCCACCTTCTGTCCGTCAGTCATCTGATTAATGTGTGGCCTGTTGACGCGCCGCCACAGATGGTGTCAAGTGAAGGTCTGTTTCTCCGGCTTATATTCTGCAGCATCTTTTCTCCTATGTCGGTCTTATCACCACCGGGGTGATGCAGCTGGAGAGTCAGGCTCTGCGTTTTTTCAGGTTCCTGGCAAAGTGAGGAACTGTACACCTGATATTACTTATTTCCCAGCCCTATTCAACTCAAGTCTAAGGGTGTCATAGCAGAAGAGGGGCGCAGGGTTTACCCCTAGACCGGTTGCCAGCAGACTCACTCTCTCATTCACCCTCTTAGACACATATCCTATAGAGCCATACAACCATTCATGCACTCATTCACACAAAAAGAAAAAAACATTCACCCTTTCATTCACATGTCATATGGAGACAAACAACCATTCACCCTCCCATTCACACAGAAATGTACATCCATTCACACTTTCATTCACAAGTCTGCCCAGTTCAGTTCAAATATCATACATTGTAGATGCCCACAGTTTACATGTATTGCAGGTTATTAAAAGTGTCCCATACATAGTCTTTTTTGTTGATTATTTTCAGCGCATCGCTAAAATAGCCTATAACCTTGTTTCAAAGCTTTTGCTATGGGCAAAAAAAGGAAAGTCTAGCTTCGACATCCACGGAGGTCATACTACGATGTTACATAACAATAACATTTGATAAATTATGTCCCCTTCCCGTCTGTACATGCAAAGCGGAGGCGACGTGTCGATGCATGTCTTTTTAATCAGGACGTGCTCATATAAGAGGGTGTCCTCAAAAATGTAAAGCGATTACGTATTTACTCTGACCCCTAGGGAGGATGAGGGCCATTGTCCAGATGGAGACAGTAAAAGACTGTCAACGCTTGCTTAAGAATACATAGTTTTTGAAGGTTAATTTTTTTGTCTGCGATCTTCTGCTCACGTATCTTAGAGATCATGCTGATGCCACGGGACGTTATGCAACTCCTTATTTTCCTCACTTCTACCATCATGGGGGGTGGATATCTCCATCCAGAGGTCTGACTTTCTTGAGACAGTGAACTGTCTGTAGGAGCAAACTGGTACAATTATTTCCTGGCACTGATTAATTATACAGCCGGCTCCATTTAATGTTGACAGCCCCTTGTACCACGCTCCCATATGCTATGCAGTTAGTGCACGCACACACACACACGCGCGTTTTGTCAAGTGCAATGAAAATGCATCCAACAGTAACTTGTTGGAACTGGGCATTCAAGGGTGATATATCAAATCCCTCCAAATGCAAACACTTGCAAAGCCGACACTTTTCATAAATCACCTGAGGATTGTGCGTATGTGTGTGGGTAGGTTTGTGTGTGTAGGTTGTGTTTCTTTGCCCCTGAATCCTCCTCTGTTATCCTCCTTCAGGAAGTGACCTCTATTTACTTGTCATACATCGTTACCCCCCCACACACACATACACACACATACACACACACACAGCTACTGCAGTGCAGCTTTTGTGGCTTTTCTTTCATTATGCACATCCTGCCAGCTCAAAATCAAGGTGCCGGTCCTACGCTACCGCTAAGTCGTCAACAAAAAACACTGAGCTGGAAAGCAAAATAGGACAAACAACTGGAAATAATTGCTATTACAGGTGGTCTTAAGTTAACGACGTACTCAGTAAAGGATGAATTGGAGTTTGCGATAATATTAAAATATGCGTGGAATGCGTCGGCAGTGGAGTTGTGAGTGAGTATGTGTTGTATGTGCTTACCTGCTCTTTTAATTCACCTATATTCATGCAAAAATAAAACTAAAGAAAAAAAAAATGCACAGCACAAATGGCCGCTATGTATGCAAATACTGCACGGCAGAACTGTAGAAATGGTGTTTCGCTTAACGACAAACTCGCTTAATGACAGACCCCTTGGAACGTAACCCCGCCGTTAAGTGAGGACCACCTGTATACCGAACTTGATGAGGTATTGCTTCCATTGACATGTTCGATGAGGACAATGAGAGGGACAAAGGCCACCTTTCAGATCGTCACCATCATGTAGCCGACCGAATTTTTCAGACCCGGGGGTACAAGAGCCTCTCATTCCAATGCTTACAAAAGCCCAAGTTCAGAAGAGGCACTCACACACATACACACACACACACACACAACAACAAGCACACACCAGAGAGGGGGGCAGAGAGGTGTCTCTACTTAGTTTTCACCCCCTCGGTCACTGAAGAGCCTCGGAGCAGAACAGATTCAGCGCAGCTCTTTGAGCTTCAGCCGCAGCCGGCCTTTAAAAGGCGCATGCGTCTGGACTCGTGGCCCGGGGTAATTAGCTTTTCACCGGCATTCCATCTTCAAAGTGCCAGGAGGAAAGCGAGGAGCATCGCATACACATTCATATCAAAGAGGTGCCTGTCCTCTGCGTCAAGGTCTAATGTCACAGATTAAAAAGCTGCCGCAGTTTTAATATTTGCCGCGCAGCGCGGGCCCTCCCAACCCCTTTTCCGTTCTCGGCACGTTCAAAAGCCCCCCCCCCCCCCCCCGAAAAACAAAAAGGGGGCTTCAAGGACAAGCGTGAGCAGGCTTGTGTGTGCACGTACTGTACTGCGTGTTGCTGTGTCACCATACCTGCACGCTCATGCTCGCTCTACATCCTGCAATGTCAGTATGGCGGTCCATCTGGAAACCACTTTAAAATCAGAATAAAAGCTTAAAAGTACTGGAAAATCTTATTGTCACCGAACAACCCCATCTTCCCCCTACTTTACCACATGTTAACTATGTATATATACTTTTACATATCTATTTTTATTTTTTATTTACTTTTATTTTGACACTTACAATTTTTTGACACTCGGCTTCTGAATTCAATTCATTCTTTGAGTTTGTTCACGAACCAAATCAATTTTTCCCATTGAAATCAATGTGAATGCCATTGATCCATTCTCCTGACCCAAAAACATACTGAACTCTTTTGAAACTTTTTTAAGGGTCGATTTGCAGCAAAAGCAACAGAAAGGAATCAAAGATAATCTTAATTATTACTGTGTTTCTGGCGTTCTTTCTCTTCTTGCCTTGAATTCGGCAACGCCAGCTCTTGTACTTGGCATTTCCTTCTTGAAAATCAGCACGCAAAAGTAAAGCCTACACACATATGAGACCCCTGCTAATGTGATCTCCAGCAAGGTACCTTTTAGGACTGAAGAACTTTGCTTCATCGACGTTCTCACCCCTTTGGCCACATCAGCCATCTTTAGCGTATGTTTGTTCTTCAGGATGGTACAAATGGTTGTAATTATTAAGTTATTCTTTATACCACTATCACTAGCACTTCTAACCTTTTTTGTAGCCATAATGAGGGCTTACTGATAAAAGCACAAACAAGCTTTATAACAGGAGAACACAACAAATCGATGTAAACAATGGGAATGTCTGTGAGCTTGTTTGTGTGTTCATGCACCGAGGCTTGTTCGCAGCTCGATTCAAAATTTGTTCGAAAACTCTGTTCGAAGGCCAATTTATTTGTGATTAGGGGTGTTTGTAAGCCGAGGTTCGATTCTATATTATCCATCCATCCATCCATCCATCCATCCATCCATCTATCTTGTACCGCTTATCCTGCACTCAGGGTCGCAGGTCTATATTATTCATTTTACTTTTATGCTATTTATTTATTTAGTTTTATCTTGTACCCTTTGAGGAGCGGCTGCTCCAACAAAAATCAATTTCTCCTTGGGAATCAGTAAAGTGATTCTCATGATTGTAATCGGAAAACAGATGAAACCCAAGCCTTTTGTCTAAATGACAAAATAGTTTATTTCAACATGATAGCAGTCTCTGTTGCCGAAGATGCTCCTTGCAAGCACTGTTGTCCATGCATGCAAGACTAGTGGACTCTACTACCCATCTCAAATACACCTATACAAGTTTCTACAGGATTATTATTTTTATTGAAGCGCTAGTCAATTAATAGCCTCCAACATTCTTAAAAAACGCATTCAAATTTGCACTGATTACTTTTGAAGAGTCTCCAATGCTTGTTGTTTGTAAAACTTGTCATCAGTACAGTATTCTGACACTTGTTCTTATTTGTCCATTGCTATTAAGCTGATTGATCCAGGTGAGACCTGATAGGATTACGGCACATGTGTAAAACTCACGTCTGCGGGCCAAAAGTGAGTCGCCGCTTCATTTTATGTTGCCTTGAGAACGTATTTAAAGGTTGTCTGATTGTCTTAAAATAAATAAATCAAATCTGTGTATTGACCATAAACTATGAGGTAGTGTTGGTGTCAAAGAGTACAATATCTGTTGGCATTTTGACACCAAACACAGATCTAAGTATGCCAAAGTTAGCCTTCTAGAAAAACAATACATTTTCCAAGAATTAAAAGCCAAACTACGATGGCAGCAGAATGTGTTCATGAAGCCCCATCCAAAATCACTGCAGCAGTGAAAGCTACTTTGTAACTGAGCAACAATAAAACATTTTTTTTAACATCTATGCAAATGCATAATGTAACATAAATTCAGATGCTTAACATTAAGGAGTAGTTAAATTTATTTTAATTACACTTG
Source organism: Fistularia commersonii (assembly GCF_037954325.1). NCBI lineage: Eukaryota > Metazoa > Chordata > Actinopteri > Syngnathiformes > Fistulariidae > Fistularia > Fistularia commersonii. The sequence goes on from NC_141290.1 coordinate 12,202,110, forward strand.
GTTACATTTAGTTACATTTATACTGTTACCGTTGCCCTTTGAAGGCCACCATATATGCTGATGTGGCCCTGAGTTTGACACCCCTGGATTACGAGATCTCCCTAAATACTGTATGCAACAATACTATTATTATAGCACTGCAAAACACAAAACGTTAATACGCAAAACGTTAATACACTCCAGCGTCTTTGGATAGTTTGAAATGAGAAGAAAAAAACATTTGGATTTTTAAATGCATTTTTCAAACTAAGTTAAAGGTGGTTGCTGTGCTATTTCAGGAAAAAAAATCAAGAATTAATCCTCTTTAGGAAATTGACTCGTTATATGTTATGCAGATATCACAATATTATTATCGCATTTTTTTTTTGTTTGTTTTTCCCCCAGCTGCATTTGATGCCACCCTGGTTTTGTAAAATTGTCAAATAGCTCACCAGAGCTGAAGTGCAAAGTGCACCGTCTTTCTCGACCATCTTAAAAACAGAGCTAATGAATAATTTATTCTGCTCGGAGGCGATTCAGTTCAAGAGTCTGTTGACCAATTTTTGTCAACTAAGTTTTGGGTTGTTTTCTCTTTTTCTGCATCTTATGTTTGCCAATGATAGTTGCCTTTCTGTAGTTTCGGCACCCTTGAGCCAAACATTTGTCCCTGTCAGCCCCGAACCTGCTGTTTGTTGTGCACTCAGTCAAAGCTAAAGGGCACTTTAGAGGGTATTTAACACCAGCAGCACATCTGCATCTGGAGTCTCAGATGGGGCGAACGACGGCGACCAGGGCGGGTCGACCAACGGTTCTAGGAGAGAATCGTCGAAGACCGAGTATGTGCAAAAAAAAAAAGGGTTTAAAATATGAGAGCGCTGCGGGTAAGTGAAGGACAGGACAGGCTCAGGGGGAAAGGAGATTAGACTCAGAAAACATTGGTGGGGTGTCGCCGTCTCATGGCGAGGTCTAGCCGAGCAAGGGCGAGGAACAGAACACCGCTTTCCATGTTTCCATCATGAATGACTCAGCTGCGCTGGATGTTTCAGTGAGAAGAGCCTTTCATATTATTTGTTCAGAAATTTCTTTGCACCTCAGCAACAGATGGGATTTTTTTTTTCTTTTTTTGTTATTCTCGGAATAAGGCTTGATCCTCAGCTTTTACATAAAAGTCGTACGATAAAAATTGCAAGGCTGATCGAATAACATTTTCAATAAGCGGAAGATTGAAGATACTACTTTTTTGGGGGATGTAGTGGTATTCTATGGCAAATCTTGATTAGCTATATATACTATGTATATGTATGTTTGTATATTTACATGTGTGTGTGTGTATATATACATATACATATATATTTATGTATATATATATATATATATTGCAATTTCTCATGAATTATACTTTAATTGTAGGTGAAAAAAACTGAAGGCTGTGTTTTTATTCCTTAAAAAACTACTCACATAATTCAGGTGAATTTAAATCAGTTTAAATCGTAATTAACATTTCACACATCAACACACTAATTTTTGTTTGTTGATTTTGCACAGTGTGGACGTCCAAAGTAAAAGTTGTAAACAAGGCCAATATACGCCTTTTTTTACTTTAGTTTTAGCAGTTGCGGATATCAGTGTATGCAGGAGGTGCTTTTGTCTCGCACATATGCATATCTCTCATATCCTCCAGCGTCATGACGGACGGAGTGTCTGCATTCATGTTTTATTCAGCTGCGACTCCCTCGCGTCACTCACACGGATCAGGAAAGGTGCTGCGGTTAGCCAGGCCTTCGAGCTAATTGTACGCTGGAGGATCGGCACGTTTGGTTGCGTTTCGCGACGCAGGTGATGCGGCATGATGCTCATTACCCACGGGAAACCCAGCAGCGGCTTCAGATTCACACAGTTTACTCACAAGCTCAGATGACTGACACCCAGATCACGCCAAATTATGTTTTCTTAAAATAAAAAGCTGTTAGAGCCGATTTCTTGTTCCTGCTGCTGTTTGGGGATTTTTTTAAAGGCGTTTGCCATAATCTGGAGCTGCATTTTCAAGTCCAACTCACAGATCTAATGTGAGAAACCCAATACGAGTCTCTGTATGGTACGTGGACCATCAGACACATTCAATAAACAGTCCCTCATTTGACTAATCTGAATTTCTGTTATTTGGGTTTTACACAAAGTCAAAGGAGCCAAATATAATCTCACATAGCAGAGGTTCAGGCCCAGCTGCTGCGCGTCGTTAATCTGACAGTGGCCAGGCAGTGTCTGCACACCTACGTAGTGTTACGCAATGAGGAAGGGTATTAACATGTCCCCCCCTAAAAAAAAAAAATAGTCCAATAGAGTTCATTCGCGAGATTGTGCATGGATTAGAGTATGAGGTCTTAGAAGAGGAGATTACAGTCAAATCCAGCTTGTTATTTGCAACGTCACATCCAGATACTGCATTTCCCATAATCCAGAAGTGATCAAATGTCAAGCCAGTGTCATCTTGCATATTCGCTGGAATACAAGCAAGAATTATTTTAGTTTTAATAATTTTATTATTCTTTGTTTTATTAATCATTATAAATTTATCATTTTTACTGTTTTAAATAATAGGAACCTGGCCTGCTCCATACAAGTAACCCAGGTTTCCCTTTCCAGACTTTTTTTTTTCAGCGATAACAAGAGTGTTTCATGAGGAAAGGGGAGATGTTTGCAGTCGATTTCTGTTGTCGGCGGTGGTTTACGGGAATGTAGTTCCCAAGTTCTTAAAGTGTTTCGCCGAAGAGAAATGGAAAATTCCCTTCTGGGACCAGAGCTGTGATAAAATGAGTTAAGGCAATCCTTTATTTGTGGGGAGAACCGCTTGAAAGAAAAAGTAGGCAAGGAAACCAAGCCTGGAAGACTCTTCTTGTAAATCATATTGGTTATTACCAATGAAGAACCAGGCGGGGTTTTCAGATATGTAAATCTGTGTATGCAGTATTCCTGCGCCCGCTCCTCCGGTCCAGCGCCGACTCACCAGGGTCACCCACTGTATTAGTAAGTAATTTCTGAGACAAAAAAAGGACAATTCCAAACAATGACTTGATTGAGTGTCTCTTTGTGGGAGTCCATTAGTTCCCACTGATGGAAGCTGGCAGAGGCGGCTTGTCTGAAGCGAGACAATACACACAACCTGGGAGGACAGGCGGGGGGAGATTAGCGGACCGCTGGATACTCAAGCCGGAGGAACATCACTTACTCTGGCAGCCAAGTAGAAAGTACACTGACCAGAGCCCCCGAGAAGTTGCGGCATGATTACAGAAGTTAAAGTCGACATCGATCGTCACGGTCCCATCCCTCCAAAGTCAGGGCTCAGCTCTATGGTTTGCTTGAACGCATCACCCAAACTCATTGGTCGGCCTCTGCAAAGGGTCCCATCTGTTGCAGAGGCCTAAATAGCTTTGTGTTGTGCCCCGACAGTCTGCACCAGCCAAATTATTTTTCCCCCAACTGTGCAGAATTTGCAGTGTTCAGGGGCTGGGGGGGGTCGGCACTCCAGAAGGTTGATGTTTTTGTTTTTGTTTTTGTTTTGTTTTGGAAGGGGGGCAGCATTGCACTCCCATAGCGGAATGTATTCTGCCTCACTGCTAACACTAACCACATATGTGGCCCTGCTTGCATTAATTTGAGTCTGTGTGTTTATAAATGTGGAGCTTTTTTTTTTTTTAATCGGTTTGCTTACTCCATCACTCCTGCCCTCCGGTAAGCCGAGCTAATTTCATTGCATTGACAACTTGTTTTAATCCCCGAATTGAATCTTGAACAAACAAGTCATGCTTCGGAAAATGTCTACAACACTCCCAATTTCCCTCCAGCGAATACAATTCCAATTTTTTTTTCCACTCCCACATATACAAACAGTGCCAAATTTAATGCCGGTGCCTCGCAAAGGGGACATCTCGTGGCATTTCATGTAATAGACTGTATCTTTAGTAGAAATGCGGTGTGGGCCGTGGAGAGCGGGCGCATTGTGCACGAGATGGATGGATCTCGATGGCGGCGCGGTGTCAGCGTAAAAGGCAATGTCTGGAATGAATGGATCCCCTTTGTTGATCTCTTCCTCAATTTCTATCTCCGCTCCTGTTGCTCTCCTCTGAGCTGCTATCCCGCAGCCAATCTCTGCCTCTGCTGCAGCCATTTTTCTCTCGCGACTGCAAAGCACCGCGTCGGATCATCTACCCCCCCTTTCTCGCGTGTCTCCTCGTTTTCTTTCTTCGGTCCACATTTGGGTGACTTGAGTTTCGTTCCCTCTCTGTGTCTGTAAAGAGGGGCGAGGCGAGACAGGAGGAGAGTCAGACTGGAGAGTTCGGAAGCAGGAAAAGAGAAGGCGTATCACCTGACGTAGCGTTAGTGAGAGATATGGCCGGGTCACATAACGGCAAAAACAGCATAAATTGTCACATACCTCAGAACAGCCCCTGCCGTTACCGTACTCGCAGATCTGTCCGGAGGGATTTCCTCTGTCCTGACAGAAGGGTCGTTCCAGACACCCATTCAGCCTCGGCTGGCTTCTGCCAGGTGGCGAGGCGGACGTGATGGATGGATGTGCTGATACATCGGTGACTGGACAAGGTCACTTTGCAAAACTTATGGCCATGAAAGTGTCTCAGGTGTCTGAATCCACCCCAGGTTAGACATTCAGACAGGACCAGGTTTCTAAACTCAGTTGTGTCCGAACCAAAAACATCAGACGTTACTGTAAAGGTTAGATTGCAAAATTTATTCCTGAGTCCCAATTTCAGGTGTTCTGAAGTCAGAAGAAATCAAATACCCGACTTGCGGCCAAGTCATATGACAAAAGGCCACATCTCTGTTTATCTCTGCTGTTTACTAGAAATAACCGTGATTGGGGCATATAGTCAGTTGCAGTAATTATAGAAATTTGTAACTCTCTCTACCACAGTTTCACTTTAAATATTCATTCATTAAGTATCTGTTCTGTCTATCCTGCACTAAGGGTCGCAGGGTGGCTATCTCAGCTGCTATTGGCCAAGAGGTAGGGTTCACCCCGGACCCATCACCAGTCGATCGCAGGGCCACATTTAGAGTCATACAACACGTCATATCGAGACATACAGCCATTCAGCAAAAGTCAAAGTCAACTTAATTGTCAATACTGCTATACGTTCACACATACAGTGTGTTGAAATAGCATTATTCTTAGACCCACGGTGCAACAGTACAAAAAAAATTCTAAATAATTTGTCACAAAAAACAACGAGCTATGCTGAGGTAGTTATTGTTAAAGTACAATTTTCACCCACTTATTCACGTATTATATTGAGGCATGCAACCATTCACTCACTCATACAGACACACCAATTAACTCTGTCATTCACACATCATATGGAAACGTGTCTGTGAAGGTTCTCATCCAGGTCATAG